>NC_139568.1:17344843-17936977 GCF_965112155.1 Podarcis liolepis
GTCTGGTCTTAGCGTGTGAAGGCAGCACGATGAGCCAGACTGGACCAGCCGTGGAGACAGAGCAGGAAGCTATGGTACGTGGGCTAATGGGGAGGAACCGAGACCTCGAGGCGCACGTTGCTACGCTGTCAGCCTGGCTGGAGGAGAGGAGGGCACAGGATGGTCAGGTCAGAGCCACCCCGATCGGACGGAAGGTCCCAGGGCTAGTGAATAAGTTTGGAGGGAAGCCCCAAGATTACAACGCGTTCCGGACAGAGATACAATACGCTTTGGAATTACAAGAAGAGGAATTTGCTAGAGACAAAGAAAGAGTTGCTTTCGTACTTGGACACCTTGAGGGCGGGGCTAGAGAATGGATTAGGCCGCTCATAGCAGCAGGGAACGATGCTTTGAAAGACCTGAAGAAATTTTATCAGGTGATGGACGCTATGTTCTCCAGCGAGGCGGAAGGAAGTGTGACACGAAGGGAGCTGCTGAGTTGCAAACAAGGGGCTCTGACCGTCAGGAGTTACTGGTCGCGTTTTGCAATGTTAGTGCACAAGCTGAGCTGGGACCTAGACTCTGAACCCCTGCAAGCTCTGTTTGAGGCAGGTTTGAATCCCAAAGTAAAGGATGAATTATCTAGAGCCCCCTGCCCATGGTCCATGGATCAGCTAACTAAAACGGCGTTAGCGATTGGAGTACGACAGGAAGCACGGGCTCAGGAAAGGCGGGAGATAAGGGGGAGCGTTTCCAAGGCAACCGCATTCCTGAGATGCCTTCAGGGACTTTCCACAGTCAGCCGCCAGCAGAACCAATGGAAATTGATGGAGCCCACGCTTGCGAGCTTTCAAACGCCGGTGAGCTCAGGAAGAAAGAGGGGAGGGACTTGAAAACAGCCAAAAAGTGTTTTATCTGTCAACGCCCTGGACATTTCACAAAGGTCTGTCCCCAGAAAAAGGCCTGGCAAGGCATGATGGGGGCAGCAGGCAAAGAGGAGGAGGGAGAGAAGGCTCAGGTGCAGGGAAAAGAAAAAGCCTGGCTGTAGAACAACAGGGGCAGCAGCCAGGCAGGCGACCAGTAGAAGGCAGGCATAGCAGTTGAAGTGGTGCTAGAACTCCCAAATGGGCACCCAGTAGAAATCCACGCCCTTCTGGATTCGGGGTCGTCTTGTAATTTTTTCAGCAGAGACTTCGCTCTGGAGCACCAACTACACCTGTTGCTACTAGATTTCCCCTTGCAAGTGACCACCATTGATGGCAGGGAGCTACTGGGGGGGGGGAGTGACACACCAGACACCCCCGATGAGGATGAGGGTTTCTAGGCATGCGGAAACGATTGCCTTTCACATGGCCACACTGGCGGGACCCCCCATTATACTGGGAATGAGTTGGTTGGCACTCCATGACCCAGTGGTGTCGTGGCATCAACGTTCCCTCACCTTTGGGTGGGCTCACTGCTTGGAACACTGCATGGGGGGGGAGGAACCAAGA
Organism: Podarcis liolepis; assembly: GCF_965112155.1. NCBI lineage: Eukaryota > Metazoa > Chordata > Lepidosauria > Squamata > Lacertidae > Podarcis > Podarcis liolepis. Next base: position 17,346,316 of record NC_139568.1, read on the forward strand.
ATGACTAGGGCCAGGGTGGCGGGGGTGACGCTGGAGGAGAAGGGGGCGTGCCACTGCAGTATGCAGATTTGTAGGAGGTGTTCAGCGAGAGAGAGGCTGACAAGCTGCCCCCCCCCACAGGCCCTATGACTGCCAAATCAACCTGCTTCCGGGGGCCCAGTTGCCGGTGGGTAAGCTGTATTCCATGTCCAACCAGGAGATGCAAGAGTTGAGGCAGTTTATTGACAAGAACTTGAAGAGGGGTTTCATAAGGGAATCGAAGGCCGTAGGGGGGAGTCCAGTGTTCTTTGTGGACAATAAATCGACAAATCAGCACAGGCTTGTAGTGGACTACCGCCTCTTGAACCAGGTAACGGAACCCGTAGCCTTCCCAATGCCCAGAATTGACGATGTTTTGACGCGTGTGAGGCAGGGGAATTTTTTTACCAAACTGGACCTAAGGGGAGTGTACAATCTGATTAGAGTGAGAGAGGGGGACGAATGGAAGATGACCATGTTCACCCCCTGGGGGCTTTCGAGTATCTCGTCATGCCGTTTGAATTACAAGGGGGCTCCGCCTGCTTTCAAGCCTTTATGCACCACGTGTTGGGGACCCTACTGTACAAGAATTGTGTGGCCTTTTTGGATAACGTTTTAATCTTCTCTGGAAATGAAGCACAGCACGTGAAAGACATCAGGCAGGTGCTAGAGAGATTGAAGGAAGCATCAGTTGTGGGTCAAGCTGGAGAAATGCCAATTCCATGCTCGAGAGGTGGAGTTCCTGGGGTACCGACTATCGGACGGGGTACTGACTATTGGACAAGGAGCAAGGCAATGAACCCAGAGAAGGTGAAAGCAGTGCTGGACTGGAAGAGCCCCAAGACAAAGAAGGATGTGCAGAGGTTCCTAGGGTTCAGCAACTTCTACAGGAAGTTCATCAAGAACTTTGCGCACTTGACAGCACCCATAACGGATTGTCTCAGCGGCAAGAAGACGTTTGCGTGGACCAAGGAAGCGCAGCAGTCCTTTGAAAGGTTAAAGAAGGCTTTTGCCTCTGAGAAGCAGCTCCTGCACGTGGATCCAGGGAAGCCACTGAGAGTGGAGACGGACGCTTCAGACCAGGCCATCGGAGCAGTACTGTTGCAACAAGGACCTGGGGAGGACTGGAGACCTTGTGCGTTTTTCTCCAGGAAACTGAGCAAGTCAGAGCAAAATTACACTGTTTATGACAAAGAATTGCTGGCCATTTATGCGGCCTTTCGGCAGTGGAGACGCTTTTTGATTGGGGCGCAGCACCAGATCCAGGTCCGAACAGACCACAAGAACCTGGAATACTGGCGGACAGCACGCATGCTCAACCAGAGACAGGTCCGGTGGTCGCAGACGTTCTCGCAGTATCACTTCAAGATACAATACGTACCTGGGGGTGGGAATGTGAGGGCGGATGCACTTTCTAGAAAACCTGAGTACATGGAAGGGGAAGGACCTCCTGTGGCCAGGCACATGTTCCCAGAAGACCGATGGGCGTGTGGGGGAGGCACTGGTGGGGGAGCAGGAACTGGTTGGGCTCAAAGGACACAATGAGTTTGCTCAGACTAAAATCAGGGAGCTCAGAGATGGAAAGGGGGGAAATGGGGGGTTTGAGGAAAAAGGAGGGCTCTTGTACTACAAAGGGGCCCTGTATGTGCCGGGAGACACATTGAGGGCCAAGATACTTAGGCAACTCCATGACAACACCACAGCCGGGCATTTTGGCCAATTACGGGTGTCACCCCAGGGCCTTCCCAGGGCGTGGCGAGGAGGAATGGAGTGTGCCAGCGGCAGAGCAATTTGCAGAAGAGATGGAGGCTTTGCACCAAAAACTCCGGCTAAATTTGGAAAGGGCTAAATAAGTCTACAAAAGTCAGGCAGACAGGCACCGCAGGCCAGGGGAGGTCATACGGGTGGGAGACAGGGTGTGGTTGTCATCCCAGGATTTGCCCCTAAAGGGAGGTTGCAAAAAGTTGCAGCCTAGACAGCTGGGGCCCTTTGAGGTAATACAGTAGGTTAACCCAGTGACCTTCAGACTGAAATTGCCAGACAGCATGAGGATACACCTGGTGTTCCATAGGTCCCTGCCTTTGCATTACAGGGAGGGGTGGGGCTTCCCAGGGAGGGAGGGAGGGGTGCCTACCCATCCATGGGCAGAAGAGAGGGAACACTGCAATGAAGCAACGGAAATACTCGATTCTAGGTGGAGAGGGAACCATGTAGAGTACTTGGTGGCCTGGGAGGGAGAACCCAGATCTGAAAACACGTGGGTTCCCGCAGGATCCATCACAGAGGGTTATCTGGTGGAAGAATTCCATGGTTTTCCCCCGCATAAACCTAAACCCATAGCCAGGTTCTTGGAGGAGGAGTTCGGACCCACGGACGACGAAGGGGACTTTGTAGGTTTCCCTGCCTCAGAAGAGGAGGAAGGCAGCGGGGACGAGGTCGGGGAGGTGTCCGAGGGAGAAGAAACAGACTGGGAGGTCCAACCAGAGAGAAGGGACACAAGAGGATGGGAAGCAGCTTTTGAATCCACAGAGGATGATGACGGTTCTTTCCAGGGTTTTCCTACATCGCCGGCCGACGCTCTAGAGGAGGAGACATTTAAAGACCTCACCAGTGGGGAGGGCGGTCTTGAGGAGGGGGTGGATATCAGGGAACTGCCATCGGCTCAGGGGAGAGAGGGGAAAAGCCAAATGGATTACAGAGAGCCCCCAAAGATCGTGGGAAGCAGCACCTCCTCAGCGAAGGAGAGTAACCACGCCTCCAGTGGAGAGGAGCGTCAGGGCTTGGAGGAGGCGAGGCGGTGCCAGGACACCTTGCCTGAGTAAAGCGGGGAGGAGAGAGGTCCTCTGTTACCCACGCCCTCCCTGCACAGTAGGCTTCCGCGCCGAGAGGGGAAGTGCAGATTGGGCGTCAAGAAACTCCTTTGCTGGGGAAGGTTTAAGGACTGCCCACTCACAGATTCTGCCAGTGAATGAGCGAGCCACGGAATAGTGGCTCTCTGCATGGTGAAGGGTTTTTGGCACCAATAACGAGGCTTTACAACCGACCGGGGAGGCATTTGCCTGATTGCTCTCGTGTAACCCCCTGATATCCTTACAATAGGGAAAGAATTATTAGACATACTGAAGGGGCAAAGTACTCAAGCAATAATATGGGATACAATCAAAGCAGTGATGAGGGGAATTAGTATTAGGGAATCCAGTAAATTGAAAAAAACAAGAAGTGATGAAAAGGTTAGAGGAAGAAATTAGGACACTGGAAAATCAATATATTAAAGATAAAGATAAAAGAAGTTATGCACAATCACAGGCAAAAAGGAAGCTAAGATATATCATCTGTCTGATAATAAATGTTGGAAATGTAAGGAGGCTGAAGGGACATTCTTTCACCTCTGGTGGACCTGTCCAAAAGTGAAGGCCTTCTGGGAAATGATCTATAATGAGCTAAAAAAGGTGTTTAAGTACACCTTCCCTAAGAAACCAGAGGCCTTCCTCCTGGGCATTGTTGGCCAGAAGGTGTTAAAGAAGGATAGAACTTTTTTTATGTACGCAACTACAGCAGCAAGAATCCTCATCGCAAAATACTGGAAGACACAAGATCTACCCACCCTGGAAGAGTGGTAGACGCAATTGATGGACTATATGGAACTGGCCGAAATGACTGGCAGGATCCGAGATTTGGGAGAAGAAGCAATGGAGGAGGATTGGAAAAAATTCAAAGACTATTTACAAAAATTTTATAAGTTATATGAATGTTAAGATTTCACATGATTTGGAAAATTTAGCTCCAGCAATAAGATTTGATGGTTTGGGAAATTAAGTTATATTAATGAAGGAATTAATGTTTAAATTAATATTACATATGTCTTTAGAGTATATTGACAATAAGTATTTTAAACTTAAAATATAATTAGCTGAAAGAACAAAAGAATGCACGAAACAAGGTGATAATTTGCTGATATTTTTATTGCAAAGAACGCACGGTGAGGGAGACGTGGGGAAGTCCGGTTGGTTAGGAAAAAATGTTTTGAAAAGATGATTTTCTTCTTTTTTCTTCTTTTTTTCTTTTTTGTTACTTCTTTTTATATCTGACTTTGTATCTCTATCTGGAAAAAATGCAATAAAAAATATTTATTAAAAAAAACAAAAAGGAAGGAGTTAGAAAATAAAGATATGGAAAAAGTGCAGAGAGATTTAATATTCCTGAAAAGAGAATATTTTGAACATAGTAATAAAAATTCCAAATTTCTGGCTAGAGCCATACAGACAAAAAAAAAAGTAAAGAATTCAGTTAGTCTAAGAAAAGATAAAACGGGTAATGTTCACAATTTGATGAAAGATAAGTTGAGAGTATTTCAGGAGTTTTACCAAGAGTTATATTCAACAGGTAACAATTTTATGGGGAAGATGAAATAATATATCGAGACACACTGGAAGATAAAGCTAGAAAGTAGAGCTAGAGAAATTATGGAACAGCCAATTTCAGAAAAAGAAATAGAAGAAGTTATAGGGAAACTAAAAGGGGGGAAAGCCCTAGGAGCAGAAGGATTAGGAATGGAAGATTACAAAGTATTTAAAAATATATTGGTTCCTAAATTAAAAGTATTATATAATTCAATAATAGAGGGTGAAAGGATCCCCCCATTGTGGGAATAATAATTAGCTTAATTCCAAAACCAGGAAAAGATTTGAAGGACCCAGGATCGTATAGGCAGATTTCCCTAATAAATCAAGATGCTAAAATATTGACCCCAATAATGGCAAAAAGGATGAAAAATTTTATGTATAAATATATAAATAATAACCAATGTGGCTTTGTAGCAGGAAGACAGATGTCTAGTTTAATAGGAAGAGTGTTGAATAAAATATATATAAGAAGAAGAAATAAATCGAAAGCTGGTATAGAAGCATTGGCTATTTTTAAGGCATTTGATTGTGTAGAATGGGCAATGTTAAAAATGATTATAGAAAGTTTAGGATTTGGAGAATGAATTAAGGGATTAATAAATATATATTATATTTGAGGAACAAGGCATATGTCGTTGTGAACGATGGTATAACAGAACAAATAACTGTCAGGAATAAGCCAGCTCCCACTGAAGATTTGCAGCCAGTCCCATCTGGTAATTGCATTTCGATGCAGGATGTTCCTAAAGAACGGACAAAGTTTGGTGTTCCCTACTGTGGAATTTATTGTTCTAAAGTAAACACATTTGCTGGATAAGAGGGTTGTATATAATAAACTTAAAAGAGGTGAAAGCCTCTGTTTGTGGATATTATCGATCTGTCTGGAATCTCTGCTTCGGCAGGAGGAGAACTTCCTGAAAATTTTCTTTCACTTTTAGTAACTGTGCAGCAGAAATTAAAACTTTAAAGTGCAGCCTTTCTTTTTAATTTTAAATGGTACAAACCACAGAAGCTTGGAGATGCTACTGAGAACAAATTGGAAGTAATTTGGTGTGTTTTTTTTACTTTTTAACTTTTTATTGTGGCTAATTTAAAGAGGTGTGGAGTGGAGAACAAGACAACAAATCAACTCCTCCTCTCTCTCTTTGTGTGGATTGTTGGAGCTGGAGGACTGGCATCTAGAGAGAATTCCTGATCCTCCTTTTGCTAAGTACACTGTCTTCCCTTCTGGTTTCTGGACTATTTTTGGATTATTGGATTGGCATCTTCTCTAGTTTCCTCCTCTTTTGACTGGTGGATTATGGGTCTGTGTGTGGAATTAGGCTGAGAAACGGTTGAAGAAGTGGTTCGTTTCATATTTGGGCTTTATTTTTTCCTTTGCTGGTGGACAAGGGTTTTTCTCTTTCCTTCTCTCCTTTTTATTATTAATACCACTGTCTCCTTTTAAGGAATTAGCCAAACAAGAGACAGAAGGAAATAATTTTTATTTATATTTTAATCTTCAATGACTTTGGGGTCCACTCACTGAAATTGTGGATTAGCCATTCAAGAGGCAAGAAAACTGTTGTGGTGACATTTAGTGGTGAAGGGGGGGCACTAGGGGCGCATTGGAAGATGGCCGACAATACCATCTCTCCGGACCACACGGGGTAATTAAGAGGCTGTTATGGGAGTAGGCAGCCTCCCTTGTTACCCCAAGGGAATGGGGAACACTGCCCTTGCCTGCTGTGCCCATAAATCACCCCCAAATTCGAAAGAAGGGGGTGAGGGCACTAGGCAGAATGCCCCCATGTGGACTTCGGCTCTCCTGGACGCTGTCTCTGATAGTGCACTAGCTGCAGCAATTTGGAATAATTAATTACAAAAGAAGCAAATGCACATATTTCAAGTGAAGAAGGGGAGTGAAGACTGCTAATTGAAGGGACCTCTGCGAAAGAAGATGACAGGTTGGAGCAACAGGAATATTTTACGATGAAGATACATCAAAGGCTGGGTATGTCGGCAATGGGACTGAATGGGGGGGGAACCTTTTTTACTTTTCTTCTATGTGATTAACCAAGAACCCCTCCTCATTAGAACCGTCGGTTTAACTGACCCAAGCAGGATGATTAAGGTCTGTGTGGAAATAAACTTTAACCAAAAGTATGCTTTATGGAGATCGAGAAGGAATAAGAGCTTTTGGAATGGCACAGCAATTAATTCAGAGTCGCCATCTTGCCAAAGGATTTATAGCCGGGAGGAGGAACGGATTTGTTTTCAGACTGCATTCCTGGTGAATCTCCTCAGAGGTTTGAGAAAGGAGGCAGATTTGTGAAGATTAATGACACTAAGACTGTTTTGATTTATGGAAGTGATGTTATATGGAAAACATCTGGATATGGCTACTGGATAAAAAAAATATCCACGCAGGATTACAAACTGTTTTAACCAGCTTGTGGAGTCTATCAGAGGTCACAAAGAGAAAGGAAAAATATATGAAAATAACAACAAGAGATGTGGAAAAACAAGAAAGGACTGGATAGTACTGTGAACATCATATGGTCAGATTTGTGGATATTAAAACAGCAGCAAGAAGCAAGAAGTTGATTGGATCCCCTTCGGAACTTGAAATATGGGTACCCCCAACAAAAATTTAAAATTCGGCTGTGTAAATTGGAATTTATGTAATTTGGTTTGATTTGATGTGATTGGTCGGTTAATAAAAATTATTCTTAAAAAAAAGACATCTAGTGGTGAAAGGGGAAATAACAATTAAGTATAATTAAGTATAATGGCAGGGGGGGGGAAGAAGGTAGGAGATGGAGGGACACCACTAGAGAGGAGAGCGTCGAAACAAGAAAGTGAGAATAAAAGTGAAATTTTGAAAATGTTTGCAGAAATTAAAAAGGACGTAAAACAGAGTGAAATACACAGAGGAATTATACCAGAAAGATATGGATGGCTCGTACACCCCAGGTAGTGTGGTTGCTGACCTGGAGCCAGACATCCTGGAGAGTGAAGTCAAATGGGCCTTAGAAAGCACAGCAAATAACAAGGCCAGTGGAAGTGATGGTATTCCAGCTTTTGAATTATGTATGGTGCTGGAGGAGACTCTTGAGAGTCCCATGGACTGCAAGAAGATCAAACACACCCATTCTTAAGGAAATTAGCCCTGGGTGCTCACTGGCAGAACAGATCGTGAAGCTGAGGCTCCAATACTTTGGCCACCTCATGAGAAGAGAAGACTCCCTGGAAAAGACCCTGATGTTGGGAAAGATTGACTTCCGGGTTAGCGCCATCGGCAATGGCGGAGTTCCTCTGACCGAGAGGAACCCGCTTCGTGAAAATCGGGTCTTGCCGCCACGGCGAAGGCGGAGACCCTTCAAAAATCCCAGGCGGAGGAAGCCTGGGAACGTGGGATTCGGCTGACACCAAGAGCGCCTCCCCTACTCGCGGGGAAACCCTTTTTAGGGGATCCGAAGCGAAGTGGGGTGAGTGGCGCGGTGTTTTGAATCGACTGCTACTTTTACGGAGTGAAGCCGCACAGCCGTTGCCGGAGAGCGCTGACTTTTTCCTGTGGACAATTGGACTCTAAACAACTACCCGTGAGTAGAACGGAAAATTGGACTACGAAACATTTTAATTTGGCACCGAAGTGGGAAGGTTCTAAACAGGAAGTCCACCTTCCGCTTTTGTAAATAGATTGAAGCAAAGACATTGCAAGCTAAAGTCTGCAAAGTCGTATATAAAGGACTAAATTTCCTTCAGTTAAAATTACCAACACCCCTCTTGGAAGCAGGAGAAGGGGGGGGGAGCTTAGATTGTTTAAACCTGCAGGAGAGAGAGTAAAGAAAGATAAATTTCCACCGTCTCGAACCTGGGAACAGGGTGTCAGAGACAGACGTTTTGGGGAAGTTCATCGACTGTGAATGAAACGTCTTTTGACAGATAGTTAAAAAAGAGAAACATATTGATTCCAATGTTGCCTTTTGCATTTAAAAGAAACAAAGTATTTGAAAAACGAAAGTATTTTTTTTTCTTCTTGCTGGACCTGCTTTCAAAAGATGGATACAAATAGAAATTGTCTCCTCTAGAGGGAGCTTGTTAAACTGTTGCTGGACTTTGAAAGCAACTACCCATGAGTAGGATTAAATTGGATTTAAAGGGAAAAACAAGTAAATTCGGCACCAAAGCGGGAAGGTATAAACAGGAAGTCTGCCTTCCTTTCTTGTAAATAGATCAAAGCAAAGAGACTGTAAGCGGAAACTCTGAAAGACGCTTGAAAAAAAAGATTTAAATCTCAGCATCAGGAAAGCGATCACCCCTCCGGATTGCAGGAGAGGAGGGGGGAAAGGTTTGAACTGTATTTATCTGCAAAAAAGGGGGGGAAAGGAAGCTAAAATCCACCGCCTAAAACCTGGGAACGGACTGCCCCGAGATAAGGAATGCCGCTCTGTGGAAAGCCTATCGGTAAGCAGAGGACTTTTGACAGTTAACTCTGCAAAAGAGATACAGTGTCTTTGAACCTCTCCTGGTTTTAAAGTAACTGATTAAGTGCAATTCAAACTGTTGTTTTTATGTGAACTGGGGGACTTATAAGGACTATTTTCCTTTCTTAAAGTTGCAAGCTTTGGCCGTTACTGTGTCCCCCTAGAGGAGGCTTGACATTGTTACAATAACAACTGGGCTAGAGGAATTTTCCATTTCAAAATAAATTCCAGCCGTGGGTTCGACCTTGGACTCTCATGAGAGTGTTATGGCAGATGGAAGAGGAAAGTTAGAGTTGACGCAGGAAAAAACTACTAGGTCTGGCAGACCCTATTGGACAGATACTGCGTTGCAGCGAAGGGCTTCAACACCTGGCCCTTCTGGAATATCTGGAATACCAGGGGCTGCACCTCCACAAGTCAACCCAAAAGTTATGTCGTCCGAAGACTTTTTTGCACAGGCACTTGGAAAAATTAATGAATCTTTGGAAAATTTAGCTAAGCAAGTAGCTGAAACAAATAAACAAGTAGCTGAAGCATCAGTTAAAATTGACCAGAATACTACAAGCTTTAATAATTTGGGAGAGAAGGTGAATACTAACACAGAGTCTATTGAAAAATTACTACAGGAATCTGCTTCGACCCGAAAGATAGATGAAGAAGCAAAAGATATAGCAACTGCTACTCAAGAGAAGATACCACCGGTGTATAAGCAACTTGAGGACCACGGTTTGACGTTGTCTATGATTGAATTGAAGGAGAAACAAAGAAATTTAAGAATCAGGGCTGTACCAGAACATGAGAAAGACAATTTGGCTGATTTTCTTACGCAGGAATTTGCAGATTTTTGGCAACAGGATTTGGGGAAGGAAGAATTTAAGATAGTGAGTGCATTTAGACTTGGAAGAGGAAGAAGGAGGAACAAGGTGAGAGACTGCTTGATTACCCTTCGTACAAAAGAGGAGAGAGACAAAATTTTGAATCTGCATTACCAAAAGACCTTAGAAATTTACGACTCAAGTGTGGAGATATTCAAGGACATTCCAAAACATCTTTTGGATTTAAGGCTTAACTACGGAGATCTGGTTGCCCTGTTGAGAAGAAATAGAGGTGGGAATTCCCTCAAGGCCTGTCCTTTAAATATAAAGGAAGAAAGATAAAAATAAGATCAGTCAATGATAAAGATAGGTTTCTGAAAGACCACGAAGAAGATCTACAGAAAGAAGCGGAATCCGGAGAAGAGCCAAAACCACTGGAGAAAGGAATACTAGATATAGCAAACTTATCTTTTGGATTGCATGGTCCAGAGAAAGAGACACCACTGACAGAACAAGAACAGACACTTGGCGCAGTTGGAGGTAAAGCGAAGTAACCCCATCATGGCTCTGCAACTGCTAAGTTGGAATTGTAATGGTCTAAATTCTCCTCGGAAGAGAAAAAGTGTTTTCCATTTATTAAAAAAGGAACAATTGGACTTGATTTGTCTACAAGAAACACATGTAACAAGGCTACATAGGAAACTATTGACTAACAAGAGATTGGGACAGGAGTTTATTTCATCTGACAAAGTTAAAAAAAGAGGAGTTGCGATTTATGCAAAGGAGAGACTATCACAGAAATTTATTTTTAAAGATGACCAAGGAAGATTTCTGGCAATTGAAATTCAAGTCCGAAGAGAGAAAATTTTGATAGTAGGAATTTAAGCACCAAATGAGGGGAAAGCTGAATTCTTTAAAAAGTTGCATGAGACTTTATTGGATTATTTGGATTACAATTTGATCTTGATGGGAAACATGAATGGAGTAGTATCTACAAATATGGATAAGGCACAAAGACAGGTAGTCACCAAGGATGGTAGACTACCGAAAACATTTTTTGAGATGACAGACAACTTGGACTTAGTTGATATTTGGAGAACAAAGAATCCCTTGGGAAGAGAGGGAACTTTCTTTACTGAAGCCAAGATGACATGGACTAGAATTGACCAAATATGGGTAACTAGAGGAATGGCACCAAAGACAAGAAATGTGGAAATCTGCCCCAAAACCTGCTCCAACCATAATGCTGTTAAGATGGAAATGAAACTAGCACGAACTGGCTCCTTTAGATGGAGGATGAATGACACCTTATTCAGAGATGAAGAAGTCCTTAAGAAGGCCCAAAAAACCTTGAGAGATTATTTTGAGATAAATATGAGCACCAATGTGGAAAAAAGAGTAATCTGGGACGCAAGCAAAGCTGTTATGAGAGGGTTTCTGATACAACAGAATGCAATAAAGAAGAGTAGTCAAAATGAGAAGAAAGATAAAATTTTGGGGAAAATAAAAGAAAGTGAGAAGAAATTGAGAGCAAAACCAAAGTCGCAGGAGATTTTGAGAGAAATAAAGTTATATCAAGTACAATATATGGAAATGATGAATCAGGAAATAGAATGGAAAATTAAACAAATGAGACAAAAACATTTGAATCAGCTAACAAATGTGGGATGGGAAATTGTTGGCCTGGCAAATGAAAAAAAGACAAAAACTAAATACTACCACAAATTTAGAAGTGGAAGGAAAGAACATACACAATCCAACTGAGATCAGAAACTGTTTCCAGAGGTATTGTAAACAACTATACACACAAGGGCCACAGAAAGAAATGGACATAGACCGATTTCTGAAGACAAATGGATTACAAAAAATCTCTCAAGAATGTAAATTAATGTTGAATTATAAAATAACTGACCAGGAAGTAGAAGGTGCCATCCAAAACATGCAATTGGGCAAATCTCCAGGACCGGATGGGTTGACTTCTAGATATTATAGATCCTTGAAAGAGTGGTTAATACAGCCTTTAAAGGAAGTCTGCAACGAAATATTGGAAGGGAAAAGGGCACTAGAGTCGTGGAAAGAAGCGTACATTACACTTATACCGAAAACAGAGACTGAAAAGACTCAGCTTAAGAACTACCGACCCATATCATTACTTAATGTGGATTACAAAATCTTTGCAGACATTTTGGCCAAGAGATTGAAAAAAGTGTTGATGGAAGAGATTCATAAAGACCAAGCGGGCTTTCTCCCGGGAAGACATTTGTCTGACAATTTGAGGAATATAATTGATATTTTGAGCGTCTGCGCATGTGCGAGCAGCAAAACCCGAAAGTATCCCGTTCCATTACTTCTGGGTCGCCGTGGAGCGCAACCCAAAAACGCTCAACCCAAAGCTACTTCAACCCGAGGTATGACTGTAGTTCAACTCCAATGTCCTTTGGGGAATTCCCTGTGGGTTTTGGGATGTTGTTTATTCACTCATTGGTTCTCCTCTTAAAGCAGTAAATCATTTAAATTCTCTGTTGTGGTTATAACTTCTAACTTCTTTTTCCAATTTTACTTCATTGGTGAAGTTTACTATTGTCCATTTGTTGCGCTGTTCACAAAGTCGGTCCTCTCTGATTTTTCTTTACTCTCCTTTCCCTGCGTATGTGTTTCTTCTTTGACGTCTCTTCCTGTGTGCCTGGTGTCCTCACTTCCTTTATGGCTGCCTTCCCTTTCGCTGATTCACCTGCTTCTCCCCTCCTCTCTCAGTTTGTCGACCCAGCCTCTTACTGCACCTCTTTCCCCGTCCGCCTTTCTCTCCCTCCAACAACACCCACCCACCACCTCTCCATCCTCTCCATCTGTTTTTCCCAGTAAGTTTCTCTCCTCCTTGTCTGTCTCTTCTCTTTTACTCAGCATCTTTCTCCCCCTTACCATTCTGTTGGCATCTGGAGGCGGTTTTATCTTCCGTCTCCCCTCTGCTGTTTACGTTGGGTTTTTTTACATCCCGTTGGGATACTGTTTTGCTTTCTTTGTCGGGTAATCTACTTTTTTCTGGGTTTCTTCCACAATTTAGTTTGCCAGTTTTGCCGCCGTATTGAGGTAGACTCCCTTAGTTTGTACCTTTTTTCTCCTGTTGTTTAGATTTAGTTTCTGCGTCCCCCTTTTTCGTCTTCATAATTTTTCTTTGTTTTGCCGGGGGTGTGCAGTCTGTTAATTTTGTTTCCTTATCTCTGCGGAGTAGACCAGCACTGGTCGCTCAGATTCTCAAGGCGTTTGCATGCGAGAGTGTTTTCTGCTCAATTTGCCGAGGTTCTCCCCTTTTCTTTGACGGTTGTTCAGATATTTTCTTTACTCTGAAATTTGGGGAAACCCCTTTTTGCACTGCCAGGAGCTTATGGTGCCCAAGAACTCCTCTTGGGTGTCAGGGCAACTTCGCCTTCCGTTGCACCCCCACGAACTCTTTGTGTGCTGCTCATCTGTCTCGAGACAACAAGAGCACAGACTACAACCCGATGCTGAGTGGCCAGCTGGAAGAATGTTTAATGGCAAATGAAGGATGTCAACTGGACCCTAAATAAGAAATGATGCGGCTATGTGAGGAAATGATGATCATTTGGAACAGGAGTGGGAAACCTGATTTTAAAAAATTGTATTAATTTAATTTAATTTAATTTAATTTAATTTAGTTTAATTTAACTGCTCCCTGCTGTAAGGCCCATTTCTACCTGCCAAATTGGTTTGATTTGTAATAATTGGGAAAATTAATTAATAAAAATAATTTGAAAAGAGAGACAACACCTGTTGTATTTGTGCTGTTGTGAGGAAGTCTGTTCAGGTGGTTGAATAATAGTGAGACTGGAAAAGCCAGTGTAAGTTGCAATTTAAGCTGAATTTGGCAAAGCCACTCAAAGCATCTGTTGTGTTGAGCTATTTCAATTGCTTTTATTTGATTTTCTCATTGCAAAATGCTGCAAGTCTGTAAATTTTGATAATAAACCTGATTTGCAATAGGGCTGAATAATTTCAATTGCAACTGTAACTGCAGCATTATGCAGACGAAACCTTTGCTAACAAACTAGCTATTCACAAAGCTGTCCTTTATAGGTAAGTTACGCTGTAAACCAGAAGACATGGACAACAGCAGTTTCATCCAGTTTGATGTTCCTGAGTACAGCAGCACTGTACTGAACCGGTTGAATGAGCTCCGCCTGCAGGGAAAGCTTTGTGATATCATTGTGCATATTCAGGGTCAGCCGTTCAGGGCTCACAAAACTGTCCTAGCTGCCAGTTCTCCATATTTCTGTGAACATTCTTTGTTAAGTACCATGAGTGGCCTCTCAATATCAGTTATTAAAAACCCTGATGTCTTTGAACAGTTGCTTTTGCTTTGTTACACTGGAAGGATGTCCTTGCAACTGAAGAATGTTAGCTTTCTAACTGCAGCTAGTTTTCTACAAATGCAGTGTGTCATTGATAAGTGCACACAGATACTCGAAAGCATCCATTCAAATATCAGTGATGGTGAAGCTGACTGTCACTGTTGGTACTGAAGATGCTCTGGAAAACCACAACAGTGTTAAAGAGTTATTTTGCCAGTCTGGTGGAAATCTCTCCTCCCTATTGCTCTCAGGTGCAGCTGTCTGCTTCAGGCAGTGATTTAAGAACGGAAACAACTCACACCAAAGCTCTCCATAACTATCTGCAAGAAGAAGGGCACTCGGACCATGGCAGTAGCGGGAGTGTTTCAGAATAAGAGATTCAGATTGAAGGTGATCATGACCAAGGGGACTTGATAGTCAGAGACAGCCAGGCTGCTGAGGTGAAAGTTAAAATGGAAAAGTCTGAACGGCCAAGTTGCTCAGATAGTTCTTCGCTTGGTGATGACGGGTACCACACTGAAATGATGGACGGGGAGCAAGTAGTGGCAGTTAACGTTGGCTCCTGTGGTTCTGTATTGCAAAGTGCCTACTCATATTCCCATGGCTCATCCCAGTCCGCTAATGTACCCAACACTTTTGGAAGCCTGAGAAACGCAAGCTCTTCAAGATGCATGCTAAGCTGTCTCAGAGGCCGAGGCCGTCAAAAACGGATCTCCACTAGCTACTTGCATAGTGAAGTTTTGGGCCTATCACAAGGAGCCAACAGGTAATCCGCAGCGGATCACCGAGGCTATGAAAACAGTCCACAGAAAAGGAATTTGAGAGGTCACTGGTGCATGTACAGTGATAGGTTAATCTGTATATACTGTGGGAAGTCTTTCAACCAGAAAGGGAGTCTTGATCGGCACATGAGGTTGCACATGGGAATAACCCCCTTTGTGTGCAAATATTGTGGGAAGAAGTGCACGCGCAAGGATGAACTTGAGTACCATATCCGTGGCCACACAGATGACAAACCTTTCCATTGTGAGGTCTGTGGGAAATGTTTCCCTTTCCAGGGAACTCTAAATCAGCACTTGTGAAAGAATCATCCCGGCGTTGCAGAAGTAAGAAGTAGAGTTGAGTCTCCAGAAAGAACTGAAGACTATATGGAACAGAGAGAAAATTGATGCTTCGGCCTCTGAAACACTAGATTACAGCATGGAAGTGCACACAACTGATTAATAATTACTGCATCCCTCAGTGCAACCCAAACAAAGCACATTGATAAATGCATTTCCTTCGTGTTTCTTTAATAAGGTTTGCAAGAGCATTGTCATTTCCTTGATTTTTGCATGTCTTCTGGGCCCTGTTCCTATTTTGTTTTGAAGGAGGCAGGGTTAGCTTTACTCCTAAAAATGTTTATGAAGGGCAGAATATTTTGGAAATGTTGTACTTGGCAGGAGGTGAACATAGTGAAATATACTAAACAGTGAAATACACTAAAAACAAGGCAGATATTGCTCAATAATATATTGTTTCCTGTTGTGCTTTGTGCAGCCTAATCCTATATAGGTATACTGGGATGCAAGCCCTGTTGAGTTCAACAGGACTTACTCCCAAGTACAGTGGTGCCCCGCAAGACGAAATTAATTCGTTCCGCAATTTTTGTCGTCTAGCGAATTTTTCGTCTTGCGAAGCACGAAATCCCATAGGAATGCATTGAAAATCAATTAATGCGTTCCTATGGTCAAAAAAAGTCCAAACAAAGCCAAATTTGGTACAACAACAGTTTATTAACTGCTCTTTAAAGTCACACATACTGTAAAGAGCAGTTCAAAAATTTAAGGGAAAATAAATTAACTTTATAAACATGACAGAAAAACATTTAAAAATCAACAAAGTACAGTATACAGTACATTTTCTAAGACTCTGGGGGACCACTTGAAGAAGGCTCCTCTTCCACTCTTTGCTTCTTGGTCAAGAACCTGTCCATAGTCTGCTGCTTTATCCGCCTTTTCAGCAGCTCCCTGAAATACGACATGACCCTCGTATCATAAAAGTTCCCAGCGTCATGTGCCACGTGCTTCTCATGGTGGTGTAGATCTGCAAAAGTCTGCACCTCCTTCCACCTCTGGCAAATGTCCCTCAGTCTTTCGGAGGACAGCCGTTCCTCAGTTGCTTCCTCCTCTTCCAGTGAGGCCTGCTCCTGCGCAGCCTCTGCCTGCAGTTCGACCAGCTCCACGGTGGTCAGCTCGTCGTCGTGCCCCTCCACCAGCTCGCAGACGTCCTCCTCCGTGACCTCCAGGCCCATGGTCCTCCCCAAGGCAACAATGTCCTGCACCACTGTTGACTCTGGTGCATCAGAGTCACTTGGTGCCACACAGTCCGGCCACAGGCTGCGCCAAGCGCAATTCAAATTTCTCTGGCTGATCCCTTTCCAGGCCGTGTTGACCATCTTCAAGCAGGTGACGATGTCGAAGTGGTCCTTCCAGAATTCCCGCAGGGTGATGGTGGTGCAGTCAGTCACCTCGAAGCATCGCCTGAAAAGCTCCTTGGTGTAGAGTTTTTTGAAATTGGCGATGACCTGCTGATCCATCGGCTGGAGCAGTGGCGTGGTGTTAGGCGGCAGGAACATGATGTTGATGAAGCTGAACTCCTCCAACAAGTCCACCTCAAGGCCTTTAGGATGGGCAGGAGCATTGTCCATCAGAAGCAAAGCCTTCAGCGGCAGGTCGTTGTCCAGCAGGTACTGCTTGACAGCAGGGCCAAAAGCAAGATTGACCCAGTCCACAAACAGCACACGTGTGACCCAAGCCTTGCTGTTGGATCGCCACATGACACTCAGCCGCTCCTTATCGATCTTGTGTCTCTTGAAGGCCCGTGGGTTCTCCGAGTGGTACACCAGCAGGGGCTTGATCTTCAGGTCGCCGCTTGCGTTGGCACAGAAGAGCAGGGTCAGACGGTCCTTCATGGGCTTGTGGCCAGGCAGCCTGGACTCCTCCTGAGTGATGAAAGTCCTTTTGGGCATCCTCTTCCAAAACAGCCCGGTCTCGTCGCAGTTGAAGACCTGCTGCGGAACGTAGCCCTCCGTCTTCACAAGCTCCAGGAACTCCGCTGCAAAGTCTTCAGCCGCAGGAACATCAGAACTGGCAGCCTCTCCATGCCTGACCACGCTGTGGATGCCAGATCTTGTCTTGAACCGGTCAAACCAACCTCTGCTAGCCTTGAAGACTTCTGGCTCGGCTGAGGTTCCTGGCTGTTCCCGGATGAGGTCAGCATGCAAGGCCTTGGCCTTCTCACAAATGACGGCCTCAGACACTGTGTCCCCTGCACGCTGCTTCTCTTCTATCCAGATGAGCAGCAACTTCTCGACCTCCTCCAGGACAGCTGGGCGGTTCTTCACGATCCTGGTGACTCCCTTGGCTGCATCAGTCGCCATGATCTTCTCCCTCATCTTCAGGATGGTCCCGATGGTCGATGGGTTCCTGCCGTACTCCCTGGCAATGTCCGTCACACGCATTCCGCCGTCGTGCTTCCGAATGATGTGCTTCTTCATTTCCAGCGTCACCTTCTCCTTCTTCCTCTCGCCGGCCACCGCAGCAGCAGTCTTCTTGGGTCCCATGGCAGCACAGGTCCTACCTTTGTAAACTCAGAAACAGAAAAAAAAATCAGTGATGTGCTTCAAACCCAAAAAATACAAAAGCACCCAGCCACCCACCACACAGAAATTAAAACCCAGAACCAAGGCCTTGAATCCCAAGCACCCCAACCCCAAATCCAAAATCCCAAAACCCCCAAAAAAGTTTTAAAAGTTGAGCTTACCAAATGGATGAAAGAGAAGTTCTGGAAAAGCTTCAACAATCAACCACCGAAGTCCTCAGGAACCTCAAATGGCTGCAAAAAAAGTTTAGGAAAAGCTTCAAAAATCACCAATGTCTTCAAAAACCTCAACTGCTCCCACAGACACGCACCAACCCACCCACAACACAGAAATTGCAAACCCCTCCTCAACTGCTCCCCCAGCCCCTCCCCTACTGCTGCAAACCCCTCCCCAACTGCTTCCCCACCCAGACAAAAAAAAATTTCAAAAAATAACAACATGGCCAGCACTCAGAAATTCAAACTCAGAAAAATTTTCAAAAAAAAACAACCTGGCCCAATGGTCACAGAAAATCATAAAAATTCCAAAAAAACCCCACAAGCCCCCAGATTTCTGCAGAAACCTCCCCCACTGTTCCCCCAGCCAGCCAGCACTCAGAAATTCAAACTCAGAAAAAAAAATTTGAAAATAAACAGCCATGCCTAGTGGTCACAGAAAATCATAAAAATTCCAAAAAAAACCCAAATGGTCCCAGATTTCTGCAGAAACCTCCCCCACTGTTCCCCCAGCCAGCCAGCACTCAGAAATTCAAACTCAGAAAAAAAAATTGAAAATAAACAGCCATGCCTAGTGGTCACAGAAAATCATAAAAATTCCAAAAAAACCCCAAATGGTCCCAGATTTCTGCAGAAACCTCCCCCACTGTTCCCCTAGCCAGCCAGCACTCAGAAATTCAAACTCAGAAAAAAAAATTTGAAAATAAACAGCCATGCCTAGTGGTCACAGAAAATCATAAAAATTCCAAAAAAACCCCAAATGGTCCCAGATTTCTGCAGAAACCTCCCCCACTGTTCCCCTAGCCAGCCAGCACTCAGAAATTCAAACTCAGAAAAAAAAATTGAAAATAAACAGCCATGCCCAATGGTCACAGAAAATCATAAAAATTCCAAAAAAAACCCCAAATGGTCCCAGATTTCTGCGGAAACCTCCCCCACTGTTCCCCTAGCCAGCCAGCACTCAGAAATTCAAACTCAGAAAAAAAAATTGAAAATAAACAGCCATGCCCAATGGTCACAGAAAATCATAAAAATTCCCAAAAAACCCCCACAAGCCCCCAGATTTCTGCAGAAACCTCCCCCACTGTTCCCCTAGCCAGCCAGCACTCAGAAATTCAAACTCAGAAAAATTTTCAAAAATAAACAACCTGGCCCAATGGTCACAGAAAATCATAAAAATTCCCAAAAAAGGCCCACAAGCCCCCAGATTCTTGCAAACCCCTTCCCAACACCAAGTCCTTGAATCCCAAACACCCCAACCCAAAATCCAAAACCCCCCAAAAAAGTTATAAAAGTTTAACTTACCAAATGGATGAAAGAGAAGTTCTGGAAAAGTTCTGGAAAAGTTTTGGGAAATCTTCAAAAGTGAGCAAAGTCTGATAAAAGGCTACCAAACCACGTGCTAACAGTTGCTCCTCGAAGCCAAGTCGCAACTGCAGCTGCTCAAGCTAAGCACCCTTGGTTTTAACGGTTTTTACACAAAGGAAACAAAGTCGCGAGACGTTTTCGTTTTGCGAAGCAAGCCCATAGGGGAATTCGTCTTGCGAGGCAAATCGCGGACGAAAAAACCTTTCGTCTAGCGAGTTTTTTGTCTTGCGAGGCATTCGTCTTGCGGGGCACTACTGTAGTGTGCTAGGATGGCAGCCTTAACCAAACCTTCCATTCCTATGTGAGTCCCATCCATGTGTCATACTCAGTTGTGGGCTTGGGCGGGGGCTTATTTGTTGTTGTTTTTTAATAACTATTTTGATAGCTTTGAATGTTATTTATATTGTTCACTTTTTCTTTTTTGGTTGGGGGAGAATGTAGAAGTATATCAAATGGAAAGGAAAAAAAGACCTCTCTACAAGGCTTTCAGCTTTTAATACCCTCTCCAGGATTTTTCTTCTTCAGGGCTTTTTAATGAAGGTTTGATTCCTCCCTGCCCCCCTGTTCAAATTTTGTGTTCAAAATTGAGCAAAGCTTACTTTGAAATAACTTTGCTCCGTAACATATACATAACCCAAATGCTATAATCATATTAACTTTACAATGGGGATTGTTGGGGGGGGGGGGGGTTGTCTAGAATATAAACTCAAAAACCTGTGGTGCTGACCCTTTTTAAATAAAGAAGTGTGGTATTATAGTAGTCAACCCAAAAGTAGCATTGTGGTTTTAAATGTTTTCTCCTCAGAATCTACCTTCATTTCATACTGTTTAAAGCATACAAGGTAAATTAATCTTATGTTAATCATTCTGGTTATATACCGGTAGTTGGTTTAGCAGGCTGTTGTAATCAAATCTGCAATATTTCTGAACAGTGTTCTAGTGAGACAGAGAGCTGTGTTCAAGTGCACCATAATTTCTGACTGAACATTTTCAAGTGAAATTAAAGTACTTGCATTTTTACTTTTTGTGATGATGCCATGCAGGATTTATGAGCAATATGTCCTATTGTATTAGAGTGGTTATTTGGGCTTCACAATTTTAATGGCTGCTCAGTATTTTATTTTTCATAAAGAGTCAATAACAAAGACATTTACAAAACTTTTTAAAATCTTGTTTTCTCTCCTTCAGACATCTGATAAACTAAATTGGTGTTAACTTTTTTCTCTTACGTCTGTGATAGACATAAAAAATGTGAAACCTTACTATAATAAAATCACACATTTTTCCAGTTAAACTTTTTCTGCCTGAAAACGGGCCTCAAAAAGTGTGAGCTGGCAAACAATTACTGTATGAAAACTCTTACCATATTATACAAATACATTTATAAGTAAATGTCAGGGGTTCAGGAGCAGAGGCAAGGGCAAGGGAGGAAACAGAGAGCGAAGGGGAGGAGGCAGAAGAAAAGATGAGTGATGACGACGACCCGAGATCTCCGAGTCTTTCCAGTGAATCAGAAGATTCACAGAAAGGAGCACCAGTGGCCAGGGCAAGGGGGGAGTCTAGGGGGGCACCCCAGGAAGATAGAGCCAGAGGGGACTCAGAGGAGAGCAGTTGGAAATCGGGACCAGCGTCACCGCCAGAGAGCAGGGAAGAGGAAGGGAGCCAGGGGGCAAGCGCTGGCAGCTCACAACAGGAGGGAGGGCATGAGTCAGGAGTGGCCACACCTCCATCGGGGAGCGAGGAAACGGTCAAACGGAAAGTGGAAAGTTGGGCGCGCGCGCCAAGTTCAAATGCACAGGAAAGTGACGCAGGGGGCAGCCCTGAAAGAGAGCCAGGTCCTAAAGCCCGGCGCAAGGAGACAGGAGGGTCCGGGGGGTCGGCGTCAGAAGAATCCAGGAAGGAAGAGACCCCGGGGGGTAGAGGGACCCAGAGGAGGACAGTCAGGCGGAAAAGGTGGAGCCGGGCTAGGATATTAAGTTGGTGCACAAGGGGCGGAGACTCAGACGGAGCTTCGCCGATCTAGCCACTAGATGTAGAGCTGCACGCAGCAGCTTGAGAATGGAAACTGTAACTCAATAAAGACTTTTACTTAATGATCGCTGGCTAGCGTGATCCTCTGTGAGCTAGGATCTTTAAGCAGCTCTGACAGTAAGCTCCGTCACCTAATTGTGGGCATCTACAGCCTCGAGGAGAGGAGAGAAGCAGGTGCCTACTAGCGAGCTCACGAACGGCAGCCGACATGACGGCTGAGCAGCAGATAGCGGAACTCAGAGAAGCAGTGTCACAACTGAATGCCGAGGCTCTCGCATCCAGGAAGAGAGAGGAGGAGGCAGCTGCCGCCTGCAGGGATCTCCAGGTCAGGTTAGACGTGCTTACAAAGCAAGGGCAACTGACACCCAGACAGGAGGGAATTGGGTTGGCGAGACGAACAGGCCGTCTGGTCTCTCACTTCGATGGGAACCTGCAACAGTATCCCAACTTTAGAGCAGACGTACTGTGCGCACTGCAACTGCTGAATAAAGACTTTAGAGATGAGCAAGAGAAAGTGGGATTCATCATGTCCCATTTGCATGGGGATGCTAAAGCATGGCTGCGCAATTTGTGGAGAGATAAGGATCCGGCGCTCCAAAATGCGGATGCCTTTATTAAAGCGATGGATGGGTGTTTTTTATCAAGCATTGACGTGGATCTTGCCCGGAAGGAGGTGCATGGACTAAGGCAGGGGAGGGCCAGCGTAAGGCAGTACCATGCCCGCTTTTTCGCTTTGGTCAGTGCCCTGGAATGGGACAGAGATTCGGCCCCTGTAAGAGACCTCTTTTGGGAGGGGCTGCACAGCTCGATTAAAGATGAAATCGCGAGGGGGGAGAGACCCCGGACCACGCAGGAGGTCGTTCAAAGGGCGCTGGCGGTGGGGGTGCGGCTGGAAGAACGTCCATGGAGCAGGGAAGAAGGGCGTGGAGGACGCGAACCAGCCAGGGGCTCCTCCTTCCTTCCCAGAGAAGCAGCGCGTGCGCAATCCACGCCTCCGCCAGGAGGAGGGGCGGAACCTATGGAGGTTGGAAGTGCAAGGGCTCAGTCAGCAGCCAGAGCCCTAGCACCGGCAACAGTGAAAGCGAAGCCTCCTAGAGGGAACAGGAAGTGTTACATCTGCGAGGATCCAGGGCATATGGCGAAAGAGTGTCCCCGGAGGCTCCACAAGCACACTGCAGCCTCAGCAATGGTGACTGCAGCAACGCAGCAAGGAGAACCACAGCAGGGAAACGACGCAGTGTGGCTGGAGGAAGAGGCGCTGGGGCCCAGCCAGACGTGTTAGTGACGCAGTCCCCAGAGATTTTACAGCCCGTGAACCCCCTCCCGCCCAAACCAGTAGTGAGGCTCACCGCATCGCTCCAGCTGCCCAATGGAATCACCATGGACGTGCCAATCACCATTGACTCAGGAAGCAATGCGGACTTTATAGGGCAGGCCTTTGTCGACCGGCACGCTATACAGTTGCTGCCTGCCACGCTGCCCCTGCAGGTTGTCACGGTGGATGGCAGGGAGCTGCTCGGGGGGCAAGTGGTGAAGCAGACGCCACCAATGGTGATGCGACTTGGGAATCACAGAGAAATCATCAGCTTCAACGTCACTCAACTATCGGACACGCCCATTGTATTGGGCATGAGTTGGCTGGACAAGCACAGCCCAACGCTGGCTTGGTACCAGAGGCAACTGACTTTTGGCTCTTCCTTTTGTGCTGAACACTGCATCGTGCCCCGGCAGGAAGGAGAGGAAGAGGAGTCACAGCTGCTGCTAGGCACGCTGCAAGCGATTCCCCACAAGTACGCAGAATTTTTGGAAGTTTTCTGCGAGAAGGAGGCAGACAGGCTACCCCCTCACAGACCATATGACTGCAAGATTGACCTGCTGCCGGGGGCGGCGCTGCCTAAAGGGAAGCTGTATTCCATGTCAGAGGACGAACTGCAAGAACTCAAAGAGTTCATAGATCATAATTTGGAGCGCGGTTTCATCCGGGAGTCCAAGGCAGCGGGGGGCAGTCCTGTATTCTTTGTTAAGAAGCGGGACACGCCCCAAAAAAGACTTGTAGTGGACTATCGCATCTTAAACAGTGTGACCAAGCCATCGGACTTCCCCATGCCCCGAATCGACGACCTCCTAGCAAAGGTGCGGAAGGGCAGCGTGTTCACCAAGTTAGACCTGCGAGGGGCGTACAACCTCATTCGCATGCGGGAAGGAGATGAGTGGAAGACAGCCATGTTCACACCACTGGGCACCTACGAATATAGAGTTATGCCTTTTGGATTGCAAAATGGCTCCCACGTTTTTCAAGCTTTCATGCATCACGTGTTGGCGGGACTTCTCTACAAGACGTGCGTCTGTTTCTTAGATGACATCCTGATCTTTTCGGAATCGCAGCAGGAGCATGACAGACACGTCAAGGAAGTGCTGAGCAGGCTAAGGCAGCATAGGCTCTACGCCAAGCTGGAGAAGTGCCAATTCGACGTGACTGAGGTGGATTTTCTGGGCTACAAGTTGTCTGACAAGGGGCTCGCCATGGACAGCGCCAAAGTTCGAGCGGTGTTGGATTGGAAAAGCCCACGCAACCGGAAGGAGGTCCAACGGTTTGTCGGCTTTGCGAACTTCTATCGCAAGTTTATCAAGGGCTTCGCTATGCAGACAGCGGCCATCACGGACACGCTTAGCTCCAAGAAGAAGAAGTTCATCTGGACAGAGCAGGCGGAGCAGTCCTTTCAGGCACTCAAGCGTCTCTTCGCGTCGGAAGAGCAGCTGCTGCATGTCGACCCCAGTTGGCCGATGAGGGTGGAGACAGACGCCTCGGACAGAGCCGTGGGGGCAGTCCTGCTGCAGAAAGACCCGCAGGGGGTTTGGCGGCCGGGAGCGTTTTACTCCAGGAAGCTCAGCAAGTCCGAGCAGAACTACACCATCTGGGACAGGGAGTTGCTGGCCATTCATGCAGCGTTCAAAGCGTGGAGGCACTTCCTGATCGGAGCCAAGCACACGGTGCAGGTTTGCACGGACCACAAGAATCTGGAGCACTGGCGCACAGCACAGTTCCTGAACCAGAGGCAGATACGTTGGGCTGAGTTCTTTGCGAACTTCGACTTCCGAATAGAGTATGTCCCGGGGGACACCAACATCATGGCGGACGCTCTCTCCCGTAAGCCACAGTATCTGGAGGACGCAACGCCAGCGGCCGCCATGCACATCTTCGCACCAACAGTGTGGGCGTGCGCCGCGGCAACCGTGGACCTGGAGGCGGTGCGACGAGCGTTGCAGGATGACTCCTTCGCACAAGCAAAGATGGCAGAGGTGCAAAGGGGCAAGGCAGCGACCGACGGTTTCCAGCTGAGAGATGGATTGCTCATCCGTAAAGGGGCCATCTACGTGCCGGGAGACGAACTTCGCGCCAAGGTGCTGCAGCAGCTGCACGACGCGCCCACTGCCGGGCACTTTGGCAAGGAGAAGACGGTGGAATTAGTAGCCAGGGATTTCTGGTGGCCCGGAATGAGAGGGGAGGTCGCGGACTACGTGGCGAGGTGTGACACCTGCCAGAGGGCCAAGCCAGTGCACAGACCGCCGGCCGGACTGTTGGAACCGCTGCAAACTCCGGTCGAACCATGGGAGAGGGTGGCCCTGGACTTTGTCACGGATCTGCCCAGCTCGAGGGGCAAGACGGCAGTGCTGGTGGTGGTGGATTTGTTTTCCAAGATGGCACATTTCATTCCGTGTGCTAAGGTGGCCACGGCGGAGCAAACCGCCAAACTGTTCATAGACCACGTGTTCAAGGTTCACGGTCTGCCACGGTCTATTCTGTCCGACCGGGGGCGGCAGTTCATCTCGAATTTCTGGCAGAAGCTGATGGGCTTCCTGAACGTCAAGATCAACCTGGCGTCGGCGAGACACCCGCAGACCAACGGGCAAGCGGAGCGGGTCAATGCCATCATGCAGCAGTACCTGAGATGTTATGCGAATCAACAGCCTGCGACGTGGGTGGATTACCTGCCGCTCGCCGAGTTCGCCTACAACAACACGAAGCACGTGTCCACGGGAGTCACGCCGTTCTTCGCCAACAACGGGAGGCACCCCAGAACCTTCCCGGGACTGGAAAGACTGGGGGAGGGGGAGCCGCAGACGGCAGATGCGTTCGCGTCGGAGTTGCAGGAAGTCCACGATCAGCTGCGGCGCCACCTGGAGCTGGCCAAACACGCATACAAGGTACAAGCGGACAAACACAGGAGGGTTGGCGAAGAGATCCACGTGGGAGACTGGGTCTGGTTAGCAGCCCACGCAGTGCCGGCCAGGTCGTTGGCCAAGAAGAAACTAGGGCATAAGCAACTGGGGCCCTACCAAGTCGAAGAGCGGGTCAACCCGGTAGCCTTCAGGCTGGCGCTTCCGGAGGGTTCCAGGATGCATCCGGTGTTCCACAGATCGGTGCTCACTCCCTACAAGGCACCGCACAGGTTTCAGGAACCCGGAACGGCACCGAGTCCGTTCAGAGACAGAACCGGGCACGCGGGAGTGGCACAGGAGGAGCGCATCAACGAAGTCACGGAGATTTTGGACTCCAGATGGGGGGAAGAGGGGGTAGAATACTTTCTCGCCAAGGAGGGCACCCCGGCCAGTGCGAACAGCTGGGTACCGGGCTACGCCTTGGACGAACCTCTGCTCAAAGACGAGTTTCATGCCCTCTTCCCACATAGACCAATGCCAGCAGACTTTTTCGACGACTGGCTTTTCACGCCCACGCTTTCGGCCAGCACGTTCCGGGGGTTCGACTCGGACGAGGACCCGACACGAGACGCCCGTTCCCCGGAGGGGTCACCCTCGGGATCTGCCTCAGAACCCTCGTATTGGTGGGACGATAGACCAGAGGAGCAGTGGCGCAGGAAGTGGCTGGAAGGTCCAGGACGAGCGACGCCGCCAGGAGGAAGTGAGGGAGAGACGGACATGGACGTTTTTGGGGACGACCCTGGTTTCGAGCACGGCGGCACAGAGATGGAAGCGGAGGTGACCGTCGTCGACGAGAGCAGGGAGGAAGACCCGGGAGACTTCAGATGGAGGCCCGCCACGGGAAGCGAACGATATCTGACGTTCGTCCCTTTGACACAGCAGAACCCAGCTCCCGCACCAGAAGGAGGGGAGGGGGGAATGGGGGGCTTCGAGGGGGGGATGGATGTCAGGGGTTCAGGAGCAGAGGCAAGGGCAAGGGAGGAAACAGAGAGCGAAGGGGAGGAGGCAGAAGAAAAGATGAGTGATGACGACGACCCGAGATCTCCGAGTCTTTCCAGTGAATCAGAAGATTCACAGAAAGGAGCACCAGTGGCCAGGGCAAGGGGGGAGTCTAGGGGGGCACCCCAGGAAGATAGAGCCAGAGGGGACTCAGAGGAGAGCAGTTGGAAATCGGGACCAGCGTCACCGCCAGAGAGCAGGGAAGAGGAAGGGAGCCAGGGGGCAAGCGCTGGCAGCTCACAACAGGAGGGAGGGCATGAGTCAGGAGTGGCCACACCTCCATCGGGGAGCGAGGAAACGGTCAAACGGAAAGTGGAAAGTTGGGCGCGCGCGCCAAGTTCAAATGCACAGGAAAGTGACGCAGGGGGCAGCCCTGAAAGAGAGCCAGGTCCTAAAGCCCGGCGCAAGGAGACAGGAGGGTCCGGGGGGTCGGCGTCAGAAGAATCCAGGAAGGAAGAGACCCCGGGGGGTAGAGGGACCCAGAGGAGGACAGTCAGGCGGAAAAGGTGGAGCCGGGCTAGGATATTAAGTTGGTGCACAAGGGGCGGAGACTCAGACGGAGCTTCGCCGATCTAGCCACTAGATGTAGAGCTGCACGCAGCAGCTTGAGAATGGAAACTGTAACTCAATAAAGACTTTTACTTAATGATCGCTGGCTAGCGTGATCCTCTGTGAGCTAGGATCTTTAAGCAGCTCTGACAGTAAATACATATTCTGGGTGAGCAGAGCAGTACAGAAGTTTGGCATTAAAATGATTCTGGAACAAGCCTGGGCAGAGAGGCACAGGGAGATGCTTGCTTGGCTGGTGACCATCAAAAAGAATCTTTCTGCAGATATACAGAGTTCTTGGAACCCATTTTCTCTTTGCAAAAGTTTAAAATGCAACTTCACTCATAGCATTCTGTTCCCACTTACACAAATTAAATGTGTGTAGTTTTGGGCTTTAAAAAAACAAAAACTGAGTGAAATAGTGAGTGCTACATAAGAATATATTTACACCTCTCCCAGATCCAGATATTGGGGATGCATGAATGTTTTGCTGTCTTCAAGGATAGCGAACAAGAATTGTGTCATTTAATGAGTTGACTTTTGAATCTGAGCCTCTGCTCTGAATTGGTGTATAAAATGTGTGGGTTTTCTTTACGGGAATTCATAATCCTCCACCAAAATTCTCATTCTGTGGATGCTACTTCTATTTTTTTCACATATATTCTGTGGTTTTTAAACACTGAAAAAACAGCTTTTCATTGCCATTTATCAAAGCTAGTAATACGGATAAAAGTTACTACAAGTCACAGTAAATCAGGTATGTTCTGTAGATGTGGTTTTAGTTAGACTGAGTAATCATCTTTTCCCTTCTATAGCTGCCTAAGAGATTCCTTCCCACTCCTCCCCAGAGCAACACTAATCTTTTTTTAGTTTTTGCTTTCTACTATTAGAAACAATGTCTGGAGTCTCAAAAGGGCTAATTTCCGTGTTCCACATGTACACTGGGGGCTTTCCTGTTTTCTGCCTTCCTACTACAGCCTCCACCCCCCTTCCAATTCTGAGGATCAGAAGACTCTCTAGAGCAGCCTTTCTCAACCTTGGGTCCCCAGATGTTGTTGAACTACAACACCCATGATCCCTAGCTAGCACGACCAGAGCTCAGGGATGATGGGAGTTGTAGTCCAAAAACATCTGGGGACCCAAGGTTGAGAAACACTGCTCTACGGGCTTTCTCCCGGGAAGACACTTGTCTGACAATTTGAGGAATATAATTAATATTTTGGAAAAACTAGAAGTGAATATAAATACTAAAGCAGTTTTGATATTTGTAGACGCGGAGAAAGCTTTTGATAATATCTCTTGGAGTTTTATGAAGAAGAACTTACAGGGGATGGGGGTAGGCCAAGGTTTTGAAAACAGTATAAGTGCAATTTATTCAGAACAAAAGGCTAAACTAATTGTAAATAATGTGGTGACGGAAGAATTTAAGATAGAAAAAGGGACACGACAAGGTTGCCCAATCTCCCCATTGCTTTTATATCGGTCCTGGAGGTCCTGCTGAATATGATTAGAAGGGACCAGTTGGTTAAAGGTATACAAGTCGGAGCCAAACAGTACAAATTGAGAGCATTTGCAGATGACTTAGTATTGACGTTACAGGAGCCAGAATCTAGTACCAAAAGGGTTTTAGAACTGATTCAAGAATTTGGTCAGGTTGCAGGATTTAAACTGAATAAGTTAAAAACCAAGGTTTTAGAGAAAAATTTAACACCGATTGAGAGAGAGAGGTTTCAGAACGAGACAGGCTTAACAGTGGTTAAGAAAGTGAAATACCTGGGGATTAACATGACAGCAAAAAATGGGAACCTATTCAAAGACAATTACGAAAAATGTTGGGCTGAAGTGAAAAAAGATTTAGAAATCTGGTCAAATTTGAAGCTTTCAAATTATTGTCAGGAAAGCATTGTTTAATGTTTGGATAAGATATAATGATTTATTGGAAAACAAAACCCCAAGGTGGCTGTCACCGATGGAAGCCAAAGCACAGAAAAAGCTCAATATGGAGGCCAAATGGCCGAAATATTGGGAAATTCTGGAACAAGAGGGAGATAGACTGAAATTGCAGAGTTTTGAGAAACTAAAAAACAAAGTGCGAGACTGGCTTCATTATTATCAGATAATGGAGGCATATAATTTGGACAAGAAAATAGGCTTCCAGGTGGAAAAATCAAAATTAGAAACAGAATTGCTAGAACCCAAAACTAAGATTTTGTCAAAGATGTATAACTTGCTGTTGAAATGGAATACACAGGATGAAACGGTGAAATCTGCTATGATTAAATGGGCACAAGATGTTGGACATAATATAATGATGGCTGACTGGGAACAGTTATGGACCACAGGTATGAAGTTTACGGCATGTAATGCCTTAAGAGAGAATATTATGAAAATGATATACAGGTGGTACATGACCCCAGTCAAGCTTGCAAAAATCTATCATTTGCCCGATAATAAATGTTGGAAATGTAAAGAAACTGAAGGTACATTCTTTCACCTTTGGTGGACGTGCCCAAGGATTAAGGCTTTCTGGGAGATGATCTATAATGAACTGAAAAAGGTATTTAAATATACCTTCTTGAAGAAACCAGAGGCCTTTCTCCTGGGCATAGTCGGCCAATTGGTGCCAAAGAAGGATAGAACTTTTTTATGTATGCCACAACAGCAGCAAGAATACTCATTGCAAAGTATTGGAAGACACAAGATCTACCCACTCTGGAAGAATGGCAGATGAAGGTGATTGACTATATGGAACTGGCGGAAATGACTGGCAGAATCCGAGACCAGGGAGAAGAGTTGGTGGAAGAAGATTGGAAGAAATTTAAAGACTATTTACAGAAATATTGTAAAATTAATGACTGCTAGAATGATGTTGGATAGAAACTAAGGGGTTTTTAGCTGCAATACTATAAGGGAATATGAAAAATGGATCACTAATAGGTAAAGATTTAATGTTATAATATTTTAAGATCAAAGATTAGGATAAACAAAGAGGGGAAGGATTTGCTGAACCAACAAATTGAACTGGAATACAAAAAAGGGAGGCGTGAGGAGGTCCGGGAAACAAGCTAATGAAAAATAAGTACAGTGGTACCCCGCAAGACGAATGCCTCGCAAGACGGAAAACCCGCAAGACGAAAGGGTTTTCTGTTTCGGAGGCGCTTCGCAAGACGAATTTCCCTATGGGCTTGCATCGCAAGACGAAAGCCCATAGGGAAATGCTGGCGGTCGGGAGCAAAGACTTTCGCCCACAGCCAGCCTTCAGAAGAGGACCTCTTCTGAAGGCTGGCGGGGGGCAAAAGTCTTTGCTCCCCCCCCCCGCCTGCCCCGGGTGATCTTAAAATGCTGGCGGGTGGGAGCGAAGCGTTCGCTGCCGACCCCCAGCATTTTAAAATCTCCCCGGGACAGCAGAGAAGTCTCTGCTGTCCCGTGGAGATTTTAAAATGCTGGGGGTCGGGAGCGAACGCTTCGCTCCCGACCCCCAGCATTTTAAAACGCTGTTCCGAAGCGGGGCGGGGGGGCGGGAACACCTGCCCCAGCCGCCCCGCTTCGGAACGCTGTTCCGAAGCGGGGCGGGGGGGGGGGGCGGGAACACCTTCTGAAGGCGGGCGGTTGGCGAAGTCCTCCGCTGTCCGGGGCGATTTTAAAATGCTGCCGGCCAGCATTTTAAGATCGCCCGGACAGCGGAGAAGTCCTCTGCTGTCCCGGGGTTTTTTTAAATGCTGGGGGTGGGAAGAAAAGCCCTTGTCCCCCCCCCCCGCCTTCAGAAGAGGTCCGGGGACAGACTGTCCCCGGACCTGGTCTGAAGGCGGTTTCCCTAGGAACGCATTAATTGATTTTCAATGCATTCCTATGGGAAACCGTGCATCGCAAGACGAAAAACTCGCAAGACGAAGAGACTTGCGGAACGAATTAATTTCGTCTTGCGAGGCACCACTGTAATGGAAAGATTGAGTTGTTTTTAATTATTTTTATTTTGTATTTTTCTTTTTTCTTTTTTTATTTTGTAATATTTTGAAAATCTTAATAAATATCTTATAAAAAAAAGAGAAACACTGCTCTAGAGTGATGTGAAATGCAGGTAGAATGAAATTGGTGACAGACCTACTCCATGCACTCAGGGAAATGCTTTCCCTAGGCCTCTTTGGATTTCCAGCTTGCATCAGGGGGGAGCGTACGTGTCTATGCATTCATTCTTACAACACATTATTATTAGATATTTATCTAAGCAAGCTTGGAAGAGGATGAGAAGATTCCCCGGTTTGATTTATTATATCAGTGCAGAAACGACATCTCATTAACAACTGGAGAGACGCCAAAGAACTCTGGATGTTTGCCCGGGATTTATGGTGGAGAGGCGTGGCACAGTTCTAAAATTGGCAAACGGCCATGAGAAAAAGTGAAACAAATTTTGTTGGGTCTGACAAGCTTATTGAATCAAATTATATAGCCATAGGGAGAGGTAAGCCTTTAATATTCTATTTCTTGATATTTGTATTTCCAGTTTTACTTGGTAAAACCTTCCCTGGAAAGGCTAATGTTTGAATGACAGCTGGTCTGGGGAAAGTACTGGGCAGACGCCTTGATTTGATCTTATCTGGACTGAATGGATTTGGCAGCTGCCTGCAGTGGGAAGATTCTTGGATTGACTTGGCAGAAACATCAGTTTGTGAAGAGATGCTGTGAACCTACAGAGGGGAATCCTTGGTTATAGATAAACATAATATTGGAAAGTGAAATTGGAACGCCATAGCCGGATTTGAAGCATAAAGAAAGGGAAAAGGACATAAAATCCACACAGAAACATACTGTTTTAATTTAACTCGCTTGCTGGACAAATTCAGTGGCTGTCGAAAATAATGAAGGATTAACATCAGAATGACTTATGGGAATTATCAGAAATGTCTATGAAAAACAGTAGACGTATGAGATGATCAGGATGTTAGAATTCCTGCTCCATGATTGCAGTCATGGGATTTTTGTCTTTCACATGACGGTGTATGTTTTGACTCCACAGAGTGGGATGTGATGGAGACAGGATGTTTGCGTTGCTGTGTTCCGTGAAGTGGGACTGTTGTCTTTTGTTCTTTCTCTCTTTGCTTTCTGATGCTAGTGAGAGAGGGAGCCATGTTGCAGTGCTCCGTGTGTGTTTATATGTAAATAAAGTTGATTAGCCAAAATGCTGAGTTGCTGAGGTCTGTTACGCATGATGCGCAAACTCTGCGGATCCCTAAGTGTGCCGGTGTCGGTTGGCATTGGTCACTGTGATGTTCGGGCTGAAGAAAGCTTTTGAAGCTCCCGAACGATCAACCAGGAGGGAGGGAACATGCCAGTCGGGCATGTGTCTTTGCCAGGGTCCTACTCAAGTGTAGGATGAACTCCTGAAAAACGGTTATGGGCCCAGGGATCAGGGCCACAGACCCAGTGCCAGCAGAGGAAGAACCGGGGGCTGTTTTTGTCCCATTTGGAGTCTCCTGGAAGCGGCAGCGTGAGGCAAGTCTCTTCAGAGACGGCAGAGAAAAAAGCTGTGTGGAGATACTGTGAGTAAGAAGCTGCCTAAAAGTGAAAGTAAATTTAGGCAGGCTGGACTGTTTTGTGCCAAAGCCAGCGGCTCACGCCGGTGGAAGAAGGCTTGATTTATAGCCGTCTGATAAGGACAGTAAATGTTTCAGCTTGGACTAAGCTGCAGAATGGACCTTTTGGAAGGGGTTGGATCCCAAGTCCCTGAGTTACATAGAGGGAATGCCTGATGCGGCAGGTCTTTGCCAAGAGAAAGTAGCCCTGATTTATGTGCTACAAAGGGAGGACATACCCCAATGCTTATGAAGCTGGATTTGCGCAGCGGTAAGCTTTGCTAAAACAATAGCTGTATGTGAAACATCAGCTATGGGAGAGGGAGCAATTTCCCCCAATGCTGCATTGAGGTAGCAGGCATGAACTTTGAGAAGATAGAATTTTTCTGATGCATTCCATGTGTGTTTGGGAATGTGGGGGAGCAGTGATTTTTTTCCCAGAAGCTGCAAAAGCAGTTTGATGCTGTGTCTGATGTCAACAGCCAGAGTGTGTGATCAGCAGGAATTTCATCTGCGACACACTTGGACATTCCAAGATGGCGATGAGCTATCAAGGATGCCAGAGAAGTTCGGAGGACTGGACTTTGCTCTCTTTGACACCCCACAGGATGTGGGAGGCAATTGTTCCTGAGGCCAGTTGCAGTGATCCGTGTGTGTTTTGGAGGAAAATTGCATTTTTTCCTGTTCGAGGGGAGGACTCTCCAGAACGGAAGGAGAAGAAGGGGAACTGACTGACATCATCCCAACCATCACTGCAACCAGCAGAGAGGGAGCCATGTTGCAGGTCGAAGCAGTGGGAAGTTTGTCCTGTGAGAAGTTTGGACAGATTGCAAAAGCAAGGAAGGTTTGCAGCATTTCTGACAGGCGACATGAAGCAAGGCCAGAGACGCAGAGCTTCAGCGCAGAGCTGGTCACCAGCTGTTCCAGGACAGAGGTGCAAGAATCTTTTGTGCGAGATTCTGAAAGGAAGGCATACCTTTGTGGAAGATGGAACTGTTAGGTTTCTGTTATGCCACTGTGCAGTTCTTGGAGTCACAAGACTCTATTGACATTCCAGACTGTTGGAAATCTCACGGGAGACAGATGTTGACGTTACTGGTTTCCTGTTTCTTTGTTCATTTGTTTTCTGTCTCTCACAGAGAGCAGATGCATATTCTTTTCTGTCTTACGTAGTTAGAAATAAAGTAGCAATGTAGCACATATTTCTGGCTCCTTCTGCTGCTGTCTGAGTACTCTGCGCAATGGAGAGCGTGCCTGAAGCCTAGTTCAAAGGCTTAGGTCATTAATCATCAGAGGAGAGCCTGGATGGGTTCCGAAGATACGGCCGGAGGAGTAGCCATTACAGCTCGGTCGTATGGAGGCTCCGACAGGATTTGATCCACCAGTCGAGTGGAGATTCCTTGGAGGTGCATGGCACCTGGACTGTGGAACTGAAAAGCTGTAACGTTGTGATGTCTAAAGTGTTTTTCATTCCAGGTCGAGAAGCCCAGCTGATGCAGCGCAGCTGTTCTGTTTATGGCAACAAACAGAACGCAACCATCCAGAAGAACGAAAGCTACATTATAAATGGTTTGTTCTTGCTATGTTGTGATGTTAACATAGGGGATGGTGGAAAGGTTGGAGAGACATGCAATGCTATGTCTGATAACCATTCTTTTCATGCAAGATGTGTGCACGGGTCTTCCAAATTGCTGATGTCTGACACGAAGATGGTCAGGTGTACCAGTGCTCAGGACAAAGCAAAAGGGGGAGGCAATATGGGTATCTTGCAAAAGCACCCTATTGGTGATGATGACAGTGACAAGGCAAACCCAGAAAAAGCCAAGATGCCAATGACTGGATCTGACATGTGGGTTCCAAAGTCACAGAGCGGTATGCTAGGCAGACATAGTTTGCAAGGTCTTTCCCTGGATTCAGTCAGAGTTTCTGATGGGAACTGTGACAAGATAAACCTGGAAAAAGCCAGGATGCCAATGGATAGGTCTGACTATGTGGGTTGAGACGTCATGAGGCAGGGAGCATAGATTCTTCCTGTGGTATGGAGGCTTGTACAGAATACTAAAGCCTCATACCAAGCTGATTTTACTCACTGGGGATGTTGAGTGCAGAGCAGAGTGGGGGGGGGAGAGAATGTGTGTATTTTCCTAGGCTACCCCATTGCTGGAGACTTAGATACTAAGTCTGTTGCTGTTATAAACAGCAGGTGCACTGAGGTGAGTTCCACTGATACAGGGGGGGGGGAAATGTGCCAGATGTGTAGATCAGGAGGAGCTACAATGGGTGAAATGCCCACCAGGTATGCTCAGGAGTTTGCTAACACAGCTGTTGCAGATTTAGCTGTGGTTAGTGGCTTGACACAGATCTTGGAACCTGTGTTCCATGAAGTGGGACTGTTGTCTTTTGTTCTTTCTCTCTTTGCTTTCTGATGCTAGTGAGAGAGGGAGCCATGTTGCAGTGCTCCGTGTGTGTTTATATGTAAATAAAGTAGATTAGCCAAAATGCTGAGTTGCTGAGGTCTGTTACGCATGATGCGCAAACTCTGCGGATCCCTAAGTGTGCCGGTATCGGTTGGCATTGGTCGCTGTGATGTTTGGGCTGAAGAAAGCTTATGAAGCTCCCGAACAAAAGACCAGGAGGGGGAGAACATGCCAGTCGGGCATATGTCTTTGCCAGGGTCCTACTCAAGTGTAAGCTGAATTCCTGACACAGACCCCCCCCCCCGACCTCAGAGCATGGGAAGCCTGCCCAAAAATTTATAATTTGGCACAATATTTGTTCTGTTTGATTATTGAATAATTTGTATAATTTGGAATATATAATGTGGTTTGATTGGATTGTTAAAATGGAACACTAATTATATATCATTTTTTTAAAAAAAGATATTTATCTAGATCCCACAATTTTTGTTGACAGGGATTCAAGACGGCTTACAGATAAAAGTAATAACAGCTAAAAACATAGAAAAAGCATTAAAACCACAATTAAACTTGGATAGAATTAAAACTATTATTATTTATTTGATTTATATACCACCCTTTATCAAAAGATTCTCGGACAGTGTACAACATTAAGAACATGCTTTACGGAGCAAAATAATAAAAACATAATACAGAGCATAAAAATAGACAGCATGCTAATAATCATAATAGTCCTCTTCGCACCATTAACAGGTCATAGATTAATGACCAAAGGCTTGGGGTAAAGAGGAATGTTTTTGCCTGGTGCCTAAATAATATATTATCTATTAAGACATAATTCAGTTTTATTGTACCTTTTGCAGAAGTAATGACATTCTGATTGCATTTGTAACCCTCAAAAAAAAAAAATCAGACATGCCATGCAGAGTTTAAAATGCGGCCCCTTTATAGTTAACCTGTGCTGTGGCGCTGTCACTATCTGGTTTCCTCCTCGGCTTAATTAGGCAGCAAGCAGACGCTTTCAGTTTTCCAAACAGTTTATTATGTACAGCAATTACACTCTGAGCCATTCCCAGCGAGCAGCTCTGTGGAGGTAACGCTCCGCTTTGCGAAGGCAAACCTTGCACCAGGCAAGCAACAGTATGTCAAGGAGCGTTTCGCCTGCTTTCCCTGACCTTTTGCCTTCTTGGCTAGAAAACAGGGTTTTCCCCCTGACCTTGTCCTTTCACAATTTATTTGTTAGACATATTGCTTGGCTGGAGCATGACCGGAACGCAGACGTAATCAAGTATCGGGGGGAACATCTGAGGGAAACACCTGCTGACACGTGTATTTGCTAATGCTGGAAATGTGCTTAGATGGAAATACATTAAGTTCAGGGTGGTTTCACTACTGTTTCCAGTTGTTGACTTCTACTAATAAAAGGAGCCTCCGAAGAACTAGCTGGCAGCTTGCTTGGAACATGCTTGCCAGCGTGCCTCTGCACAGCTCAAGTACATCCAACCTCCTGTTGTTTCCGTTATTCCTACACAGCTCCTTTCAAGACATTGAGGCATCTCAACTACGCTCTCTCCGCCAACAGGATATCCTCCAGGAGCCCCCCTTACGCTTCTTTGATAGATGAATCCTCCTCTCTCCTGGTTGCTACCCGATACCTCAGTGTCTGGACTCCCCACCAGCCCTGGCTCACTTGCCTGAGAAACTGTCTCCTCTTCTCTGACAGAAGAAAAAGAGGGGGATTGAGGGGGGCTGGATTCAAACTGCTGTGAAGGAAGGAAGAACTACCTCTCTGCCACCTCCTATCTTGCTGCCTCTCTGAAGATTCCTGTCTCTGTAGATCTCCAGTCCACTATCCCCTTAATCCTCCCCATCGTCACTCTGGGGTGCCATGTCTTTGACAGGTGCCTTTTAAGCCACTTGGGCTTACACTATAGTAGTGTGAGTTTAGGAAAGAGGGGAAAGGCAGTTCACTTTGACACAGAATAAAAAGTCAGGGGGAAAAGTTTTTTTTAATATAATTTTTAAATCTGTAAACTTGGTTCGGCTGGTTTATCCAAAGTCTGATTTATCCAAAATCATGTTATTGATTTTACAGTTTTTAGGGTTTAAAATGTTGCTTTGAGACTGTTAAAAGCCTAGGAATTATCAGTCTCCTGATAACCTCACTTTAAGAGATTTTAGAGTTCCATATACACTGTCCTATGTTGATGGCCACAGTTTAGTGTTGTGCAGATGAGCTGCAGCAAGTGCAAACAAAGCCTTCAGCTCTGTTGGAATATTCTAGAAAGAACTTGAGAATTGGTCTTGAACAGGTTGCTAGGCAACAGAAAAGTCTGCCCAGCATCAGGAGACTTTATAAAGGTCATATGACCAACAAGGGTCAGAGCATGTAAAGTGTTAGTGTGTAAATGAGTGTGAGTCAGCATTCGGTATATGGCCAGATGGCTGGAAGATGAAAGGATTATGTTATTTTATTTGTATTCAACCAGTATAATTTTTTGTAAATAATAAAGATTCTCAATTGTTGGTACTAAAGGGTTAAGAGGTAACAAGTCGCTCTAATCACTGAGCAGCTGGAAGTCATTAAGCATCCAGGAATGTGAGTTAGTTTGTATAAATAGTCAGTTCACCCGTGTGTTCTCTCTCTCCCCCCATGTTTGCTAACATGAGTTAAGTTTAGAGCAAAGTTTTCTTTATGCCGGAGATAAAAGCATGTGTGCTTTATCGTCAGGGTTTTTTCTTTTGTAAATAAAGTTTTTTTCTGAGTTCCAAAGTGCTTGCTCCAGGATTCTTCATTGAAAGGTACTCTCCTGCCTTCTTCAACCGCTGCACGAAATTCTCTGCTGAGATAGGATTTATGGCGTTGGAAGCGCACTGGACGTTTACTTAACATTAAACTAATTAAAGTTTAATGGACAGGTTATGGCTGTTTGTACGTCAAGAAGGAGATAAGGAGTGCAGTTCAGAGTGATTTATGAAAGGACTGGAGCGAAGACAGAAGCGGTTGCCGACATCGAAAGCCTTCAAAGCAGCTTCAGTCCTGTAACGTGCCTAGAAAAAGTTTTAAACAGGCACTGTGCAGTTTGTACTCGCTGGAAGACGTCTTATTCCTCAAGGAGCCACCTCAGCAGCTGGGAGACGGTCTACAGGTGTGTGAGTATCGTTCCTAAGCCCCAGGGAGGATGGCAGAGTCCCAGGAAAGTTTTGCTGTCCCGTTTACGCGACTCAATGGGAAAAATTGGCAAGATTGGAAGGCTAGAGTAAGGGTTTGGTTGCAAGCAAAAGAGTTGTGGAGTTGTACTGAAGCACCGCCTTTACAGGCAGCTGCAGACGCGTCTGCAGAAGACAAAGCAGCAGCAGCAGCTTCACAGAAACGCAACAGGAAAGCCCAAGGTCTATTAGTTTTGTCAGTGGGACCAGAGCAAATTCCTTATGTTTCTGAGTTAAAGAACACGCATGAGGTCTGGACGGTTCTGCAGTGGCTAAATTCCAGAAACACTGCGGGGGCCAAGATCCATGCTACAAGATGTTTGTTGGATTTACGTCTCCAACCGGGAGCGTGTGTGAAAGAACATATTGCCAAAATGGTGTCTGCCTTTAATCAACTAAGACAGCTGGGCATTCCTTTCTCTATGGAGCAGCAGTCATACATATTGTTGTCTTCTCTTGATAAAAGCTATGAGACTCTAGCTTTAACTTTGGAAGCTATGCCTTCAACTGAATTAACCCTTGAATACATTTCTTCTCGGCTTGCAGATGAAAAGGATAAAAGGCAAAGAGAAAGAGGTTTGTCTTCAAAGGGGAGTTGTGCTGTGCCTAAGAGTGGGGATGCTGAGTTTGAGAACACAGTAAATGCTTTTGCAGCTAGACACTGTTTTCGCTGTGGTTCCTCTTCCCATTTAATCAGGAACTGCACATGTGAACCTGGTCAAGACAGCACCAAGGCCGTTACCCCTAGTTACCAGACAAGGAGTTCCAGGGGACGTCGAAGAAGAGGAGGAGGTCGTGGCTACTCCCACAGCACACAGCACATGGCTTCAGCAATGGTGTTGATGCAAGGGTGTGGCCAAGGCAGCAATCTACGCTGGTTGATCGACAGTGGTGCATCTCACCACCTGGTGGCGCCATCTAGTGTCCGTTTGCAGAATTGCAGGCATTTGCAAACCCCTAAAGTTGTAACAATGGCAGATTCAACTAAACGTTCCTTAGAGACCGTAGGCACAGTGTTCTTGAATTGTTTGCATACAGAAATTGATGCCTATGTGCTAAAGGGAATGAAGGGGTGTATTCTGTCCGTGTCAGAACTTGATAGAGATGGGTTTAAAACTGTGTTTGAAAATGGGGTTTGCACTATTTCAAAGAATAACGTATCTCTTTTGCAGGTGAAATGCAGAAATGGGTTATATTATTTTGTGTTTTTTCATGTTGTTGTTTTTTTAATTCATCATTAATACACATATACAAGCATACAAACATACATTTCATACAATCTTTAAAAATGTTCAAACATACTTACACTCAATCCCACAAATAGTTCCTTTCCCCATCACCATCCACCAACCCTTCACCCCCCTTTGTGTTTGACTTCCAATCTACTCAATTACAATTTCTTTCCACTTCTATTACTTTCTTTCACACACCTTTACCCTAATTTCATACTTCTTTTTCTATTACACATTATTTTCCATCTTATTTGATATTTCAGTATTTGAAACGGAACTTGTTTATTCTAATAGGAGTTCTGATTTTTCGATATGATTTTGCAAGTATCTTTTAAACACCTTCCAGTCCCTATCTATCTTTTCTTTTGAAATCCTTCCAATTTCTTCCATTGTTTTGGATATATTGTAATACTCCAATAATTTGGCAAGCCACTCTGTTTTTGTCGGTATTATACCACTTTTCCAGTTTTTCGCATTCAATAGCCTTGCTGCTACTGTTGCGTATAAATATAAGGTCTTATCTTCTTCCTTTAGGCTTCCTGGTACTATTCCCAATAGAAAACCTTCTGGTGTTTTCATAAATGAGTATCTAAACATTTTTTTTTCATTTCATTATATATTATTTCCCAAAATTGTTTGATGTTTAAACAATTCCACCATATATGTATCATAGTACCTTTTCCCGTGTTGCATCGCCAGCAGACATCGCTACAGTTTTTATTCATTTTTGCTATTCTTTCAGGTGTTAAATACCATCTATGTTGCATTTTAAGGTAATTTTCTTTCAGTATGTAACACATGGTGAATTTCATATCTTCTTTCCACAATTTTTCCCATTGTTCAAACATAATATTTTTCCCAATGTCTTGCGCCCATTTAATCATTGATGCTTTAACCAATTCATCCTTTGTTTCCCACTCTAAAATCAGATTATACAATTTAGATATATTTTTTGATTTTTCTTGTATTAAATATTTATCGAATTTTGATATTTCTTTTTCAAATCCTAACTTCTTGTCTTTTGCTAATCTATACTTAATTTGAATATATTGGAACCAATTACTAATATGATCTTTAATTTCTGTGTAGTCCTTTAATTCCAATTCTCCGTTTTCTTCCTTTAATACAGTTTTATAGGTAGCCCAATTTTCTTTCATATTTAATTTTTTCACTGCGACAATTTCTGCTGGCGATGCCCACCAGGGAGTTTTCGGTTCTAAGATTCTTTTATACTTCTCCCATATTTTATATATAGATTTTCTGATTATATGCCCTAGGAAGCCTTTATGTACTCTCACTTTTTCATCTATTAAATAGGCATGCCATCCAAATCTCGTCTCTACTCCCTCTAAATCCAATACATCGGAGTCATCTAATTTGATCCATTCCTTTAGCCAGGTCAGACCCACCACATCGTGATATAACTCCATATCTGGGAGACCAAATCCTCCTCTCTCCTTCTTATCTATCATTATTTTGTGTTTTATTCTTGGCTTTTTCCCTGACCATATGAATTTAGCCAAATCTCTTTTCCAGTTATTAAAACATTTATCTCCTCCTAGTATTGGGATACTTTGAAATAAAAACATCATCCTTGGTAATATGTTCATCTTTATTACCGATATTTTCCCTAGTAAGGAAAGATTTAATTTTCCCCATACTTGCAGGTCATTTTTTATTTCATTCCATGTTTTCCCATAGTTCTCATTACTTAAGTCTATAGTATTTGTTGTTAAATTTATTCCAAGATACCTTATTTTCTTTTTAATTTCCAATCCTGTAATTTCTTGTAATTTCACTTTATCTTTTTCTTCCATATTTTTCACTAGTATTTTGGTTTTCCCATAGTTTAATTTGAATCCTGCTAATCTGCCATATTCGTTTATGCATTCCAATATTCTAGGTGTACATTGTAGGGGATTTTCTGTTGTGATCATAACATCATCTGCAAAGGCTCTTAACTTATATCTTTTTTCACCAACTGCTATTCCTCTTATTTGGTTGTCCTGCCTTATTTTCTTTAATAGAACCTCTAATACTATTATAAATAACATTGGGGGTAGGGGGCATCCTTGTCTTGTACCTTTAAAGATGTTGATTTCTTTTCCAAACTCTCCATTAATAATAATTTTTGCTTTCTGTTGGTTATATATTGCATTTATACCTTTTTGGAATTTTTCACCTAGACACAATTCTTTTAATAGTTTTTTCATAAATTCCCATGAGATTTTGTCGAAAGCCTTCTCCGCATCGATTGAAATCAGGGCTGCTTGTTTGTCTCTTCTTACTTGTAGATAATCCATTATGTCTATTATATTTCTGATATTATCCTTTATTTGTCTACCTTCCACAAATCCAGCCTGATTTTTATGTACTATTTTTCCTATAATTTTTTTCAACCTATTAGCCAATAATCCTGCGTAAATTTTATAATCGGAATTTAACAATGAAATGGGTCTATAATTTGAGACCGATTCCAAATCCGTACCTTGTTTTGGCAGGAGCGTTATATACTCTTGAGTCCAAGAGTCTGGAATATTCCCCTTCTCTACTGCTTCCTCTATTACTTCTTTTAGTGGGTCAATTAATTCATTTAACATTTCTTTGTAGTATTCTGCTGGTATGCCATCTGGAC
Source organism: Podarcis liolepis (assembly GCF_965112155.1). Classification (NCBI taxonomy): domain Eukaryota; kingdom Metazoa; phylum Chordata; class Lepidosauria; order Squamata; family Lacertidae; genus Podarcis; species Podarcis liolepis. The sequence continues at coordinate 17,388,478 of NC_139568.1, forward strand.
CTGGGGATTTCCCTATTTTTAATTTTTGAATTGATTCCTTAATTTCTACGGTTGATATTGGTTCATTTAATAATTTATGGTCTTCTTCTGCTATCTCTATTAATTTATTTTTCTTTATATATTCCTCTATTTCTTCTATTGGCACTTCATCTTTTTGATATATTTTTTTGTAATATTTTTCAAATTCTTTTTTAATTTCTGTCATATCCCTTATTGTCTCTTCTACTTTTATTTTATTTATTAATTTTTCATTTCTTTGTTTCTTTAGTTACCAGGCAAGGATCTTGCCTGGCTTATTTGCCCATTCAAAATTTTTATATTTCCAAAATTTGATTTGTTGTTCTACCTCCTGTTCTATAATTTTATTATATTCTACTCTCAGTAATTTAATTTCTTGATTTAATCTCTCTTTATTTTTGCTTGCATAGGCCAATTTTTCCTTCCTTTTAATTTCTTCTAAAAGCCCCCTTTTCTTTTTTTCTTTATTCTTATATGCTATTGAGTTTTGTTGTATGAAATATCCCCTAACAACCGCCTTCCCAGCATCCCACACTGTTTTAACATCTGTCCCTTTCCTCCAATTGTTTTCAAAATATTCCTTCATCAACTTTCTGGCTCCTTGCATTACTTTTTCGTTTTTTAATAAGAAAACATTCATTCTCCACCTTTTTTTTCCCTTTCTCCTCTTTTCCTTTAAGAGTTAATGATACTGGATTGTGATCTGTAAGTGTTTTTGGCAATATTTCGGCATTCTCTGCTTCAATTGTCATATCCTTAGTAATCCATATACTGTCGATTTGACTATACGAATTTTTTGGTTCTGAGAAATATGTGAACTCCTTTTCGACAGGATGTTTATATCTCCATATATCCACTAAATCAAAAATCTTTACCATTTCCATAAAGCTTTTTGGCAACTTCCCTTCATTTCCCCCCTCTTCTTCTGTGATCTATCCAATTCTGGTTCCATTACTCCATATAAATCCCCTAACACAATAATTCTCATATCTATATATTCCATTAATAATGATCTTACTTTAACATAGAATTCTGATTTTCTTTTATTTGATCCATAGATTCCCGCTACTACAATTGGTTCCCCCTCTATTGATATTTTGACTATTATAATCCTCCCCTCTTTGTCGTCATATAACAATTCCGGTTCATATTTGCTTTTAACATACATTACAACCCCCCTCTTTTTTCTTACATCAGATGCGATGAATTCTTCCCCTAACTTTGGTTTTACCAATAATCTTTTATGCTTAGTATTGATGTGGGTTTCTTGTAAGCAAGCAAGGTCCCACTTCTGCCTCTCTAAGATACGTTCTATTTTCTGCCTCTTCCTCCTATTATTTAGACCATTCACGTTCCATGATAACAATTTAAATTTCATTCTTTATTAGTTAAAAAATTCTAAAGTTAATGGAAAGAGTTTACGTTATCTGCAGTGGTAAAGGAGAAGGGTTTTGTAATAGTTATTGGTCTGATTATTTACCACTGGCGTAGTTCTTTATCCTTCCACCCTTTGCTGAGCTTTTTCTTCTTCTTCCGCCTCATCCGATAGCTCTCCCTTTCTTCCTTCCTCATTTCTTACTTCACTTTTCCCACCTCCTAATTCTCCTCGATACTTCCTCCAAAACATATCTGCTTCCTCAAATGTCTCAAATCGTCTTCTTTTTCCTTTGAAGTTGAAGGAAATCCCCACTGGGTATTCCCATCTGAAAGATATTGCTTTGGCCTTTAGTGCTTTTGTTAGAAATTGGAATTGCTGTCTCTTTTTTATCAGCCTAGGTGGGACTTCTCGTAAAATTATTATTTCCTTTCCATCTATGGTTAATTTGTTCTTACTCTTTACTTGGAGGATCTTATCTTTCATCCAATTCGATGTGAATACAATGATGCAGTCTGCCGGCCATTTGTTCATTTTTGCTTTTCTTGAGTTCACTCTGAAGATTTTCTCTGTCTGTTCTATTATGTCTTTTTCCTGTAAATGTAGCCACTTTGCTAAAGTTTCAATCATCTTCTTCCAAATATCCTCCTTCTCCTCTTCTGGAACATTTCTGAATCTCAAAGTCTTCTCTTTAATCTGCATCTGTATCATTGCTAGCGCATCCCCAGTAGCTTCCTGGATTGCTTTTTGTTCCTCCATCTCCTTTTTCAATTTGTCCATTTCTTTTCTTTGTTCACTTTGTTCTTTGCTAATTTTCTTCACCATCTCATCCATTTGTTGATTCTTATTCTTAATTTCTTGCACTTTCTTATCTGTCTCCTCCATTCCTTCTAGGACTTCTGTTAATTTTTCCTTTATTTCTTCATTTTCTTTTTCATTTTTTTTCATTGTGTTTTCTAATTTTTCCAATTTCCCATCAATTGTGTTGATTTTTTCTTCCAACTCTTTTCTCAATCCTCCCAAGTCCAGTTTCAAACTAATAATAAGCTCCCTCAAGTCCATTTCTTCAAGGCCTGAGTTTCTTCTTAATTGTTGCTGTTGACTTCCAGTTCCAGTCTGTTTTTTAATTGCATGAGACATTTTGCGTTCTCTTTTCCAACCACCAGATGTCCTTCTATTGTTCCAATTTTCCTTTGTTACTGCTTTTCCTACTTTGCCCACTGGGTGTCACTGTGTTCTTATTAACTCAGCTTGCCAGCTTCTGCCCTCCTTTAATCCTCTCTCTCACTATTTTGTCTTCGTCACTTCCTCCTTCTTCCTCCTTCTTGATGATTACTCAGCGTCTTCAGACCCGTGACGCCATCTTATCTTATCTGTGAAATTCCCCTCCTTTCCCCCACAGCGTTCCTTATTCCTTTGTCCTTATCTTTCCTTCAAGGACATTCAGTTTCAAAGCAGCTGCTTTACTCCACCCAGCTCCAACAACAGGCAGCCTGCACCGCTTTGCACTTTGTAGTAAGTCCGTTTCAGATAGTGTGCTTTTCAAATAGTTTAATTGCAATCTGAGTGATTTCTTTACATTCTTTCCATATATATATATATATATATATATATATATATATATATATATATATGCTTTCGTAGATTTTCACGGGTACAGGAATGTAGGTTTTGGTGTCTTCGGGTGTCTTCCCGTGTAAGAGTTGGGGTGTCTAGGCGACGTTTCGACGAGGTCTCACTCGTCATCTTCAGGCTGGTGCTTTCGGCTTCTTGTTACTGGAACAGAGCTGTTCCAGTAACAAGAAGCCGAAAGCACCAGCCTGAAGATGACGAGTGAGACCTCGTCGAAACGTCGCCTAGACACCCCAACTCTTACACGGGAAGACACCCGAAGACACCAAAACCTACATATATATATATATATATATTTGCTTTCGTAGATTTTCACGGGTACAGGAATGCAGGTTTTGGTGTCTTCGGGTGTCTTCCCGTGTAAGAGTTGGGGTGTCTAGGCGACGTTTCGACGAGGTCTCACTCGTCATCTTCAGGCTGGTGCTTTCGGCTTCTTGTTACTGGAACAGAGCAGGATCTCAGTGTTTGAGTTCCTATAAATACTGTTGAAGGGGTGTGGTGTATAGCCTCCAACGTTCTGGGCAGAGAGGAGGTTCCCAGGTTAGTGTGCCTTTTCTTCTTTTGTTCCTTAATTACTTGAGGGATATCTTGAGTGATTTCTTGAGTGATATTCTGAGTACCACTTAGGTGGGTCATTAGGTGTGGATTAGTTGCTAAAGCTTTCGTGTCTTGACCTCTTGAGCTTGTGAAGAGTTTTTCTGAGAAGGTGGCTGTACTGCACTTAGTTGTGCTCTGGCTTGGCTTCGTGTATAGGGGCGAGCTGTGGTTTTGTGCCCTGTGCCAGCCAGATCTGTGTAGGGATTGCAGGGGGGTGCAGCATCCGGAGGTGCCACTATGGTTTGGTTACTGGATGGTGTCTGTGATTTATCTGTGGAGAGGGTCTGGGTTTGGGTCTGGTGTGGTTGATTGGTGATGGCGTTCTGTGTGCCTCTGGTTCTGGTGTCGGTTTTTGTGGGGAGGGCTAATTTCCAGATGTCTGGCAGGCGGGACGTGTCGTCACGCTTGTTCATGTTGTGAGGGTGTTTCTCTATCTCGATGGCTTCCATGATTATTCTCTTGTGGTGATGTTCCGTGTTAAAGAGCAATTTGGAATCTGCAAAATTAATTTCGTGTCCTGTTTCTTTCATGTGTTGGAAAAGAGAGGAAGTTTTTTCTTCTTTTTTGACGGCATTCTTGTGTTCTGCGATACGTGCATTTATTCGTCTGTTTGTTTGTCCAATGTACGTGGCTGGGCAGACTTTGCAGGGTATTTCATAGACCCCTTGGTTTTCCAACTGGATTTTATCTTTGGGGTTTCTGAGGATATTGGCTATTTTTTTGTTGGTGCAAAAGGCTGTTTTGATATTGTGTTTATGGAGGATTTTGCTAATTTTATCTGTAGTGCCCTTGATATAAGGAAGGAGGGCCATGCCATTGTTTTCTTCTGTGTCTTGGTTTTTGGGGGGTGTTTCTTTTTGGATTAGCTTCGTAACCCGGTTTTGCTGGTATCCATTGGCGATTAACACATTTGAGAGATTCTGTAACTCAGTTGTCACTAAGTGCAGTACAGCCACCTTCTCAGAAAAACTCTTCACAAGCTCAAGAGGTCAAGACACGAAAGCTTTAGCAACTAATCCACACCTAATGACCCACCTAAGTGGTACTCAGAATATCACTCAAGAAATCACTCAAGATATCCCTCAAGTAATTAAGGAACAAAAGAAGAAAAGGCACACTAACCTGGGAACCTCCTCTCTGCCCAGAACGTTGGAGGCTATACACCACACCCCTTCAACAGTATTTATAGGAACTCAAACACTGAGATCCTGCTCTGTTCCAGTAACAAGAAGCCGAAAGCACCAGCCTGAAGATGACGAGTGAGACCTCGTCGAAACGTCGCCTAGACACCCCAACTCTTACACGGGAAGACACCCGAAGACACCAAAACCTGCATATATATATATATATATAGATTGTTGTTCTGTCTTCCCTTTACTTTTGTGGTTGCATTACTTCTCCTCCGCTATTTTTACTCTTTATCTTGTTTTGGGTTTACCCACTCCGTGAGGGATTCCCCCTCCTGGGTTCCCTTTTCTTCTCCTTGTCTTATTTCCTTTTAGGTTTTGTTACTGCTGCTACCGCTTTACGTTTATTTTGATATAGAAATAGAGATTTTACCATCTTGTCGCTGCTTCAGTGATGTGAGGCTTTTCATCGGTCTGTTTGATGTTCTTCTCTGTGCCTGGATTCCCCCCCACCTCTGCCGTTTTTCCTTCAGCGAGGGACTCCAAAAAGACACTGCCGAAGTTCCTTTGGCTTGAGCTTCCTTCCAAGCCTTTTCAGGGGTCGTGTAGCCAAACGTTGCCCCTCACAGTACTGGTGTATGCCCCGACCTGCTTACTGCAGTCAGAGCTCACACTGTTGCAGCTGTGGTAAAAGCGGAAGTCGGGTTATATTATTTTGAGACCAGTCCAGATGAAGTTGAACAGGTTCATGCTGGTTGTGTGAACTCACCTACCCATAATTCTTGTGTTCATTTATGGCACCGCCATTTGGGACATATTAATTTTCAGTATGTTAAAAGGCAACCTGAATTATCAGAAGGGTGCAAAATGAACAAATGTACTAAGTATTTGGATTGTACTGCATGCAAAAGGGCGAAGGTTCATAGATGCAGCTATCCCAGTTCAGATAGGAAATCTGACAAAGTATTCCAACTTGTGCATATGGACCTATGTGGCCCAATGCCTGTTGCTAGCATGGGAGGTTCGAGGTATGCACTGTGTCTCTCGGATGACAAAACAAAAGTCACATGGTTTTTCCCTCTCAAAACAAAAGCGGATACTGCAGAAACAGTTAAAAATTGGGTTCATGCAGTAGAACTTGAATTCGGTACTAGAGTACTTGCTTTTCAGACAGACAGAGGGTTAGAATTTACCGGGTCTGTGTTGCAGAATTTCTTTAAGAGAAAGGGAATTAAGCATTGTCTGTCTACACCTTATTCCCCCCAAGAAGGAGGCGTGGCCGAACGTAAAAACAGGGTTCTGCAAGAGTTGGCAAACTCTATGTTGTTTGATTCTAAACTCCCTCAAAGTTACTGGGCGGAAGCCTGGCAGACGGCTACTCATATTCTGAATCGAGTATATAATTCGGTAATTGATACTACGCCATATTTTGCTTTGTACGGGAAGAAGCCCAAAGTTAATTACTTTCGGGTGTTTGGATCTCAAGCCTATGTACTTATCCCAAAAGCGTTAAGGAAAAAGGGAGGTCCAAGGGCTAGGAAACTTATCTTTTGTGGGTACGAACCACACGCCAAATCTTGGAGGTTCGTGAACCCAGATGGGGATACTACAAGAGTGGTCATCAGTAGGAGCGCTGAATTTTGTGAGCAATCCGGATGGACTCACTTACATGCTAACCCTGACATTTTGAGAGATGATTTAGGCATTTATGCTGAGAATGAAAGTCCAGAGGGTGGTGAGCCAAAAGGGGATGGTGCACATGGTTCAGATGCAGATTCTGACCAGGCACAAGGTTCTTCTCCTAAGGTAGAAAAGCCAGAATCTAGGAGTGTTCCAACATCGCCAGTCAGTAGGCCTAGCAGACAGCAAAAGCGAAGCAGGTCGTCTGCAACACCAAGCCCAAGGGAGGTATCTAAACGGAGGTCTTTATCCCTAGGGGCACATCCAGATATAAAGTCTGAGACAGATTCTGACAGCCAACGGTCAGAGGGGGCACAAGAGGAACAATTGCGTAGATCAAAACGTGCCACAAAGGGCAAACCACCAGAGCGGTTTAAGGTGACAAGTGTATACGTAAATATGGCACAGTGTGAGCCAGATAGCTATGTAGAGGTACAACAGCTTCCACGCTCAGAAGCCGTAAAGTGGCAGGAAGCAATGGAAAAAGAGATAGCTTCAATGAAGTCTCTCTGTGTGTTTACAAGTACAGAGCTTCCGAAAGGGCAACAAGCTGTAGGTTGTCGATGGGTATATCGTTTAAAGCCCACAACTACTGAGGAATTGCAATATAAAGCCCGACTAGTTGCAAAAGGATTTTCGCAGCGCAAAGGTGTTCACTATTCTCAAATCTATGCCCCTACTTCAAGATCAGAGTCATTAAGAATGCTTTTAGCCTCTTCAGCTAAGAAGGGAAATAAGCTGTTTCATTTTGATGTCAATGTGGCTTATTTAAATGCAGACTTACAGGAGGAAGTCTATATGACACCACCACCAGGTTTTGAAGGAGACAAGCCAAACCAGGTCTGGCGCCTACACAAATCCATTTATGGGTTGAAACAGTACGCCCGTAATTGGAATTCCTGCTTAAACGATGCTCTAGAGAGCATGGGGTTCAGAAAGAGCGCAGCAGATGCGTGTCTTTATCTAAAAGGCTCGGGATGTGAACAAGAAGCAGTTTTGATATTTGTTGACGATTTATTATACAGTGGAAAGGACGATAATCTTGCACAACAATTTGCCACAAAGCTTGGAGAAAAGTTTCAGATAAAATCACTAGGCAGTGTATCTGTTTATCTAGGAGTTAAAATTCAGCAAGATGAAAATGGGAACTATTGGCTCAGCCAAGAAGCTAAGATCCAGCAGTTGCTGGAAAGGTTTAAAATGGACGACTGTGCTGGTGTTAAAACCCCAATGGAGTTAAGTTACACAAAGGATGCTCAAGCCGAGCAACAGGCAGAGTTCAGTAATCCCGGGGTTTACCAGTCAGCGATAGGCAGTCTACTCCACATTGCACAGTGGACTCGGCCCGATATAACATATGCTGTCAACATGCTGTGTAGACAAGCTGAAAAACCATCAATGCATGCTTGGCAAGGAGTAAAAAGAGTTTTAAGGTATCTCCAAACTACCAAAAGGTTTCACTTAAAACTATCAGCAGAGGGCAGCACACAACTTGAATGTTGGGCCGACAGCAGTTGGGCAGATGCTGGACCAGATAGAAAATCAGTGTCAGGAATGGCAATAAAATTTGGAAATGCACTAATTGGTTGGAGATCAAGAAAGCAATCACTTATAGCTTTAAGTTCAACTGAATCTGAGTTCAATGCATTATCAGATGTATGTAGAGAACTGGAATTTTATAAGCAACTGGTACAAGAATTGTTTGGAGAATGTTCCCTACCTATCAGAGTGTGGGAAGACAATTAACCTTGTATTAAACTAGCTAAATCAGGTCAATTCAAGGCACACACAAAACACTTGGATATCCGTTATCAAAATGTATGCCAAAGTGTAAAACAAGGTTTAATTGAACTAAAGTATTGTCCAAGCAAAGAAAATCTTGCAGTCGGTTTTACAAAAGCTTTGAGTCCGCAATCTCATAAATATTTCTGTTCAGGTTTAAATTTGAATTAAGGTTGGTACAGCTCAGTGTTACGAGCGAGAGGGGGTGTTGGTACTAAAGGGTTAAGAGGTAACAAGTCGCTCTAATCACTGAGCAGCTGGAAGTCATTAAGCATCCAGGAATGTGAGTTAGTTTGTATAAATAGTCAGTTCACCCGTGTGTTTCTCTCTCTTCCCCCGTGTTTGCTAATATGAGTTAAGTTTAGAGTAAAGTTTTCTTTATGCCGGAGATAAAAGCATGTGTGCTTTATCGTCAGGGTTTTTTCTTTTGTAAATAAAGTTTTTTTCTGAGTTCCAAAGTGCTTGCTCCAGGATTCTTCATTGAAAGGTACTCTCCTGCCTTCTTCAACCGCTGCACGAAATTCTCTGCTGAGATAGGATTTATGGCGTTGGAAGCGCACTGGACATTTACTTAACATTAAACTAATTAAAGTTTAATGGACATCAATTAAAAAGGAAACTCCGCTGCAAGTCTATTAAAATAAGAAAATCCAAGAGTAGAAAAGCTCCTATGCTTTTCCCTCTTTGATTCCCATTCAGCTGGGTGGACTTATGCAGCATTTAGCTTAACATTCACAGAATCACAGACGGTGGTTTAAAATAAGCTCTGGTCAGTTTCTAAAGAAGGCAACTTCAAACCAGAGGGCATGAGGACTGATGTATGTTGTGCACAAAGTGCTAAGCCATGGTTTATAGTTTCATGAAAACATGGCTGGTATGTTATTTTCCCTTCCTACTGCCTACCAGTGTTAAGAATTTTCAAGCCATAATATAGCAGTAAAGTTCAAGAGCTTCATAGGACATGTAGACAGCTGTAGAGATTTAATCTGGAAGAGTTAACTTGCATATCTTCCAGCTGTTTCTATGAATTTTGAATGCCTAAAGGCAGTTCACACGCCAACTTGAGCACCATTTGCTGGAAAGGTGGGATACAAATTTAACAAGCAAATAAAAGGTGTTCTCACCCACCCCGGTTGTAGCAGCTGACAAAATACTGCTTGATTGGACAATCTGCTTGTGGCTTCCTGTGGCCACCCAGTTCACTTGTTTCAGTCCACATTAATACACAGAACCCATAAAATGGCCGGGGATTGCTTACCCATAAGGCAAAATGTATTGTGTTGAAGCAGCTTTTGTCTACCTTGGATTTTGCCCTAGATGTACTGCCAGTGCATTAGAGACTAGCAGATTAGTTTCAAATATGGCAGCAGCATCTAATTGTGCATTGTTGCATTATGGTTCCATGGTAATGGGGTACCGTTATCCATTTGAAGTCCATATCTTATGTCCACCAAGATGCAAAGCACACAGTGAAGTATGTTAGGTGAATTCTTAAAACACACTGCAGTACTGATAGCTAGACAGTTTTAGTGTGCAACTTAATATATTTCAAGAAAACCAGTGAAATGTAATACTGGGTTGAAAATATGTAAAATCATGTTGGCTGGTTCATAATTGGGTCTCTTAATCTGCATTTTTAGCTACATAGACAATGTGAATAATAATAAAAAGTGACAATGTCCTCCTCCCACTCTAGACGTTTTAACCCATTTACAAACTCTGAAAAAACACAAAAATTATACTTTTTGCTAATATTTGTAGCTTTAAGCAGCTGTTAATTTTTTCTTAACCAGTTTGTCTTCCATATAATTTCTCTTGAAGTTGTAAATAAGACTCAGAAAATAGCTTTGTAAACAGATGATCTCAAATCTTCCCTTCAATATTCAAAATAATCAAAATCCTACCATTTATTGATTTCTAGGGTTTAGGGGTTCCCCCCCAATCTATAGCACCATGCTTCACCCCATAATGGTGTTGGAATATTCTAGAAGAAACTTGAAAAATGGTATTGAACAAGTTGCTAGGCAACAAAAAATTTCCCCAGCAACAGGTGTCCTTATTAGGGCATGTGATCAACTAAATCTGGGTTAGTGTAAATGAGCATCTGAATGAGTCACCATTAGGTCTCTGGCTGGGTGGCTAAAAGAGAAAAAGATTATGTTGCTTTATTTGTTTTATTTATTAATGACCAGTGTTGTTCTTTCTTTGGCGATCACTCGTAGCCGAGTAATATTGTCTTCCATAAACATGGTTTTAACAATGACTCTGTAAGTGACTGTGGAGGCCAATTCTGGATCCACACGTCCTTCCACAGTGGGGACATTGGTTTCCGGGCAGGAGTTGATCACGGTGTGGATTTGCCAGGCGTGCCTTCCTTTTAGCACGTTTCTGTTGGCTATTTGCAGTTTAGCAGCGCCGCAGAGAGCTTGCTGGGGAGACCATGCATTAAAAAGGGACTCAAAAATAACTTAAACAAGGTTTTAACAACAAAAACTCCTTATACACTAAATACATCAACAACAAACCAGACCCAACCACCAACCCATCCCCCAGGGTAATGAGAGCGCTAGGTGCTGCCCCTTATATACTATACCCAATTGCTGACACAGCTTGATTAACACAACTCAGCAGCACCTGCTATGTTTCACAGCTGTAAGACTGGGTCTCGTTATCTGCCCTGGCCCTGGCCCTTAAAGACATACACAACTTGTGAAACAATAATGAACCTTCACATTTTAAAGTGACCATTCAACATTTCCCCTGTGGTTCATTATTGTGGAACAAAAACATAAAGCATATTTTGTACATGTCTTTCATGTGTAAGCTTTGGAAGTGCTTTAGTAAAAATGTCTGCAATTTGATTGTCACCTGGAACATATTGAAATACAATCATTTCGTCAGCAATTAGTTTCTTTACAAACTGTAAACGTAATCTTAAGACTCTAGTGCGCTGCGTATTGGTTTCTGAACATAGGATAGCAAGTCCACTCTGGGAATCAAGGTAAACTTTTACTGGTAGTGTTACTTGCATCTGTAGAGGTCTGCAAATACTTGCAGATACCATTCTACATCACGAGTGGCCTGAACGCATGCACATAATTCACTCTCTGTTGTGGAGAAACAAATAATGGTTTGTGTCTGGGACTTCCATTCAAATGGACAACCATTATAACCAAACACCATACCAGACACACCCCTGCAATTATTTTGTTCCACTGCATGAGATGCAGAAAATTTCAAAACCTTTGTCAATACTTGTTGCAAACTGCAACCTATAATGTTTGGTATGTTTAAGGTACATTACCACTCTCTTAAGAGCAGAGAAACATTGCGTAGTGGGCTTTTCCACAAATTTTGCCAGAAAGTGAAAAGCATAAGTTATATCTGGTCTTGAGATTCTTTGAATGAAATTTAGCTTGCCTATAGCAAAACGATACAAAGTTTTGTTAGGAAATGGTTTATCTTCACCTGTAAAGGTGAAACCACACACCATAGGTGTTTCCTTCCAATTTGCATTTTCTAAACATAGCATTTCAACTAGATCATCAATTTTTGCGGTTTGATGAACCAGAAAACATCAATTTTTGCCTTTCTCAATTTGCATGGATAAGTAATTTTTAGCTATGCCTAATTCCACCACATCAAATTTCTTCTGTAACTGTGATACTACCTGTTCATATTCCTGTTTAGTTTTTGTAGAAATTAACACGTCATCTACATACACACATATTTTTGTTACAGTTTGCCCTTTTCTTTATAAACACACAATTGTCTGCCTTTCCCTGTGAAAAACCAATATACAGCAATTCTTTTGCTAAAGTTTGGTGTCAATTCCTTCCACTTTGGTGCAGACCATAAAGGGATTTATTTAATTTGCATACCAAACCTTCAGCGGCGTCTATGCCTTCAGGGACACACATAAAAAATTGTTCTTTTAAATCTGCAAACAAATCTGCAGTTTTTATATCCAAATGATAAACAGAATGTCCACGTTGTGAAGCATCTTTTAACAAAAGCTTAACTGTTTCATATTTTACACTTGGTGAATAACACAAATCATAATCTTCACCTGGAATTTGTTGAAAACCCCTAGCAACTAATCTAGCCTTGTACCTTACAACTTCATTTTTGTCATTCATTTTAACTCTATAAACCCATTTTGAATCAATAAGTCTCATATCTGGGGTTTGTGGTACAAGAGACCAAGTGTTATGCTCTTCTAAAGAAGCTATCTCAGAGTTCATAGCTTTATACCAATTTACAGCTTGGTGCTTAGGTAAATTCTGAACATCATTGTAGCTTTTTGGCTCAAAAACCGCCTTATTGGCATACACAGTATTAAAATGTTCATCTGCAAAACGTTGTGGCTTCTGCCTCTTTCTGTCTGAGCGTCTCAGTCCAGAAGGAGAGTCAGACTCCTCAGACTTAATGGGACTAAGTGAACTACTAGTTTCAGGTTGTAAATCATCATTGTCAGCCTGAAGAGATGCTTGTAGGCTAAGCTCACGGTCAGAAAACTCAAGAGAATCTAACCTCCCCTCGGGTGCCTGTGACTTTAAATCATCAAGCAAATTATCAGATTCAACAGGCTTTTCGTCTTTTTCCATTAATTCAGAAGCACCATTTCCTGCTGCTGCTGCTGCTTCTTCCTCTTCTTCCTCAGTATCATTTATACCGTTAGTATCTTGGAAAGCTGAGGCTCCAATACTTTGGCCACCTCATGAGAAGAGAAGACTCCCTGGAAAAGACCCTGATGCTGGGAAAGATGGAGGGCACAAGGAGAAGGGGACGACAGAGGATGAGATGGTTGGACAGTGTTCTCGAAGCTACAAACATGAGTCTGACCAAACTGTGGGAGGCAGTGGAAGACAGGAGTGCCTGGCGTGCTCTGGTCCATGGGGTCACGAAGAGTCGGACACGACTAAACGACTAAACAACAACAGAAATCTTGGAAAACAGCAACGACATTCCAATTTACAGTTTGTATCATGCTTCTGGTAATATGAAGTTTGCCAGTTGCTGGTATGTAAATTCTGTACGCCCCCTGCTGGTAGCCCATTAATTTTCCCTGAACACTATGCTCACCCAATTTCTGATTAGCGGGATAATGCATAATTACATCTGAACTCCAAATGCGTAGGTATTTCAGATTAGGGCGTTTTTTTAAACAGCTTCTCATAGGGGGTGACATCTAAACCAGAATGATAACTCTGATTTTTAACATAGCAAAAAGCATTGAGCGCTTCGGCCCAAAAATCTTTGGGCAGATTAGCATCGTGCAGATATGTTTTAACCCCTGCCTGCAAGTCACGCTGCACAACTTCAACAAGCCATTTTGCCAGGGACTTCGGGGGTAAGAGTAGTCCCCTGCGCTTCCAGGAAATTCTCAAAATCCTCAGAAACAAATTCCCTGCCCCGGTCAGAAAACAGGTTCTTAATAGGTTTGTTAAAGTGCGTTTTTACCCAGTTGCAAAAAACCTTGTACTTCTCAAATGCTTGGGACTTCTCAGCTATTGCATAAGTCCAACAATATCTACTATAATGGTCTATCAGGGTAAGCCAGTACTTAGAACCTCCTAATGATGGTGAGAGTGGCCCAACTAAATCACAATGTGCACGCTCAAATGGCTCAGTTACTTTCCTATCTGAGCACCTACCCTTGCGTGCAACCTTAATCTTATTCTTGCAACAGGATAGACATTGCATAAAGAATTTACATGGTTTTAAGTTGAGGCCATTAACAATTTTCTTTGTCTTACATCAGCAAAATTCAGATGTCCTAGAAGTCGGTGTGCCTCATGGACACACCCAGAATGTAGCCCGACATTCCTCAACCCCTGGCTTGACTGTGCTGCTCTGCAATTTATAGGCGATTGGGACTAGGTGCGAAAATACAGTCTATATAAACCATCAGAGTCCCGGGCATACAATAGACGTTTGGTCCCATCGAAAAACTCACACATTGACTTTAAGAAACGCACAGTTATGCCTTGGGACTTCTGGTCTGATCGCGAGGTGGAAGCAAGCGAGTTTTCCCTCGGGAGAGGGGAGCTAACTCCTAGAAGGAAAAAGGGGGTGCTAAAAGGGCACTGTAGCCCCCCAAACCCCGCTGAAAGGATATTCAGGGGGTCAGGATCCCAGCGCTGCGAAGAAGCGATTCCCCCGGCCGCCAGGTATCCTCTTTTACAGAGGAGACGAGAGCGGCGGGGTAGAAGGGCTAGCAGCGGGATGCCATTGTCTGCTTCTAGGAGCGAAGCCCCGAGCCTGCCCACTAGAGCGATCAGCTTTCCAAATTAAAAGGAATCGATTGGGGAACGTCGGAATTGACTAAAATTGCTGATTTGGACCTAATTTGATGCAGACAAAGGGTAAACAGGAGGTCAACTTTACACTGGGACTATTATCAGTGCGGAGCGTAACTGTGAGTAAAAAGCAAACGGAGGCTGTTTGGCAAGAAGAACTATCTCGTTTCTTTGCTTCTTATTTTGGGTATTTTGAATGGACTTACATGAAAAGAAACTAACGGTGGGGGGAAGAAGATTGAGGAGATAGAGGGGACAATTTTCTTTTTTCGGTTTTGTGGAAGATTAAGATGTCGGGAAAGGATTCAAGACTTGATTACTTAACTTTCGATTTTAACGAACTGCGCAATGAACTGTGAAGCTCCCATTTTTAACTGTTTTTTTTTTACTCTCGCTTTTGTGGCACCGTTTAAAGGGAAGATAAGAATTACGGCTTTCTTTTTTCTGCGGTATCTGTTTAAGAGATGGGATTTAGTTATTTTGGGACATTCAGTTTGATTATCTGCTAAAGTTTGGACAGTGGGGGAAAGCCTGCCCCCCCTCCTTAATATCCCCTTTGTTTAAGAGGAAGAAAGGAAACGCCATTTTAATTTATCGGTGGATACTTGGAGAAGTTTGGATTTATGTCTGGATTTATGTCTTTCCCCCCTTTTTAACCTCCCTTTCTGAACTTGGATTGACTTTACTCCTCTGGTGGTTATTTCTTTGTTTTTGGGTTTTTTTGTGGAAGAGTTTTATAGGATTGTTTTTCCTCCTTGGGTTTTTTTTTATCAGGACTTAAAAATTTAAAAGAATTTAAATTGGGAATTTTTATGTTTGCTGGCAGAGTGGTTTAGAATTTTAAACGGAATTGGATTTGGCCATCCAAGTGGCGAGAAGAAGTATTGGATTTCTACTTTTTATTTATTATTTTATTTTTTGTTGTTGTTTTTGTCTCCTTTTGGACAACAGCTGGCTAAATAGATAAAGAACGCCCTCTAGTGGATAACCATATAAATATAGCATTTACAGAACTGAAATTGATTTTAAGTTTGCACTGCCCCCTGGTGGATAATATTATTGGTGCACTAATTTTTAATTTACAAGATGACTCATTCGCAGAAGAAAGGAGAAGGAGGGACACCAGCAGAAAGAAAGAGTTCTAGACAAGAATCTGATATTAAAGGAGACTTAGTAAAGATGTTTACAGAACTCAAATCTGATCTTAAAGAAGAAATACGAAAAAGTGAAAAAAAATATTGAGACAAAATTGGCGCAGATGGATAAAAAAATAGATGTGACTGTGGGGACTTCCGGAGGCGGCGCGAATGGCAATGGCGGTCCTCTTCGCGCTGTGAAGGGGAAGCTTCGCAGAAACGGGTCGTCCGCTACGGCGAAGCGGAGACCCAAGTCGGAAACCCACAGGCAGCGAAAGTCTGTGGTCGTGGGACTCGGCGGGTACCAGAAGCGCCCCCCGAAACGAAGAAGGGACCTCGTAAGGGGCTCCGGAACGTGGAAGGGCTGGCGCGGTGCTGTGAGTCGATCGCTCTTTCTGTGGAGTGAAGCCGCATAGCTGCTGTCGGTGAGCGCTGACCTTTTTTCTTGGGAACATTCGGTCAGAAAAGTAACAACCCATGAGTAAGAGGGACTGAAGGAATTGGAAACTAAATTCAATTTAAAATTCGGCCAAAGCGGGAGATGCAACCAGGAAGTCCGTCTCCCGGTTCTGCTAAAGATCTGAAACAAAAGACTTTGATTTGTCTGGAGCCTCTGAAGTGGCGTTAAAACTTATTATTCTGTGCATTACTAGAGCTGTCTTTATTGAGATTAATGGATTTATCTCTTTTGGTTATGGACTTTGTTTTACCTCTCCCTTTGGATTTACAAATTTATTAAGAAACTCAGGTATTCGGACTGCCAGATTGATAGAACTGTCAGATTCTGGACTTTGTTACTTTGTTATTTTGAACTGCTACATTTGAGTGCTATCTGAGCTGTTACATTGAAAGACTGTTTCTGGCACTTTTTAGAGACACTGTTTCTGGCACTTTTTAGAGACATTGTTCTACTCTAAAGATTAACTCTGCTAACTACAAGAGAGCTGAAGGTCTTTTGGAAATTTGTGGCTGTTTGGACACTGTTTTTAAAGTTTGGAAGTTTTGGAACAATTTGAGATAAAAACCTTTTACTATCAACAAACTTGCTGTTTCCCTCAAGATACGTTTGAACTCCCCCTAGAGGACTTTGGATTTACAACTGTCTGGGACTTGTTTTTGTCCTTTTTCTCCTATCTTGTTGTTTACTCTCTGGACTTGTGGATTCCCATGGGACCATACATAGTTTGACCTTGGCATGTAGACAGAAGTGGAATGAGCGGCACTGGGAAAACAAGATCGGCCAAAGCTAAAGCTAAACAAACAACCTTGACTTTAACTTCACAGCCGCGCAGATCATCTGTTCCTGCTATTTTGGGGACACAAGAGGAAGGAACTGAGCAAACTTTGCTGGAAGGTATGGCTGCAGGAGGATCCGCCTCAGTATTAGATAAAATCTTGGAAAAATTGGAAAGTTTGGCTAAAAAAGCGGATGAGCAATCGGCTAAGATTGACCAAAATACAGCCAGTGTTAATAAGTTAACTGAACAAGTTGCTCTGAATGCACAATCAATTGGGAAACTATTTGAAGTCACCACAGAAAATCGTAAACTGGCTGTGGAAGCTAACCAAAAAGCTGAAGCATTAAAGGAGGAGGTAAAACCATTGCATAGGCAGATTGGTGAACAGCAGGCCTATCTGTCTATGATAGAACTACGTAGTAGGGAAAACAACCTGAGACTGAGGTCAATTTTAGAACTTGAACAAGGGGACTTAACTAAGTACCTGACAAATGAATTTTCCAAGTTTTGGCCTTTGGAAGAAGATAAGGACTTTAAAACCGTGAGTGCCTTTAGACTTGGAAAAGTAGCAAGGAAGGACAGGCCCAGAGACTGTTTGATTACTTTGAGATCCAAGGAGGAAAGAGATAAAATATTGAGTGCACACTACCAAAAGTCACTTGAAATTCAAGACAGGAGAGCAGAAATCTACAAAGATATCCCCAAACAACTTTTGGACCTCAGATCCACCTATACAGAGTTAGCAAAACTGCTTAGCAGTAATTCAATTGCTTTCAGGTGGGAATTTCCCCAAGGACTATCTTTTACATTTAGAGGGAAGAAAGTGAAAATCAAAACAGCCGAGGACAAAGAAAAGTTTCTGAGTGACTACGGAGAAGACCTTCAGAAAGGGATTGCAGGAATTCCAGGGTCTGGGCCATTGCCTGTACCCACACCTTTGGGGCCTGAGGACCAGAAGAAAGAGACGCCACCACCAAAGGAATAACAGATTTGTCCAGGATGTCTCTGCAGCTCTTTAGCTGGAATATTAATGGCTGTAACTCCCCGGAAAAAAGGAGAAGGATATTTCATTTACTAAAGAAAGAACAATTGGACATTATCTGCTTGCAGGAAACACATGTGACTAGGCTCCATAGAAAAGTGTTAATTAACAAGAGATTAGGCCAAGAATTTATTTCATCGGACCGAGTTAAGAAAAGAGGAGTGGTGATATATGCAAGGGAGAGCCTATCACCAAAATTCCTATTTAAAGATGAGCAAGGAAAAATTTTGGCAATTGAGATACAAACTCAAGGCGAAAAGTTTTTGAAATTGGGAATTTATGCACCGAACGAGGGGAAATCGGAATTTTATAAGAAACTGCATGAGACAATGCTGGACTACTCTGGACTATAGCAACATCATTATGATGGGGGACATGAATGGGGTGGTATCTACAAACATGGATAAGTCACAAAGGCAAAGCGTGACAAAAGATGGCAGACTACCTAAAACCTTTTTTGAACTAACCGACAATATGGACTTGATTCACATCGGAAGGACAAAGAACCCCTTAGGAAGAGAAGGAACATTCTTTTCTGAAGCCCAACTGACATGGACGAGAATCGACCAAATATGGATAACTAGAGGACTGGTTCCTAAGACTAGAAAGGTGGAAATCTGCCCCAAAACCTGCTCCGACCATAACGCAATAAAGATGGATATGAGATTAACTCCAACCGGCTCCTTTAGATGGAAGATGAATGACACCTTGTTAAGAGACCAGGAGATTATTCAGAAGGCCCAAAAGACTTTGAAGGACTATTTTGAAATAAATTTGAATACCACAGTGGAAAAAAGAGTAATCTGGGACGCAAGCAAAGCTGTTATGAGGGGGTTTCTGATACAACAGAATACGATAAAGAAAAGAGCACAGAATGAGAAAAAGGACAAGATTTTGGAGAAAATAAAGGAAGGCGAGAAGAAGCTAAGATCGAAACCAAAGTCACAGGAGATTCTGAGAGAAATTAAACTTTACCAAGCACAATATTCCAAATTGATAAACCAGGAAGTTGAATGGAAAATTAAGTTAATGAAACAAAGGACATTTGAATCGGCAAATAAATGTGGGAAACTGCTAGCATGGCAGTTGAAAAAGAGACAAAAACTGAACACGGTTACTAACCTAGAGATTGAAGGGAGAAACATTCAGAACCCTGAGGAAATTAGAAAGTGCTTCCAGAGATATTTCAAACAACTTTACACGCAAGGGCCGCAAAAAGAGACTGAGATAGACCAATTTTTAAGAAGAAATGGATTACCAAAACTATCTCAAGAAAATAGGACAATTTTGAATTATAAAATAACACAACAAGAAATTGAACGTGCCATTCAGAATATGCAATTGGGCAAGTCTCCAGGGCCAGATGGGCTTACCTCCAAGTATTCTAAGACACTGAAAGATTATCTGACACAACCATTAATGGAGGTTTGCAATGAGATTATGGAGGGGAAGAAGGCACCGGAAATGTGGAAAGAAGCTTTCATCACATTGATACCCAAATCGGAAACTGAAAAGACACAACTTAAGAACTACCGTCCCATCTCTCTCTTAAATGTGGATTACAAAATTTTTGCAGATATTTTGGCAAATAGATTTAAAAGAGTGCTAAATGAAGTGATTCACAAAGACCAGGCAGGTTTTCTCCCAGGTAGACATTTGTTTGACAATACTAGGAACATCATTGATATCTTTGAACTTTTGCAAACGAACATTAACACAAAAGCAGTGTTGATTTTTATAGATGCGGAGAAGGCCTTTGATAACATCTCATGGAAGTTCATGAAGAAAAATCTTGAAGGGATGGGAGTGGGACGGGGGTTTGAAAATGGTATAGAGGCAATTTACTCAGAACAAAAAGCTAAATTGATAGTTAACAATGTGGTGACAGAAGAGTTTAAGATTGAGAAAGGAACACGACAAGGTTGCCCTATCTCCCCTTTGTTATTTATTTCGGTCCTGGAGGTGCTCTTGAATATGATTAGAGGGGACCGGTTGGTTGAAGACAGATTTAAAGGTGGTTAAAAAAGTGAAATACCTAGGGGTTAATATGAGTGCTAAAAATTTGAACTTATTTAAGGACAACTATGAAAAGTGTTGGTCAGAAATTAAAAAGGATTTAGAAAGCTGGTCAAGATTGAAGCTTTCCTTGTTGGGCCGAATTGCTGCTATAAAGATGAATGTGTTGCCAAAAATGCTGTTTTTGTTTCAGACCCTACAGATTGTGGACAGGGTGGAGTGTTTCAGGAAGTGGCAGAGAGACATTTCTAAATTTGTCTGGCAGGGCAAAAAGCCCAGAATAAAATTTAAAATATTAACCGATGCTAAGGAAAGAGGGGGGTTTGCCCTGCCAGACCTAAGGTTGTATTATGAATCAGCAGCTTTTTGCTGGTTGAAAGATTGGCTGCTTCTTGAGAACACTGATGTTTTGGATCTGGAAGGGTTTAACAATGCCTTTGGATGGCATGCATATTTGTGGTACGACAAGGTAAAAGTTCATAAGGTTTTCAAGAACCATATTGTCAGGAAAGCAATATTTAATGTCTGGATAAAATACAAAGACTTAGTAGAAAACAAGACCCCAAGGTGGTTGTCACCAATGGAAGCTAAGGCTCGGAAAAGACTCAATATGGAGGCCAAATGGCCAAAATATTGGGAGATAATAGAAAAAGTTGGAGATACCTGGAGATTGCAGAGTTTTGAGAAATTAAAGGATAAAGTGCGAGATTGGTTACACTATGCTCAGATCAGGGAGGTTTTTAACTTGGATAAAAAAACAGGTTTCCAGGTGGAAAAATCGAAACTAGAAACAGAACTGTTAGAACCTAAGACTAAGGTACTCTCAAAAATGTACAACTTGCTTTTAAAATGGAACACTCAGGATGAAACGGTTAAATCAGCCATGATAAAATGGGCACAGGACATTGGGTACAATATTATGTTTGCCGACTGGGAAAGGTTATGGACCACCGGGGTGAGGTTCACGGCATGTAATGCCTTGAAAGAAAATATTATGAAAATGATTTATAGGTGGTACATGACCCCAGTCAAGCTTGCAAAAATATATCATTTGCCTGATAATAAATGTTGGAAATGCAAGGGAACTGAAGGAACATTCTTTCATCTCTGGTGGACTTGCCCAAGGGTTAAGGCTTTCTGGGAAATGATCTATAATGAGTTGAAAAAGGTATTTAAGTATACCTTCCCTAAGAAACCAGAGGCCTTCCTTTTGGGCATTGTTGGTCAGAGGGTGTTAAAGAAGGACCGAACTTTCTTTATGTATGCAACAACAGCAGCAAGAATACTTATTGCAAAACATTGGAAGACCCAAGATTTGCCCACGCTGGAGGAATGGCAGACGCAACTGATAGACTACATGGAATTGGCAGAAATGACTGGCAGAATTCGAGACCTGGGAGAAGAGACAGTGGAAGAGGACTGGAAAAAGTTCAAGGACTACCTACTAAAACATTATAAATTGTATGAATGTTAAGAAGATGCAGGATAGAAAACAACATGGCATCAGTAATTTAGTTGAAAGGAATATGAGAATAAGTTATGTTTAAGAAAAAGTTGAAAACTGGAGTAACATTATGTCTAGAATAAGTATTTAAGTATTTGATAAAAATATCTAAAGTCGGAGGCATAATTTTTGAAAATTACAAAATAAGAACTGAAATAAGGTGTTAAATTGCTGCTTATAATTATATAATTGGGAACGCAGGAAAGGGAGATGTGAGGAAGTCCAAAAAGTTATGGAAATATGATCTACCGACAGTTGATTTTGTTGTATTCTTTCTATTCTGGTTCTTTCTGTTTTTTCTCGTTTGTATTTTGTCTGTATTTTGGTGATGGTATTTTATATGTTTGGTGTTTTTATTGTTTAAAACCTTTAATAAATATTTTTTTAAAAAAAAAAATAGATGTGACTGTGAAAAAAATTGATGAAACAGTTAATGAAATAAAGGGGCAGATGAAGGATATGACAAAAAGAACACAAAATTTGGAAGAAGGGGCGAAAAAGATTAAAATGGAAGTTAAAGAGATTAGAAAGCAAGAAGAGAAAACTAAAGCAGAAGTAGTAGAGATTAATAAGACACAAGAGGAACTGTGGGACGCAATTGCGAAGAATGAACTGAGGCAGAAGGAAAACAATTTGAGATTTAGAATGGTCCCGGAGGCCCAAGGAGAAGAAATAAAGGAGAAATTGATTAAAGAAATTGCTATGTGGTTAGGGATGCAAGAAGAGGACGTCGCAAATACAATACAAAACGCTTTTAGAATTAAAGTAAGATCAACAAAAACAAAGAAACTCCCAGGAGATTGATTGGTTATATTTAAAGACAGAGAAATGAAAAATTTAATTTTACAAAAGAACAGGGAGAAAAGATTGAGCATTGATGGGAATTATATAATTATTTTTAAAGATGTCCCACTTCAGTGGTTGAAAAAACGGAACCAATATCAACAGCTGGTGCAAGCGCTGAGGAAAAACAAAATTGAATTCAGATGGGAATTCCCAGAAGGAGTATCGTTTGCTCACAAAGGGAAAAGACACAAATTAACAAGGTTGGATGAAATGGACAAATTTTTGAGAAGATACAAAGAACTGGGAGGAGAAGATGAAGAGGCAGCGCTGGCGGATGCAGGAGTTGGAGGAGGAGGCCCACAAGACTCAGAAGAGGAAGGAGAAGAAGGGGAGGAAGAAGAGGAGAAATAAGATTTCAAGACTATAATTTAAATTAATTAGAAATCAATATGCCGTTGAAAATTTGGTCATGGAATATTAATGGGATGAATGAGGAGAAAAAGAGAAATAAAATTCAACAATATTTGAAAAAGCAAAACTTGGATATCATTTGTTTACAAGAGACTCATGTGATGAGGAAACATAGAAAAAAATTAATAAACAAAAAACTTGGAAATGAATTTATTTCATCGGATAAAACTAAAAAGAGAGGAGTGGTATTATACATCAAACATAAATTAGAAGCACAACAAATTTTTAAAGGTGAGGAGGGTAGAATTGTGGCAGTACAAGTTAAATGGCAAGGAGAAAAAATAATAATTGTTGGAGTATATGCACCAAATGAAAACAAAATAGACTTTTTTAAAGAATTAGAGGAAAAATTATTTGAATATCTAGACCAAAAGATAATAATAATGGGTGATATGAATGCAGTTGTGTCAATGGAGATGGATAGACTAAGAGTAACAGGCAAATCTAAAGAAGGGAAACTACCAAAGACATTCTTCTCAATGGTAGAGAACTGCAATTTAATTGATATTTGGAGACTAAAACACCCATTGGAAAAACAATTTACTTATCAGTCAGAGGCAAATCAATCAATGTCAAGAATCGATCAAATATGGATAACTAATGAGCTTACAACAAGAATTACAAAGATTGAAATTCAACCAAAGGTACTCTAGGATCATAACCCAATAAAATGTATTTTAAAGGGATATGAAGAAAAATCTTTCCCGTGGAGACTAAATGAAAATCTCTTTGATGATCAAAAAGTTACAGAAGAAGCACAAAAGTGCTTAAAGGACTATTTTCTAAATAATATGAATCAAGGTACTAAAATAAGTACTGTTTGGGACGCTGGTAAGGCGGTAATGAGAGGTTTGTTTATTCAACAGAATTCAATCAAAAATAAACTTAGAGAAAAAGGGAAAAAAGAAATCTTAAAACAAATAATGGAAAATGAGAAGAAATTGGTTACCAGACCTGAAGATAAAAAAATCAAATTGAACATCAAAGCATTACAAGCACAATTTCCAATGATAATAAACAGAGAAGTAGAATGGAATATTAAAAGAATGAGACAAAGGAACTTCGAATTTGCAAACAAATCTGGAAAATTGTTAGCTTGGCAGATAAAAAAAAGGAAAGAGCAAAATACCATACATAAAATAATTGTAGAAGATAGAGAGATTGATGATCCGAAGGGGATAAGAAAAGGATTTGTGGACTTCTATAGACAACTATACAAGAGAAAAGAAAGAGGTAATATTAAAAAAATAGAAGAGTATCTAAAAGAGAAAGGGGTTCAGAAGATTCCGACAAAAGAAAAATGCAAACTAAATAAGATGATAGAATTAGAGGAAATAAGAACTGCAATTAAAGAATAAAAAAGTGGAAAGACTCCAGGACCGGACGGATTTAGCGCAAGATTTTATAAAGAAATGAAGGACATCCTACTTGTACCGTTGAAAGAAGTTATGAATAACATCTTAACAAAGAAAGAAATACCAGAAACGTGGAAAGAAGCATATATTACTTTGATACCCAAGCAGGATTCTGATTTAACGCAAGTTAAAAACTTTAGGCCGATCTCACTTTTGAATAATGATTTTAAGTTATTTGCAAACATATTAGCAAACAGGTTGAAAAAAGTTTTGAAGGAGTTATTACATAAAGACCAGGCTGGTTTTCTTCCAGGCAGACAAATGAAAGATAATATTGTCACGGCTAAAATGGCCACTGTTTCTTTAATGTGAATAAAGCTGGGTCAGCATGACTCAGCGGCTTGCAGCAGGCTGTATATATAGGTGAGAACTGTTGGTTTGGCTGGTGTCGTGTTGGCTGGTGTTTGGGTTGGTTGGTGCTGGTGTGTTTCAGTCGTGGTATTCAGTCGTGTTTTGCACAAAGACTTTTAATAAAACTCTGCAAGGATATTCCCGTGGACTCTTTTTGTACCGACAAGGAGACTGAGAAGATAAAGGGAGGTCAGAACCCTTTCCTTCTTTTTTTTTTTGCTTTCTACAAACACTGACAGGTTATGGGCCCAGTGTTTCTGAGCATGTGCAGAGTGCAAAACGACTAACAGCATTTCAGCAAGGAGCTGGTGAGTCCTGGTGGTGTACGGAGACAGTGGCTGTTCGTTGGAGCAGTTGGTGGCAAGCTGTAACTGTCTGCAGCGACGCTGGAGCGGCTAGGATCTGAGGATCAGGAAAGCACTCAGCGTCGGCTACTGGAACAGTTTGAACTGCTAGAGGACCACAGTAGGCGACTCACAGAGCGGCTACACCAGTTGCAGAGCCAGGCGGGACCTGAGGGTCAACAGAGGCAGCAGCTAGAAGCCGGTGAGTGCCAGCCAGGACCATCCAGTTGGACTCTAAAGAGAGAGTCAGGAGAGATTGCTGGAGACCCTACAGAAGGGGCTCAGCAAACACCAGCAGAGATGGCAGATTTCCAGTCTTCCCAAGTTGTAAATATTGGGGGAGGCATCCTTTTTGAACTTCTCTCGGAAAGCAACTGGCTGAGTTGGTCAATTAAAATGCAGCAGTTGTTAAGGAGAGATGGACTATGGGACTGTGTTGAAACTGAGGTTTTGAGACGGGACTCTGCTGAGAAAAAACGGCTGGATGAAAGGGCCCGTGCCCAAATTATGCTGTGTTTGAGCAACTCTCAGTTATTGCATGTAGCAAATGCCAGCACAGCGTTTGAGTGCTGGAATTTATTAAGGGCAATGCATGTCAGAGAAACTGCTGGAACTATAATTTCTCTGACCAGAAGGCTGTTCAGGACTGTTATGAAGGAAGGTGAGAGTTTGGCAACTCATCTTCAAACGCTGAAATCTCTGTTTCTTCAACTACAACAGAGAGGTAAGCGTTATGATGAGACTGACCAAACCTACATTATCCTTTCAAGTTTGCCTGAAAGCTGGTTGCCTGTGATTAACAGCATGGAGAGTATGCGTCCCCGAGATCTGACCCTTGAGTATGTGGTTGGCAGATTGACCGAAGAAGCAGAAAGAAGGTCAGATAGACAGGCTAAACTCCAAGAACGGAGGAGTTACAGCCGAGGGGGCCAGCAGCAGAATCTGCCAATGGAGCAACGCCAAGGTTTGGACTTGGCCATGGCGGTGAGGAGATGCTATAGATGCAACCAACCCGGGCATCTCCAAAGCCAATGCAGGGCAAGACTTCCAGGAGACGACGTGGAGCAGAGACAGCAATCGACACAGAAACGTAAGCAGAAGGGGTTCTCTTCAGGGAAGAAGAACACGCGTTCTGCTCAGTTTGTGTCTGCGTTTTCTCGAGAGGAGAGGAAGGTACCTCGAGGAACATGGTTGCTGGACTCTGGCAGCAGCAGGATTATCTGCAATAGTCGGGAGGACTTTAAGACCCTGGAGAAGCCAGCTGATGGAAAAGACTCAATTTATCTTGCTGATGGTCGTAGAAGCAAGATTGATGGCCAGGGAACATGTTTCCTGCAGTGCTTGAACACTACTCTACCAGAGACTCTGTTTGTCAGCAGTTTGGACTATTGTTTGCTGTCTGTAAGCTGTTTGATTAATGCAGGGTATAGTGTTAAGTTCACGCAGGATGGCTGTCTGATAAAGAATGGAACTCAGGTATGTGGCCATGCAAAGTTGGAAAATGGGTTGTATGTAATGCAGGACAAGCCAGTTAAAGCAGCCCAAGTGGTTCAGGATAATTTGCCAGTTCATAAGGGGTGTGTACATGAACTGCACAGAAAACTGGGTCACGCCAATTTCCGTGTGCTTTCAGAAATGCAAAAGGTGTGCAAGAACCTAAAAGTAAATAGCTGTAACTGTTTCCTAGATTGCAATGTATGTAAAATGGCCAAATCTAAGAGGAAGCCTGTGGCTTCTAAAAGCGACAGAGTATCTAAAGAGGTTTTAGAACTTGTCCATTGTGACGTGATAGGCCCTTTTCCACAGAAGACTGAAGGGGGCGCCAGATATGCTTTTCTGGTAATAGATGATAAATCACGTTTTAGTTGGCTGTTTTTGTTAAAGCAGAAATCTGAGTGTTTCCCCACATTCAGAGAATGGGTTGCCCAAGCTGAAAAGCTCTTCGCTCGGCCTGTTGTGCAGCTGCAAACAGATAGGGGCGGAGAATTTCTGAACAAACAATTTGGGGCATGGTTGAGACGTAAGGGGATCACTCATCGCTTGACTAACCCTTATAGCCCTGCTGAAAATGGTCTGTGTGAAAGACGTGGGGCTGTGATACAGTCAGTAAAGGACTGCCTGCTAGTGGATGCAGGATTGGGCCACAACCATAGGCTGTGGGGCGAGGCTTTTCTGACCGCGAACTTTTTGATTAATAGAACCTGGTCAAGCTCTATAAAAGATATACCATATCGTGTGTTGTTTGGGAAAGAACCAGAGTGGACAATGCTCCATAATTGGGGTTCTTGGGCACATGTAAACATTCCCAAAGCTCAGCGCCAGAAAGGGGGCGCTAGAGCGCAGAAACTGCGGTTTGTGGGATATCAGTCCTATGGCAAAGGGTGGCGTTTCAATTTACGCCCAGGACGCGTGGTTCTGTCACGAAGTGCAGACTTCGCTGACCAGGACAGATGGACTGCGATCCATGCCAACCCTGATTGCCTACTGCCCCTGCAAGTAAGAGAAGAGGCTCCTTCTCAGCCATTGGCAACACAGGAGCAGAATGAGGAAGAGGCACAGATTTCCCCAAAAGATGTGGCAATAGATAATACTTCTCTAGAGGAAGAGGAAGAAGAGCCAGAGATAAGGGGGGAAGAAGAAGTAGTTGTGCCTAGGCGCTCCCAGCGTTCAAACAAGGGTGTACCTCCTCAGCGTTTGACCCTAGGAGGAGTGAGAGTATGCAATGTGAGTTGTGTGGAACCACAAAGTTATAATGAAGTCTTAGACTTACCCCCTGGGGAACGTGCTTTGTGGGAACAAGCTATGAAAGAAGAAATGGACTCTTTTAAACGTAACAAAGTGTTTGAGGTCATAATGCCGCCACCTGGTGGCAGAGTGGTGTCATGCAAGTGGGTTTACAAAAGGAAAACCCTTGCATCTGGGGAACCACGTTTTCGAGCCAGATTAGTAGCCAGAGGGTTCACTCAGATTAAAGGGGAGAGTTATGATGAAGTGTTTTCTCCCACGGTAAAGAGTGAAACTTTTCGTTTAATGCTTTCCATTGCTGCTGTAAGACAACTAGCAGTGCACCATTTTGATGTTGATGCTGCATATCTGCATGCAAATTTAGACCATGAAGTGTTAATGAGACAACCCCCTGGGTTTGAAGAGGAGAATGGTGCAGTCTGGCGTTTGAGAAAGGCTGTTTATGGTCTCAAACAAAGTGGAAGGTGTTGGAACCAGTGTTTAAATGAAGCCCTTGTAAAACTTGGTTTAAAAAGGAGTGTGGCTGATCCATGCTTGTACACCAAGGGGACAGGCAAGAAATATCTAATGCTCTTAGTCTTTGTTGATGATTTGCTTGTGGCAGGGAGTTCCACAGATGAGATCCAGAAGCTCACAAGTCAACTGGAAAAGAGGTTTAAGCTTAAAGCCTTGGGGCCTGTAAGCAATTACTTGGGAGTAGAAGTAAGGCAGGAAGCAGATGGAAGCTTCCTATTGAGCCAGAAAGAGAAAATTCTTCATTTAATAGAGCAGCTTGGCATGGAAAACTGCAAGCCAGTTCAGACTCCCATGACACCAGATTTCCCAAAGACACTGTGTGATGATGAATTTGATCAGCCTGAGTTGTATCATTCAAAAATAGGATCACTGTTGTATTTAAGCCAGTGGTCAAGGCCAGACATTGCATGTGCTACAAATGTTCTGAGCCAACGTGTATCTAAACCCAGTACTGCCGATTGGTGTGCTTTGAAAAGGCTTATCAGATATCTAAAGGGGACATTAAATGTATGTTTGAAGATCTCTAGTACACAAGATGAAAAACTAGAAGTATTTGTTGATGCGGACTGGGGAAGCTGTGTAGCTACTAGAAAATCTACAAGTGGAATGGTTATGATGTTTGCCAATTCCATAATTGGATGGAGGTCAAAGAAACAAGGATTTGTTGCGACCTCATCCTGTGAGGCAGAATATGGGAGCCTGTCGCTAGCATGCAATGAAATCATGTGGTTTATACAGATACTAAAAGATCTAGATTGTAAAGTAGATTTGCCTATCCAAGTGTATGAAGATAGCCAATCATGCATTGCATTAGCGGGCTCGGAAATAATGAAATCCGCATCAAAACATATTGCTATCCGTCATGCGAATGTGAGACATTGTGTACAGAATGGGGTAATCAAACTGGAGTATTGTCAGTCACAAGATAATATTGCTGATTTGTTTACCAAGCCTTTGCCAGCAACATGCCATAATGAATTGATGACAAAACTGGGTTTATGTATATAATGTATTGTTGTATTGTTGTAATGTATTGTTTCTGTTGGGGTTTTTCGCATTTAAGAAACAGAAGGGGTGTCATGGCTAAAATGGCCACTGTTTCTTTAATGTGAATAAAGCTGGGTCAGCATGACTCAGCGGCTTGCAGCAGGCTGTATATATAGGTGAGAACTGTTGGTTTGGCTGGTGTCGTGTTGGCTGGTGTTTGGGTTGGTTGGTGCTGGTGTGTTTCAGTCGTGGTATTCAGTCGTGTTTTGCACAAAGACTTTTAATAAAACTCTGCAAGGATATTCCCGTGGACTCTTTTTGTACCGACAAGGAGACTGAGAAGATAAAGGGAGGTCAGAACCCTTTCCTTCTTTTTTTTTTGCTTTCTACAAACACTGACAAATATTAGGATTGTAATTAATGTTATGGAATACTTGACTGCCAGGAATGATAAACAAGCTATGTTAATATTTGTGGATGCAGAGAAGGCCTTTGATAATATTTCTTGGGATTTTATGTTAAAAAACTTTGAAATGATGGAGATGGGATAAATGTTTTTAAATGGTATTAAGGCAATATATATGAATCAAAAAGCTAAATTAATAGTCAATAATGTGTTGACAGAAAACATAAAAATAACTAAGGGTACAAGACAAGGTTGCCCTCTATGACCACTGTTATTTATCGCGGTCCTGGAAGTGTTTTTAAGGGCAATTAGAAGTAATGATCAAATAAAAGGGGTAACGGTGGGTCGAAAAGAATATAAGGTTAAAGCTTTTGCAGATGATTTAGTATTAACTCTGGAAGACCCCTTGAATACGGTAACAGAAGTACTGAAAGAAATTGATCAGTTTGGTCAGCTGGCAGGATTTATTTTGAATAAGAAAAAAACTAAAGCAATCACCAAAAATATAGATCAAGAGGTAATTAATAGACTACAGCAAGAAACGGAAATAGAAGTGGTCAAGAAAGTTAAATACTTAGGAGTATGGTTAACTCCCAGGAGTATTGATTTGTTTCAGAATAATTATGTTCCAACTTGGAATAAGATTAAAAGGGACCTAGAGGTGTGGGGAAGAATGAAATTGTCATTTTGGGGAAGGAATGCAACAATTAAAATGAATGTGCTACCGAAGATGTTGTTCTTATTTCAAACGATTCCAGTGATCAAAGGGGCAGCAATTTTTAAAAATTGGCAAAGAGAAATTTCAAGGTATATCTGGCAGGGTAAGAAGCCGAGGATAAAATTTAAGATACTGACAGATGCGAAAGCAAGAGGAGGCTTCGCCCTGCCAGATTTGAAATTGTACTACGAAGCAGCCTGCCTCTGTTGGTTGAAGGATTGGATGAAATTAGAAGATACTGATTTGTTAGATCTGGAAGGTTTTGATAATAGATTTGGGTGGCATGCATATTTGTGGTATGACAAGAAACGTGTACATAAAGGATTTGAAAACCACATCATAAGAAGGTCTCTGATTGAAGTGTGGGAAAGATATAAAAACTTGTTGGAACAAAGAACTCCATATTGGTTATCGCCGTTGGAGGCGATGAGTGTGAAGAAAGTCAATATGACTGGGGGATGGGTGACATATGAGAAGCTAATAAGTAAAAGAGAAGGTAAATGGAAAATGAGACCATTTGAAGAAGTTAAGGAATATGTTAATGATTGGTTGCATTTTTTTCAGATCAATGAAATGTTTAAAAAAGACTTGAACCAAAGGGGTTTTGCAGATAAAGAATCAATATTTCAAACAGAAATACTGAACAATGATTTTAAAATTTTAGCAAAAATGTATAAGATATTGTTAGAATGGTGTACAAAGGATGAAGAGGTAAAATCAGTTATGATTGATTGGGCCAAAGATTTAGGACACAATATACAAATGGAAAAATGGGAAAAATTATGGAAGGAAGGTTTAAGATTCACTGCGTGTACAACTATAAAAGAAAATGTGATGAAAATGATGTATCGATGGTATGTAACTCCGGTAAAATTAGCAAAAATGTATAAGATAAGTAATAAATGTTGGAAATGTAAAGAAAAAGAAGGTACTTTCTATCACATGTGGTGGGAATGTAAGAAAGTAAAAAGCTTTTGGGAAATGATTTATAATGAATTGAAGAAAATGTTGAAATATACATTTGTTAAGAAACCAGAAGCATTTTTATTAGGCATTACAGGTAATGAGATAAATAAGAAAGAAAAGAAGTTATTTTTGTATGCAGTGACAGCAGCAAGAATATTGATGGCCCAGAAATGGAAACAAGAGGAGCTGCCTACGTTAGAAGAATGGAGAACAAAAATGATTGATTACGCAGAATTGGACAGAATGACAGGAAGGATCCGAAACCGGCAAGATCAAAGATTCACAGAAGATTGGGGGAAAATTTATTGAATATTTGCAAAAATTAAGTGATAATCCGATTACGTTTGTATGTTTCAATGAAGCATTGTGATGGGAAATATGCATTAAAAGGGGATGAAGTTTTACAGTAATAATGTAAACAACAAAATAGAAATGTGTTTAAAGTTAAAATATGAAGGATTTACAGAGAAGTTGAGGGAAGTCGAAAAAAGAGGAATAAGATGCAATCAAGATGTATGGAGTGTATAATTTTGTTTTGTATTTGAATATATATATATATATATATATATATATATATATATATATATATATATGTATGTATATATATATATAACAAATCCGACAGTGCACTGAACTCAGCCTCAGTAGAGGACAGCACAATGAGACTTTGCTTCCAGGACTTTCACCCAATAAGAGATTCCTCAAACTTTATTACCATCCCAGATACGGACTTTCTGTCATCTAGATTCGCCCAGTCGCTGTCTGCGCAGAACGTGAGCTTCGTCTCACCTACAGCTGACAGTTTGAGACTGAAGTCCTTGGTATCCCGCAGGTAACGCAGTACCCGCTTGACACCATGCCAGGCACTTACACTGGGCTTTGTAGCTTCCCTACTGAGCAGATTGGTAGCAAACGCAATGTCTGGTCTGCTCCATTGGGACAGATACAACAGACTACCCAGAGCTGACTGAAAGAGCTCAGCGTTCTTGAACTCGGCGTGTTCTGCTAGCTGACTGTCTTTCACGTAGCTCGTCTCCATGGGTGCCCTAACTCCTGCAAAATCAGACATTCTGAACTTCTCAAGCAACTGCTCAATCTTGCCTTTCTGACTGAGCAAGAAGCTTCCATCCTCAGTCCTAACTATCTGCACACCCAGGTAGATCTTTACTGCACCCAGGTTCTTGAACTGAAAACTTTTTCCAAGCTCTTTGACAAACTTCTGCACATGTTTGTCTGCCTTTGAGGCATATATGATGTCATCAACAAAAACTAAAACCATTTCCTGTGACTCTCCTGACCCTTTAAGGTACAGGCAGCTGTCAGCAAAACTCTTCCTGAAACCTAGCTTCTCTAAGGCTTCATTCAGGCACAAGTTCCAATTTCTGGCTGATTGTTTTAAACCGTAAATCGACTTGTGAAGTCTCCATACAGTACCTTGCTCATTGCCCTCAAACCCTGGAGGAGGAAGTATGTACAGATCCTCCTGGAGGTCTGAGTTCAAGTAGGCCACATCCACATCAAAATGATTACCAGCAAACCTCTTTGTGCAGCAATGGCTAAGAGCATGCGCAGAGTTTCACTTCTGGAAGTAGGAGCATATACTTCAGTATAATGCAGCCCCTTCCGCTGCGTGAACCCTCTGGCTACTAGCGTAGCCTTGTACTGCAGTTCTCCAGTTGCTGTGGGTTTAAGACGATAAACCCAACGGCTACTCACGGCCTGTTTGCCCACTGGCAACTTCGTAAGGGAGAACACACCTAGAGACTCCATTGAGCTCATCATCTTCTGCATTGCCTCATGCCATTTCCTGGCTTCTTCCTGAGGCATTTTCTGAACATCCTTAAAACTCTCGGGTTCACACTGTGCCATACCAACCCACACACTTGTGACTGTAAACCTGTCAGGAGGTTTACCTTTTGTTGTCCGAGTTGTATGCGTGACCACCCACTCTGCTCAGAGAATTCAGCACTATTGCTGAGCAGAATCCTGGACTGGTCGCCTGTTGGATAGGCAAATCTCCACCCCTTGGTCCCTGGCTCATACCCACAGAAAATCATCTTTTGGGACCTAGGGCCACCCTTTCTGCGTTTGGCCTTTGGTATAAGGACCCAAGCCTCGCAGCCAAATGCACAGAAGAAATGCACTTTGGGCTTCTTGCCGTGAAGCAGAAAATAGGGTGTGTCCCCTACAACAGAGTTAAACGACCTGTTCAAAGTGAAGTTGGCCGTCTTCCAAGATTCCCCCCAAAAGCGCTGGGGAAGTCCGGCATCAAACAGCAACGCTGCAGACATTTCCTACAGCGTTCTGTTCCGGCCTTCTGCAACTCTATTCTGTTGGGGACTGTGTGAAACTGTCAACCTGTGCTGTATTCCCTTCTGGTGGAAGAAACTCTGCAGAGCAGACCTGGTGAATTCCCCACCCCGATCACTCTGAAAATTCTGCACCCGTATGGAAAACTGCAGTTCCACTGACGCAATCCAGTCTCTGATCAGCGGCGCAGCCTCACTCTTGTATTTAAGCGAGAAGACCCACCCATTTCTCGAGAAATCATCTATCAGCGTGAGCGCATATTTGGCCCTGCCCAGACTGGCTACTGACATAGAGCCACACAAATCTGCATGCATCAGCTGAAAAGGCCTAGTGGTCATCCTTTCAGACCTTGGGTAGGTGCACGTTTTCACCTTTGCGTGCTTACACGCTCTGCACTCAAGAAATTTAGCACGACTTCATTTTGCACCCCTCAGTGCACTTTGGGATCTTCTTCACATAACCCCATGACACGTGAGCCATTCGTCTGTGCCAAAGATGTGCACACGTATCATGGACTGGAACATTGGCACATTGCGCTTGAGCTGCCTCCGTGGTACCTGGACCTGCAAAAGAAGCTTCTAGCACAAACAGCCTATCTTTGCATTCCACACTGACTAGTTGTTGCTCATCCCTGGAAATAGAATGCATGTTATTCTCAAAACAGACTCTATCATTATCAGCAACAAGAGCGGCGATGGATAGCAGACCGCAGGACAGTCCAGGAACGACAAACACCTGTATTGAGTCCTGTAAGAAAGAGCAAAACAGTGAGCCAGACAGTGTCAGAGCACGTTTAGTCCCATCTGCAAGACAAGCAGATTTCCCAGAGACTACAGAGGTGCAGTTCTGCAAAAAAACACCAGAGGGCACGAGATGATGGGATGCTCCAGAGTCAATCACGGTCAGCACAGCGTCCTGTTCACAGCTCTTGACTGTTGCCATGGAAACTGTCAAGTGTTTATGTTCAGGGCCATCCCTGCCAGTTGCTTTTGGCTTTGGTTTCCCACGTCACGCAGCTGTGGAAGCACCTCTAATCTGGTTGCTACAGGAGATGACCTTGGGAACTTCCTGTGCCTCTACCGGGCAGTCTCTCACAAGATGGGAAGGGGAGCCACATCTGTAGCAGCATCTCGAAGCAAATGCTCTCACAGTCTTCCCTTCAGCTCTTCCTGCGTTCCCTGCACCCCCACCTTTGGGTGCACAGCCTGGGCCTGCATGCTCCCCAGCTCTCTGGCTTTGGGCCTCTGCATCACATGGCCTCCTGGAGACAAAGCAGCAACTCCCACCTGTAGCTTCAGGAACGTGGCCTCCAGCCCCCACCGGGCCCTCGACTCCCTCTCGGCCCTTGGCTCCCGCTGAGGTTTCACAAAGCCTCTCCAGCACCTGCCAGGCAGCTTGAACCGTCTTGAGACCCTCCAGGTGGGGTAACAGCAAAGCAGCCACACTTGCTCTGAGCATACACAGCTCTCTCTGCAGAGCAGCCT
This sequence comes from Podarcis liolepis, assembly GCF_965112155.1. NCBI lineage: Eukaryota > Metazoa > Chordata > Lepidosauria > Squamata > Lacertidae > Podarcis > Podarcis liolepis. The sequence continues at coordinate 17,423,426 of NC_139568.1, forward strand.
CCATGTCTGCTGCAACAGCTCCAGCAGCAGCCTGGAAGGGTGGGGCCATCTCCATCTGAACGCAGCTTCAGAGCCCTGTGGCCAAAAACCACTCCCTTGCTCTTCTTGACCAGATTTCCAAGTTCTGGCTGGTAAACTTCTCAAACGGGACATTAAAAGTTTCCTGGAGTTCTGCCATCTCCACCCCCCCGTGGGCAGAAGTACACACGCGTACCAGCTGTCTTCCGAGGAGAGGCCTCCAGCATCTCTCTGCTTGCAGCACACAGCTTGCATCCAGCGAGATCTCAGAGCTGGGCTTCTCTGTAGCAGCTCTTCAGCACACAGCACAGCACCGACATGAAAGCAGGCTTGCCTGACAGCATAAAAGCTTCAGCCATAACCTCTGAGAAAGATTTATTGCTCAGAGAGATAAGGTCCAGCAGGCTTCCCTGCGCGCAGCACGCATTCCAGATCTCCGAGCAAAGCAGAGTAAACACACAGCATTCAGGATCTTGGCTTTCTGTCTTCTGTGCATCAGTGTGCATAAATCAGGCTCTCACGCAGCTTTAATAAACTAAAAGCAGTTAATTTACAGCGTAGATCAACCATTATCCAGCAACGCACGAAGCATCGCACAAAGCATTTCTGTACCGGACAAAAGCGAAACCAGGCTGAACAAAGAACTGAGACCCTCGGAAATGAAGCAGGATCTCTCCGCCCCACAGTAGGGCAGGACACATACTCTGAGCTGTTTAACCCTGTAAGCTCAGGTTCTCCTCACATATACTACATTTTTAAAGATTTGCCTTGAGACAGTCTTTAAACCTCTTTTGTTGACCACCAGCATTATGCTTTCCATTTTTAAGTTCGGAATAGAGTAATTGCTTTGGAAGACGATCATCAGGCATCCGCACAACATGACCAGTCCAACGAAGTTGATGTTAAAGAATTATTGCTTCAACACTGGTGATCTTTTGTAAATAACAGAGACTCTGAGAAACAGAACCAAATGCTGTTTATTCCTGTATTGGGAATTTCACTGAGATAGCTGGAATGCTGCTGCTGCTGTTATTGTAAAGAAGTAAAAGATGCAGGAAAACTTTTCTGTAAAAGGAACTCTGCTGCAGAAAGAAATGAAAACCCAAGAGTAGATGCTCATGCACCAACACCATGTATGTGAGAAGGAGCCAATTACATGCAGGGGCTGAGATTAATGCTGCACATAAACTACCTCAGAGGTTGAGCACTCCTGGCCTAAATTGAATTTTTTACAAGTCTCTTTTAAGGTTTCCAGAATAAAGTTGTTCTGATGTAATTGTTATGGGTTAACATAAGAAGACTAGCAGAATTTTTTAAAATAAGGGCTGGGAAAAGAGGGTGTGACTGAGCTTTACCTTGACTCAAATCTATCTTATTTGAAATACATTTTTTTAAAATTTACTGTGACTTGTATTTTATTTTTGTCATCTGAAAGGTTTTCATGTTGAAGCCACTGGAAATATATATTAATCTATTTTCTAAGGGAATTTTACCCTTGAATGGTGCTTTTAGACTGGTAAAGGTTATTTATTATTTTTTAATATAAGTATTTGGGAATTGTGTACATTGGTTATATTATGTGTATGTTTTATTTAGTTCATGAATATTGTAAGCAACAGTAATACTCATCAACTGAACCCAAAGTTCAGTGAAGTCATTCAGAGTGTTTAGAATCTGGCAGTTATGCATCTCTTTTTTTCAGATAAATATCCTTATAGGTCTTTAAACTATACAGCCTGTTGTACTCTTGGCCATCCTTAAAATGGCACATTAAGTCAGTTATGCAAGCTTACATAACATTGCAAACTGGAAGTCGGGTCTGAGAGAGTTGTTCTCTGTCCCCACTTGGAATTGTGGAGCAAAGTATCAATAACAGGGCTGTATTCATACCCTGCATAAATAGTTGCTTTTAAGACACGGGGCATGGCTTTTTTGCACTCAGTATGCTGCTGTGGTTTTCAAAACTGGAGTTATATCCTACTAAGTTCTTCTCAGAGTAGGGCCATTGGAATTAATGGGCCGAAGTTAGACATGTGCATTGATTTCAGAGGATCTACTCTGAGAATGACTAACATTGAATACAATCCTGTGTCCTGGGGAATGCTTCGTTCCTTAGAAATTTGGGGTTCTTCAGCGAGAAGATGCTTGTCATTCCTAATATTGCAGTCAGTAGGGGATTACTGCCTGTGTGTTAGGCTGAATTTTTGCTTCACACAGGACAGAAGGCCTAACACTTCTGGGTCAGCCACTCACTGAGCAAGCTTCCTCTCCTGAACAAGAGAATACCTCATCAGGAAATTAAATGGGGATTGTGACAGCAGCATGTCCCTGAACCTTCCATCAGTACCAGGGGTGCAGAGAGCCCACGGTGTGCCGAAAAGCCTCTCACTGACATGGACGGTTCTGGAGGGTGCAGTTCAAGATGAGAAGGGGCTGTGCACAGGGACTCCATTGCTGTTCCCATCGGAGGGGCTGCAATTGCTGCTAAGGAAGTGGTTGACTTCCCCTTTTCCTAAAATTTGGATTATGAAATTGGACATCCCATTTGAAGTCATGTACAAGAAGTTGCATGCACAGATCTGTTTGCCCATACTTAAGGATCTTTATATGGTAATAATGGTGCCACAGAAGAGGGGAGGGGGTGAGACGTGTGTCACACGAAGATATAATTCAACAATGTTTTAAAAGGCTGTCTCTACCCCAAATTTCCTATAAAAACAACTATTCCAAAAGGCATTAGCTGGATACAATTGGCTATACGTTATCTTTCTTGGACTATATTGATACAAACTGCTGCCAAAGAGAGGAGGGGCAGCAACACGAGGGACAAGTAGTTACAGTTTAACAATTTTTTAAAAGATTCCCTCTACTCTATTTAGAAAAAAAATGCACTGAAAGGACCCCTTTGGATACAATATATTAATGGACACTGATATAGCAGAATTCCTTTGATTCTTTTAGAGCTTTGAAAATCAGTGCATCTGTAGCATGGGGGAAAAGTGGCTTGGAATGTAAACAGCTGGTAAGTTGGAAAGCTGAGAAAACCCATTCTACTTGCTCCATCTAATGGTGACAACAAGTAAAATATGACTGACACCACAGCTAAAGCTTCCAAACTGGCAGTATTGGGCAGAAAATCTTCAATGTCAGTAGAAGGTGATTTAAGTGAAATTTTGATGGGGGTGAAATTAACTTTAGAACAAAATACAACAGCACTGGCTGAGCTATCTAAGAACAACAACAACAACAACAACAACAACAACAACAACAATAATAATAATAATTTTATTTATATTCCGCCCTCCCCAGCCGAAGCCGGGCTCAGGGCGGCTAACAACAATAAAATAGTGCAACATTCTAAAAACATTTCATTATAAAAATTAATTAAAATCAAATTGATGGCAACCATTAAGCTAAAGTTCTGTGAAGATTGCCAAAGGAGAGAGTCAGGCTGTGCCCTGACCAAAGGCCTGGTGGAACAGCTCTGTCTTGCAGGCCCTGCGGAAAGATGTCAAGTCCCACAGGGCCCTAGTCTCTTGTGACAGAGCGTTCCACCAGATTGGAGCTGCAGCCGAAAAAGCCCTGGCTCTAGTTGAGGCCAGCCTAACCTCTCTGTGCCCCGGGACCTTCAGGATGTTTTTATTTGAAGACCGTAAGTTCCTCTGTGGGACATACCAGGAGAGGCGGTCCCGTAGGTACGAGGGTCCTAGGCCGTATAGGGCTTTAAAGGTTAAAACCAGCACCTTAAACCTGATCCTGTACTCCACCGGGAGCCAGTGCAGTTGGTATAGCACCAGGTGAATGTGATCTCGCAGCGAAGACCCCGTAAGGAGTCTTGCCGCGGCATTCTGCACCCGCTGGAGTTTCTGGGTCAGTCTCAAGGGCAGCCCCACGTAGAGCGAGTTACAATAATCCAGTCTGGAGGTGACCGTCGCGTGGATCACAGTGGCTAGGTCAGGGCGAGAGAGGTAAGGAGCCAACTGCTTAGCTTGGCAGAGATGAAAAAAATGCCGCCTTTGTTATAGCTGCAATCTGCGCCTCCATGGAGAGGGAGGTATCGAAGATTACACCCAAACTCTTAATGGATGGTGCTGGCACTAATTGCACCCCCGCAAGAGAGGGGAGTTGCCCCCTCAATCCCATATCATCCCGTCCCAGCCAGAGGACCTCTGTCTTCGAAGGATTTAACTTCAACTGGCTTCCATGTAACCATCCAGCCACAGCTTCCAAACATCTGATCATTGTGTCTGGGGCCGAGTCAGGATGGCCATCCATCAACAGATAGAATCATAGAATCATAGAGTTGGAAGAGACCACAAGGGCCATCGAGTCCAACCCCCTGCCAAGCAGGAAACACCATCAGAGCACTCCTGACATATGGTTCAGTCAGTCAGCCAGTTACAAATCCACTGAGTGGTAGCATAGTCAAGACCGCATTTTACCAGTTTCTTTACAAGAATATCATGGGGCACCTTGTCAAATGCCTTGCTGAAATCAAGGTAGGCTACATCCACTGCGTTCCCTTCATCTACCAGGCTTGTAATTCTGTCAAAAAACGAGATCAGGTTAGTCTGACATGACTTATTTTTCAGAAATCCATGCTGACTATTGGTGATCACAGCATTCCTTTCTAGGTGCACACAGACTGTTTGCTTAATGATCTGCTCCAGAATCTTCCCTGGTATTGATGTCAGACTGACTGGGCGGTAATTATTTGGGTCCTCTCTTTTCCCCTTTTTGAAAATAGGGACAACATTTGCCCTCCTCCAGTCTGCCGGGACTTCGCCTGTTCTCCAGGAATTCTCAAAGATGACTGCCAGTGGTTTTGAGATCACATCTGCCAGTTCTTTTAATACTCTTGGATGCAGTTCATCTGGCCCTGGAGACTTGAATACATCTAAACTGGCCAAGTATTCTTGTACTATCTCCTTAGTTATTCTGGGCTGTGTTTCCTTTGCTGAATCATTTGCTCCAAATTCTTTAGGTCGGGCATTGTTTTCCTTATCGGAGAAGACTGAGGCAAAGAAGGCATTGAGGAGTTCAGCCCTTTCTGTGTCCCCTGTTTGCATTTCACCATCTTCTCCTCTGAGTGACCCCACTGTTTCTTTGTTCTTCCTTTTGCTACGAACATACCCATAGAAGCCTTTTTTGTTGCTTTTAACCTCTCTAGCAAGCCTGAGTTCATTCTGTGCTTTAGCTTTTCTGACTTTGTGTCTACACGTGCTGGCTATTTGTTTGAATTCCTCTTTGGTGGTTTCCCCCCTTTTCCATTTTTTGTACACATCCTTTTTTAATCTTAACTCAGTTAAAAGTTCTTTAGATAGCCACCCTGGCTTCTTTAGGCACCTTCCATGTTTCCGTCTCATTGGTATTGCCTGACGTTGTGCTTTTACTATCTCCCTCTTAACAAACTCCCAGCCATCATGAACTCCCTTTCCTTTTAGTATTACTGTCCATGGGATCCCACCCAGCACTTCTCTAAGTTTTATGAAGTCGGCTTTCTTAAAGTCAAGAAATTGAGTCCTAGTATGCTTGGCTGCTCCTTTCCGCTGTATAGTAAACTTCAGAAGAGCATGATCACTCGCGCCTAATGATCCTTCCACTTCTACCCCACTAACCAGATCATCAACATTGGTTAGGACCAGATCTAAAATGGCTGTTCCTCTTGTTGCTTCTCCCACTTTCTGGACAATGAAGTTGTCTGCAAGGCCAGTGAGGAATCTGTTTGACCTTATGCTCTTGGCTGAGTTTGACATCCAACAAATATCCGGGTAATTGAAGTCCCCCATTACTACTATCTCCCTTCCTTTTGCATGCTTGGCCATCTGTTCCAGGAAGGCATCATCTATGTCCTCCGTTTGGCTTGGGGATCTATAGTAAACTCCCACAATGAGGTCCCTGTTATTCTTCTCTCCCTTAATTTTGACCCAAATGCTCTCACTTTGTCTTTGAGGTTCTGAATCTTGGATCTCTTCACAGGTATACACATCCCTGACATATAACGCCACTCCTCCTCCTTTCTTGTCTGGTCTGTTTCTCTGAAATAGATTGTATCCCCCCATTATTACATTCCAATCGTGGGACTTATCCCACCAGGTTTCAGTGATGCCTATTATGTCATATTTAGTTTGCTGTACCAAGAGCTCAAGCTCATCTTGTTTATTTCCCATGTTTTGCGCATTAGTGTACAGACATTGAAGTCCATTAATCATTCCCCCGTGTCTCCCACCACTAGGTCTGTGTGCTGTTTGCTCCATTTGGTCTATGACATTTGGATGATCATCTTCATCAATTGATAGGCTCCTACCTTCAGGAGCACTGTCTCCCTCCCCCACATTAGTCAGTTTAAAGCCCTCCTGATGAGGTTTCTGAGATTTTTGGCAAAAACATTTCTCCCAACCGTTGTGAGGTGCAGCCCATCGCTTGCCAGAAGTCCATCTTCAATAAACTGCAGTCCGTGATCTAAGAATCCAAACCGTTCCTGTTTACACCATCTGCGAAGCCAGCTGTTCACTTCCACTATTTTCCCCTCTCTCCCTGGGCCACGTCGTTCAACTGGGAGGAGAGATGAGATGACAATTTGTGCATTTAGTTGCTTCAATTTCCTGCCGAGAGCCTCGTAGTCTCTTTTGATCTTCTGGAGGCTATTGCTTGCAGTGTCATTGGTTCCCACATGAACCAAGAGGAAGGGGTATTTGTCAGTGGGTTTTATGATTCCTTGCAGTCGTTCAGTTACATCTTGGATCTTAGCCCCGGGGAGACAGCACACTTCCCGAGACATCTTGTCAGGCCCACAAATCACTGCTTCTGTTCCCCTCAGTAGGGAATCCCCTATCACCACTACACGCCTCCTCTTAGGTTTGGTCGGGGTTCTTCCATGAGCTGTCCGTTCCAAGGTCGCCTGCACATTCCCTGAGGACTGACTTTGCTGCTCGTCTTCATTTACCTGATCAACTGAAATGAGGGAGAGATCCTCAAATGGAGTCTGCTCTTCGTCTTCCATGCTAGGGGAGAGGACCTCAAAGCGATTGTGTATTTCTAAACAATCAGAACGAACCCTGGGCCTCCTACTTCTTTGAGTCACGTTTCTCCATATATCTGGCTCCTGTGTTGGTGAACTAGCCTCCTTCTCAGGGGAGTCCCCTGTCTCCTCCTTGATGGAGACGGTGTGGTCTGTTGCTTCCAAGAAGAGCTCCAGCTCTCTAATTCTTTGAAGCGTAGCTACATGTTCCTCCAGTTGCTGGACTTTGTCTTTTAAGAGGGCAATCAACATACAATTGCTGTAGGTAAAGCTGCCTGCAACCTTTGGCAAGATGGCAAATATTGCGCAGGAACCGCAGGCGACAGCAGCTGTTCCCTCCCCCTCCATCTTGAGAATGTGTCGTTGGGGGTGGCTACAGCGGTCCTCCATCATAAAAAGCGTGAAGACAGGACAAATAACTCCCCCCACAAAAAAAACCTAGGTCTCCCCCAACAAACGTTTGAGACTAGCACCCCTAAATCTAAAAGATGGATCAAACTGCGCGCTCCTCCCACAGCTAATCACCTTCCTCAACAGAAACAGAAAGCATACTGATGGCAGCACAGCCCAAAACTCCGGAGAAGCTGGGCGAGGGGGGGGGGCATAAAGATGTTAAAAAGCATCAGGGAGAATATCGCACCCTGAGGCACTCCACACACCAAGGATTGGTGCGATGACAATTCCCCCCCAAGCGCCACCCTCTGTCCCCGACCAGAGAGAAACGAGCGCAGCCATTGAAGGACTGTGCCCTGGATCCCCACGTCGGCAAGGCGGTAGTCCAGGAGTTTGTGATCGACCATGTCGAAGGCTGCTGACAGGTCTAGAAGAATCAGCAGCCCTGACCCGCCTCGATCCAGCTGCCTGTGGAGATCATCTGTTAGGGCGACCAGAGCCGTCTCGGTCCCATGACCAGCTCGGAAACTGGACTGGAATGGATCCAGAGCCGATGTTTCATCCAGGAACCCACCAAGTTGTTCAGCAACCGCTCTCTCAATCACCTTACCCAGGAATGGAAGATTCGAAACCGGGCGGTAATTGGATAGATCTAAGGGATCTAATGATGTTTTCTTTAAGAGTGGGCGCACCACTGCCTCCTTCAGTTCCCCTGGGAATGTCCCGGTGCCAAGGGACAAATTGATGATATCCCCCAGGGGGGCCCGCACCTTGTCTGGACATGCTCTAATCAGCCAAGACGGGCATGGGTCAAGAGGACAGGTGGTGGGCTTTCCAGCTCGGAGGAGTCTGTCCACATCGGCTGGGGATATCCGGTCAAAGTGGTCCAATACTGGACCCGAGGACAGTCGAGGGGCCTCCAGTTCCTTTATTGTATCCAAATTGGCAGGGAGGTCATGGCGGAGCAACAAGACCTTCTCCGCAAAAAAGCTCGCAAATGCCTCACAGCTGTGTGTCAAATTGTTATTTAAATTTCGCTGTCCCTTGAGGGACGTTAAAGACCTAATTATACTAAATAATTGTGCCGGGCGAGAGCTAGCGGATGAAATGGAGCCTGAGAAGTAAGACTTCTTAGCGGCCTTCACTGCCATCTCATAGGTTTTCATTAAAACCCTATTAGATGTTCTTGAGGCTCCGTCACGGGCACCCCGCCATACTCGCTCTAGCCGTCTGAGGTCCCGCTTCATTTTCCAGAGCTCCTCGGTAAACCAGGGAGCCCGGTTTCTGCGGGGTCGCAGAGGGCGCTTAGGTGCGATCTCATCGATGGCTGCCAGGAGCTGGATATTCCAGCCCTCAACAAGCTCAGTCAATGAGTCGCCAGGGGGAGCAAGGTGCCCCCTCCCTCTCAGATTCATTACCTCCTGACAGCCCTTCGTCATCTTCCTCGTCCGAAGATGAGCAGCTGCTAATTAAAGGAACATTCTCCCAATAAGTTCCCATTCTCTCCCCCCTCTCTGGCTCCAGTTCCCTGACATCCACCCCCTCCCCAAAGGCCCCCCTCTCCTCCTCTGGAGAGACTGCTGTTCCCGTTTCATCCTTAGCAGGATTCTCGGGGGTGAAACCTAGGAAAATCTCATCTTCATCTTCTGTATCATCAAAAACATTACCCCAGCCCTCCCCCAAACCCGCAGGCTCCCGGCAATCTTTGGGATGTCCTTCTCTCCGGTCTCTCCCCTCCTCGTCCGATGATGGAAAGCCCTCAAAGTCCTTTTCATCATCCGTCGGCCCGAACACCTGCTCAAAGAACCTACCCAGGGGGTTGGGTTTGTTGGGAAATAAATCGTGGAACACCTCCACCAGATACTCCTCGGTTATGCAACCTTCCGGAACCCAAGTATTTTCTGAACTGGGAGCCCCTTCCCAAGCCACAAGATACTCTAGCTGCTCCCCGTTCCAACAGGAGTCCAGTATTTCAGTTACCTTGTGGCCTTGCTCCCTTTCCTCCATTTCGGGGGGGTGGAACCTCCCCTTCCCCTCTGCCCTGCCTGTAGGGCGACAACAGCGACCTATGGAAGACGGGATGAATCTTCATGCTCTCGGGCAGCCTTAACTTAAATGCCACTGGATTGATCTGCTGGATGACCTCAAAGGGGCCCACCCTCCTGGGTTTGAGCTTCTTACACCCCCGCTCCTTCCAGGGCAACCCTTGCGTTGACAACCACACCCTGTCCCCAACCCGTATGGTCTCCCCTGGTCACCGATGTTTGTCTGCCTCCCTCTTGTATACTTCCTGGGCCCTTTCCAGGTTCAGCTGGAGCTGTTGGTGAATCGCCTCCATCTCCTCTGCAAACTGTTCGGCGGCCGGTACACTCCATGACACCTCCCCTGTCCCGGGAAAGCCCTAGGGTGACATCCGTGATTGGCGAATAAAAGAGTCATCCCTGTGGACACATTCTCAGCATTATTGTACGCAAACTCCGCTAGTGCTAATTTGTCCACCCAGTCTTTCTGCCTCTGGCTGACATAACACCGCAAATACTGCTGCAAAACAGCATTTGCTCTTTCCGCCTGCCCATTGGTTTCTGGGTGCCTTGCGGTGGTGAAGCTCACCTCTACTTGCAGCAAACTCATAAGCTTGCGCCAAAACCGTGAGGTGAATTGCCCCCCCCCTGTCCGAAATGACCCTGGAAGGGACCCCATGTAACCTAAACACATGCTCTACAAACAACTTGGCTGTCTCCTCTGCCATCACTGCATGTGAACACGCCACAAAATGGCACATCTTGGTCAGGAGATCCACCACCACCATCACCGCTGTTTTCCCCTTGGACCTGGGCAGGTCAGTGACAAAATCTACCGATACCACCTCCCATGGCCTCCCTGGTGTGGGCAAAGGTTCCAATAACCCTGCCGGAGCCGCCCTCTCCCCTTTGGCCCTCTGGCAGGTCTCACACCCTCTCACATATTCCCTTACATCTTCCTGCACCTTGGGCCACCAAAATTCCCTGGTAACCAACAACATGGTCTTGTGTTGCCCAAAATGTCCTGCCATGGAGCTGTCATGAAGTTGCTTGAGGACTCTGGTCCTTAGGGTTTCACCTGGAACATACAAAGCCCCCCGGTAGAACAGGAGCCCGCCTTTTTCCTCGAAACCTCCCTCAGCTCCTCCCCCTTGTCTTAGCTCGTCTAGCTTCTGCCGAGCGAAAGCATCATCCCGGATCAATTGCCTTAGTTCATTGTCCTTCACCAACGCTCCTCCGCAAGTCCACCGCTTCTTGGGGAACATGAGCCTTGCTACAGGAGGCCCTTCTTCTGTCAGGTACTCTGGTTTGTGTGATAGCGCATCCGCTCTCACATTCTGCTCCCCTGGCACGTACAGAATCCTAAAGTTGAAGTTGGCAAAGAACTCCGCCCAGCGTATTTGCCTTTGGCACAGCACACGCGCCGTCCACCAGTACTCTAGATTCTTGTGATCCATGCACACCTGTATCTGATGCTTTGCACCAATCAGAAAATGGCGCCATTGCTTGAACGTAGCAACAATCGCAAGCAATTCCTTGTCGCAGATACTATAGTTCACCTCCAACTTATTCAGCTTCTGGGAGAAAAAGGCACACAGCCGCCAATCCCCCTCTCCATCTTGCTGCATAAGCACTGCCCCGATCGCCCAATCCGACACATCCGTCTCCACTCGCAGTGGCAGGTCGGGGTTGACGTGCAGTAGCTGATCTTCGGATGCAAAGACCCCTTTTAGACTCTCAAACGCCTTTTGCACCGCCTCAGTCCACACAAATTTCTTCTTCCCGCTCAGGCAGTCCGTTATTGGTGCCGCCAATTGCGCAAAGTTCTTGATAAACTTCCTGTAGAAGTTGCTGAAGCCCAGGAACCGTTGAACATCCTTCCTGGTCTTGGGACTTTTCCACTCCACCACAGCCTTGACCTTCTCCGGATCCATCGCCAGACCCTTATCCGACAGCCTGTAGCCCAGGAACTTGACCTCCCTCGTGTGGAAATGACACTTCTCCAGTTTCACCCACAGGCGATGCTCCTTGAGCTTACTCAGAACTTCCCACACGTCTTTCACGTGCTGTTCTTCGTCAGCCGAGTAGATTAAGATATCGTCCAAAAAACAAGCACAGTTCCGATACAGCAGCGGTCCCAGCACGTGGTGCATGAAAGCCTGAAAGCACGGGCTACCGCATTGCAAGCCTAAGGGCTCCCCTAGGTCCCCTCCCTGCAGGTCCAGCTTCGTGAAATCTTTCCCCTCCTCACTCATGCCAAAACATCGTCGATTCTTGGCATGGGGAAGGCCATTGGTTCCGTCAAGGCGTTGATTCCCCGGAAATCAACTACAAGCCTCTTCTCACTCGTTGACTTCTTGTCCACAAAGAACACCGGGCTCCCTCCCACCACCTTGGGCTCTCTGATGAAACCTCTTTTTAAGTTCTTGTCAATAAAGTCTCTCAACTCCTGAATTTCTGGATCAGACATGGAGTACAGACATGAGTGCCTGGAGGCGGTTGGAGGTTGGATGGCGGCTAACAGATTGAGGTTGAATCCTGACAAGACAGAAGTACTGTTTTGGGGGGACAGGAGGCGGGCAGGTGTGGAGGATTCCCTGGTCCTGAATGGGGTAACTGTGCCCCTGAAGGACCAGGTGCGCAGCCTGGGAGTCATTTTGAACTCACAGCTGTCCATGGAGGCACAGGTCAAATCTGTGTCCAGGGCAGCTGTTTACCAGCTCCATCTGGTACGCAGGCTGAGACCCTATCTGCCTGCAGACTGCCTCGCCAGAGTGGTGCATGCTCTGGTTATCTCGCGCTTGGATTACTGCAATGTGCTCTATGTGGGGCTACTTTTGAAGGTGACCCGGAAACTACAACTAATCCAGAACGCGGCAGCTAGACTGGTGACTGGGAGCGGCCGCAGAGACCACATAACACCGGTCTTGAAAGACCTACATTGGCTCCCAGTATGTTTCCGAGCATAATTCAAAGTGTTGGTGCTGACCTTTAAAGCCCTAAATGGCCTTGGTCCAGTATATCTGAAGGAGCGTCTCCACCCCCATTGTTCTACCCGGACACTGAGGTCCAGCACTGAGGGCCTTCTGGCGGTTCCCTCACTGCGAGAAGCCAAGTTACAGGGAACCAGGCAGAGGGCCTTCTCGGTAGTGGCGCCTTCCCTGTGGAACACCCTCCCACCAGATGTCAAAGAGAACAACAACTACCAGGCTTTTAGAAGACATCTGAATGCAGCCCTGTTTCGGGAAGCTTTTAATGTTTGATGTATTATAGTATTTTAATATTCTTTTGGAAGCCGCCCAGAGTGGCTGGGGAGGCCCAGCCAGATGGGCGGGGTATAAATAATAAATTATTATTATTATTATTTCTCACCGGTAACTTGGCCCCTGGGACCAAGTTAATCTGGCAATTGTACGGCTGGTGCGGCAGTAGCGTGTCTGCCTCCCGTTCGCTGAAGGTACTCTGGAGGGATTCTGCCCTTATTTTCCGTGGACATTGCTGCCACCCTGGCACCCCTGACTCGCGGTTCCTTTACTCCCAAGCAGTTCTCCAAACAATGGGCCGTCCCGAACGTCAGGTTACGCTGGTGCCAGGAAACCACCGGATCATGCAAGGCCAGCCAACTCATGCCCAGAATGATGGGCGGCCCTGCCAACGTGGCTACGTGGAAAGCGATGGTCTTGGAATGCGTGGAAATCCGCATCCTCATGGGAGAAGTCCAATGGGTCACTTCCCCTCCCAAGAGTTCCCTTCCATCAATGGTGGTCACTTGCAGAGGAAAGTCCAAAGGCTGTAAGTGCAGCTGGTGCTGCGCAGCGAAGTCCCTGCTGAAAAATTGGCACTGGCATCTGAGTCCACTAAGGCATGGACCTCCATTGCGTGGCCATTCGGGAGCTCCAGCAACACCCTCACCACTATGCCCGGTTGGGGGTGTCCTGGTCGGGGCTCTTCTTTGCTGCTGCCGACTGGCTGTTGCCCCAGTTCGCCCCCAGCCAGGCCCTCCCGTTTCCCTGCATCTGGGCCACCTCCTCTGCTCCCTGGGGAGAAGCCCCCACCATTCCCTGCCAGTTGCGACGTTCCGGACACACTCTGGCAAAGTGCCCTGGTTTCTGGCATATAAAACACTTCTTGGCCGCCTGCCAGTCCTTTCCCTCCTTCCGGCTCAGCCGTTGGGTCTTTGAATGTTCCCGCTCGTGGGCAGAGTCAATTTCCATCGGCTCAGGCTGATTCTGACCTTGGGTAGCTTCAGCAGGCATCTCAGGAATGTAATCACCATGGAAATGCCGGCCCCTGCTCTGCCTTTTCTCCAGCAGCCGCGCTTCCTGCCTGCTGCCGATCGATAAAGCAGCCTTAGCTAGGGAATCCATATCTTTGGGACGTGGCCCTCTAGCAAGCTCATCTTTCATTTCAGAATTAAGCCCAGCCTTAAACAAAGCTTGCACCGGCTCTGAGCTTAAATTCCAACCCAGTTTGTGGATCAGCATAGCGAACTGGGCCCAGTAGCCTCGCACAGTCAAGTTGCCTTGTTTCAAAGCCAAGAGCTCCTGCTGCGTCACCTCCCCTTGGCTTTCATGTGTAAACATAACGTCCATTGCCTCAAAGAACTGGGCCACATCCCGGAGAGCATCATTATTAGCAGCAATCAATGGGCAAACCCAATCTCTCGTCACGCCAGATAAGTGACTAATGAGGAAGGCAATTTTCTCGGCATTGTTAGCAAAAGCAGCCCCCTGCAGTTCTATGGCATACTTGATCTCAGTTTTAAATCCCATATATTCTTGGGAATCCCCATGAAATTTGCTCACCAACGCAGGCAAAGTCCTTCCCAGCCGACCCCCTGTCGCACCTCCTTGATGTGCTCTGGCTTCCTCAAGGCGAATCCTCAGTTCCTCGGCCTTGGCTTCCAATCCGGCTTTTTCCCGCTGCAAATCCTGCACTATTTTCTCCATTGCTCTTTTCTTCTGCTTTCTCTCCCTCGCACTCATCAACTGGAGTCGGGACAAGCTGTCAGCAATGAGTTGTGAGTGCTAGCGAAGATAAGAGTCCAGGAATCCAGCCATATTTACAGAGATTTATTGCCTCTTTGAAGCTATTTACAGAGCAGTTCAAAAGTTTGACTCCTTCATGGCGGGTCAGTTGTCCCGACTGACTTTCCTTTCGTTTTCAGCCAGCAGAACCACCTCCGAAGCCCGGCCCCCCTCCTTCCTCTCTGACGAGAGGTACTTGGCCCTCGAAGTGCCTCCTCCCTCTCAGATTCATTACCTCCTGACAGCCCTTCGTCATCTTCCTCGTCCGAAGATGAGCAGCTGCTAATTAAAGGAACTTTCTCCCAATAAGTTCCCATTCTCTCCCCCCCTCTCTGGCTCCAGTTCCCTGACAACTGCTGACCTGGCAACTGAAGAAAGGAAGTCAATAAATAAACTAAACATAGATGGAAGAATAACCTGCAATGAAAAAGCAATAACTATGGAATTCTTTAAATATTCCTCTAAACTATATCAAGGCGGTAAAGAAGTTTTAGAGACATAAATAGACATTTAAAAGAGCGAAAGTTACCAATCTTGACAAAAGAACAAGTGGAAATGTTGAATGCACCTATTTCAATAACGGAAGTAGAGCAGACAATAAGTGAAGCAAAGTCTAATAAAGCACCAGGGCTGAGCAGCCTAACTGCTTATTATTATAAAGTTTTTCGGGATAGTTTAAGTCAACCTTTACAAATGATCATGAACAATATTTTGACACAGGAAGATACCCAATACTTGGAAGTATACCAATATTATGTTGATAGCAAAACAAGATCAAAACCCAACCTAAGTCAATAACTATGGACCTATTTCTTGTTGCAATTTTGTGGTGCCCAGCACATTTCCTAGTGCCAGTGGTCATAAATCAGCAGAGCGACGTGCAACTTCAAAATGTTTAGGAGTTCTCACCTGGCTAAACAAAGGCAATAACTCAATGGAGGCAATTAAGTACAAACAGAGTTCATCTGCAGAAAAGGCTTTTCCTTAGAAAGTCCAGGCTTTGCATTTGCAAGTAGCAAAGCCTTCTCTTCTCTCTCTCTCTCTCTCTCCTTCATTCTGTGGGCTTACCAGGAGATTGCCTGGTGAAATGCTGACTCAACACAGTCTTTTGCATACAGCTACTGTAAGAACTGAGCATGCACAGAAACAGCTGCTCTCACAGTTGTTCTTGATTAAAGACTAACATACAGCTTTCTGACAGCTTCTAGCAATTTTTAGAACCTTCTGGAACTTTCAATAACTTTTGGGATTGGAGGAAAAAATAATGGATTATATGGAGGAAAAAATAATTCTGCTAGGAGACCTACATGGGGTAATTAACCCAGAATTGTACAGAACGTCGGGAAGAAAGGGTAGAAAAGAAGGGAAACTTCCTCGTAGCTTCTTAGAATTGACAGAGAATTTTGAATTAATAGACTCATGGAGACAAAGACATTTAACTGAAAAAGAATTCACTCACTTCTCAAAGCCAAATCAGTCAGCCAGCAGAACTGATGCTATATGGCTCTCCAAGGAATTACTAGGGAGAATAGCCAAGACAGATAACCTGCCGAAAACAATCTCAGGTCATAACCCAGTGATATTAAACCTAAAAAAGAGAAGGGATAAAAGGAATAAGAAGATGGAGACTTAACAAATCTCTATTAAATGATGAAAAAATATTACAAGGTGCCAAAAAGATATTAGAAGAATTTTTTGAAATTAACAATAATCAAGGCACTGACATCAAAACAATCTGGGACAGAAGTAAGGCAGTGATAAGGGACTACTTTATACAACAGAACTCAATTCAAAGAAAGAAAAAAGTAGAACTTTTAGAAGAAGTAAAAAAGAAAAAGAACTTATTAAGAAGCCAAATAATGATTTAATTAGACAAGAAATCAAATTATTACAAACGGAATAAGAATCTATTCTAGAGCAAGAAATTGAATGGAATTTGAAAACTCTGAAATGCAGAACCATTGAATTTGTGAATAAACCAGGGAAGTTCCTAGCCTGGCAACTTAAGAAAAGATGAAATGAGAAATTCATTAACAGATCGAAAATAGGAGAGAGAGTAATAGATGACCCAAAAATGATCATACAAAGCTTCGTGGAATATTATAAAGAACTATATAAAAAAGAAACTGATAACACTGGTCAACAACAAATTTGTTGTCTGCGTTTTTTCAGTTGATTTAGGACGAATCTGATGTGCTGAATCCAAAAATCACATTGGTTTTGCTCAATCAGGTCAAGTTTTTGAGCTATGGCCACATGTCGTTTTTTTACGTTTTTGTTCACATGTACGCTTGTGTGGAGCATTTTAGAAGAAGTTGGTGGGGGTAAAATGCCATGTCGAATAATTGTTTTGATTGGAAATGATTATTTTAATGACAAGAAGTTTTCAGGTCCGATAGTTCTGGGTGATTATGTCGAAAAGGGATCAGTTTGAAGTCATAAAACCTCCGTTTTTTCTCGGAAGAGAAGGACTTGGTGTACTGTGCAGATATTGCGCAGCTTCTGCTCAAGCTTGGAGTGCCACAGTACGAACCCCAAGATTGGAGACTGTTAATTGACAGCAGCAAGCAATCACTGAAATGTGTTCTGCTACACAACGGCAACCAGTTTGCCTCTATACCCCTGGCTCACTCGACTACACTGAAGGAGAACTATGAAGCAGTGAAGTATGTGCTGGAGAAAATTGGTTATGATCAGCATAAGTGGTTTATTTGTGTTGACCTGAAGATGGTGAACTTTTTGTTGGGACAACAGTCTGGTTTCACCAAGTACCCATGTTTTCTGTGCATGTGGGATAGTAGGGACCGTGCTCAGCATTACATGAAGAAGGACTGGCCTGTGCGGGAGGAATTGATGCCTTGCAAAAAAAGGAACGTCATCAACGTCCCTCTGGTGGACAGAGACAGAATACTCTTCCCACCGCTGCACATCAAGGTTGGCTTAATCAAGCAGTTCACCAAGGCTCTGGACAAGGATGGTGACTGCTTCACTTACTTGTGCCAGGCTTTTCCAGGATTGACCATGGAGAAGTTGAAAGCTGGCATCTTTGACGGTCCTCAGTGTTGGGATATGAGTACTATGCAGCTGCGAACAAGCAGCTGGATGTTTACATCACATGATGGAGCTAACCGTGGGACAGGAAGCGCCAGGGAATTCACAGGGCTTTATTCTGTGTGTAATATGAGACCTTCCTGTTGCTTGTGTGAAGGAAGTCTGAGCCACTTGCTCGGAGAAGTCTGAGTGAACGGACATGTTCTTTGTACAGTTATACAGTCAGAAATAAACTAGAGATGTAACAGACTTTCTGACTATCTTCTTTCTCCTGCTGGTATGCAAGAGGGAAGGGGGTGTGCACCTTTTATCAGGGAGGTGTCGCCTATCAATATCTCCCTGGACTGCCGGGATGCCAGCCAGGGTAGATCACCGGCAAACAGGCCCCTGGAGCCTGGGAGAGGGGCCGGGAGGCTCACAGGCTGTTGGAATTTGCAGCATAGCTTACAGCTCATAGCAGACAGCTGTAAACAGCTCACAGGCTGTTGGATTTTTCAGCTCGTAGCTGAAAGCTGCAACTTGGGAATCAAGATGGATGCCAAGCAAGGGGCCGGTTTACCTTATCCACCCCCCCAACAAATGACAATTATTCCTCATGGTCTTTGAAAATGAAAGCCCTGCTTGAGAGACAGAGAATATTTGGGGTGATTCAAAATCCCATTCCAGCTGCACCTTCAAGAGTCTGGAATGATTCTAATGTGCAGGCCAGGTCAGCTATCGTCTTGTGCGTGGCAGACGATCAGCTCGTACATATAGCGCATTTGGACTTCACGAGAGAGATTTGGCTCACGCTTCAGCGAATTCATCAGAGAGACACGGCTGGCACAGCACTGCTGCATTTTGAGAAGCTCACAAACACGAGACTGAAGCCTGATGGGGATGTGCAGGTGCATTTGACAGAGATGCAATTTCTACGCCAGCAGATGGCCCAACGCAATTTTCCTCTTCAGGAAAAAATTTTCTGTTTTATGATAATTAACATCTTGAACCAAACGTACAAAACGGTTGCAAGTTAGCTTGGGTTGCTACCTGCCGCGGATCTGACAGTTCAGAGAATTTGTTCCGTGGTTCTGAATGAAAGAGACAGACTTGCTGCAATAGCTGTTGCTGATGGGGGGAGTGAAGCTAGTAGTTCAACCACCCCTACTGTTGTTGCTGCAGAGGAGCATGTTGTAGCTCTAAACGTCGTTCGGTATTATAATTGTGGCAAGCCTGGACATGTTCAGAAGAACTGTACAAAGCCTCGTCAGCAAAAAGGAGCCAAAGGGGACTCCACAAACCAGAGGCTACAAAAGGGCGTGCCAAGTCGCAGGCAAGACCACCAAAAGCTTTGATGTCGCCAAAGGCCTTATCAACGGTTGAGAATGCTTTTATTATCGATACTGGAGCCACCGAGAACCTGACCTCACGCAAAGAGTTGTTTTCAACATTTGAGAAGCAACACTTCACTGTGAAATAGGCCAACGGCCAGGAAATGGGGAAATGGAAGCGACCGGAATTGGGACTGTTTACTTGGAAAGTCTGAACTTGACTATAAGTAATGTTTACTATGTTCCAGATTTAAAATTCAATTTGTTGAGTTTTTCCCAGATGACAAAGAAAGGATTGGTGTTATCCTATGATAAGGAGAGATGCAGAATCTTTAAAGACGGAAAACTGTATCTTTCTGCCAAAGAGAAAGATGGACTGTATTTGTTGACTTTTGATGAGTCTGATTACAAAATGTGCAATGCATGTGAATCTAGAATGTCTTCTCTTGCAGGTGTATCCAAAGGAGCCACAGAGAATAAGAAGGCAACAAAGATTAACAGAAAAGATTAATAGATTAATAGAAAAGCAATGACAAACCTAGACAACATCTTAAAAAGTAGAGACATCACCTTGCCAACAAAGGTCCGTATAGTAAAAGCTATGGTTTTCCCAGTAGTGATGTATGGAAGTGAGAGCTGGACCATAAAGAAGGCTGATCGCCGAAGAATTGATGCTTTTGAATTATGGTGCTGGAGGAGACTCTTGAGAGTCCCATGGACTGCAAGAAGATCAAACGTATCCATTCTTAAGGAAATCAGCCCTGAGTGCTCACTGGAAGGACAGATCGTGAAGCTGAGGCTCCAATACTTTGGCCACCTCATGAGAAGAGAAGACTCCTTGGAAAAGACCCTGATGTTGGGAAAGATGGAGGGCACAAGGAGAAGGGGATGACAGAGGATGAGATGGCTGGATGGTGTTCTTGAAGCTACCAGCATGAGTTTGATCAAACTGCGGGAGGCAGTGGAGGGCAGAAGTGCCTGGCGTGCTCTGGTCCATGGGGTCACGAAGAGTCGGACACGACTAAACGACTAAACAACAACAACAAAGATTAACAGTGTTTTTCAGCGAGTGTATGCTGATCCTCTAGCACCCTCTAGAGGCAATGCAAAATACTATCTTGTATTTGTTGATCACTATTCTCATTATGTATGGGTTTACATATTGCAGACACCAAAGGAAACCTTAGCAAGGTTTAAAGAGTTTTGTGACAAGGTTAAAACTGTTCATGATGCTAATATTGATTATCTTTTCACAGATGAAAAGCCAATTTTTCTTTCACAGGTTTTTCAAGATTTCCTTGAGAAACAAGAGATAGAGCATAAGATTGCTGTCTCTGAAGCTTCATGGAACAAGAGTGTGTGTGTAAAGGTGAACAAAGAGTTGCAGAAAGGCATGGAAGCATAATTGCTTAGTTCACATTTGCCACAAGAGTACTGGGCTGAATCTTTAACCTCTTTTTGTTACACGTGGTTAAGAAAGGTTCCAAAAGGTATGGAAAGTTCTCCTTTTGAGAAGCTGTTCCAGAGGAAACCTTCGGTAAATCACTTCAAGGTTTTTGGATCTCATGTGCAAGTGGAAACTCCAAAAGGGGTCAGAAATGCCAAAGGCATTTTTGTGGGTTATGAAAAGGGTTTCTACAGAGTAATTTTGTCTGAATCTGGTCAGGTGATTCTCACAAAGATTCTAGAGAGCACTCCAAGACAGGAGAGAGAGGTACTCCACACATTTCCCACTGATGTCAATACAGATGAGTATTCTGATACTGAGAGTGACACAGAGAGCTCAGAGAGTTCTGCTGACACAGTCATTGAGAGGGGTTCACACACAATGTCTAGTCCTTCACAGGTTAAGGCTGAACTAGAATTGACTGAACCACTGTTTACTGTTGGGCGTGGTTCTCCCAAAAGTCCAGAGGATGAACCAGTCAGCAAGGAGGATCTGCACCTCATTTGCAGGTCTGAGACAGTCACAAAGGGCATACCACCCAAAAGGTACTCTCAAGAGTTTGCTTCCTCAGCTGTTGCATGTGTTACTATAGTTGACAACTCAAGCCAGGTTCAAGGTATGTCTAAGTCAGAGGCAAAGACACACCTGGGAGTTGCAAAACGTAACACTACCTTCCCTAGCCAAGGCAATGCAGAAGCTCTCATTCCTTGGAAAACAGACAACCAGAGAGTTACACTGGTGGAACCAGTGGCAGGTAGTTCCAAAGGTGGAACTGAAACAACAGGGGATTGTTACGTGTATAACAACTGTTTGTTTTCTTCTCTGGATAAAGCTTTGTTCGCAGCTAACGTCCATTCATATGGGGGAGGATGTTGGGATATGAGTACTACGCAGCTGCGAACAAGCAGCTGGATGTTTACATCACATGATGGAGCTAACCATGGGACAGGAAGCTCCAGGGAATTCACAGGGCTTTGTTCTGTGTGTAATATGAGACCTTCCTGTTGCTTGTGTGAAGGAAGTCTGAGTCACTTGCTCAGAGAAGTCTGAGTGAACGGACATGTTCTTTGTACAGTTATACAGTCAGAAATAAACTAGAGATGTAACAGACTTTCTGACTATCTTCTTTCTCCTGCTGGTATGCAAGAGAGAAGGGGGTGTGCACCTTTCATCAGGGAGGTGTTGCCTATCAATATCTCCCTGGACTGCCGGGATGCCAGCCAGGGTAGATCACTGGCAAACAGGCCCCTGGAGCCTGGGAGAGGGGCCAGCCTCTCCCGAAGGGGCCAGTTTTCCAACACTCAGATCCATCAGCTCATCAGAGATCCAGAGTTCGGAAAGTCAATGAACGAAGTGGAACTGGGAGCGTGGAAGGCATTTGTTCTGGTAGTGAAGAACTTTCTAGGCAACAATAAGACCAGAAACTACGCAGAACTTGTCAACAACATGCTGACTGCTTTCAGAAACCTGGGCTGCAACATGAGCATCAGGATGCACTACCTATTTTCACAAATGGACCGGTTTCCTGAGAACCTGGGTTCAATGAGTGATGAGCAGGGGGAGAGATTCCATCAGGACATGAAAGAGATGGAGACCAGGTATCAGGGTCGCTGGGACGCAGTCATGATGGCTGACTACTGTTGGACTCTGAAGAGAGACCTCCCTGCCGCTGAGCATTCCTGGAGTTCCAAGAAACGGAAGTTCAAGCCCTGAAGTTTGAAAAATGATGAAGCAACATGCAATTTACGTGTACTTACCTTTATCAATGCCCACCATTCAGTTTACAGTAAACCTGACCTGATGGAGAGAAACGGATGCCATTTCCTGATTCAGCAGTGCAAAAATACCCTAAATCAGTTGTAGAAATCTAGACAACATTCAAAAAGTAAAAAAATTGTTGCCCAGTGTAATCCAGAAGAAATAGACCGACATAAAATTCCTGGTATAACAAAAGAAAAAATAAATATATTAATCACCCCTGTCTCAATAATGGAAATTCAAAATGCAATCAAGAACACCCAAACAGGGAAAACCCCAGGCCCTGATGGAATTCCAGCAGAATATTACAAAAAGCTTGAAGAAATACTGCCATTACCCCTGAAAGAGGCAAGCTCTGATAATGACACAGAAGGAGAATTAGGAGGGGTAGAATCACCCTGAACTCTTAGGCTCACAAGATTGGCTGAGAAGCACGGGACTGGGAAAAAGCGGAAGTGTGTGGTTTTCCTGTTGGGGGAAAGGAAGGAGGAGGAGCTCAATCCTGGCAACTCAATCATCTAGCGAGGAATGAAGTAGCAGAGCTCCAAATGGGGCTTTTGATGGACTAATAAATCTGAAGTAATTTACTGCCTAGTCGTGTCGTGTGTGTGGGAGAGAGACACCGAGCCTGACAGATTGCCAGGTTGCCTGACAGATTGCCTTGCAAGATGCAAGGGCAAATACAAGTGGGGGTGGAAGCAGCAGGAGCAGTGGGGGGTGGGGCAGGAGAGCACAGAGACCCCATAGCTGAGCTGAAACACTGCACGTGGCAGCTGAAATCACAGCTGGATACCCTCTCTGGGGCTCTAAATGAACAGAGACTGATAACAGAAAGACAGAGACAGAAAGGAACCTCAGGGCCAATAAGGCACCTGTTGTTAATCCTTCCAAATACAGTGGAGACCCAGAGCGGTATGTTGCTTTTAAAATGGAGGCTTGTTATATTCTTGACCTCAGAGCAACAGAATTTCACTCTGATAAGCAGCGCGTTGCGTACCTATTCAGTTTGTTAGAGGGACCGGCCAAAGATTGGGTAATTCCTCTTATGGGATCTCAGCACAGCGCCCTGGGAAACTTGCAGGAGTTTTGGATCTTGATGGATGCAATGTTCCGTAATCCACTGCAGAATGCGACAGCTGAGCGACAACTGCTGAACCTGCGCCAGGGGGCGGGATCTGTGTCTTCTTATTGGACTTCTTTCAATTCATTAGTGCACAAGCTTGGCTGGGAACTGAGCAGTGGGCCTCTTACAGCTATGTATCGTGCAGGATTGAATGCATCGATCCTGGATGAAATGGCTAAGATCTGGCACAGTTAAAATTCCTGAGGCAGGAGCTCACTCAAAGAGACCTGCAGTTATCAGAGGCTGTTTTTGCTATGATTATTATAAACAGTCTGGATGCTTCATTTGACGCTATTGCTGTGCAGCTACCAGCGTTGCCAGAAGCTCAGTTAACGGAGGATCATGTGACCGGGCTGCTGCTGAATGAGTGGGATTTCAGGCAGACTGCTTGTGAAAGCCAGAACAAGGCTGTTGGAATTCCCAAGCCTCCGACAGGGGGAAGTGAAAGTGCGAAAGCCTTAAAGGCACAGCGTTGCTTTTCCTGCAATGAGCCAGGTCACGTACTAAGCCAGTGCAAGAAGTCTGCAAAGCAGAAACGCAGTTTCAGAGGCAGAGGGGGAGGAAGGAAACCCCAAGGGCCCTCTACACAAAAGGTTTTGATCACACATTGTTTCAGTCTGTGCACACGTTCCACGTTTGTCGTCGACTCAGGTTGCTCCAGACATCTGTGCCGAGATAAAGATCTCTTTGTCCAGCTGAAGATGGAGGAAGGCTCCATACACCAGGCGGACGGGACTGTTTTAAAGAGCCTGGGACATGGGACAGTGTTCTTGAAGAGCCTGAATGCTACGATTCAGCACGTACTGTTTGTTCCACATCTGAAGGACAATATTTTGAGCGTATCACAACTCACTTCCCAGGGTTTCAGAGTTTCAGAGTGGTTTTCACCAACTCTCGATGTAATATACTTTGGGACAAAGCCATTTCCGAGCCTGCAGAGGAGGTGGGGTTGCGGGCTTCACACCCACCCCGCATGCGCGGGGGCTGGTTCCAGCCCCCGCGAGATCTAGGGAATCCCGGCCGTGTCGTCTACCCAGCCAACCAATCAGGTGGCTGGGGGGGCCATGGCCTGCCCTATTTAGGGCCGGCACGGCCGGGGCTCGCCCTCTTTTCGCCCCGCCAGCCTGCCCGTTTTTGCCTTTTCCTGCAGAGGTTTGGCTCACTCCTGACACGGCACCAGTTCACCCACGTCATGCGCTTAACAATTGCAGCATGCGGTCTACCCCCTGCGGATTTTGCGGCGCAGTCATTTCGTATAGGGGTGGCCACTACAGCAATGCACATGGACCTCTCTGCCGAGAGGATAAAAGATCTAGGCCGCTGGAAATCAGATGCTTATAAAAGTTATGTTAGAAAAAAATTATGACTGCTTACCTTGCGCTATCTGACCCTGGCCTGTTCTTTCAATTTTCTTACAGGAAATATGGGGGGGGGGTACGCATCTGGATAATCGGGCACAGCATTGTGCATTGGGCCAGGGCCCGCGCCATCAATACCGGTCTTGGGCCGCACCTCAACTTACCTTCAAACATCAATATATCTTGGATTTCCCAGAGGGGAATGCGCTGGGCTGAAATGTTGCCCGCTGTTAAGGCCAGAGCCCCAGATGCTTTAGTAATTCAATTTGGCGAAAACGATTTAGCGTACCGAAAGGCAGTCGATCTGATGTGGCATATTTTGGGGGACTTTGAGGAGTTGAAGGCCTCTTACCCAGACATCATCATTCTCTGGGCATCATTGATGGAGAAGCAGGTCTGGAGAGATAGCCGATGCCCGATAGCCATAAATAGGGCTAGGAAAGCCTTGGATCGGGATGTGGTGCGTAGAGTGGCAGCCCTGGGTGGGCGGGTCATTGACCACCCAGGCATACGTTTCAACAACGAGGCCCTCTACCAGTTTGATGGCGTGCATCTTTCTGATGCGGGAAATGACATATGGCTGACTGACATAGCAAAGGGGATTAGAGATTGGTTGCAGGCATGAGGGTATTGGCGGTGAGCGGTTGCTCAAGTGGCAGTTAGGCATTGGTAAGAAGGGATTAAGAGGATGTGGGGGGGAACGCCATCACCTCCCCCCAAAAGCTAAGGGTAGTCTGTTAAAGGAATCCGGAGGGGGCATGGCCCTGTCCGAAGCCTATGGAGGTGTGGGCCTAAGGCACGCCCCCGAGCGGTGACCTGGGGGAGCTCCTAGTTGACGTGCCTCAGCAGGACTCCCCCTTATGGTGTTAACCCATGCCGGTCTTCATGCAATTGGGCTGGAGCCGGCTAGCGATAGGACCAATGCCTAAGCCCAATACCTCTCACTCCTAAAATCAATAAAGTTGTGGCCTAATTCGCCCATTAACCTTAATACTTGGTGTCCAGTGTCTTTATTTCTCCCTGGTGGGGGGCAGGAACTCGCCACGCAATGAGCTCATTCTGTATGCCAAATGTGTTAATGGTTTGTTTCTATTGCCTTATGTTTCAGGTGCAGCTGCTGAAGCTACTGCCAAGACACGTTGCAATATGTCTGTAGACAAGAATGAGAAACTACATGTTCAATGTGTACATGTGTACCACAGGCTATTCAGCCATTTGCATTTTCAGGGAGTGGCCAAGATGCCAAACATGGTAGAGGGAATGACTTTGCAGAAGTATCCTTATCATATGCAATGTGTGTCGTGTGCAGAGAACAAAGGCAGACAGGCTCCCAAGGGAACAAAATCTGGGAGGGAAGCCAAGAAACCTTTTGAGGTTGTGCACGCAGATCTAGTTGGTCATCTAACACCCTCTAGAGGCAACTCACAGTATTTCATTGTACTGATAGATTCATATACCAGATATGTGTGGGTTTATTTATTGTAGAAGAAATCTGATGCTTTTTCTAGGTTTCGGGAATTCTGTGCACAGCTGGAAAACGTACATGATGATCACGTACGCTGTTTATTTACAGATCGAGATGGAGAGTTCTGTTCAGAGCAATTTTAGAGTTTTCTGGCTGAACAAGGCATAGAGCATATGACTGCCACACCTAGATCACCATGGCAGAATGGCTTAAAGACCCTGTTGCACAACACCAATTTACCAGAACCCTTCTGGGTAAAGGCAACCAAAATAAGCCCAATCAGGAGGTTTTTTTTCTAAACTGCACAGTTTACTGCAAGAGTACTTAAAGAGGGCAAAGGAACAATACAAGAAAGAGGCAGATAAGCACAGACAGTTAGGCAGGGAGATAAAGGTGGGGGATCAGGTGTGGTTGTCTACCAAAGACCTGCTGAGTAAAGGGCAGTGTCGTAAACTAGAATGTCAGAGGGTGGGGCCTTTTGAAGTGGTCGAACAAATCAACCCTGTGGCGTTCAAACTTCGACTGTCGACTTCCATGAAGATACACCTAGTTTTTCACAGGTCCCTGTTGTCTCCAGTGACGCCAGCACACCAGTATCAACCACTGAAGGAACCTCCACCCTCTTCTATTGAAGGAATGGAGACGAGACAGGAGTGCTGGTGCAGGTGGGCTGTACCACACCTTGAGCTTCACAGAGCCCTTTTTGTTAGCAAGCATATGCAAAATCCGCCCGACATATTCAGGACATTGCCCTTTGCATTTCTCCAATCCCG
This sequence comes from Podarcis liolepis, assembly GCF_965112155.1. Classification (NCBI taxonomy): domain Eukaryota; kingdom Metazoa; phylum Chordata; class Lepidosauria; order Squamata; family Lacertidae; genus Podarcis; species Podarcis liolepis. The sequence continues at coordinate 17,450,191 of NC_139568.1, forward strand.
AGCCCACTGGATGTTGCCCGATTACTTGCGGTACCTGTTCCAACCATGTCATGTTCTCATCAAATGGGAATTTAAGCAACCTTTGCAAAAGAGACAAAGTTCACAGACAGGGCAGGCACTCTGCCAAAGGAACAAAAGGTCAGAGATAGGGCATGGTGACTAGACACACTGTGGCATGTCTTATGCACGGGGGGGGGGGTGCCCCCACCCTGCGTAGGCCATTCCTACACCTATCATGGTAGAAGGGGAAACTGAATATGAGGTGTCACAACTGCTGGACTCTCGCCAGAGGGGGAGGAGAGTACAGTATCTAGTGTCTTGGAAGGGGTACGGGGAGGAGGAGAATTCATGGGAGGATTCTGGGAACGTAGATGCCCTGAGATTGCAGCAGGAGTTCCACTGCAGGTACCCCAACAAGCCCAAGCCATGAGGGTGGGTGGAGGAGTGTGAGACGTGGGAAGAAGATGAAAAGAGTGAGGCAGATTGGGGAAAGGAAGTTGAGGAAAACCCACAAGGAGAAGAACTCTGGGAAGAGAGCGAGGATGAATGGTGGGAACGTGGTGGTACTGCCCCTCTCAAAAAGGGGGAACAGGGAGAGGCGGAGGAGGACCTTAGAGTAGGTGGTGGTGTCATGAATACACTGGCTCCTAGGGAAGAAGTACAAGCAGGGGGAGAAGGCAGACAGGAAGAGAGGGGTTAAATGCAAGTCTAGAGTACAATCAGGAGTCCTCTCCCCAACCCTCAGAAATGTTGACTGGAAACAGTCTGGATGGCAGACAGACAGTCGTTTGCCACCCAACTAGTGGAGTTCAAATTACAGAGACGCAAAACAGCTGCAGTTCAGAGAGTGAGAATGAACAAGGAAGTTCTGTGTCTCGGAATGCGGAAGGGGAGGGAGCTGACCCCCTTAGCCCCCGCTCTCATTTAATAGGCGGTCTTCAGAATAGAGCACATCACAAGAGGAGGCTTGGCTGCTTTTGGTTTCGCCAAAAAAGACTCCTTAGTGGGAATGTCGTTGCTGATGGACGGAAGGCAGTTTCACTGCTCTATGGAACTTGGTTGTGGGGTTTTTTTTTGCAATAAATCATCTTTCTAATTAACCACGCTCGTTGTTTCCAAGACTCCCTGACACGCTTGGTCTGCCAATACTCCAAGTTCCGGTGATCGGTGTGCACTTCCACTTGATGCTGTACTCCCTCTAGGAAATGGGTGTCATGTTTCCATAGATTCTTTAATAGCAAGCAATTCCTTCTCCAATATGGTGTAGTTCTGCTCTGAGGAATTCAACTTTCTGGAGTGAAAGGCACACGGTCTCAGGTCGCCGTTTTTATCTTCTTGTAGCAGCATGGCCCCCAACACCCTGTCGGAGGCATCAGTCTCTACCACCATCTGCCAGTGTGGTTCAACATGCGCTAGGTACTCCCCAGAGGCAAACATCACCTTGAGTTTCTCAAACGTCCTCTGTGCCTCTTCTGTCCACATGTATGGCCTCTTACCTCTTAGGCAGTCTGTAAGAGGAGTCATCAGTTCGGATTATCTAAGTATGAATTTACGGTAGTAGTTCGCAAGCCCTAGGAACCTGTGCAAGTCTTTCTTGGTTCTGGGCTCTTGCTATGTCACCACCGCCTGTACTTTGATGGGATCCATGTACACGCCATTGGGTGCTTTGGACAGATGGACAAATCCACGCGCCAAATTCTTCTCCAGAAATTCCTTCAGCGCGGCCAGCTCTGCTTCTGACATGGAGTAAAGATGGCTGGTAGGCAACTGAGCACCAGGCAACAAGTCTATTTTGCAGTCGTAAGGCCTGTGGGGGGTAACCTATCCGCTTCCTTCTCACAGAACACATCTCTATAGGTCTTGTATAGTGGGGGTAATTGTCCTTTCTTCCCCATGAGGGGTCTCAATACTTCCTCCCCCCTGACCCCTGTAGGCTCCGGAGCCTTCATGCCTAGACAGTGTAGGTGGCAATAGTGTGAAGCAAAAGTTATGGATCGCTGCCCCCATGCTATCACAGGATCATGTCGGAACAACCACGTCATTCCTAATACCAGGGGGTAAATGGCCAGTCTTGTGATGTGGACTGCTATTGTTTCTCTGTGGCCCAGCAGCTCTAAGCCTAATGGCATCGTTGCACTGGAGACATGCCCTGACACCAAGGGTCATCCATTTATGGTCTGTACTTCAAGTGGGACCTCTAGTCTCTGCATGGCCATGCCCTGCCCCTCTACAAAGTCCAGGTCTATAAAGTCTGTTGAAGCCCTCAAATCTATGAGGGCTCACACCTGCTCCCAACGTCCCCCCGGGAACTGTAGCGTAGTGAGCACTGTAATTCCGGGAATCACAGGTCCTGGCTGAGGCCCTTCTACTGCCTTCACTCCCAATCCTGGGCCTCCAGAATGGACTGGGACTTGCCATTTCCTGTCTGCTCCCCCTTGGGTTCAGGCCGTCCCTATACACTGGCCCCTGACAGTGATCCCATGACCTTCTGGTTTGGGCATTGCCTTGCCATGTGTGTAGCTGCACCACATACAAAACACAAACACCCCTTCCTATGTTTCTCCCTCTCAGCATGAGAAATCTCAGGAAATCGCCCCCCCCCCCCGTGGCACCCAATTGCTTCGGCTCCTCCATCTGTTCCTCTCTGGGAGGATTGGATTTTACAATTTAATATACAACCAAATAACACAATGTAACATTTGTCATATAAACCAAAAAAGGGGGGGGGAATCCTCCCCATGACTTCCCTCAACTTCCCCTTCTGGTTCTTTAAATATTTATTACTTCTGCTTAATTTTTGTCTTATTTTTATGATCTTATACCTCAATATACTTAAATTCTTCTAATTTTATACCAAATTTTCTTTTGTAATTACATCTTGCACTCAATCACATTCCATATTATTATTTCTTGACCTTTAAACTTATTTTCTTACTTGTAAGTGTTTAATCAAACCCTGCTAATGAGTCCATTTCTTTACAGTATTTCTGTAAATACAACATAAAAGGTTCCCAGTCTTTTTTAAAATCTTCATTGTCATTGTTTCTGATTCTTTCTGTAAGTTTCACCATGTCTGTGTATCCCATAAATTTGGTTTGCCAGTCTTCTTTCGTTGGTATTTTGTCCTCTTTCCATTTTGGGGCTAGCAGAGTCCTAGCCGCCATTGTAGCATACATGAACAACGTCTTCTGCTCTTTTGGTAATTCCTGTCCAATTATACCTGGTTTTTTAACAAAAGTTATTTTAAACATCTTCAAATCATTATATATCATTTCCCAGAATTTTTTGATTATTTTACAATTCAACCACAGATGATAAAACGTACCTTCTTTCTCTTTACACTTCCAGCATTTATTGGAACTAGTTCTATACATTTTTGCAAGCTTAACAGGAGTTAAATACCCTCAGCACATCATTTTCATAGAATTCTCTTTCAGAGTTGTGCAAGCAGTAAATTTTAAATCGACTTTCCATAATTTCCCCCAATCTTTCATTTGTATACAGTGTCCTAAATATTGTGCCCATTTAATCATTACACATTTAACCCCTTCATCTTTGGTTTCCCATTCTAAGAATAAATTATACATTTTCTTCAATATTTTAGTGTTACAGTGGTACCTCGGGTTACAAACGCTTTGGGTTAAAGACTCCGCTAACCCAGAAGTAGTACCTCGGGTTAAGAACTTTACCTCAGGATGAGAACAGAAACTGCGCGGTGGCGGGGCAGCAGCGGGAGGCCCCATTAGCTAAAGTGGTACCTCAGGTTAAGAACAGTTTCAGCTTAAGAACGGACCTCTGGAACGAATTAAGTTCTTAACCAGAGGTACCACTGTATTCTCTACAATTTCTCTTCAACATCTAGATAGAGTATAGCAAAATCCTTTCTTTTTAACTTCTTTAAAAACCTCATTTACTTGAAAACATTGCAACCAATCTTTAACATGATCTTGAATCTCTTAAAAATCTTTCAATTTTAATTTCCCTTCTATTTCTATTAAAAGATCTCTATATGGAAGCCATTTTTCTCTCCTGTTTATTTTTTTAATTGATGTTGCTTCTGTTGGGGACAACCACCACCGACTCTTTTGTACTAATAAATCTTTATATTTTTCCCATACTTTTAAAAGTGATCTCCTGATTATGTGATTATAGAATCCTTTATGCACTTTCCCTTTATCATACCACAGGTACACATGCCATCCAAATCTGTTGTCATGTGCTTCACGATCTAACAAATCTGTATTTTCCAATTTGATCCAATCCTGGATCCAAGCAATGCAAGCAGCTTCATAATATAATTTAAAATCCTACAGGCTGTTGCTGGGGAAGGAGGGGAAGGAGCTCAGAGTGGACATTGTCACAATGGTGTTTTGATGGAGCTGTTTGCTGGGATCCGCATTTGCTGAATTAAAACCACAAAATACGAATTTATTGCTTTTTCTTTGATCATTGAAGCTTCTAGGGGAGGAGAGAATCCCTCGAGTCTGACACTTATTGCCTAAATCCTTTGGTTTCATTCACAAGAAACTTGTTGGACATTTTTCAAGTAAAAAACAAACAAACATTTTTTTTCTTGCTGATTCAGAAAGGTCATATTGCATAGTGGTCAAAACAGCATCATTGACCATATTACATGTATAGGAAACAAAATAGCTTTGACCATACCATTGCAGAAGTGTTTTACATAATAAAATGAACAAGGGCTATGAGACGTATTTTGTTTTTATTAAATAATCAATAAAACTTAATTTTTAAAATATATCAGATGACATTGCAACATCAGAGGGTACAATTTTAACTATTCTCATGAATGTGTGAGTTATTTCAGGCTCAAAGAGACCTTAAACTTGTCCAAAAAAAGTAAAAAAAAAAAATTGTAAAAAAATTACTTCAAAATCAATTTATTTTATACCCACAAAAAACGCCCTCCTTATTTTTACAACATAACAAGTACATGGTTAGCCCATTCTACAACAAAAGTATGATACATGTGTTAGTTGTGGTTTGCACGCTATGGCTTATCGAACCTACCGGGAATAAAATGTGGGGGGAAATCACTTTTAATGGTTGGTGACCCTTTTATTATATTTTTATATTTTTATATTTTTATATTTTATTTTATTTTATTTCCCCCCAATAATATTTATTAAGTTTCTTACACATGTAACACATACTGTAAAACTAATGAGACAAAAATAAAAAGAACAAGTAAGAAATGAAACAAATACAACTATTCCCAATGGGGAAAAAAGAAGCAGTACAGATTAAGTAATTAATTAAAATTCCAGCCTCATAAACATATTGCTTGACTTCCTCTAATCCTTCCCATCTGAATTTCCTTGTAACTGAATGTAGAAGTTTTCCAATATCATTATTCAAAAAACAATATTCTGATTGTAATCAAATTTATTAACTTTCCTTAACATCCTAGATCTCATTTATTTACTGTATTTTTCGCTCTATAACACGCACCAGACCATAACACGCACGTAGTTTTTAGAGGAGGAAAACAAGAAAAAATTCTAAACGAAATAGTGGATATATGATTTTTGTGGTTCATGCTGTGGCCACAGACATGTGATCTGACAGTGAGTTTGGAGTAGCCCAATGCAAAAATCCTGAGGATCCATGTGGATCCATGCTTTGTAACCACGGAGGAGGAAAGGAAGGGGAACCATGGATCCTCTACTCACGACTGCAGCAGATCCCCCCCCGCCACCCGCAGGCATTCGCTCCATAACACGCACAGACATTTTCCCTTACTTTCTAGGAGGAAAAAAGTGAGTGTTATGGTGCAAAAAATACGGTAATTAAATCCTAATTTAATCCTAGGCCTAATTAGTACTTTCAAGTAATTTCTAATCTTTAATATTACAATATTTATTCAAATAGTCTTTAAATTTCTTCCAATCTTCCTGAAATTCCTCTTCTTTCTGGTTGTGGACTCTTCCAGTGAGGTCAGCTAGCTCCATAAAATCCATTATCTTCATCTGCCATTCTTCCACAGTTGGTAGTTCTTGTGTTTTCCATTTCTTGGCTATTAAAATTCGAGCAGCAGTTGTGGCATACAAAAATACTCTTACATCTTTCTTGGGCAATTCATGACCTATTATTCCAAGGAGAAAGGCCTCTGGTTTCTTTATAAATGTGTATTTCATAATTTTTTTTTAATTCGTTATAAATCTTTTCCCAGAAGTCCTTCACCTTGGCACTTGATACCATTTTATACCTTATTTTGAAAGAGACCACAATTAGCTTTATTTTGATACCAAAATAAGCCCAACTGGTTGAAAAATAAGCGAAACAGGAGGTTTTTTCCTAAACTGACGCAGAAATTGCATTAGCCTAAATCACACAAAAATTGAAATTTTCAAAAAGTTCTGCGCCCAATTTTGGACAAAAAAATCTTTAAAAATTAATTTAAGGTTATCTCATAGGTATCTACACATAAAAATTTTTGAAGAAAATATGAGTCATGAGAGCACGGTCGAGTATTAAAATCAGGTGATTTGGCGTGCTTTTACTGTGGATCTTTGACACTGTGTGGTTCTTTTTTTATTTACTGCAGGACACTACTGTAGATATCCTGGTTATCAGTAACTCCCTTTTGATATAAGAGAGTTCAAGGTCGAATCCTCAAATGCTCAGACAGAGGTTTTCTTCATGTTGGAGGCTGAAGTTTTCGTCATCTTGACGTTAGCCACACATCACATCTTAATTTGAGCATTAGGTCGTCATCCTCTTTCTTTTAACTATTATCAAGAATACAATTAAGCAATAACTGGATTTTCTATCTGTCCATTAAACAACACTCAGAAGAGAAGCAAGCTGCTAGATGATGTAGAATTGTTAATTAACAGGCTAGAGATTAAAGCAAGAAACTTAACTAGCAAGAACTTTAAAAGGTTACTAAATGATAAGTAGATCTGAACGGGTGTTAACTGCTAATATATAATACCTGTAAATCTCTGTCTAAGATGTATTATTTATGGTAAAACTGAAGCCCATCCTCAACTGAAAAGAATGTTTAAACTAGAAAGGTCCTGGAAGGAAGATAGCCAAGGAAAATATTAACAGAAGCATGGTAAGATGAATGCTGAATGCTCTACGGATTACTGACATTATAAAACAAATGTTAAAACAGCGTTTGGAATTAAAGGCTGAGATGTGCACAATTGCAAGTGAAAGAGAATATTTCAAATGGGAGAACATACAGAACATACAGGATCTGTATGATCTGATGAAATCCATGCAAAAAATTAATTGAACTGGACTGGAAATGGACAATTCTGAATTTCTATGAGAATAAACAAACTACTTTTTGACTTATTGATTGGAAAAAGATGAACCTGTGGTGCCTGAGAATTGTGTCTGGCAGATTGATAAGCAGCTATATAATATGACACATCTAGAAGTTATTCTGTAGTGCTTTGAATAATTTGAATCATTACTATATATATAATTGGCAGGTTGAGAATTGGAAGCCCCTCTTTTTTCTTCTCGTTTCTTTTTTAAATTTAGCTGTTTTTATTTTTAACTCTTAGAAGTCCTCTATCTTGGACTGATGAAGACATACACAGGAAGGTGACAGATGGAAGATGAGGGGTTCTGCGTGGGAGATGAGGTAGAAAGGATCTCCCAGGGTGAGAGGCTGAGGGAAGAAGTAGAAGCTCCCAGGTGAGAGCTTGAATGGTCTACTTTTCTGTTTGTGGATAAAGGAATATGATATCAAAATAAATTAAAAAATTATCCAGTAACACCTTAGAGACCAACTAAGTTTGTTCTGGGTATAAGCTTTTGTGTGCATCAGACCAACACGACTACCTACCTGAATCTAGGGATATGATATAATTGTGATTGAGGGCTTGTTAGTGTGTGAGTGCCAACTCTTGGGGTTCCTTTTCTTCATCTCAGCAGAGTTCCTCAGAAAATCTTCCTGCATCTTCACAGCAGCAGCAGCAGTCCAGCCCTCTACTGGTGAATTCCTGTGACAGGAATAAACACCTCACCCATCCAGTTCTTCTCTTAAAGTCTCTTAAAGTCTTTATTATTTACAAGTTTCATAACACTACTGGTCTACATATAAAGTAAGAAACAGAACTATATACTGTACAGATCTCTGTTCTCTTCAGTCATCCAGCCAGAGAGACAGGCTTTCACATACCCACACTGACAGAGACAGACACTGACAATTAACTGCCTGCCTCACCATGCCCTGATGAGGGCACCTATTGCTGGGGAGAATTCCTGTTGCTAAGCAACTGTTCAAGGCCATGTTTCAAGACTATTTACAAGTTTCTTTTGACAATACACCAACAGTGCTTCAGTATTTTCTTTTTCTTTTTCTCTCTTTTTCTTTTGGTTTTTTATTTCTTTTTAAAAGATTAGTTCAACCTTTATTGTATTCTGTGTTGAATTTTTCAAAATAAAAATATTTATTTTAAAAACATTCTTAAAAAAATATATTCATTTTTCTTTTTTCATTCATTACATACATCTCAAATTATTAACATTTACTATATATTCCGCCCCCCGCCCCCGACTTCCCCCAACTTCCGCTTTTGGTTCGTTTCTCTTTTCACCCACTTTGCTACCTAACAGAAAAAGTTATTGATAAATAACATCAAACCTAATAAAAAACATAAAAGTAAGAATGAATACATCTTACTATTTTTCTATCTTCTAAACATTTTCTAATACTAATAGTGTGAATGTTTATTTAAATCCTGCCATCAAGTCTATTGACTTTCTTTGTTTCTGCAAGTATAGTATAAATGGTTCCTATTCTTTTTCAAAGTCACTGTTGTCTTTTTCTCTCAATCTGTCTGTGTCAGGATGATTGGTGGGTGCTAGCAGAGATAACAGCTCGGGACTTCAGCCAGCTTTACAAGATTTATTAAGTCCAAAAACTATGTACAATCCGGAGCTCTTAAAAGCATGTCTTTCTCAGTCAGTGTCAGTTGCAGGAAGTGGCTCCTCCCTCTTCCCTTTCCAGCATAGAAACTTCCTGAAGCCCCCCCTTTTTCTCCTTCCCCTATGTAAAGAGCAAAGCATCGGAAGCTGTTCCTTTTTCCCTGTTTCAGCGTCTCCTGACAGCCCCTCCTCCTCTTCCCTCTCTGACGAAGTGCAGCTGCTCATTAACGGAGGCGGCTCCATGTACATTCCACTCTTTCCCCCCTTCTCAGCCAACAGTTCCCTGACAGTCTGTCATTTTTGCCAGCTCTCCTCCTCAAAACCCCCCTTCCCGTCCTCAGGACAGACGGCTATCTCTTCCTCACTGATGTTGCGAGGTGAGGAAGATAATCCTAGAAAGATGCCGTCTTCATCTTCTGTGTCCGCAAAAACATCCTTCCAGCCCTCCCCCAACCCCGTAGTTTCGAGGCGATCCTCGGGGTGTTCTTCTGCAGCGCCGTTCCCATCGACCCCCCTCAGTCCCCACTCGTCACCATCAGATGGTGCAAAACCTTCGAAGTCCTCCTCATCCTCCGTCCGCCCAAAATACTCCCTAAAGAACTTAGCCGGGGGTTTTGGTTTGTCGGGAAATAAAGCGTGGAACTCAGTGATACAACTCTCCGGCACCCACGTGTTTTTTGAGCTAGGCGCCCCCTCCCAGGCCACTAGATACTCTAGTTACTGCCCGCTCCAACGAGAGTCCAGTATCTCTGTCACCTCGTTGCATTTCTCCCACTCCGCTATGTCGGGTATTGGGGTCACCCCTTCCCCCCTACCCGGGTGGCTGCTCCCCTCCCAATAGGGCGACAACAGCGACCTGTGGAAGACAGGATGAATCCTCATGTTTTCCGGCAGCTTCAACTTAAACGCCACGGGATTGACCTGTTGGATGACCTCAAAGGGCCCCACTCTCCTGGGCTTGAGCTTCTTGCACCCACCCCTCCAGGGCAGACCCTGCGTGGACAACCACACCCTATCCCCCACCCGGATGACCTCCCCTGGTCTTCGATGCCTGTCTGCTTCCGTCTTGTACACTTCCTTGGCCCTCTCCAGGTTCAACTGGAGCTGTTGTTGAATGGCCTCCATCTCTTCCGCAAACTGTTCAGCGGCCGGCACACTCCATGACTCCTCCCCCCATCCCGGAAAGGCCCTGGGGTGACACCCGTAATTGGCAAAGAAAGGACTCATCCCCATGGACACGTTTTCGGCGTCGTTGTACGCAAATTCTGCTAGTGCTAATTTCTCCACCCAGTCGTTCTGTCTCTGACTGACATAACATCGCAAATACTGTTGCAAAGCGGCATTTGCTCTCTCCGCTTGTCCGTTGGTTTCGAGGTGCCTTGCTGACGTGAAACTCACCTCTACTTGCAGCAAACCCATGAGCTTGCGCCAAAACCGTGAGGTGAACTGCGTCCCGCGGTCAGAAATTACCCTTGAAGGAATCCCATGCAGCCGAAACACATGCTCTCCAAACAGCTTGGCTGTCTCCTCCGCAGTCACTGCATGGGAACATGCCACAAAGTGACACATCTTGGTCAGTAGATCCACCACTACCATGACTGCTGTTTTACCTCTGGACGTGGGCAGGTCCGTTATAAAATCTACAGACACCACCTCCCATGGCTTCCCTGGTGTGGGCAAAGGTTCTAGTAACCCTGCCAGAGCAGCCCTCTCCCCTTTAGACCTTTGACATGTGTCACAACCTCTCACATATTCCCGCACGTCCTCCCTCACTTTGGGCCACCAAAAGTCCCTTGTAACCAACAACATGGTCTTGTGTTGCCCAAAATGTCCCGCCGTGGGGTTGTTGTGGAGCTGCTTGAGGATCTTGGCCCTTAGGGATTCACCCGGCACATACAGTGCCCCCCGATAGAACAAAAGCCCCCCTTTCTCTTTGAAACCTCCCTCAGCTCCCCCACCCTCCTTGAGTTCGTTCAGCTTCTGCTCAGCAAAAGCATTGTCTCTGATCAGTTGCACCAGTTCATTTTCCTCCACCAGTGCCCCCTCCCCACAAGTCTATCTGTCCTCCGGGAACATGAGCCTGGCTACAGGAGGTCCCTCTTCCGCCCAGTACTCCAGTTTGCGTGAAAGTGCATCCGCCCTCACGTTCTGCTCTCCTGGGATGTACTGAATCCTAAAGTTGAAGTTGGCAAAAAAACTCAGCGTATTTGCCTCTGGCACAACACACTCGTGGTCCGCCAGTACTCCAGGTTCTTATGATCCGTGCACACCTGTATCTGATGCTTCACTCCAATCAGGAAGTGCCTCCACTGTTTAAAAGCTGCAAAAATTGCCAGCAACTCTTTGTCGTAAATACTGTAGTTTAGCTCCAACTTTTTCAGTTTCTGGGAGAAAAAGGTGCACGGTCTCCAATCCCCCCTCCCATCATGCTGCATCAGGACCGCTCCGATGGCCCAGTCTGACGCATCAGTCTCCACTTCCAGCGGCAGGTCGGGGTTGACGTGCAATAACTGCTCCTCTGATCCTTTGACTTAAGGAGGAGTGTTGGGATTCACAGGATGCTGTGTAAGTAAGTCTGCAGGCTTCAGTTCGCAACAGGCTGATGCAATACTCTCTGTGGAATGACTCAGCAGTAATGTGATTGGCTGTCACTGGTTTAAAAGTAAAGCCTGTCCAATAGTAATTGTGGTGGTGGTGGTGGTGGTGGTAAGGAGTGTCTTCTTTTTGCCTCAAGGTGCAGCCAGGTACTCTGTCTGATTATATGAACTGCTTCTGTAGATATTTGTATATATATATAGCTCACAATAATAAATACTGCTCTAAAGAACCTGGGACTCTGAGCATTCTGCTAAAAGCGCCACGAGGAATTCGCGGCAGTATGCTCCTGAGGATCCAGCACAGGTGAGGGCCCTTCAGATTCAAGCCCCTGCCCCGGCTCAGCCGGCCCTGGAGGCGGGGACTCCTGTGCAGGCTGGGATTCCTCCGGTTCAGCCTCTGAATCAGATTCCCAGGCCATCACAACAGGGCAGGGTGGCCATCTCTCTCTCTTTCACCACATGCATCAAAGAAGCAACATCTGCTTAGCCAAAGATGCCCTCTTGGCCTCCAGCCAAGAGAGGACAAAGGGACTGTCTTCTTATGGAATAGTTTTCAAGTGTATGTTACTCCCCCCTTTTTTTTCAACTTAAATTTGTATTAGTTTTCATCAAACATACATTCCATTACATTCATTGTATTAATACATCTCATACAAAACATTAGCTCTATTGAGCTTTGGACTTCCTTCCTCCCCTTCGGTAAGTATCATATATTTTCTTTATGTCACGTATTTTATACAATTATCTATTTCATCATAAGCTGTTGAAGTTAATCAAATCCTGCCAGCGTTTTTAAAGATTTACAGTTGTTTCTTATATAATCCAAATATTTACTCCAATTTTCATAAAACTTTTGTTCATCCTGATCTTTTATTCTCCCCGATATTCTAGCCAGTTCCGCATAATTAATCATTTTGACCTGCCATTCAGTAATAGTTGGTATTACTTCTGTTTTCCAATTCTGGGCTAACATAGTCCTTGCTGCTGTCATGGCATACAGGAATAGGTTTTTATCTTTCTTTTTAACATCTTTTCCAACTAGTCCCAGTAGAAAGGCTTCAGGGTTTTTTTTAAAAAAAGTATACTTAAACATTTTTTTAAGCTCATTGTAAATTAATTCCCAGAAGCCTTTCACTTTACTGCAATTCCACCACATATGGAAAAGATCTCCTTCTACCTCTCCACATTTCCAACATTTCTTATTTTTCATTCTGTACATCTTTGCCAGTTTTACCGGCGTGAGGTACCACCTGTATATCATTTTCCATACATTTTCCTGTAATGCCGTACAAGCCGTGAATTTTAAGTTCACATTCCATAATTCTTGCCAGGCTTCTAATTCTATATTATAACCAAAGTCTATGGCCCATTTAATCATAACCTCCTTCACCTCTTTATCTTTGGTATACCTGTTTAATAATAACTCATATATTTTGGACATTGTTTTATTTTTGCTTTCTATAATATCTATGTGAAATTTTGATTTTTTATCTTCAAATCCCATCTTCTTTTTGTCTTCTTTTAATATCGCATTAATTTGATGTTACTTTTCTAAGCTAAGTCTGCCTTCTGGGATCCGATTGTGCACAGAATGTGAGTAAACTCTTTTTATACTTTTATAGAAGACTGTGTCGTGTCTTATCTTTTATGAGGGAATAAGGGGGAAATACCAGAACAGTTATTATAGAGGCTTTAGCGAGCCTGAGCAAACGCATTCGCTGCAAATTTTAGAAGAGGGGAATGTTACTCTGCTGAAATTGTGGAACTTGTTAACACAAGTTGGATAAGGATATAATCAGACAATATATCCTCTCCTGCATCCCTGAACATTCCCACAGGTCTGAGGGATGGTGGACCGGCCCACGGCTGGAAAAGGTTGCTGACCCCTGACATAGGCAAACATGTCCAGACTTCTCACTCAGTACAAGCTTAACACAGGCAAACATGTCCAGGCACCTCTTAATTAAAGGTAAAGGGACCCCTGACCATTAGGTCCAGTCGTGACCGACTCGGGGTTGCAGTGCTCATCTCACTTTATTGGCTGCCAAGGGAGCCGGCGTGCAGCTTCCGGGTCATGTGGCCAGCATGACTAAGCCGCTTCTGGCGAACCAGAGCTGCGCACGGAAACGCCGTTTACCTTCCCACCTACTGATCTACTTGCACTTTGACGTGCTTTCGAACTGCTAGGTTGGCAGGAGCAGGGACCGAACAACGGGAGCTCAGCCCGTCGCGGGGATTCGAACTGTCGACCTTCTGATCGGCAAGCCCTAGGCTCTGTGGTTTAGACCACAGCGCCACCCGCGTCCCTCCTGCACATCCATGCCCTGGGGCAAGTCTGGTGATGGGCTCTTGGTTTCTTTGGCCAACTAACTGCTCAGTAAGTGTCACCTTTGGGCACTTCCCTGGGTGGGAGGGGTACACGTGTCCTCACGCTTGAGGGATTATGGCGGGAGATAGAGGGGGAAAGTGTCCTTTCCTTAAGGGCAAGAATGGCGTTGGAATGGAGGAAATTGATGCAGGGGGTTGATTTTCTATGATTTTCTGAAGTTAGGGGCTTTTCCTAAGCTGGCAGTCCATAAGGGAAGTGGTTTGACATATTTCTTGCAACATAGGATCACTTTTTGCAATAGAAACCAGTTAATGGGGTTTTGATGGACTAAGTCCATTGTTCTCTCAGCAGGCGGCCACTCAGGAGCTCAGTCAAGCTGGCAAAGCTCCGCTGCTCTGCAGAACGGAAACAGGCAGCAGTACAAGAAAGATTCTGTCCACTAGAGGCCGCTATCCGCTAACCGCTATTGGCTAGCTGTCAAAATCCGATGCTTTTGATTGATCTATACGCAGCAGTATGTAAATACAGAGTTCATTCCCAGAGTTTCATACCAGAAAGAGGGAAGCAGGGTCTTTTATTAATAAAAAAAGATGTGGTGCTTGGTGCGACAGGGGAAGGAAAGGGCTTTCTCGAGCTCATTGTCTCGCGCCCTAGGTATGTGGAGGGGTTTCTGGGGAAGGCGAGATCCGTAGTGAATTTCCCCCTTGGAAATTCCGTATAGCATATTCTTTAAAAAGGGGGGGGAGAAAAAAGGAGGGGGCGGGGAGAAAAGACTGAAAGGGAAGAAAGGTTTCCTCTGTTCCCCTCCACTCTTCCAAAACAATTCCGAGCTGAGGTGCAGAGCTCTTTCCTCCCTTGTGACCTCCCCACCCTCCTCCTCCTCCCTTCCACATAACTGGCTGTGTCACCTTGCCTGCCAATCATACCTCCCTTTGAACTGAAGCAGAGTTCCATCCCTGTTTGTGCCAGTTCTGGAGTCTAAAAGCCGAGGACCTAAATCAGCCAAAGGAAAATGACACCCTTCCTAGCCACGAAAAAATGCAACTTTCATTGGTCTGTTTGCTACTGGACGTGGTCGCCAAGCTTGGCAAAGGGGGTTTGTTTTTTTCTTTTGGTTTAAGAAGTGAAGCAATAGCTCATTTGCTTGCGAGTGTGGGAGTCTGCAATTCTTTGTGTTCCAGGGCTTTTTGCAAGTTGGAGTTGCCTCCAGTCCAGCCCGGATGTCAGAACAGTCCTTCTGGATCAGACCAATGGATGATCTAGTCCAGCACCTTGTTCCCCATAGTTGCCCAGCAGAGGCTCACAACAAGCCCATAAGCAGGACCTGAGTGCAATGGCCCTCTCCCACTCATATTCCCAAGCAGGGCCGGACCTCTGATGAGCCAGAGTGAGGCAGCTGCCTCAGGCGGCCGATGCTGAGGTGAGGGGATTGAGCTGTGAGTGCCCTGTGGCCTGTCCTGTACCCCTACGTTAGCTGACTGCTCTCAAGTGCAGTGAAAGCTCCTGTCCTTTCCAAAGTACTTGGAATAAGGTTCAACAGTCAATCCAATTGGCTTCGGTACAGGAAAGATTTTTGGATGTTTTACTGTTTTTGATGTTTCAATTTGCTGGGAGCGCCCAGAATGGCTGGGGCAACCCAGTCCGATGGACAGCATATAAATATCAATGTTGAATTTGTCCGATTTCCTTTCAAAGCCATTCAAGTTGGTACTTTTCAGCACCTATGGGTGTAGTGGCATCTGGACCATGGACCTCTCAGCTGGTGACTTGTGGGAGTCAGTCTGCAGCTCACCACACCTCAGCCAGTGGGATGTATCACCAGAGATTACAGAACCCCAGCCGAGTCTTCAGAGATGTCCTGCTCTCAGCAGAACAGCTTCTTCCAGAGCAAGGTGGGGGCGGTCCGCACTGGGTGTCATCCTGTGTGTGGGGGGGACATTCACTGTAGGCTTGGGAAGCTGGGAGTCGTGGATGGGCGGCGCACCATTGCCCCGCGCTCCCAGCTGGAGGAGGCAGGCAAGGGAGAGGACGGGAAGGAGGCAGGTGAGCAAAGAACGGAGGGGGGCAGGAAGGGGAGAGGAAGGAAGCGGGATCGGTGGGTGCGCCTTTCATTCTGCCTGGAAGACCAGCGCCTACAGCTGGACAATCAAGTGGATTGAAAGGGTCACTTTGGGGGCAGCGCTGCAAATGCAGAAGGGATCTTGGCTGGTTTCTAATAAGGGAAAGTGAGTTTCCTTCTGACAAAGCCATTTCTGACCCTTCGGGAGGAGAGGGGGTTGCGGTCTGGCCCCTCCTCCCTCACGTGCGGGGGCTGAGCTTTGCCCCCGCGAGAACTGGGGGAATCCCTGGGCGTGCTCGCCACCCGCCCGCCAATCGGCGGGCTGGGGAGGTGTGGCCTGGGGTATTTAAGGCCGGGCACGCCCAGGGACAGCCCTATACTGAATAAGCACCGGCAGCTTTTCATGGCTTCCGGCGGTGATCAACAGCCATCCACCTCTGGCAATCAGTTGGCACCTGCTGCAGGTAACAGTAGCGCCCATATGGCGGCCATGCCCTGCGACCCTCAAGCCTTCGCCCAGCTCTTCAGGTTGTTCGAAACATTTTTTAGGCAGTGTAGGCCCGGGCCTGTGGCGCTGCCAGAACCATCGCAGGATGTAATACCTGACACCCCGCCTTTGAATCTGGGGCAGCCGAGTACCTCAACAGCAGCAGCGGCCAGTGCCCAGTCTTGTACCACAACAGGGGGCCGCCCCAATACCCGGGCTCAGTCTGCCCTATCTAGGAAGGCAGCGCAAGGTGCCAGTAAAGGCAAGGCGCCAGCTAAGAGTAGCAGCAAGGGTAAGGCACCCGGAAAAGGGGGCAGCAACTGTTGGGAAACTGCCAGGGAGATATTGTCCATAATGGCCCCAAGCCGGCTGCCGGACGTCCATCGATCTCCCGTAGACAGGCAGATCCAGCAGTTAGCGACACGAAGCCTCTTTGGCTGCATTCCGGGGCTTGTGCACACTGTTCTTTATCAGCAGAAAACACAGCCAGAAAGCTTGCACCGCAGAAGAGCATATTTACAGTTTATTTAGCGTTGAACAGAACAAAGGAAAACATGACCGTTCTGTGTCAGCGTCTCTGACCAACTGAAATCGAAAGGAAACAGCAAGCATAAACATCCTGTGAACAGGACATGTGCAGACTCTGTAACTCACAAAGCCTGCTCCCTTTTAAGGTGGAACGGAAATATCCTAACAGCAACAACACCATCTCACAAGCTATTAGTATTCCAAGTGCCTTTCAGGAGCAGCAGACTACGCTCAGCTCTACTGACGACAGCGCAGGTTCCAACTCCGAAGAAGAGCGGGAGGAAATTCAATCTGCTCAGCCAGCGGCCAGCGCTACTAACGACGTGGCGCAAGGGGGTAAGAGGAAATCCAAGAAAAAACACACCTCGGCTAAGAAGAAGAGGAGCAGGCAGGCAGAGACCGAAGAGGAATCAGGTACGTCCTCTTCAGAGTCGGATACAGAGGGACCCATGGATGGCTATTGGGGCATTGGGGAAAATAATCATGGTATCCCGCTCTGGGCACATGAAAGGAGGGCCAATTCCCACCGAAAAACCTTCAATGGGGTGTTGGAATGGAAGGACGGAGCATTGGTGGAGGACGTAAAGGTCGCTACCAATCAGCCCACATATTTCATTCTGGGGAACCACTTGTCCCAAAGGAAGAGGAATAAGATCCTCAACGGGGATTACGTGGATATGTTTACACTCCTTCCCCCAGCCAAATTAACAGGGAAAGGCGAAAAGAGACGCTCTTACGGTAAGAGGAGGTATAGAACGCCCAGGGCGGAGCGCACCTTTGAGAACTGGTTGGATGGCTACCAGGTCTTCATGGGCGTAGTTTGTGCAGCTTATCTTCGGCGTTCCATGGATTTGGTTGCCTATCTGGCTCATGTGAGGCGTGCTCGCGCCCTCGCAGGGGAAAATTCCACATTAACATATGATGAGAATTTCCGCAGAAATGCCTCCCTACTTCCTTCGACCCGATGGGACCTAACAGACCCTAACTACTGGGGCGAGGATGTAAATCCCTACATTGAAAAGAAAAGTCAGGACTCAGCAAAAGTGAGTAAGACTGAGACAAAACGTCGGCACCAGTGCTGGGAGTTCAACAGGGGGGTATGCTCATGCCCCTTTTGTAAGTATCTTCACGAATGTGAGCGGTGTTGGGGTCACCACCCCGCCTCCTCGTGCTATAAGAACAAGCCGCAGCCCTTTCGGGGGGGCAGGGGGTACTTCCACAATAATACCAGAGGTGCCCCCGGAGCTTCCCACCAAGGACCCAGTAACCGGCAGTAACGTTGATCTTGGTCTGGCCTTTTCTCCCATCCGCCTACAGCCCCTCAAAGCTTTGTTAGAACATTACCCTGTAAAAAGTTCGGCAAAATACCTTTGGGAAGGGTTCTCTAAGGGATTTAGAATCCCAGTAGCGGTTCCTCCCAACTCTGGGGATCCACAAAACCAGAAATCGGTTAGGGACAGGCCAGACATAGTCAGAAAAAAGTTGGAAAAAGAAATCAGGGCTGGCAGAGTGGCGGGGCCCTTCGCCGAACTGCCCTTCAAGGGCCTTCACCTATCCCCGCTGGGTATTGTGCCAAAAAAGGCTCCGGGCGAATTCCGCATGATTCATAACCTCTCTTTCCCAAGGGGAGGCTCGGTCAACGATGGAATCCCCCAGGAACTTTGTACGGTGAAATACGCGTCCTTTGATCAGGCAGTCAAAATGATTCGTAGATTCGGACAAGGGGCATTCCTGGCTAAATGCGACATTGAATCGGCCTTTCGCCTGCTTCCAGTTCACCCGGATGACTTCAGATGGTTGGGCTTCAAATTTGAGGGCGCGTATTTCGTTGACAAAGCAATGCCCATGGGCTGCTCCGTAGCTTGCGCAGCTTTTGAATCCTTTAGCACATTCTTGGATTGGGCTCTACGTTTCAGAACAGGGTCCCTGGGCGTGTCGAATTACCTCGATGATTTTATTTTGGCGGCGGATAGCAAACCACGCTGCTCCGCCCTGCTGGAGGCGTTTACAGCACTAGCTGGCGAGTTAGGGGTACCCTTGGCCGCAGACAAAACGGAGGGTCCAGCCACCTCCATCGTCTATTTAGGTATTGAGCTAGACACTGTGGCCCAGACTTCGAGGTTACCGGGAGAGAAGCTGGGGGCGCTCAAGGCGCTGATCCAGCAACTGCTGCCCCTAAAGAAAATTACCCTGAGACAAATTCAATCCTTGCTGGGCCACCTAAATTTCGCTTGCAGGGTCGTTGCCCCGGGTCGGCCATTTTGCGGCCGCCTTGCCAGAATGTCAGCGGGGCTAAAAGCTCCACAACATAGGGTGCGCCTCTCCAAGGAAGTCAAAGCCGACCTGGGTGTTTGGTTACAATTCTTAGAGAAGTACAATGGGATATCCTTATGGCAGGATTCTGTGGCGCTCAATGCGGACTTCCAAGTCCAATCGGACGCGTCCGGGGCGCTGGGTTTTGGGGTGTACTTCCGGGGACAGTGGTGTGCCAAACAGTGGCCCCCAGAATGGCGGGGTCAGGCCATTACCCGGGACCTCACCTTTTTGGAGTTTTTTCCGATAGTTGTGGCAGTGCATTTGTGGGCAGAACAATTCCGCAATCACAGGGTGTGTTTTAACACTGACAACCAAGCAGTTGTGGCAGTTCTCGCCAGGCAGTCCGCAAGGTCCACCAGAGTGGGAAACCTGTTACGGTCCTTTGTCCTTCTGTGTCTGGAACGGAATATATACTTCTCGGCCAAATTTGTACCTGGCATTAATAATGACATCGCGGATGCTCTATCTCGTTTTCAGATGGAGCGCTTCCGCTCATTAGCGCCAGAGGCGGAGCAATCATCGATGCCTTTCCCGGAGCATCTCTGGAATCTTGGGAGAGAGAAGTAATGAAGGGAGTATTTGGTGCAGTGGCCCCGTCCACGATGAGGTCATACAAGAAGGCGTGGGCTGATTTCTTAAGGTTTCGCATGGGCATGCCTGGCTCGAGGTACCGCAACATGCCTTCAACTAGGGAGGTCCTCTGCTACTTGGCGCATCTGAAGGAGTTAGGCAGGGCACCCAAGACGCTCAATATCCAGTCGGCAGGGATCTCGTATTTTTTAAAGCCTTCTTCGCAACCGACCCGTGTGCAGCATTCATCGTGCGCAAAACATTAGAGGGGTGGCGCAGGCAGCATCCCCCTAGCTCAGATAGGAGGCGGCCCATAACATATGATATCTTGTCCCAGATACACAAAGCTTTGCGATCAATTTGCTGGTCAAAGTATGAAGCGCGCCTATTCTCGGCCGCGTATTCCATAGCCTTCTTTGGCGCCCTGCAGGTGGGCGAGGTGGTCTGTGAAGGAGGGGCCGCACACTCCCAGAGGGGCATCTTAATGAGTGACCTGACTCTGTCCGGAACCGACCTCATCGTCCAGGTCCGGAGTTCTAAGACGGACCAGCAGGGCAAAGGGGCCCTGCTTCGGCTACCAGCTGCCCATAAAAAAGGGCCCTGTCCGGTTAGGGACACTAGGCGTTTCATTTACTTAAGACCTAACGGGCCCGGTCCGCTTCTGATCCACTCAGACGGATCACGACTGACTAGACATCAATTCACAAGGGTAATGCGCTTGGCTCCGTCGGAAAGTGGTCTGCCGGCGTCAGAGTTTGCGGCACACTCATTCCGTATGGGGCGGCCACCACTGCGGTGCATCTAGGGCTCTCCACGGATAGGATAAAGGAATTGGGGAGGTGGAAATCTAATGCATATAAAGCTTATGTTAGAGACAATTTATGACTTGGTGATGCATCCCTGACGTGGGCTCCCCTGTCTATTTGCCTTTCAGAATCCAAGAGATTGGTTGGTGGGCCACAGCATCGTACATTGGGCCAAGTATCGTGCCTTGAGCGTTGGACCGGGGGCCAACCTGGGATTACCATCTAACATGGAGCTGGCTTGGATAGCGCGTAGAGGGATGCGCTGGAGTGAATTCAAACCAGCAGTGATAGCAAGGGCTGTGGCTGAAGGGCCACCCGATGCCCTGGTGATTCATTTGGGGGGAAATGATCTGGCATATCGCAAAGCCATTGATCTAAGATGGAACATTTTTGATGACCTGTCCGAGCTGGTGACGGTGTACCCACACATCACGATATTATGGTCCTCGTTGCTTGAGAGGAGGACATGGAGGGATTGTGTGAGCCCGGTGGGAGTCAATAAGGCAAGGAAGGTTTTAGAGCGGGCAGTTGAACGTAGAGTGGCGGCTCTGGGCGGGTTCGTCATAGGACACCCAAGCATCCAGTTCAGCAACGAGGCCCTCTACAGAAGGGATGGCGTACATCTGTCTGATGCGGGGAACGACATATGGTTGGGGGACATTATAGCAGGGATTAGGAGTTGGTTACAGGTTTGAAGGTATTGGCGGCGAGCTTTGCTCGAGTGGCGGTTAGGCATTGGCTGGGGTTCAAGTGGTATGAAAATGGTGGGGGGAAGGAACGCCATCACCTTCCCCCAAGGTAAGGGGTAGTCCGGTAGAGGACTCCGGGGGGCGTTGTCTTGTCCGAAACCTGGGAAGGTAAGGTCCTCCGGCACGCCCCCGAGCGGTGACACCCGTGGGATCCTAGTTGGCGTACTTCAACAGGACCCCCCACGGTTTGTGCTAACCCTTCCTGGTCACCATGCCGGGTAGTTGATAGGAGCCAATGCCTAAGGCCAATACCTTCAATTCTTTAATCAATAAAGTTGTGGCCTTTTCATGCCCATTAAACTTAAACAATGTGTCCGGTGTCTTTATTTCATTCGGGGGAGGGGCATTGACACGCAAAGCCATTTCCGACCCTTCGGGAGGAGAGGGGGTTGCGGTCTGGCCCCTCCTCCCTCACGCGTGGGGGCTGAGCTTTGCCCCCGCGAGAACTGGGGGAATCCCTGGGCGTGCTCGCCACCCGCCCGCCAATCGACGGGCTGGGGAGGTGTGGCCTGGGGTATTTAAGGCCGGGCACGCCCAGGGACAGCCCTCTTTACCCCCGGCCAGCTGAGAGGTTTTCCCATCCCACCCACCCTTGAGTATAGGTAGACATAGGTGGATATGACCTTGCTATGGACTTCGGTTGGTCGCCGCAAAGGGCCTGGTAGGAATTTTTCCAAGTTGGCGAACTTACAGCCTTTTGGTTTTTTCGCCTACCTCGTAGCAAACGTCACAACTTTCCTCTGTATTGGCGGTTAGGCATTGGCTGGGGTTCAAGTGGTATGAAAATGGTGGGGGGAAGGAACGCCATCACCTTCCCCCAAGGTAAGGGGTAGTCCGGTAGAGGACTCCGGGGGGCGTTGTCTTGTCCGAAACCTGGGAAGGTAAGGGCCTCCGGCACGCCCCCGAGCGGTGACACCCGTGGGATCCTAGTTGGCGTACTTCAACAGGACCCCCCACGGTTTGTGTTAACCCTACCATGCCGGGTAGTTGATAGGAGCCAATGCCTAAGGCCAATACCTTCAATTCTTTAATCAATAAAGTTGTGGCCTTTTCATGCCCATTAAACTTAAACAATGTGTCCGGTGTCTTTATTTCATTCGGGGGAGGGGCATTGACACGCAAACGCTTTCTGCCTCCCCTCTGCAAAGCTCCACATGTTTCCGCCCCACCTTGTCCTCAGCCAACCCCCCACTTAGAAGCCACTCTTGGGTTATTGACTTCTGTGTGCTTGTGTATCTGTGTCTCCCGTGTGGGGTTCCTCTCTGCGTAAAGTCTTCAAGCTGTGCCTGTGTGCGCCTGACAAATCTGCCCCATTGCCTTTCCCTCGTCAAAATTTATCTTTCCCCCCACCTCCAGTCTCCGTTGTTGTGGGTCCTGGCTGAGAGGAAAAACAGAAGACGGGGGCCATCGGTCAGGGATAGTCTACTTGAGATTCCTGCATTGCCCCAGGGGGTTGGCTTGATGACCCTCAGGGGTCCCTTCCAACTCCACTCTTCTCTGGTGCAGGCTTGTGCAGTTTTAGGTACAAGTTGGATGCAAGGGGTGCAGCCCATCTTATGTACCGCCGGCTCGGGAAGAAGTCCCACTGATCATGATGAGACTCGCATCAAGGTACGACTGTATTGGTAAGGCGCCCCCACAAGTAAAATGGGGGGGGGGGAGAATGATAGGAGGGGATTGGGAGAGACAGGGAAGCCCGGAGGGAACGCCCCACCTAACCCAGGTCCGCCCCCAAGCCAATATCACCAGCGGCTGGAGCAAAAGAGCAGAGGGAACCGCACACCAGGGACCGGCTGGGGGTTAGAAGAACACGGCGTGGACCCTCCCCTGCCAGTGCAGGGGGGCACAGCAAAAACCATGCTTTATTTTATTTAGTTTTTTTTCAGTCCATTTCTTATCAATATTTTAAAACCCTATGAAGGACTGTAATGGCAGCACCCATGGAGCCCATTTCCTGGAACCGCCGCCTCAGTCCTGATCTAGGGACCCGACACCAAGCCCTGGGGGTCCCACAAGAGAATTAAAACTGCCCCTTTTTTTGTTCCCTTCCCTCTCTCTCTCTCTCTCTCTCTCTCTCTCTCTCTCTCCCTCTCCCTCTCCCTCTCCCTCCTCCTTCTTCTTTAGTTATACACACAACCCTCCCTTTTTTATTAATACATTATTACTCATTATTCATCCATTTATATTCACTTCTTATTCATTTACTCATTTTCATTATTATTACTCATTTTTTCTCTTTTTTAAAAAAAAGTTTTTAAAAATTTCTCATTAAAGAATTCTATATATATATCTACTTTTCCATCCCCACTCCCCCCCTTTTCTATTTACTTATTACAATGGCTTTTTTCTTTTCCTTCTCTTTTCTGAACAAACAAACAAACCATTTTCAATAGGATTTTTTGTGTTTCTTTCTTTCTTCTTTTTCTCTCTATCGCTTTTCTCTCTTCATTATCTTTTCTTTTCCATCTTGTCTTTTGTCTCATACTATAACCTGAATCACCACAGCGACTTTTGATTTTTAAATAGAATTCCATTAGCCTTTACATTTTTAACTTTTGACTCTTATCTGCAAACTCCCAACCCCACCTCCCCACACTGGGAGGGCCATGTCCCTGGAATTTGTGAGGACAGGATTCTCAAAAATACCTCTTCCTTGCGGCTCCTGGAGTATTGCTGGCGACAACTGGAGTTTTTCTTCAAGCTCCTGGACCTCCATAGGCAATGCTTGATCATCCTTAAGTACTGTTTCCGCCCCCGTCTTAGGGCTATTGGGCGCCTTCTTCAGTATTTTGACATCCTGGAGAGGACAGACACTTCCTGCTAGACATTTACTCCAGACATTTACAGAAGGCACAGAGACACTGGCTGAAGAAGTTGGGAATGAGCAGACAGTGCTATTGCTGAAAAGGAGCTCCACCCCAGGGTGCTTAAGAGCTCTTTCCCTAGCCTGCAGGTGCCAGAAGGCCAAGCGCTGGTGTGGCCGTGGTGGTACTTCAGAGGAGTATGAGAAAAGGCTGCTCTGGATTCTGTGTATATAAATGGCCTTGCCTGAAGCTTTGGATTGTGCTCTGCATTAGCAAAGAGGCTCTACTTAGTTGCAAATGAAGCACATTTCAGTTGTTATAGAAACCGGTGTTTCCATGCATGCTTGTTCAGGAACTATGTGAACTAGACAGCCGCTGTTTTAAACTGGCCCTTTTTCTGGCGGGTTAAACAATTTCTCCAGCTGGAGAAAAGGGGGGTGTACGCCACAGGAACGGCCAAGAACGCTGTTTTTTGCTTAGCAATGAGGCGTTAAAGCAGACATACCTTCCTCTTGGTCTGCTCTCTCGGGTCGGGCTCTCCCTCTCCTCAGCGGCGGCGGCTGCAGCAAGGTCGGGGCACCCCCCCAGCCAGCGGATTGGCTGGCTGGAACTGGCTGGAATGTCCCCAGATTTAATTAATGTCCCCAGATGTAGTCGGGACCTCCGATGCTGCTTGCTACCATGGCGTCAGCGGGGACATTAATTAAATCTGGGGACATTCCGGGGACAAATTTCTGCCGGGGACAGATTGCTGAATCCGGGGACTGTCCCTGGCAACCGGGGACGCCTGGTAAGCCTCCTTCTGGCCTTACCTGAGCAGCAAGTGCAGCTTGCCCTGGATCACCGCGGATCCCTTCAGCTGCCATCAGCTGTGGATCTGTTGTCCTGACCTGAATACAAAAGAAGTGATTTTACATCTCCATTCCAACACGAAACGAAAGCCCAGAGCCTGGCTTCATGCTCCCCCTCATCTGGAATATGGTCACTTCCAGCCTCCTCCCAGCCCAAGGATCTCCTTGTAGAGGACTGCTTGTATGACAGAGAGGTTTTCTGTGGAGTGCTGCTTCCCTCTGCTGGTGCAAGCTGTTTCTCCAGCAGAAAAATGCTTCCTGGTAGATTGGAAGTGGCCACCCCTCTTTCCCCAACCCATTCCATATGCATCCCGACCCCAACTATCAGGATTTTATGGGAGTCGGAACTTAAGAGGTTAAGTTGTTCCCATGATGCCTCAGCATTCTGACGTCAGATTTGGAAGCTGGGAGGAGCTTTCCTGTCTGTTCCCTCTCGGTCGTTGAGAGAGAGAGACGCAGTTTGTCATGGCTGCGAGGAGTCCGGGAATTTTCTGAGAAAATGATGAAATAAAGAGCTGTAAATGGACATTACGGTGCTCTGTGTGTTTGTGGGAAAACTAAGTGACAGTTTGCTGCTGTGTTTTACTCTGCTGGGCGTGCATGGAAGAAGCAGATTGCACCGCTGAGAGGGAAGCGTGCCGGACCGCTGTAAAGAGCTAATTGGAGTATAAATCAATTAGCACGTCAAGGACTAATCAAAACATCTACAGGTTATGGACCCTAAATTACCGCTTGTAAAACTGTCACTGGAGGCTGCCGGAAAGCTTTGAAGTTGCGTTCGGACGGCAGTGGAGTTGGCGAAAGCGGAGGTCTGTGTCTAAGGCAAGCAAGCAGGCTGAAAGACGCTGTGCTGTGATGCAGCAGTGCTGAGAGCAGCAGGAAATCGTTTCTCCACGGAACAAGGAGCCGGAAGAGCTGGTGATCTGTGAGTACAGCTTGGGGCACCTTGGGAGAACAGGAGAACATGGCAGATGGCCAGGAGGTGTTTCAAGCTCCGTTTGAACAGCTTGAAGAGCTCACCACCCAGTCGTGGGAAATCTGGGTCAGAAGGGTGAGAGCCTGGTTTTGGGCAACTGGCTTGTGGGACGTAAGCAAGAAAGAGCCGTCCACAAGCGGACCGGCTGCTGCTGAAAGTGCGGGGCTGGTGGACAGAGATGCAGGAAAGCTGAAGTCTGTTTCTCTGGAGGAGAAGATGCAGAGAGAGAAAGCTGTGAGAGCTGAGATCTGCATGTTGCGGGCAGGTGTGCATGCAAAATTGCAACATCACCTGGGAAGCGTTGAATCTGCGTGTGAGGCCTGGCGAGTGCTGAAACGTCTGTGTGAAG
This sequence comes from Podarcis liolepis, assembly GCF_965112155.1. Taxonomy (NCBI): domain Eukaryota; kingdom Metazoa; phylum Chordata; class Lepidosauria; order Squamata; family Lacertidae; genus Podarcis; species Podarcis liolepis. The sequence continues at coordinate 17,476,525 of NC_139568.1, forward strand.
ACTCAGCAGAGGGCCAAGGGCAGATGGAAGCTGAAAGCCTAGAGATGGCTGGAGCCCCTGTTCCTGATGATTTAGCCTCAAGGAGTGCTAGTGAGCAAGTCGGGGGGGGCGGAAAATTCCAAAGGCAAGTTTGAAAAGTTTTCCACTGTACGTGCTGGAGTGGTGTTCAGAGGGGGCGGATCTGGCAAGGAGTGCTTTTCCGGAAGAAGGAGGGCCAGGCCAGCTGGGAGGAGCCCCGGGCAGTATTTTTCCACTGGAATTCGTCGGTGCTACGTGTGTAATTCTACTGAACATCTGCGACGAAATTGCCCCCACCGGAGCAGAGAGGCAAGGCAGGATGTTGTCAAGGTCAGCTCCCATGGGAATCAGTCGGGTTTCCATGGCAACCAGCCTGGGAGAGCAGCCAGGCGTGGGACAGAGGCAGGTGGACGTGACAAACACCAGGAGGAGATTTACCAAATAACAGCCAGCATGGCGCTGTTTGAAAACAGCTGTGAGAAGGGCTCAGAGTTTTGTTTTGTTATTGACTCTGCAGCTAATCGCAACTTGATTCCAGAGACCCCTGCTGTCGAGATGTGGAATTGCAGAGCAGTTCCGGCCGGGAAGACTGTGCTTTTTGCAAATGGACAGAAAAGAAATGTAACTAACGTTGCAAATCTGTTTATGTCTCTTTTACAGGAGGAGTTGGAGTGCTGTATTGTTCCAGGGATACACCACTGTCTTTTGTCTGTGCCTTATTTGTTAAAAAAGGGATTTAAGGTTTGTTTTGATAATGATGTCTGCACAATCTCCAAAGGAGGGAGGATACTTGCCAAGGTTAAAAAGGGGCAGAATGATCTCTTCATTCTTAAAACGTCTCTGGAGGGTGAGGGGAAGGTTGAGAAAGCACAAGCCCTGTGTGCTACAATTCCCGCTCATGTGTCATGCGCCCATATCTGGCATGAAAGGACAGCTCATAGTTCTTTAGAAGAACTACAGACGCTACCTGAAGTCGCCAAAGGGTGTCACATCGTAGAATGTGGATGTGCGATGGATTGTGAAGCATGCAGACATGCAAAGGTAAAAGGGTGCAGTTACCCAAGGGTGGATAGGGTAGCCACAAGACCTTTTGAGCTGGTTCACATAGATCTGTTGGGTCCTGTAAAGGAACCAAGTCTGGGAGGGTCAAGGTTTCTGCTCATGATGCAGGATAACTTTACGCAGAATACCTGGACTCTTGGTCTCAAATCCAAAGATGATGCAGCACAGCTGATCAGAAGCTGGATTGAGGAGGTGGAACAAAGGTTTTCCACCAGAGTGCAAGCTGTCACAAGTGACAGAGGAGCCCAGTCAACAGGTTCTGCTTTGCAGAAGTTCTTTCGCAAGAAAGGGATACGTCACACAGTGACTTCACCCAATCAGAGGGGGGAAGCAGAGCTACGATGTGAGGCTCTGGTCCAGACTGCAAAGGTGTTGCTGAAAGATTCTGGGTTGCCACCAAAGTTTTGGCTGGAGGCAATCAGGTATGTGAGCTTCACCTGGAATCGGACCTACAATTCAGTGGTAGGTGACACACCGTTTGGTTTGTTGCATGGCAGGAAACCCCAGATTCATTTTCTGCACAAGTTTGGGTCGGACGCATCTGTGCCAGTGCCAAAAGTTTTGCAGGGGCCAGATGGATCCAAGTTCCGGAAAATGATCTTCTGTGGGTATGAGCCAGCAGCACGTGCATGGAGGTTTGCGTTCCCATCAGGTGATCAGAGTAAACTGCTGATCAGCAAACACGCTGAGTTCTACGAACAGGATGATAGGTCAAAAACTCCTGTCAAGCGTGATGTTCTATCAGAATGTCTTTCTGATTCAGAACAGGAAGATTCTGAGGGGGAGGAAGGAGAGGCTGAGTCTGCTGATGACGATCAGGTCACTGACCAAGGTCTGGAGCAGGGTGGGGCATCTCCACAAGGTGTTAAAAGAGAGGCCAAGAGTGAGCCAAGTTCTCCAGTGAGTGTGATGGAGAGGATTCAAAGACGTTTTAAGTCAGAGGGGGAATCCAGAGATGCTGAGGAAACACCTGCTAGTGATGGTGAGCCAGGGGAAGCATCTGGGTTTGTACCCAGGCGATCCAGTCGCACAACGAAGGGTGTTCCACCGGAGAGATTTCAAGCCACAGGTGCGTGGGTAAGTTTCGCACAGTGTGAACCTGAGAGTTACGTGGATGTTCCACAGGTATTGTCAGAATGTGTGGCAGAGGGGGTATGGGAGTCGGAACTTAAGAGGTTAAGTTGTTCCCATGATGCCTCAGCATTCTGACGTCAGATTTGGAAGCTGGGAGGAGCTTTCCTGTCTGTTCCCTCTCGGTCGTTGAGAGAGAGAGACGCAGTTTGTCATGGCTGCGAGGAGTCCGGGAATTTTCTGAGAAAATGATGAAATAAAGAGCTGTAAATGGACATTACTGTGCTCTGTGTGTTTGTGGGAAACTAAGTGACAGTTTGCTGCTGTGTTTTACTCTGCTGGGCGTGCATGGAAGAAGCAGATTGCACCGCTGAGAGGGAAGCGTGCCGGACCGCTGTAAAGAGCTAATTGGAGTATAAATCAATTAGCACGTCAAGGACTAATCAAAACATCTACAGATTTGCCATCTGGCCTAACTCTACAGTGCTCCTGATACACAAGATAGGCAATAGCCTGCCACTCACTAACCTAACTGCAACCTTGCAGGAAAAGAATATAAGAGCAGCCAGATATTTTGTAGTCCAGCCTATTCACATAAGCAGACCAGTCCCCTGCAGCTCACACCCTCCTACTCAAAACCAAGTCAGCTCACCGCCATAAACTGGGCATCTTTCTCCTGCTTCACTTCTGAGATATTTCAGGGCAAACTGGATTAAAGTCGGCTCACATTCCTGGCAAGGCTGTTTTCGTCCACGGAGTTTGTTCTATGAGACACATGAGCCAAATAGCCGAGGGGACTGTTTTTTAGCTGCCTGTCATTCATACACTTTATACTGAAAGGATTTCAGGGGCAGATGCTCTTTTTCTGCATGGAGGGTGGGGGTTTCCAAAGGGGCACTATTCAGACCTGCATTCATGGCTTATGAGTCGTAGCCATGTGACAACTGCACATCATGCTGATGTGTTTAAGGGCTGATGTTGCACTTCCAGGTAGAAGAGCTCGTTGGCATTATTTTAGGCTCTCTGTCAATTGACTTTGTGACATGATGGGGGGGTTATTATTTTTAGAGTATTTACCTGCAACCTATTATGTGGGAATCTCAAGGTACTTTACAACTAGGTCAGAAAATATGCAAACATTGAAATGCAGCAGAATAACAGGCCTACAGTAAAAAAATATCCTTCAAAGCCCATATTGGCTGGCAGCAGCATCCCCCCAAATCCATGATGGATAAACACTTTCCCCACATGGACCAGAATTGCACCCATGTTGGCAAAGGCCTCCTTTCTAGAAGGGGGAGCAGAGGCTGCCCCCACCCACTGCTCTCTTCTCCCAGGCATCTGAAGAGACAAACGGCTCCCCTTCTCTACCTGTGTGCCACAAGCCTGAATTGCAAGACAGTTCCCACTTTGGGACAACAGGGAACAAACATGCAGAGGACGAGTTCTGAGGCTCCCCCAACAAAGGCATTTCCCTGGGCCCACCTGCCAGCCTGCTGCTGGCTGGCTGCCCACCCACAGGAAAACGTCACGATTCTCCCCACCAACAGGACATAACAAGAAGATGGGGACTATAACATAGGACTTCCTAACTTGTGAGTTCTGATGAGCCGCTGCTGCTTCCCAGTTTAAAGGATGGCGGCTCAGGTGAGCCATTAAGCTAGAAGGAGGAAAAGGACCGACCCCGGGATGGGCTGTCTGCCTTCTTTTCATGGAACTTTGAAGTGTCAGGCATAGCCCTATTGGCTTTAGCCCAAACGTAGCAGAGTTTTCCTGCACAGCGAAGAAGCTAGTTGAGGTGGAAATGACTAGTCAGCTAGACTCAGAATAACTATTTACAGGATTTATTAAAAGGAAAAATAAAACCAGCAGAGTTTCTGCATACAAAACAAAGCAAAATAAATCCTCTCTTTCTCTCTCTCTCTCATAACCATACACAGCACTTCTAACTCCTAACACACCTCAACACCAAACTGAGCTAGCAATCCCTTGATAACAGAGTTGAGTGCTGGTCGTTAACCAATCAGAGTGAGTAGTTTCTAGGTCAAGCAGACCTGGGCTTTCTGCCAAGAGTAAATTGACACCAGCTTGAGTTAATTGGTGAAGCTAGAATCTGCAAGTTTCTCACGAGAACCAATTAACAGAAACTGAAACAGAAACTGAACACCCCCTCACAGATTCTGCTGAACAATTAACACCAAATACACCTATGTAGAAGATCATTTTTCCAGCAAACCTAAACCCTTGCACATTCGCTTGTTCTTTATCTTTGCCAATGGTTTAGTTAACACATCTGCTACATTTTCTTCACTTGACACATAAGTACAGGTGATTACATTGTCTTGTACACAGCAACGTACATTTTGGTATTTTACAGAGATATGTTTGGAACGCGATTTGAAACCCTCTGTTTTACTTAAGGTTATACAAGCTTGATTATCAATGTAAACTTGTACTGGTTCTCCACAATTTACATTTAAATCTGCTAACAAATGCTTGAAATAAATCACCTCGTTGCACAATTCACTCAATGCGGCGTACTCTGATTCCGTTGATGACACACTTACAACGTCTTGCTTGCGTGACCGCCAGCTGATTAAAGCTCCACCGACCATTATGACTAGTCCTGTGACAGATTTTCTATCTGGCAAATTTCCCCAGTCACTATCACAGTAGCAACTCAACATTTCATCCTCTGAAGAATTTAATTGTAACATATAGCCAATTGTCTGCTTGAGATATCTCAGAACTTGTTTTACCCCTTTCCAGGCATTTAGTGTGGGTTTTGAGACCAATCTACTTAATATGCCTACAGCGTAGCTAATATCAGGTCTGGACCACTGTGCTAAATACAATAAACTTCCAATTACAGAGTGATATACATCAGGATGTTCAAATTCAGGACTCTCATCTATGTGAAGTGTTTTTATGAAACCTGGATCCATAGGCACCGCTGCCCCTTTGCAATCCTGCATCCTGTATGTAGTCAGTAGTTGTTTAACTTTGTTCTGCTGACTAATTAGGCAGCTGCCATCTTGGGCCCAGCACACTTCCAACCCTAGATATGTCCTAACCGGGCCTAAGTCTTTCACTTTGAACTTACTGGACAATTGCTTGGCAAACCTTTTAGTTTGTTTATCTGTTTTGCAGGCATACAAAACATCATCTACATAAATCAGACAAAACTCTTGATCACTGCCTGTACCACGTACATAAACACAATTGTCAGCTGTACTCTGCTTGAAACCAAATGACACTAAGGCCTCATGGAAACATTTGTTCCAAGATCTTGCAGCCTGTTTGAGACCATATAGAGCTTTGTTTAATTTTAACACTCTATTGGAACCTGTCTCATAACCAGGCGGTTCGGCTAGATACAGGTTTTCTGATATTGATGCATGTAAATATGCAGTCTGGATATCAAAATGGTTTAACAGGAGTTTTCTCTTTGCTCCAAGCGTTAAAATCAGCCTTACACTGTCCCCCTTAGCAGTAGGGGAAAAAGTCTCGTCATAATCTTTTCCAGGCCTCTGAGAGTATCCTTGAGCAACTAAACGAGCTTTGTATTTGTACTCTCCTGTCACCAGAGGTTTAAGTTTGTACACCCACCTGCAGCCTACAATCTTTGCCCCCTCAGGCGCTGCCACTGGTGTAAAAACCTTGTGCTCATTCAGAGAGGACATCTCTTCCTCCATTGCCTGTTTCCAGAGCTCTGCCTCCTCTTTTGGTAACTTTAACACCTCCTGAAAACTCTTGGGTTCTGCACTTACACTAAACACATTTGCAGTATCTGGAGAAAAACGCACCGGAGGCACTCCTTTGTTTTGTCTTTTAGATCTTCTGGGAGAAAATTTTTCTTCTGACCCACTTTCCTCCTCAGAACTACGACCTCTCTTTTGTTGCTTAGCAACTGGTCTCTGGCTAATTCCACTTTCTTGAGAGCTCTTATCTGAACTTTCCTCCCCCTCAGACTCTGATTCTCTATGTCTACCTTCAGAGTCAAGGAGCTCCTGGGAAGGTTCAAACCAAACCTCAGTATTGGCATGTAGTCTCTCCCAGCCACTATGTTCACAAAAACTGGCATTCCTGGAGATCACAATGCCATTTGTCCCTTCAGCAAAGCGGAAACCTTTTCCCAGCTCCTGGTAACCCACAAACACTAACTGTTTGGTCTTAGGATCTCCCTTCTTTCTCATTTGTTTCGGAATTAATACCCAGGCTTTTGATCCAAACACATGCAAATGGTCAATTTTGGGTTTTTTCTGAAACAATTTAAAGTACGGGGTTGTACCTATTGTTTGATGAAAGAGCCTGTTTTGGAGATAACACGCGGTGAGCATGCTCTCCCCCCAATAAGACATGGGCAAATCAGCATCATCAAGCATGGCAAACATCATATCTTGTAAAGATCTGTTTTTTCGCTCTGCAACGCCATTCTCCTCTGGGGAAAAAACGTTCGTTTTTCTATGCCCAATGCCACGCTTTTGTAACCAATCTTTAAAGGCATTTGACATAAATTCGCCACCTCTGTCTGTCTGAATCCTTTTGAGTTTAATGGACAGAAATCTTTCCACAGATGCCACCCAGCCTTTAAACTTAGTGAACACGTCACCCTTATTCTTCATGGGAAAAACCCAAGAATAACGCGTGGCGTCATCCACAATTGTTAGTGAAAAGCGCGATCCACCCCTGCTTACAGCAAATGGACCAATTACGTCCATGTGAACCAGCTGTAGCGGTGACTCACTAACTCTGTCACTTCTGGGGTAAGAGACTCTGTGGGTTTTAACCTTTTTACAAACATTACAATCAAGGTACTTGTTACAACTCTTTAAATTACCCCCATCAGCCAATTCAGACATTTTTAGTACACTTTTCCAGCAAGCATGCCCCATTTTCCTATGCAATAAGTGCACACAGTTGTCATGTATAGCTTTGTTATTCACTGCAGGCTGAGATTTACTGACTACTGCTGCAACTTGAGATCCTGCTTTAAGCCAAAACAAGCCTCCCTCTGACTTAGCAGTGCCTAAAATCTCACCAGCCTTCTTAATAATGCAACTGTCTCCTTCAAAATACACTTTAAACCCAGCTTTCAGCAAACAATCTACAGACATCAGATTGCTCCTTAATGAAGGCACACAAAGTACATTTTGCAGGCATTCACGAAGACAAGGAACAAAAACTGCACCCCCCGAAATCACTTCGGAAGTACTTCCGTCTGCTAGAGCCACCTGGCTGCGCTGTGCTGAGTTCTTGGAAACAAACAATTCATCTGAATTCACGATGTGGCGAGAAGCTCCCGAATCGACCACCCAGACCGCTTGTTTCTCATCAGCAATCTTGACCTCGCCGGTCACCAGCTGAGCCGACTGTTTTCGTTTGAAGAATTTCTTTTTACGCTGCTGCTGCTGATCTTGTCTCTGCTCCTGCACCGGCAACTGAGACTTGACCAACTCCGGACATTGTCGTTTTAGATGCGCTGAAGACCCACATCGGAAACAATGCCTAACAGCAAACGCTGACTCCTCACCGGTACGCTGCTTCTGCTTCACCTCTGGCACGGCATAAGAACTCCTTCCAAACCGTCCACCTGTAGAAGCCTCTGCAGCCAACGACCTTTCTTGCCTCTTCTGCCATTCTTCAATCAAACGCCCAGTAACGTAACTGACTGATAAATCATGCTCCTGTATGCCTTCTAGAGACAAAACTAAATTATCCCAGCTTTCCGGGAGAGAACTCAAAATAATAGCCACCTTCTCCTGGTGGTCTAACGCACAGTCTCTTTCCTGTAGCCCAGCAAACTTTAACTGTAAACTGTGTAGGTGTTCCTGCATTGTAACCCCAGGCTGTAACATTGCCTTGTACAATGCCTTGCGAATGAACAGCTTGGAAACCGCTGTCTCACGCACATGGAGTTCTTTAAGTGCTTGCCACACACCTCTAGCTGTCTTGATTCCCCTCACATACGGCAACTGGGAATCTTCCAGCCCCAAGACAATTGTGGCCCTTGCTCTTTGGTCTTTATCGAGGTCTTCATCATCAGGCTTCGTAGGAAACTTACTCACCACTTGCCAGAGACGATCCCTCTGCAGCACTGCCTGCATGCGTTCCGACCACAGCAAGTAATTGGAGTCATTCAGACGCTCAAAAGCCATCTGAACTGGTTGTGAGGCCATCTTGAGAGCGATGTCCCTGGAACCCGGAACCAGCTACTCACGACCACCGAGAGAGAAAACAGGAACCACAGCACCCAGCACTCACACGCTGCAGCTGTTGTCCTTGTGTCCGCTGTGTCACCAGCTCACCACAGTCAGGAACCAGCCAGTGTCCATCTGCTGCACCAACAGGAACAACAACTTCTGGAACTACTGGAACCAACGCCGTTGATGCTGACACCACCACAACTCAGGCTGGCAGCACAATGCCCATAACCTCATGGAACTTTGAAGTGTCAGGCATAGCCCTATTGGCTTTAGCCCAAACGTAGCAGAGTTTTCCTGCACAGCGAAGAAGCTAGTTGAGGTGGAAATGACTAGTCAGCTAGACTCAGAATAACTATTTACAGGATTTATTAAAAGGAAAAATAAAACCAGCAGAGTTTCTGCATACAAAACAAAGCAAAATAAATCCTCTCTTTCTCTCTCTCTCTCATAACCATACACAGCACTTCTAACTCCTAACACACCTCAACACCAAACTGAGCTAGCAATCCCTTGATAACAGAGTTGAGTGCTGGTCGTTAACCAATCAGAGTGAGTAGTTTCTAGGTCAAGCAGACCTGGGCTTTCTGCCAAGAGTAAATTGACACCAGCTTGAGTTAATTGGTGAAGCTAGAATCTGCAAGTTTCTCACGAGAACCAATTAACAGAAACTGAAACAGAAACTGAACATCTTTTGCCTTCCACCTCACGACATCCTTCCCCAGCCTGGTGCACTCCAGGTGTTCTGGGGCTCCATCTCTCACCAGGCCCAGGTGGTATGGCCAGGGGTCAGGGATGGGGGCAGTTGTCCAAACCAGCTGGAGAGACTCAAGGAGGGCATTACAGCCTCAAAGCCCTTTCCCTACCTCTCAATCTGGACTTACCTGGCCTTGCCCCTGGCTGCCTTTAGCCAGATCAGCTGTGCTCGGAGCTGGGACAGACCCCTCTGGAGACTTAGAGGTAGAGGAAACAGCCTGGGTCCCCTGGCGAGCACTCTCAAAGGAGATGCCCTCAAAGCTGATCATACTTTTCCTACTCCCAGACTGCAGGCTAGAGAACGTCGCTGCAAGCTGGTGACCCATTCCCTGGGTGGTGCACTGGGAAGAAGAAACCTCATCCAGAGATGGGAGGGAAGCACTTCAGCCAGTGCCATGTGGCCTTTCTTCGGAAAGCTGCTCGGGGACCTGCAATGGAGCACTGCCCAAGGAGGAGGAAATGTGGGAGGCCTGCTGGGAAGGCTGCTGGGACCCCGACGCTTCCTGGCTAAGGGAAGCAGCTCTTCCAGTGGTATCTCTGGGAACAGAGGGCATCGAAGTGAGCTGGCAATGAGAAAGCTCAGCCAGATGGGAGCCGGAGGTCTCTGTGGTCGCACCCAGGGATTCGTTGGGCGAACTTTTCTTCTCCATTCTGTGGACACGAAGGCAAGTCTTCTGACCACTGTACCAGCTGGTTTCAAAGGCTATTTTTTATGAAAGCTTGAAAAACAAAGAAAACACAATATACAGAAATCAGATATCAAGCATTTTGAAAACATAAAAATGAAAAGAAACAGAAGACGAAAAGACTTCTGATTCTTTGTCTATCAGCTTTAAAAACTTATGCAAAACTCTTACTTCATATTAACACCCAATTCTTCTACTTTCCATAAACCAACCTCCCCCCCCGCCTCAGTATTCGAGCCCAGATTATCTCATCCAAATTGCAATGGCAGAAACACACACAGCCTCCTGGTGTTAAATATCAACAATATGTATGGAATAGGGAAAAGCTTCCTTCAATGTTAGCTTTCTTCTTTGTTGCAAAGTAATTCCCAAGAATAAGCCCAGAGTAGGTAGGCCTTTTTACTCCTGGGGAAATCACCGGCAATTTCATGCCAAATGCAGCAGAGGGAAGGGGCACAGGAGCTGCTATGAAACAGACGATCCTCAAATCACAGCTGTTTGATACAGGGATGGAATCAATCCTTTTGCTTCAGTAAAAACCTCAAGGGTCGCAGGTTGTGGTTAAATGAACTGGATGGTGTTACGAAGGATCTCAAAATGAAACACCGTTTTTCGATTTGAAAACTGTTGAATGATCTTTACCTATCCTGGGAACAGTACACCGCAGTGGTGGGCAGTTCCACAGACCCGCCTCCTCTGCTCAAAATGCATACAGACCCATCTTTGTGCTGGGAAGATCCAGACAAAAGGAGTCTGTTTTCACAGTACCCGCGGAGGGGTTTACACGGCTCCATCCTCTTGCCTCCCCCATCCCCCTATCACTGTTTCACTCCGGAAGGTGTCTCAGACCTGGGTGGAGCAGCCACAAATGACAGGCAAAGAGACAAGGTCCTGCCCAGATTCAGGCTTCCTCATGATCGTGTGGAATCTGTACACGTTTCTGTGGCGCTTCCACTACTGATTTATCTGTACAGGATCGGACTGCATTTCAGCCAACAACATCCTTCCTCTTGCCCCGACAGCATACTAGAGTTCATATGGATTTCAAAGCATGCTTTTAGAACTTGTATGCTTAGCTTTAAACTCCACAAAATTAGCCTATGGCTAGGATGCTATTTATCAAAGTCTGTGTCCATTAAGATATGTTCAGATACAAGTATGCTTTCCCCCTTGTTATACAATTATTATTTTTAAAATTGCATTCAACCATTTACTATTTAAACAGCTTATACACCACTTGACTATAATCATCTCTGAAGTGACATACGAGAAATACATTGCAGAAAAAGTTAACATTGATGACATCAGACTTGCGTTAAAAAGACCTGCTGATGCAGCTGTCTGTGAAAATGAGCCTGATGAATGAAAAATTGGGTTTTGTGAGTGTGGTGGCCTGTGAAGATGATCTACCAGGGAACAAGGATAAAGAAGTTACACTGCGATCAACTCAGGAATCCGGTTTGACAAGGCAAGTTCAAGGGCAGATGGAGAAGGAAGAGGTGGTAGCTATTCCCTACACAATACAAATGGTAAAACACAAAGTTCTACAGGAACAAAAGCTATTGCCTTGGAAGATTGAATTTGGAGAGTGCTGGGAAGTATTTGAAGTTAAGGAAGCTCTTTACTCTAGTGGGACTGTGAAACAGGAGAACAATTATTTGGACAAATACTTTTTGGACTACAAAGATGAAGACTGGGAGTGGAACCGGGGGAAGGAGACAACCATACGAAGAAAAATGGAAATTATTATTGGATGGAACCCTCCGGAGATCCATTTCCTTATAATCCAACAATAGACAAGGAACTGCATAAGTACAAACAAGAACAAAAAAATCTGCAGAAGGGGCCTAGAAGGGACTTAAGGGCCTCAGACATTAGAACTCCAGATTGATGGACTAAGTAAATGATTTTATTGCATTAGCCATAATGGCTAATGCAATAAAATCATTACAGGACTAAGTAAATGACAGAAAGGACTGATATGATCCGAAACCAGGAAGACGGGACGTTGGATGGAAATTAGAATTTTTTTTTTATGTTAACTTTGGAATCAGTGTAAAATTATTGAAATTTGAGGGTTTTTGTCGGAAAGGAACTAAATTGGCTTTAGTAGAAATGTTTTCAAGGAGAAAAGTAGGAATGTGATGTGTTTTTGAAATTTTAAGACTTTCAATATAAGATAAGGATAAATGGAATAAGGTAAATTGAATAATAGATTATGCTAAAAGAGGGAAAGGCTATGTTGATTAATAAATAAGATAGAGCGTGAAGATTAACTATTTAAATTAAAATTGAGAAATATGGGAAGAATTTGCTGAAATAACGAACTAAACTAGAATACAAAAAGGGAGGTGTGAGGAGGTCCAAGAATTAAGCAAATTAAAACTGTAATTTGAGACTTTTTTTCTTTTTTCTTTTTCTTTTTCTTTTTCTATTTCTTTCTTTACTGTTTTCTTTTTTGGGTTAGGGTTGGGCTTTTTCATATGTATTGATGAAACTCTGAATAAAAATTATTTGGGGGGGGGGAAAGCTGGTGCATATCTGAGTGTTAGTACTGAACTGCATTGTTTCCAATATGATGTGCTTCTGAATGGGTACTCCTATTCATCTTTTAGCTCATCAAGCCATACTTTAAAATGGTGTTTAGATCTGACTAGGGTTGGGTAAGGTCCTTACCGTCAGGATGTTAATACTTGGATGCTCAGTTGAAGTTTATCCCATTCTCTTCAGCTGTTTAAGGACTGCCCCTCTTTCTGATTTACCGCCGCTGAAATTTGTGCCATCTGCAGATTTCAACATGCTTCTACTTTACCTGACCCAAACCATTGGTTGGCTTTCATTGAGTTCTGTGGACACAGTAAAAAAAAAGCTGTCATCTGGTTTTTCTCTGGATGTTAGGATTGTTGAAAACAGATTTGCTCTCCACCGTAACAATGTCTCTCAGCATACCGCTTTATTTTCCCCCAGATAGGTGGCTACTATTCACTTGTAGGAAGATGTGCTTATTTAGATTACAACATTGCAGTGGGAGCAAAAGCCACCTTTCTTCTCTCAAGAGGGTTAGTCTAGTTTCTGTTGTTACGGAAAAATCCAGGTGGGAGGCTGCTCGGAGCCCGTGGGTCCCTGCGGAACAAAGAAGGAGTCCAGTTACCAAATAGCGTAGACCAAAGTTTATTGCGCAACAGGTTCAAAGAGGAATTGAACCCCGAGAACGGGGTGACGAGGACTTTTAAAAGTTCCTACCTTATAACATGATTAACATAGGAGGAATGTGTTGGGGTAACATGCAAATACAGGATATGTCTTGGGAAGTACATTCTAAGCACCTACTGCAAGAGGACAATAGAACTTTGGTTTGCGTAGTCTGCCGCCTGGGTAAGTCCGGAGGAGAGCTTTTGCCTAGCGATTGTCACCTACGGGTAAAGTACCTTCCTGTGAGTACGTGACCTCCTGCTTGGGGAATTCTGGCAGGGACCGATGGGTTCCCAAGTCCTTGGCCAACGAAGCAGACTGGCGGTGGAATGAAGAGAATCAGTGAAACCAGAGATATTCTATGAATTTCCAAGTGTTTTTAGGCTTTTTTTAATACAGACGGTTCTTTTCGGAAGTGGCCTGGCCTGACATTGCTACATTGTATCTAGCTGGACCATAAAGAAGGCTGATTGCCGAAGAATTGATGCTTTTGAATTCTGGTGCTGGAGGAGACTCTTGAGAGTCCCATGGACTGCAAGAAGATCTTTTTAATTTTATATTATTATTATTATTATTATTATTATTATTATTATTATTATTATTATTATTATTATTATTATAAGTTATAACAAGACATATTATCCAAAAACATATCCTTCCCCCCCCCCCAATGATTCTTTAGTTGGGGTTTCTTCAGTCTTCCATCCTGCAAGAAGATCAAACCTATCCATTCTTAAGGAGTGCTCACTGGAAGGACAGATCCTGAAGCTGAGACTCCAATACTTTGGCCACCTCATGAGAAGAGAAGACTCCCTGGAAAAGACCCTGATGTTGGGAAAGATGGAGGGCACTAGGAGAAGGGGATGACAGAGGACGAGATGGTTGGACCGTGTTCTCGAAGCTACCAGCATGAGTTTGACCAAACTGCAGGAGGCAGTGGAAGACAGGAGTGCCTGGCGTGCTCTGGTCCAGGGGGTCACGCAGAGTCGGACACAACTAAACGACTAAACAACATCTAGTTTTGATTGGATTAACAGGGTAACGAGGTTTTGATTGACTCAGTTCGTTGTTCTCGCAGCAGGAGCTGTCATCACCTTGTCAGCGCTCAGTGGAGCATGCAAAACAGCTGGAGCTGAGCTGCCTCTGCAGAGCCATGGCATTGCTGCGATTGGCTGAAGGGCTACGTTCAACGCCATCTGATTGGCTAGAGCACATCCTCATGCAAATACATTGTTCATTCATAAAATACATCGATCATGTATAGCATCGCGATACGGCGTCAGAAATGGCGCTTTCTTCTCGGGGTTTTGGACTTTTGTGCGGTGCTTGGTGCAATGTTGTGACGGGGTGAGGGGAGTCCTAGTGTGGCAGGGTTCCCTTGAGATCATCGCCTCGGGCTCTACGTCTCTTACTCGGGAATAAGACTTCATTCTTATGCCCCCCCCTCCATTCTGTAACACTCTTCATATGGACTTCATGGAGTGTGCACTCTTGCAGGGTCTGCTTCCAGAAACTACTATTGCAGTTGTATATATTTTGGCAGAAATGGTTTGCAAATATGCACGAGGGCAAGCAGGCAGACAGGAACAGTTACAAATCAACCTTGGTCCTGCCTAGCCTGGAAGCTGTTTCCAACTAGTGAAATGGAAACCTTTACAACCCGCTACAAACCCCGAAGTTTGTATTTTCTTGAGCTTTCTCTAGAGAAGGGGCTGTTTTGTATATTGGAGCAGAATAGTGTATAAGCTCTAATGTTTTGTTTAAAGCAAGCCCTTGTTAAGTACCGTCAGCTGAATTGGGCTTGTGCCCCGATCTTAGCACACTAACCGATAAAACAGGTGAGGGTAACCTCTGGCCCTCCAGACGTTGCTGAACTACACTTCTCATCATCCTGCCCATTGGCAATGCTGGCTGGGGCTGAGGAATTTCAATGAAGCTTTCGACTTGCCCCTACCTACACCTACCTACACACTGAACGAAGGAGCAAGAAAGCAAAAGGCAAGTTCAGAATTTCAGAGTTTTCCAAATACCATGGCATCTCAATGGGGCTCCCTTGCCAATTGATGATAGAGCAAGCCATTGGACAGGCCATCATGCATGAGGATGGTTTTTCAAATGGATTTGTGTTATGTACTGAGTTGAATAGGATCCAAAATGCAGCAGTAAGATTGGTCCCAGAACAATAGGATTCAGAATGCAGCAGTCTGATTGGTCTTAGAACAATGCAGCAGTCTGATTGGTCTGCAGGAGCCACCCTGTTAGGATATTTCCGTTCCACCTTAAAAGGGAGCAGGCTTTGTGAGTCACAGAGTCTGCGCATGTTCTAATCACAGGGTGTTTATGCTTGCTGTTTCCTTTCGTTTTCTCAGTTGGTCGAAGACACTGACTCAGAACGGTCATGTTTTTCCTTTGTTCTGTTCAGCGCTAAATAAACTGTAATTATGCTCTTCTGCGGTGCGAGCTTTTGGCTGTGTTTCTGCTGATAAACATTGTGCACAAGCCTGGAATGTGGCAATCTATTTCTAAGGCTTTGTGCCGCTAACTGCTGGATCTGCCTGACTACGGGAGATCGATGGACGTCCGACAGCCGGCTTGGGGCCATGATGGACAATATCTCCCTGGCAGTTTCCCAACAACAAGGTTTCGGGCCCAGATTCACAGCACCTACAGGAGAGTAAAAGCTGCAACAGACTGCGTCAGAGAGGTATGTTGTGGGGAAAGCGAAAGAAAGGGACGCTTTTCTGTTTACCTCGGCAAGGAGCCTTTGATCTCCGGCAAGGCTTAATTGGCCTGGGAGCTGCGCCAAAGAGGCTTCGTGATTAATGGCTGCCAAGATAAGGAGTCTTTGAAGGCTAAATAAGACTCACGGCTAAAGAAAAAAGCTGGAAATGGAGTTTTTCCAAGCTTCTGAGGCAAATGCTGACTGTCCTAAGTTAAATGCGAAAAATTATGAAACCTGGGCAAAATGGTGTGAAAGTTTGCTGCGTCAGTTTCGGGTGTGGCATACCGTGAGTGAGGCCCCCCCAGTTCCTCTGACAGAGAGATGGAAAGCCGCTGATTCGAAAGCGATAGACGTAATAGTCTTATCCGTATCTCTTGAGGAAATTAAGACGCTGGCTGGCAACACCACTGCACATGGGATGTGGAATGCTTTGATGAAAGCTCACAAGCCAATAATCCCAGCCCAGAGTTTGACTGCATCGGAGGTCCTAGCTGTTTCCCAGAATGCGAGTGGATGCAGGGATGCTGAGGGCACCGGTTGCAAGCTGCAGGGGGAGCTGACCGTCATGTCATCCCAGGCAGCATTCCAGCCTCCAGGGGGAGCCAAGGAGTCGGCAGCTGAGAGCTCTGGTTCTCGTGAGAACCAAGGTCATCGCCTTTGCAGAGGCCGGAAAGGCAAAGGTAAACAGACGCAGCCGCCTGCAGATGGCCAGGAGCAGAGGGAGGGTGAAGAGCCCGCGCCAGGGAAAAACAAAGCGTTGTTTGCTGGCACAGCTTCACCAAAGGCTAAAGGCACGTCTGCTGACCAGAAGCAGGGGGGCAAGCTGCAAAAGCCCACGCCAGTGGAAAGCAAGGTTTTGCTTGCTGGAACAGCTTCACCAAAGGCTAAAGGCACGTCTGCTGGCCAGGAGCAGCAGGGGGGCAAGCTGCAAAAGCCCACACCGGTGCAAAACAAGGGTTTGCTTGCTGTAAAGACTGCTCCAACAGCCAAAGGCAGCTTTGTTGTTGATTCAGGCTGTACCCGCCACATCTCGAAGGATCGGCACCTCTTTATCTCCTTCAAGCCTCAGGAAGGTGAGATCCACCTGGCTGATGGAAGGACGTTGCAAATTGCTGGAGAAGGGACTGTGGAACTTGCAAGTCTGCACACTACCATCAGTAATGTACTTTTTGTTCCAGGAGCTGCGAGCAACTTGTTGAGCGTCCCACAGCTTACTGGGCGTGGTTTTCAGATTTCCTTCAAGAGGAGCGTCTGTGTCATCAGTAAAGGCAAAGAGGACTATTTGCATGCAAAGTTTATGGATGGTTTGTTCCATATAACTTATGATGACACTGCTGTTGTATCTAATGCTGATTCTTGTTGTGTTGCACAAACTAACAAAGTTCTTCATGCAGGTTGCATTCATGATGCGCATTGAAGGTTTGGTCACCTCTCTTGGAAGGCATTGGCCAAGATGCCAGAGGTGGTTGAGGGTTTGAACATCAAACCCTGTAAATTTCACATGAAATGTGTATCTTGTGCAGAGAACAAGGTGAAGGTTGCTCCAAAAGGCAAGGAGTCTAGCAGGCAGGCTTCCAAACCCTACCAGCTAGTGCATGCAGACCTGGTTGGGCCACTTACGCCCTCTTTAGGAGGAGCAAGGTACTTCATGATTCTGATTGATTCTTTTTCCAGGTACATTCATGTGTATTTACTCGAACAGAAATCGCAAGCGTTTCCGAAGTTTAAGGCATTCTGTGCTTGGTTGGAGAATGTGCACGGTAAACGTATTTCCTGTTTGTTTACCGATCGGGGCGGGGAGTTTACTTCTCAGCAGTTTGAAGCTTTCCTGACTGAGAAGGGAATCCAGCATGACATGTCAACGCCCAGATCGCCATGGATGAATGGGCTTGCGGAGAGAGCAAATCAAACATTGCTGCAAGGAATCAAAACCTTTTTGCATGATGCCAATCTCCCTGATAAGTTTTGGGGGGAAGCTTTGGGGAATTTGGTTTACAGTTTTAATCGCAGATTGTCATCACCCATTGGCTGTACTCCCTATGAGAAGATGTTTGGCAAGAAACCCAATACCAAACACATGAAAATCTTTGGTTCAGACATGTGGGTACACACCCCACAAACCGACAAGCTTGGGAAGCGTGGAGCACATGGTTTGTTCATGGGGTACGAAAAAGGTGCATACAGGGTATGGATGACTAACTCTAAGTCCATTAAGTTCACAAGGAGTGTTGAGTACAATCCTAACTGGGGGGGAAATATGGGAATTTTCCAGAGTTACCCAGAGGAGGATGAAGGTGATGTCAAGCAAGCAGCTAAAGATGAGAAAGCTGCTGCTGATGAGGATGAGGATGAGGATGATGATGATGATGATGATGATGATGATGATCAGAGTTCGGATTCCAGTTCAGTGGGCGGCGCTGCTGCTGCTGCTGATGTCAGTGGCAGTGATGACACAGCAGACTACGAGAGCGCAAAGGCCTCGGTCAGACCATCTGATGCGTCTGACAATGAACTGGAAGAACCACAGTTCACCATTGGTCATTTTTCTCCTAAGAAAGAGGAGATGAGTCCAGAAGACTTGCGTCTAGTACGTAGGTCTGAAAGGGCGACCAAAGGCAGACCTCCAAAGAGGTATGCTGATGAGTTTGCTAAGACAGCAACTGCTGTTCTTAGTAGCTCAGAGAAGGTGTGGGAACCTTCAAGCTTCAAAGAGGTTCAGGAGTTAACCTCTAAAGATGCTGAGCCTTGGCTTAATGCCATGAAGGCTGAAGTTGATTCCTTGAACAGGAACCAAACTTGGGAACTGGTACCGGTAGTCCCAGGAATGAGACTGGTTGGCAGCAAATGGGTCTTCAAGGCCAAGACAGACCAGAATGGCAAGGTAGTCAGACACAAAGCCAGATTGGTTGCCAGAGGTTTTTCACAGGTACCAGGACAGGATTACCACGAGACCTACTCACCCACAGTCAAATATGAGAGCATTCGGCTGATGCTCAAGATCGCTGCGGAGGAGAAACTGCATGTTTCCCATCATGACATTAATACAGTTTTTTTGTACGGGATTTTGAATGAACAGCTGTTCATGCTTCCACCTGATGGGATGGAGATACAGAAGGGAATGGTCTGTAAACTGCGGAAATCCTTATATGGTCTCAAGCAGAGTGCCAGGTGTTGGAACACAAAACTCACTGAGACATTGCTTTCTCTAGGTTTTCACCAGGGCAAAGCTGATCCATGTGTATTTGTCAAGGAGGAGGGGCAAAACAAACTGTATTGTTTATGTTTTGTTGATGATCTTCTGATGTTTTGGAAGAATCAGGCTTTTTACCAAAGCACCCTAGCTCAGCTGAAGGAGCACTTTGACATGAAGGATCTTGGCGAGGTATCCAACTATCTTTCTCTGCAGGTGGAGAAGGACCAAGCAGGTAATTTTCTGGTACACCAAACACAGAAAATTGCTGATGTGTTAACCAGGTTGAATTTGGTTGATGCAAACCCAGCAGACACACCGATGGTGACAGGTTACCAGGTAGACAGTACTGCTGAAGCGTTTTCTGACACAACGCTATACAGATGCATTCTAGGCAAGATGAATTTCATTGCCAGATGTTCAAGACCTGACATAGCTGTAAGCTGTAATTTGCTTAGCAGACATGCCAACAATCCTACGGTTCAGGATTGGAAAGCTCTGAAGCGCATAGCCCGCTATTTGAAAGGGACTATGCACTACAGGCTGAGGTTCACCAGTCAAAAGACTGGAGGTCTTGAAATCTTTGCAGATGCAAGTTTTGGAAGTGACACCACGGATGGTACAAGCACTTCTGGTGTGTGCTACATGTACAACCACTGCCTGTTTGACTGGTTGTGCAAAAAGCAGACAACAGTGAGCCTAAGTTCCTGTGAAGCAGAACTCAATGCTCTGTCATTTTCACTCATGGATTGTGAATGGTTGATGCAACTGTTTAAGGACATAGGGGTTTCTGTGAAATGTCCTATTCAAGTGTATCAAGACAATAGATCGTGTTTGGCTTTGCTGAACTCGGAGAGTTGCAAGCAGAGAACCAAGTACTTGCAGATTAAGCTACATCGTGCAAGAGAGTGTATTCAGAAAGGACTGATTCAAGTGTCCTACATGGCAGGAAATGAAATTCCTGCTGATCTGTTGTCTAAGGTTGTTAACAGAGAACAACTTAAGGTTTATGTACAAAGGTTGCAATTGGGTGAACCACAGGTACAACAGGTTACACGGAAAGGGGGAGGATGTTAGGATATTTCCGTTCCACCTTAAAAGGGAGCAGGCTTTGTGAGTCACAGAGTCTGCGCATGTTCTAATCACAGGGTGTTTATGCTTGCTGTTTCCTTTCGTTTTCTCAGTTGGTCGAAGACACTGACTCAGAACGGTCATGTTTTTCCTTTGTTCTGTTCAGCGCTAAATAAACTGTAATTATGCTCTTCTGCGGTGCGAGCTTTTGGCTGTGTTTCTGCTGATAAACATTGTGCACAAGCCTGGAATGTGGCAATCTATTTCTAAGGCTTTGTGCCGCTAACTGCTGGATCTGCCTGACTACGGGAGATCGATGGACGTCCGACAGCCGGCTTGGGGCCATGATGGACAATATCTCCCTGGCAGTTTCCCAACACACCCAATCCAACTCCAGATGGAAGTAAATCCACAACCTGATTGGCCTACA
Organism: Podarcis liolepis; assembly: GCF_965112155.1. NCBI lineage: Eukaryota > Metazoa > Chordata > Lepidosauria > Squamata > Lacertidae > Podarcis > Podarcis liolepis. Next base: position 17,496,926 of record NC_139568.1, read on the forward strand.
GGAGAATTCCGGAATTAGCCAATCACGTGCAGCCCATTGTGTAAATAATGTATATAAAGCAGATACTTCGAGGGGACTTTCATTCCTCCTCACCACTATGAGCTGAATAAAGAGCATGAAATCCACTCTCGACTCTGAGTATATTTCACTGGCAACGAATATGGGATCCCGCTGAGCTGACCGTCACACACAGCACCGCAGCACCTCCACCTGCCGCACCACTGCCTCGCACCGTGTATCCAGGCTTCAGCTCCGGGACCCAAGGAACTCAGAATGGCAACCGACAGCAGCTTCTCGCCGTTCAACCCAGCATCCGGAGACTGGGAAGCGTACGCCTCCCGTTTCACCTTCCTCCTAGAAGCCAAAGGGGTCACCGACGAAGAAGATGCCAAGAAGAGGGCGATATTCTTCAGCGTCTGCGGAGAGGAGACGTTTGAAATCACTCGGGCTCTCCTTGCACCTGAAGATGTCGCTACTGTTCCATACAAAACAATAATGGAACAGCTGAAGGGGCACTTTTCGCCGCAGCCCTCAGTGGTGGCTCATCGAAATGCCTTCTACGCAAAGTGGCAAGCCCCTGGGGAAACCATAACTGGGTTTGTGACCTCTCTCCACCAAGTCGCCCGGTTCTTCAACTTCTCTCTCTCTCTTTTTTTAAATAATTTTTATTAACTGGCCAATCACATCAAATTAAATCATATCACATAAATTTCGAATTACAAAGCCAAATTTTAAATTTTGTTGGGGGGACCCATATTTCAAGATCCGAAGGGGAATTCTGATCATCTTCTTGCTGCTGCGTTAATGTCCCAATCAGTCCAAATCAGTTCAAACAGAGTTCATAATTCTATCCCATCTTATCTTGCTGTTTCCACATCACATCTTGTTCATATATTTTCTCTTTTTTCTTTATGATCTCTTCTGATAGTCTCCTTAAGCCGGTAAACACCAATAGTAATAATAGTCCTGTGTGAATTTTCCGTTCTTCCAATCCTCAAATCGAGATGGTTTCCATATATCATCTCCTTCATAGATAACATCGCTCTATCCATCATAGTCTCGTAAAACTGTCGCTTGAGTCCCACTGAGGAGTTTAACCACAATATATAGACAACTCTATTTCTTTCTCTCTCCTCCCAGACTCAAGACCTCCAACAGAACTTCCCAATGTGGCGACGGCATTTTTAACTGCGTCATTTCAAAGCTCTTACACTTTCCATGCTCTTCTTAAAACATGCTTTGGTTCGAAAGTTTATCTCCACACAGCCTTAAATCCACAGCTTAAGTCCTTAACACAACGTTTCTGACTTGTGAGGTGTGGGAGTCAGATAGCCACGGCAGAGGCTTGTAATATTGCAGGGTGCCCCCTGACCTCGGCTGACCAGCACTCTGAGCTTTACAATGTATTGGAATGCATGACCTCATATGGAGTTATGTCCCCCCCCCCTTCTGGGCAGTGTAACCCTATATCGTTTGTGGGTGGGTTAAAGCCTTGACCGGATGTAGGTAACGTGAGACATTGGAATGCAGCCATGCGGCTGGAGAGGAACAAAGGGCTATAAGAATAAACGGACTGGAGGAAGAGGAGAAGTCTGAATGAGCTGCCTCCGTCTATGGAAATATTGCTAGCCTCTGGGTCTTAATTTTATGCTTAAAAAGCACCATTTGTAACGGCGGGCTCCGACAAGTGGTGCCCCGTGTGAGGCAAACTTAAAAGAAGAGGCTAACTTAAAGAAAAGAGGCAAAATTAAAGAAAACAGTCTGAGGCAGACTAAGAGGATTTTAAAAGAAACTGTGAGAGGATTTTCGATCCAAGCAGTGGTTATCATCGGCTCACTACGTCCGGCAAGGATTGCAAAGCGCTTTACATCTTTAAAAAAGATCCCGGTGAGTTCGATCCCTTCTATTATATTGATTTTTGAAAAATGGGCAGCTCTTTGACTACTCCCCAACAGAACTTTTTAAAAGACTTAAAATTTCTCCTCTCCTCCAACAAATTGGAAGTTCCAGAGGGTGATTTGATACAGCTTATTCTGTGCATTCATGAACATTGCTCCTGGTTCCCTTTGAATGGAACATGTGAATTAAAACTTTGGGACAAGATTGGTGAACATTTTCATGAGCTCTCCAACATCAGTGCTCGGATTTTAAATGCATGGTGCAAGGTTCGATATGCTATGGGTTCCTTATTACCAAAAAATATCTCCCTGGCTGCATTGCCAACACAACCTCCAGCTTCTTTAATCCAGCCTGCTGTGTTAGAGTGTGCTGTGTTAGCCTCTGTTCCAATACTTGCCCTGCCAGCGGCTCTAGAACCCAAACCTCCAGATTACAGTTCCTCACCAGAGGACCCAATCCTGCAAAAATACCGTGGTCTGGCTGGAAATAATCCACATCTTTCAGAGGCAGGACCAGCTACCCATTTTCAACCTGCAGTTCTTGCCTGTTCCTTAATTCAGGATACTATGGCATTCCCTGTCATTGTGCCCCCTGCTGGTGCTCCAGCAGGAACTCAACCTTTTGAGCACCAACCTTTTGACTTTAAAATCTTGAAAGAGCTCCAATTGTCAGTTAGGACAAATGGATTTCAAGGCCCATTCACACAGGCTCTTTTGGAAGCCACATTAGCCCAGCCTTTGGTTCCAGATGACATCAAGCCTTTGGCACGTACAGTTTTACCCCCATCAGCTGGTGTTTTGTTTGACCACGAATGGGAAACTGCCTGCCATGCTTATGCTCAAGCCTTGTTACAACAAAACAGGGGAAATAATCCAAATATTACCCTTGCAGATGTCACAGATGCCATGATGGGGTGTGATCCTTTCGCTCAGGCTTCAGTACAAGCCACACTGTTGCAGATCTTATTGAGGGATACTGCTCTTGCTGCTCAACAAGCAATGAGAAAAATCCCGGAACCCACCAGTATCCAGTCGAGGTGGGGTTCAATCAGACAAGAACCTAGAGAATCATATTCTTCCTTTATGGACAGGCTGCTTACAGCAGTGAGTCATCAAATTGAAAATCCTGAAGCCAAACAAATAATTTTCAAACAATTGGCCTTGGAAAATGCCAAAGAGGATTGTAAAGTTGCACTGAGACCGAAAATACACAATCCTGCCACAGATACAGCAGCCATGCTTCGCATTTTTCAGTCTGTTGGTACAGCCACCCACAAGGCCCATTTGCTAGCCTCAGCGCTCAATGAAAACCAGCCTGTAGCCACTGATACGTTTCCAGCGTGGCAAACCAGGATCACCGATACCTCAGTGTGGGTAGAACGGTGGCCTCCACCAAAAGGAAAATCCGCAGCAATGGCACCATCTTGTTTCTAAACAGCTTATTTCTGAACAATTGACTTTCGGCCACATTGAACCATCTTCATCCCACTGGCTCCAGCAGACAAGGAACAGTTTGCTTTTACATTGCCAGTATATCACAATTCGCAACGATATCAGTGGATTGTCCTCAAGGCATGCGGAACTCCCCTACACTTTGTCAACATTTTGTGAGTGAAGCATTGAAACCTTTCCACATGCGCCACCTAGAGGTGCTGCACACAAGCTGCACACAAGCTGCATCTGGCCATATTTGCTACACAGTTGTTGCCAACAGGAATTTATATGCTCAGGCGGAACAAGAAGAAGACTATCTGCATTATAGAATGGTTGCATCTACCACATACCCCATCGAAGAACATTTATTCAGTAATTGAATCCACATCAGATTCTGTTATCAAAGGACATTCACAAGCGATAACTTTAAGCGGTTATGATGTTACCTCAATTTATTTACTTTTCTCACAGACTGAACAGCAGCATTTATTGATAACAAATGCTGCCGTGCAAATTGCTTTAGCTGATTTTATAGGTGTCATCATTTTTAACCCTCCAAAGGATGACCGTTTGACATTTCTGACACAGGTCACCTATGTTTTGGCTACCCCCTGTCTCTCACACCTCTCCCCTCTGCACTAACCCTCTTCACGGATGGAACAAAAAGTAGGGGGGTGGTGACATGGGAGGAGGGAGGAAAATGGAAATGCTTATTTACCCCACCACAGTCTTCTGCCCAGCGAGCAGAGCTAGCAGCTGTGATTCTTGCCTTTCAATCCTTTCCTACTCAACCTTTCAATCTTATTGTGGATACTCAGTATGTATATCGCCTTTTTGCTATGTTACCAATATCGTATATAACTCCTTCCTTGGATTCTGACTTGTTTTCCTTGTTTCTTGGCCTGCAGGCCTTACTTCAGCATAGAGAGTGCCCTTATTATGTTGCACAACTTCGCTCCCACACATCGCACCCAGGGTATTTAGCAGAGGGCAATGCAAGAGCAGATGCTTTGAGGGACATTCTGCCTTTTCTCTCTTTTCTGATCCTATACTATAGCATGTCATTCAGCACACTATCCGCTGTTTCTCAGTCATGGGTAAACCTGCGCGTATCAAAACTGATAATGGTCCAGCATATATTTCTAAAACATTTTCAGAATTTTGTATGTTGTGGAATGTGAAATTAACTCATGGCATACCCTTTAACTCCGCAGGTGGAAAGAGCACACCTGACGTTCAAAACACTATTGCTTAAACAGCTTGGCGGCCGAAGCATACCAACAGCAGATATCCCTTCGGCTGTTCACCAAGTTCTTTGTGTACCTAACCATTTTTATATCCATATCTTAGGACCCATAACCCCCACTTAATTGCATTTTAGGAAGGAGGAGGCACTCCCCTGCCCCTTGGTGGTGTACCGACGCTTGCCTGATCCCCCGTGGCATGGACCTGTCCCGCTGATCACGTGGGGACGAGGGTAAGCAGCAGTGGACGTCGAGGACAAGCCTTTGTGGGCTCCAGCTCGATGCGTGCGGCCATGGCGAGCCTCTTTAACCGCAGATGCGCCTTCCTAACCATTTGCCTTGCCATCCTTTGCTGCACCGTTATACAAGGAGAAGCAGACAACCCAATACAGTTGAAACCACCATAATTCACCTTATCGGCTGGCAAGCAGCTGTCGCCAGAATCCTACTCTGGCTGGCAGCATCCATGGCTCAGCCACTCTCGAACTATAAGAACAGCATTGTTGAATAAGACTTTTAGGGGTGAAAATTATCATAAGATATGGAGGAATATTATTTTTGTACAAGATATGATTAAGTTTACCAGTTTATTGCATGCTTCTAAATGTTGGTTATGTATGCACATGCCACCCTTTTGCGAGTCATTCAGGCATAATGCTTCATGATGTGCCTGTCAATGGATCTTTTCAATTTACAAATATTATATCCCCTAAGCAAACTTTTTGGCCCCCAGTACACTTGACCCTCCATGAGCCTGCACCCATTTATTTTCAAAATAAGGAGGGGAAAGAATCATGGGGCATATATCCAAACTGTCAATATACATTGAATTTCACTTTTAATAGCTCTTGTTCTCTTACAGGAACATACAATGACCAATCTCAGTGCTATAGAATTGACACCAGTGCATGGCTAAAAACTAGGAAAGAAGCCTACCATGCAGCTTGGAATCAGAATTCTTATATTCTTGGCTTCCGGATGGAAGTTGGCTTCGACATTTATTGATTTTAGTGATCATTATAGTAGTTAATTTTGTGTTGCTGTATACAATGTATTCTTTCTATAATCTCTGTATGTACTGCATGGTTCTCCAGTCCGCAGCCCGCTTCCGGTCTCACATGAGTCTGTCGCTCTCGATATAACCGTATTGGTTCTGATTAATTAAATAAAGAAAGAGGGCATGTGGGAGTCAGATAGCCACGGCAGAGGCTTGTAATATTGCAGGGTGCCCCCTGACCTCGGCTGACCAGCACTCTGAGCTTTACAATGTATTGGAATGCATGACCTCATATGGAGTTATGTTCCCCCCCCCTTCTGGGCAGTGTAACCCTATATCGTTTGTGGGTGGGTTAAAGCCTTGACCGGATGTAGGTAACGTGAGACATTGGAATGCAGCCATGCGGCTGGAGAGGAACAAAGGGCTATAAGAATAAACGGACTGGAGGAAGAGGAGAAGTCTGAATGAGCTGCCTCCGTCTATGGAAATATTGCTAGCCTCTGGGTCTTAGTTTTATGCTTAAAAAGCACCATTTGTAACGGCGGGCTCCGACAGTGAGGGGAAGGGATTCTTGTTTAATCACATAAGAAAAGTAGGGAGAGTTTTTTCCCCCTCCCCCCTCAGTCATTTGCCGTACCTTGTCTTGGCGTATCTTCTCATGTTTTATTCTTATCTTGTTTTACCAGAGATCTCTTCTGTTAGCAGTCTTTACTCCCCCTTCTCTCTTGAAATATGTGCATTCCTTTCATCCAAATTGTTTCTTTTGAAGTTCTTGCATCTAGTGGCGCGAATCAGGGACGGCGTCGAGGAGTGCCAAAATCCCACAGGATGGCTTTGTGCCTAGTGCCCCCACCCCACAAATTCGGGGGTGGTATAGGGCACAGCAGGCAAGGGCCGTCCCCCCCCCCCACAATCCTGGGGGGGTTAAAGAGGCTAATTACCCCCATCATAGCCTCCAAATTACCTCGTGTGGGTCGGAGAGATATTATTGTCAGCCATCTTCCGATGCGCCCCCTAGTCCACATTTAGCATCATACGTGGTGTCAAGGTAAAGACATGGCTGCAAAGGAGCTTCAAGGGTGCGTTCAGTTGTTCTTTGGCAAGCAGGGTTTGTTGACCGCACTTTTGGAGTTGACCACCAGTATTTGTTGTTTGGATTGAAACCATGCCTGCAGAAGGACATTTCCTCGGCAGATCAGCTTTGCAGGCAGCTTCATCAAGAGGGGAGGTGTGGGATAATTACATTGGGATGGCTCAGTTGGTAGAGCGTGACACTCTTAATCTCAGGGCTGTGGGTTCAAGGTCCACCTTACACAAAAAGGGGGAACTTGCAAGGTGGGCCCAGATGTATAAGGACAAAGCTTCTTGCTTTGGACCAGCCTGGGAAGGAGGCAGGGTGCAGGTAACAGGATAGAACACTTTCCTTGCCAGGCTGTCAATAGCTGGCAGTAACCACTCAGTGGCCGAAGCTCTGCTCATCTTCCTGGAGGCAGTGCCAGAACCAGTCCTTTAAGAGAGTTTGTGTACTGGTCCAGTAAACGCTTCCGCTGCGCCATCAGCAACGGCTCTCTTTGCAGAGCATTAATTAAGTCCAGTGCAGAGATTCTTGTTGCAGTACAAGCTTCAAAGTCTCAGCAGCAAAGAAATAACGACACAGGGAAGCCTGTCTTTCCAAAGACAGGTTTATTGCAGAAAGATAACAGAAACACCTCCGGAGCTTTCGGACATTTTTGCTTCATGCCCCACACCACGCAGAGAAAACAAACACTCTTTATATACTGAGCAACTTAACAACTTAACGAGCTTGACTACTTAAAGTTACATGACATTGCTAACTTGCCAGCGTCTTAGGTTTCACACCCTAACATCCTTTGCTATGAACTGTATCAGTGCTGCCTTGAGTGCTCACATGACAGCCACCTCTGTCGCCAGGTCAGCCCCAGAGCCCCATCTCTTCCTGGCTGGTCTGTGGTGTGTACAGAAGCATAGAATCAGAAGGGATTTCCAAAGTCATCTAGTCCAACTGTTGCCGTGAGTTACAGGAAATCCACTAAAACATCCCTGAAAGCCAGTAAACCGGCACACTGGCAGGAGGGTTAGTCTGGTCTGGGAAGCCTTGTTAACTGCAGAGGTTGCTGATGTCTCCTTTGATAACCATCCCTCTCGGTTGTGGAGGGGGGTGGGGTGCGCACATGTTGCCTTTTTGCTTTCTGACAAGGAGTTGTAACAATAGCTCACCTGTTTCAGTGAACCTCGCTTCAATTTCCAACACAGGAAGCAGCCATATACTGAATCAGACCCCTGAGCCATCTAGCTCAGTATTGTCGAAATTGACAAGCAGCGGCTCTCAAGGATTTCAGACAAGGGATGTTCCCTACCCTCCTTGGAGATGCTGGGGGTGGAACCTGAGACTTTCTGCATGAAAACACTTCCGGTGGAGCGTGATCCTGTCGCAAGCGAGGGATTTTCCGGAGAGAGGAATCCCGGCTATTTCGGAAGAAAAGGGGGTGCTACAGGGCGCAGTAGCCCCCTATTAAGCCTCTGGAGGGAGTCCAGGGTCTCAGGTTCCTGGCAGTGCCCAAAAAGCTGCCCGTCCGGCCGTCAGGTAGCCGCCGAAAGGAGGTGAAGAGCACGGCGGAACGGGATAGCGGGCTATCGGGAAGCCATTGCTGCATCCGAATAGCAAAGCCCCGAGCTTGCAAGGAACAGCGCTCCGCTCTCAAAACTAAGAAATTTGGACCTAATTAAATTACAAATTAGAAGATTTGGATTTAAGGAAGGCTCCGAAATAATAAAGATTTATTTGAGTTCAGCTGCCATCTGGAATCAGTTTTGACGCAGCAATACAAGCAGAGCTGGAAAATGAAAGTAAGTTGCCGCTATCGGCTATTGTTTCCGTTTCCCTCATAACTTTTAAGAACTTTTAAGAACAAAGTAAAGAAGTTAAAAGCAATTCCTGCAGAAGATTTAAAAAGTACAAGGCTACTATAAAAAAGGGGGAACAGAAAGTTATTAATGTGGTGTATAAAGGTCTTGGATGTAAAGGAGGATATATAAAGAACAGATTCTTTGTCTCTCCACTTTCGCTTTTAAAGACAAAGAATAGAGAAACGGAAGGACAGTTTCCGACTCCATTGTTAACAATAAAGATTTGGAAAGTCTGCAGTTGCAGTGAAGAGGACTTAATATATTTTTCTTTCATTCTCCCTATTAATTAAACTTTAAATTCGGCATACTAAAATTAAAAGTTTGAAATGGTTGGAGTTTACATATTTTGATCTATTGATTTATGTCTTTTAAATTCGGACTTTGATCTCCTAGTGGATGGAATTGGTCAGTACAACTTGTTTTTCATGGCACACTTGTTTTTTATGGTTCATCTTAATGTCAGTGGAATACTTTTGAAGTGATTTTGGCTCTTCTCCCCTTCTGTACTGTATTTTTTTCTCTTCGGAACAATATTGGTTAATTTCTGCAGATACTTCACCAATACTACTCTGGAGGTGTCATCTTATTCAATTTGGATTACAACATAATCTGAAACTGGGTTTTTTAATGTTGTTTTTATTTTATTAAGTACACCCCTAAAACATTTTTTTTTGTTTTTTTTCTTTCTTTTAACTATAAATTGGACTTGTTCTGGATTACAATATAAGTCCTTCAGGATTGCAATTTGACTTATTTGGATTACAATTCTTACAATTACAATTCTGTTTGGATTACAACCCAATTTGGATTACAATTGATTCAAGCATAAACTTAGAAGAATAACCTAATTAAGGATTAGCCCAACTGGGGGCAAGAAGATTGGAACTTTGGTTTTGATCCCGACTTACCCTTTATTGCTTTCAGATTACTAAGGGAGATTAACTAAATTCTACTCCAGGGTTGGAGTCGTGAGACATTTATATTTGAAAAAAGATTCTGTTTTTGCTATCTTTGACATTCTTCCTTTCCCCCCCCCTTCTTCTATTATTTTATTATTTTTGTTTTTTCCAAAACTGATACATTACAATTTAAAGTGATATATTACAATGTAAAATTGTAAAATTGGTTACATTTTATATTTATATGCGCTGTGATTTGATTAAGTGGGGAACGTGTTACGAGATTAGTGTTAAGTGTTATTTTGTTGAAAATGACGCACCAACAGAAGAAAGGGATGGAGGGGGGGACGCCAACAGACAGGAGAGCATCTAAACAAGAAACAGACTTTAAAGCAGAAATATTGAAAATGTTTGCAGAAATTAGACAAAGTGAAAATAATTTGGAAACAAAATTAGAACAAGTGGATAGTAAAATTGGGAAAATAGATAAAAAAATTGATGAGACAGTTAACGAACTGAAAGGACAAATTAAAGATGTAGCTAAGAGAACACAATCACTAGAAGAGGGGTGGGAAAAGACAAAATTGGAGATGAGGGAAATGAAATGAGAGGAAGAAAGGATGAAAGTGGAAATGATAGAAATAAACAAATCTCAAGAGGAAATCAAAGATGCAATTGCTATGAATGAACTGAGACAGAGGGAAGTGAACCTGATGCTGAGATCTGTACCGGAAATACAAAATGAAAATATTAAAGAGAGATTGACAACGGAAATTGCGCAGTGGTTGGAGCTACCAGTAGAAGAAGTTGCAAAAACAGTACAAAACGCATTTAGAATGAGAGTAAGAGCAACCAAGGCAAGAAAATTTCCAGGAGATTGCTTAATTACGTTCAAGGACAGAGAGATGAGAAATTTGATACTACAGAAGAATAGAGAGAAAAGATTATATATAGACGGAAATTACATAATCATTTTTAAAGATATTCCAATAAGGCTGTTGAAACGAAGAGATCCATATAAGCCACTGGTGCAGATCCTTAAGAAAAACAAGATTGACTTCAAATGGGAATTTCCAGAGGGAATCTCATTTTTCTACAAAACTCAGAAGCGTAGATTGACAAGCCCAGAAGAAATAGGGAAATTCACGAGAAGATATAAGGAACTACAAGTGGAAGAAGAAGAGGTCAAAGGTGCAGAAGGAGGAGTAGGATCTTCAGAATCGGGGGAAGAAGAAGAAGAAGAAGAAGAAGAAGAAGAAGAAGAAGAAGAAGAAGAAGAAGAAGAAGCAGCAGCAGCAGCAGCAGCAGCAGCAGCAGCAGCAGCAGCAGCAGTTAGGTCATAAAGAAACTAAACTAAATTTATTTAATTGGAATTCAAGATGGCGTTGAAATTATGGAATTGGAATATTAATGGGATGAATGATAAGAAGAAACAAAATAAAATTGAACAATTCTTAAAAATGAAAAATTTGGACATTATATGCCTACAAGAAACCCACGTAGCAAGGAAACATAGGAAAATTTTGATCAATAAAAGACTTGGAAATGAATTTATATCTTCGGACAAAGAGAAAAAAAGGGGGGTTGTTTTATACATTAAAAACAAAATTGAATCCCAACAAATATTTAAAGATGAAGAAGGAAGAATCATAGCAGTCCAGATCAAATGGCAAGGCGAAAATTTAATAATTGTCGGGATCTATGCACCTAATGGAAATAAGACTGATTTCTATAAAGCTCTGGAAGAAAGACTGTTTGAATACATGGATCAGAAAATTATAATAATGGGAGATATGAATGGAGTGGTTTCGCTGGAAATGGGTAGATTAAGAGAAGGAACAAACAAAGAAGGGAAACTACCTAAGACTTTTTTCACAATGACTAAGAATTGTATTTTAATTGATATTTGGAGACTTAGACACCCATTGGAAAAGCAATTTACATACTATTCAGAACCGAATCAGTCAGTGTCAAGAATCAACCAAATATGGGTTTCGAACGAATTGACTCCAAGAATCCAACAAATTGAAATACAACCTAAAGTAATCTCAGATCACAACCCAATAAAATTGGAACTAAAAGGTTTTGAAGAAAGAACTTTTAGATGGAGAATCAATGATTATCTGTTGGACGAGGAGAAGATCATAGAAAAAGCGCAAAAGAAACTAACCGAATATTTTATGGATAACATCAACAAAGGTACAAAGATGAACATTGTTTGGGACGCAAGCAAAGCAGTCATGAGAGGATTTTTTATTCAGCAGAATTCATTGAAGAATAAAAATAGGGGGAAAGGGAAAAAAGAAATTTTAAAGCAGATTATGGACAATGAGCAAAAATTAATCAAAAAACCCAATAATTTAAAAATCAAGCAAGAAATCAAGATTCTACAAACTCAATTTGCAATGATAATTAACAAAGAAGTAGAATGGAATATTAAAAGATTAAGACAGAAAAACTTTGAATTCGCTAACAAATCAGGGAAATGGCTTGCATGGCAAATTAAAAAGAGAAAGGAGCAGAATACAATCAACAATATTATTGTAAATGGTGAAGAGACATCTAATCCAAAAGAAATAAGAAAGGGATTCTTGGATTTTTATAGACAACTATATAGAAATAAGGAAAAGAATAATATGAAGAAAGTAGAAAGATTTTTAAAAGATAAAAAGGTGCAGAAGATCCCGACAGAACAAAGAGACCAGCTGAACGCCCCAATTGAAACTGACGAGATTAAAGAGGCTATAAAAGAGTTGAAGAGGGGGAAAGGCCCCGGGACCAGATGGATTTACATCAGGCTACTACAAAGAGATGAGAAATGTTTTGATGATATCATTGAAAGAAGTTATGAACAATATTTTAAAAGTAAGAGAAATTCCAGAAACATGGAAAGAAGCATTCATTACTTTGATCCCAAAACAAGATTCTGATTTAACTCAAGTTAAAAATTATAGGCCTATTTCACTGTTGAACACAGACTATAAAATATTTGCGGGAATTTTAGCGAAGAGAATGAAAAAGATATTGACAAGAATCATCCACAAAGATCAAGCAGGTTTCCTGCCAGGCAGACAAATGAAAGATAATATAAGAAATATAATTAATATTTTGGAATATCTGACTGCCAGGAATGAGAAACAAGCGATATTAATGTTTGTGGATGCAGAAAAGGCCTTTGATAATATAGCATGGGATTTTATGTTGAAAAATTTGGAATATATGGATGTGGGGAAAGATTTCTTCAACGGAATTAAGGCAATATATACAGAACAGAGAGCTAAACTGATAGTTAATAATGTAATCACGGAAGATATAAAAATATCTAAAGGAACGAGACAGGGTTGTCCGCTCTCGCCATTGTTATTTATAACGGTCCTAGAGGTCTTTTTAAGTACGATCAGACGAAACAGTTCAATAAAAGGGGTGACAGTAGGTCAGAATGAATATAAAGTTAAAGCCTTTGCCGATGATCTGGTAATTACGATTGAAGAACCAATGGAAAGTGTAAAAGTAGTACTGGAGGAGATTGAACAATTTGGAAAAGTAGCCGGGTTTAGACTGAATAAGAAAAAAACAAAAATAATGGCTAAAAATATGGAGCAAAATATGATAGAAACAATGTAACAATTGACAGAGATAGAGGTGGTGAAAAAGGTAAAAAACTTGGGAATTTGGTTAACTCTTAAAAATATTGACCTGTTCCAGAACAATTATATACCGGTTTGGAAAGGAATAAGGAACGACCTGGAGGTGTGGGGTAGAATGAAACTGTCCTTTTGGGGCAGAATTTCTACGATAAAGATGAGCGTACTTCCAAAGATGTTATTTCTATTTCAGACTATCCCCATTATAAAGGGGGTAGGGATTTTCAAAGAATGGCAAAGAGTGATTTCAAGGTATATCTGGCAGGGGGGAAAGCCAAGAATAAAATATAAAATATAAGTTACTAACAGATGCAAAAGAAAGAGGAGGCTTTGCCCTGCCAGATATGAAATTATATTATGAAGCAGCATGCCTATGTTGGTTAAAGGAAGGATAAAATTAGAAAATAAGGAATTATTAGACATGGAAGGTTTTGATAACAGATTTGGATGGCACGCATACTTATGGTGTGATAAGAAGAAAGTTCCCAAAGGTTTTGGGAACCACATCTTCAGGAATTCATTAATAGAAGTATGGGACAGGTATAAAAATTTATTGGAACCAAGAGTACCACACTGGTTATCTCCGTTGGAGGTTATGAGTGTAAAGAAAATTAATATGAGAAGTAAATGGATTACATATGGTGAAATGGTAACCAAAGAAAGAGGAAAATGGAAATTGAAACCATACGAACAAGTGAAAGAGTATGTATATGATTGGTTGCATTATTTTCAAGTAAATGAAAGGTTTAAAAAAGATATAAAAGAAAGTGGTTATGGAGAAAAAGATTCAAAGTTTCAAACAGATATAATAAATAATGAATGTAAAATTTTGTCAAAAATGTATAAGATATTATTGGAATGTGTCAGGGAACTGACATCAGAGCAACAGGAGAAGAAGAGGCTCTCCGATTCTGCAGGGGAAGGTACCAGCACAAGGGGGAGACGTAACTTGATAGAGGGGGAAGGAAATCAGCGTAACACCAAGGATCCAGGAGAGCAAATGGCAGAGGAGGTGGAAGGGCTCCGGGATTCTTCCTTGGAAGTCAGTGAGGAGAGCACTGGTCCTCCACTACCCACGCCCTCCCTGCGCAGAAGACTTCCGCGCAATGAGAGGCGGAGACGATTGGGTGTCAAACAGCTTTTATGCTGGCAAAGGTTTAAGAAACGCCCACAGACAGATTCTGCTAGCGACGGAGGCAGCCACGCTGAGATGGGCTGTGCAGTCAAAACGGTTTAAACCATGCAACCAAGCTCCCAAACGGGAAGGTTTACGCATGAGTAACTCCCAACCATTACAGAATGGTATACGAAAGATGAAGAGGTTAAATCGGTAATGATACAATGGGCCAAAGACTTTGGGTATAATATTCAATTTGATGATTGGGAAAAATTGTGGAAAGAAAATCTAAAATTTACTGCATGCATGGTATTGAAGGAAAATGTGATGAAAATGTTTTATAGATGGTTTTATAAGACATGTAATAAGTGGTGGAAATGTAAAGGGGGAAAAAGGAACGTTTTATCATATGTGGTGGGAATGTAAGAAAGTGAAGAGTTTCTGGGAAGCGATATATAATGAATTGAAGAAGATGTTAAAATATACATGTCAGGGAACTGCCATCAGAGGGAAGAGGAGAGGTAAGACGTTCCAGTGATGCAGGGGAGGGAACTAGCAAGGAGAGAGAGAGAGCTTCCTCGGGGGAAGGAAATCCAGGGGACACCAGGGAGAAAGGGGAAGCTGAGAGTACGGCGGAGGGGAGGCTCCGAGACTCTTCCAGTGAAATCAGCGGAGAGAGCACAGGACCTCCGCTTGGCACGCCCACGCTGCGCAGAAGGCTTCCACGCAGAGAATCTAGGAGGAGACTTGGAGTCAAGCAACTTTTATGTTGGAAGAAATTTAGGTCACGCCCACTGATGGATTCTGCCAGTGACTAAGACAGTCGCGTTTCAAGGGCTGTCAAACCAGGGAAAGTTTTAGCTATACGACTAGCTTGGAGCAGTTTGCAGTTTTCGCACAAGCAACCCCAATTCCCATTACAGCAATCCGTCAGTCTCTTGTTGCTTGTGCGGAGAGCAGCAGAGGCAGTGTCATGGGTCAAACCGGAGGAGCAGGCGCCGGAGAGGGGGCCAGGAAGGAACCAACGCTCGAAGAGAGAAACAGAGAGTTGGAGCAGCAACTGGCTATACTAGGGGCGCGGCTGGATGAAAGGTGGACTCAGGATGCCCAGGGGAAGCCCACCCCCATCGCAAGGAAGGTACCGGGACTAGTGCAGAAGTTTTCAGGCAATCCTAGAGACTATAATGCTTTTAAGACAGAAGTGCAATATGCGCTGGACCTGCAGTATGAGGACTTTGTAGACGATGGGGGGAGGGTCGGTTTTGTGATAGGGCACCTGGAAGGCGGGGCCAGAGAATGGATTAGGCCCTTAATGGCATCGGAGAATGCCGCCTTAAAGGACTTGAGGAAATTTTTTAGCACCATGGACCATATGTTCTCAAGTGATGTGGAGCAAAGCGTGACACGCCAGGAGCTGATGGGGTGCAAACAAGGGAACCAATCAGTGAGAGAGTACTGGTCATGATTTGCAATGCTAATCCACAAACTCGGGTGGGAACTGGGTTCAGAACCAGTACAAATGCTATTTGAGCTTTATAGTATCTGGAAGTCAACCCATCTGGTCCTGGAGATTTGCCCAGTTGCATATTTTGAATGGCTCCTTCTATCTCTTGTTCGGTTATTTTCTGATTCAGATCTATTTTACTTTGTTGAGAGATTTTTTGTAATCCATATTTCTTAAGAAACTCTTCTATGTCCCCTTCATTTTCCGGCCCTTGTGAGTATAATTTTTTAAAGTAACTCTGGAAGCAGTTTCTAATCTCATTTGGCTTATAAATGTTCTTTCCTTCAACCTCTAGGCTTGTAACCGTATTTAATTTTTGTCTTTTCTTCAATTGCCAAGCCAGAAGTTTGCCACATTTATCTGCAGATTCAAATGTCCTTTGTCTCATTTGTTTAATCTTCCATTCTATTTCTTGATTCATCAATTCCATATATTGCATCTGATATAACTTAATTTCTCTCAAAATCTCTTGGGACTTTGGTTTGGATCTCAATTTCTTTTCTCCTTCTTTTATCTTTTCCAAAGTCTTATCCTTCTTCGCATTTAGGTTTCTCTTCTTTATTGAATTTATTGAATCCTCGCATAACGACAGACTTCCGGAGGCGGCGCGAACGGCAATGGCGGTCTCCTTCAGTTGCTGAAGGGGAAGCTCCGCGGAAACGGGTCGTCCGCTACGGTGAAGCGGAGACCCACATCGGAAAACCACAGGCAGAGTGAGCCTGTGGCCGTGGGACTCGGCGGGCACCAGAAGCGCCCCCCGAAACGAAGAAGGGACCCCGTAAGGGGTTTCGGAACGTGGAAGGGTGCTGTGAGTCGATCAGTCTTTCCGCGTGAGCAAAGCCGCATAGCTGCTGTCGGTGAGCGCTAACCTTTTTTCCTGGATTATTGGATTCGGAAATAGCAACCTGTGAGTAAAAGGGACCAAAATAACTTAAACTAAATTTAAAAAATTGGGACTAAGCGGGAGATGCAACCAGGAAGTCTGTCTCCCTCTTCTGCTAAAATCTTAAAGCAATGACTTTGATCTGAAGCCTTTGAAGAGGAGTTGAAAGCTTTAACTCTGTGAATGATTTGAACTGTCGCTATAGGAACTAAGGGACTTAAATTTCTCTGTTTTTTGGATGTTGGTTTTAGTTTTTCCTCTCCCTGTGGATTTACAAAATTACATAAAGAAACCCAGGTACTTGACTGCCAAACTATTGGAGCTGTCAGTTTGCAGATTTTGTCTTTGTTACACGGAACTGTTACATCTGAGTGTCTTTGGACTAGCTACTTTGAAACATTGCAACTTTTCAGCTGGAACATTAATGGTGGAAATTCCCCGGAAAAAAGGAGAAGGATATTTCATATTTTAAAGAAAGAACAATTGGACATTATTTGCTTGCAGGAAACTCACGTGACTAGGCTCCACAGAAAAGTGCTAATTAATAAGAGATTAGGCCAAGAATTTATTTCATCAGACCGAGTCAAAAAGAGAGGGGTGGTGATTTATGCAAAGGAGAGCCTATCACCAAAATTTCTTTTTAAAGATGAGCAAGGAAGAATTTTGGCAATTGAAATACAAACTCAGGGTGAAAAGTTTTTGATATTGGGAATCTATGCACCGAATGAAGGGAAATCGGAATTCTACAAGAAGCTGCATGAGACAATGCTGGACTATCTGGACTATAGTAACATCATCATGATGGGAGATATGAATGGGGTGGTCTCTACAAACATGGATAAGTCACAAAGTCAAAACGTCACAAAAGATGGCAGACTACCTAAAACTTTCTTTGAACTGACTGACAATATGGACTTGATTGATATTTGGAGGACAAAAAAGCCCCTAGGAAGAGAAGGAACATTCTTTTCTGAAGCCCAATTGACATGGACAAGAATCGACCAGATATGGATAACGAGAGGTCTGGCACCTAAGACTAGAAAAGTGGAAATCTGCCCAAAGACCTGCTCCGACCATAACGCAGTAAAGATGGATATGAGACTAACTACAACCAGCTCCTTTAGATGGAAGATGAATGACAACCTGTTTAGAGATCAGGAGATTATCAAAAAGGCCCAAAAAACCTTAAAGGACTATTTTGAAATAAATTTGAACACTACGGTGGAAAAAAGAGTAATCTGGGACGCAAGCAAAGCGGTTATGAGGGGGTTTCTGATACAACAGAACACCACAAAGAAAAGAGCACAGAATGAGAAAAAGGACAAGATTTTGGAGAAAATTAAGGAATGTGCGAAAAAGCTAAGATCGAAACCGAAGTCACAGGAGATTCTGAGAGAAATTAAACTTTACCAAGCACAATACTCTAAATTGATAAATCAGGAAGTGGAGTGGAAAATTAAGTTAATGAAACAAAGATCATTTGAATCAGCAAACAAATGTGGAAAACTGCTAGCATGGCAGCTGAAAAAGAGACAAAAAGTAAACACGGTCACCAATCTAGAGATTGAAGGGAAAAACATCCAGAATCCTGTGGAGATTAGAAAATGTTTCCAGAGATACTTTAAACAACTTTATACTCAAGGGCCGCAAAATGAGATGGAGATAGACCAATTTTTGAGAAGGAATGGCTTACCAAAATTGTCTCAAGAAAACAAGAGATTGAAGGTGCCATTCAGAATATGCAACTGGGCAAGTCTCCAGGGCCAGATGGGCTCACCTCCAAGTATTATAAGATATTGAAAGATTATCTGACACAACCATTAATGGAGGTTTGCAATGAGATTATGGAGGGGAAGAAGGCACCGGAATCGTGGAAAGAAGCTTTCATCACATTGATACCCAAATCGGAAAATGAAAAGACACAACTTAAGAACTACCGTCCCATCTCTCTCCTGAATGTGGATTACAAAATTTTTGCTGACATTCTGGCAAGTAGACTCAAAAAAGTGCTAAATGAAGTAATTCATAAAGACCAGGCAGGCTTTCTCCCAGGCAGACATTTGCTTGATAACACTAGAAACATTATTGACATTTTGGAACTTTTACAAACCAACATTAATACAAAAGCAGTGTTGATTTTTATAGATGCGGAGAAAGGCCTTTGATAACATTTCTTGGAAGTTTATGAAGAAAAACCTTGAAGGGATGGGAGTGGGACAGGGGTTTGAAAATGGCATAGATGCAATCTATTCAGAGCAAAAAGCTAAATTGATAGTTAACAATGTGGTGACAGAAGAGTTCAAGATTGAGAAAGGAACACGACAAGGTTGTCCTATTTCCCCTTTGTTATTTATTTCGGTCCTGGAGGTGCTTCTGAATATGATTAGAGGGGACCGGTTGGTGGAAGGAGTTCAGGTCGGAGCCAAACAGTACAAACTTAAAGCTTTTGCAGATGACTTGGTTTTGACATTACAGGAGCCAGAATCTAGTACAAAAAGAGTTTTAGAATTGATTCATGAGTTTGGTCGGGTGGCAGGATTTAAATTAAACAAGCAAAAAACCAAAGTTTTGGGGGGAAAAATTGACACCTTTGGAATCAGAAAGGTTTCAGAAAGAGACAGATTTAAATGTGGTTAAAAAGGTGAAATACCTAGGGGTTAACTTGACCGCCAAAATTTTGAATTTATTTAAAGACAATTATGAAAAATGTTGGTCAGAAATCAAAAAGGATTTAGAAAGTTGGTCAAGACTGAAACTTTCCTTGTTGGGCCGAATTGCTGCTATAAAGATGAATGTATTGCCAAAAATGTTGTTTTTGTTTCAGACCCTACAGATTGTGGACAAGGTGGAATGTTTTAGAAAGTGGCAGAGAGACATTTCTAAATTTGTCTGGCAGGGCAAAAAGCCCAGAATAAAATTTAAAATTCTAACTGATGCTAAGGAAAGAGGGGGGTTTGCCCTGCCAGACTTAAGGCTGTATTATGAATCTGCAGCTTTCTGCTGGTTGAAAGACTGGTTCCTTCTTGAGAACACTGATGTCCTGGATCTGGAAGGGTTTAATAATGCTTTTGGATGGCATGCTTATTTGTGGTACGACAAGGTAAAAATTCATAAGACTTTCAAGAACCATATTGTCAGGAAAGCAATATTTAATGTCTGGATAAAATACAAAGACTTATTAGAAAACAAGACCCCAAGGTGGCTGTCACCAATGGAGGCTAAGGCTCCGAAAAGACTCAATATGGAGGCCAAATGGCCGAAGTATTGGGAAATACTAGAAAAAGTAGGAGATACTTGCAGGTTGCAGAGTCTTGAGAAATTAAAGGATAAAGTGCAAGATTGGCTACACTATGCTCAGATTAGGGAGATCTTTATTTTGGATAAAAAAGTAGGTTTCCAGGTGGAAAAATCGAAACTAGAAACAGAATTGTTGGAACCTAAGTCAAAGGTACTTTCAAAAATGTACAACTTGCTGTTAAAATGGAACACTCAGGATGAAACAGTTAAATCAGCCATGATAAAATGGGCACAGGATATTGGGTACAACATCATGTTTGCTGACTGGGAAAGGTTATGGACCACCGGTGTGAGGTTCACGGCATGTAATGCCTTGAAGGAAAATATTATGAAAATGATATATAGGTGGTACATGACCCCAGTCAAGCCTGCAAAAATATATCACTTGCATGATAACAAATGTTGGAAATGTAAGGAGACTGAAGGAACATTTTTTCACCTTTGGTGGACGTGCCCGAGAGTTAAGGCCTTTTGGGAAATGATATATAATGAACCAAAAAAGGTATTTAAGTATACCTTCCCTAAGAAACCAGAGGCCTTCCTTTTGGGCATTGTCGGCCAGAGGGTGCTAAAGAAGGACCGAACTTTTTTCATGTATGCAACAACAGCAGCAAGAATACTTATTGCAAAACATTGGAAGACCCAAGATTTGCCCACCCTGGAAGAATGGCAGACGCAACTGATAGACTACATGGAATTGGCAGAAATGACTGGCAGAATTCGAGACCTGGGAGAAGAGGCAGTGGAAGAGGACTGGAAAAAGTTTAAGGACTATTTACAGAAACACTGTAAACTGTATGAATGTTAAGAAAATGCACGGTAGAAAATATTAGGGCATCAGTAATCTGGATGAAAGATATGTGAGAATAAGTGATGGTTTAGAAACTGACGAAATTTGAAGTAATATTATGTCTAAATTAAGCAGTTCAGTATTTGGGAAAATATTTAAAGTTTGAGACATAATATCTGAGAACTACAAAATAAGAATTTAAATAAGGTAATAAATTGCTGCCTTTAATCTATTTTTAAGAACGCAGGAAAGGCAGATGTGAGGAAGTCCAAAGGTTATGGAAATTCGATATATGAAAAGTTGCTTTTGTTGTATTTTTTCTATTTTATGTTTAACCTTTTGCTGTTCTTGGTTTTTCTTTGTTTGTTTACTTTGGTGATGGTGTTATATATGTTTGGTGCTTTTCATTTTTTCTGTTTAAAATCTGCAATAAATATCTTTTTTAAAAAAAATCCTCGCATAACAGCTTTACTTGCGTCCCAAATTACTCTTTTTTCCACGTCCGTTTTAAAATTTATTTCGAAATAGTCTCTCAAAGTTTTTTGGGCCTTTTTGTAAACCTCTTCATCTCTAAATAGTGTGTCATTCATTCTCCATCTGAAGGAGCCAGCTG
Source organism: Podarcis liolepis (assembly GCF_965112155.1). Classification (NCBI taxonomy): domain Eukaryota; kingdom Metazoa; phylum Chordata; class Lepidosauria; order Squamata; family Lacertidae; genus Podarcis; species Podarcis liolepis. Next base: position 17,518,174 of record NC_139568.1, read on the forward strand.
TTGTTAGCTTCATCTCCATCCTTACGGCATTATGGTCGGAGCAGGTTTTTGGGCAGATTTCCACTTTCTTTATCTTTGGAGCCATCCCACTAGTAACCCATATTTGGTCAATTCTAGTCCATGTCATCATAGCTTCAGAAAAGAAAGTTCCCTCTCTCTCGAGAGGGTTCTTTGTTCTCCAGATATCAATCAAGTCCATGTATTCAGTCATTTCAAAGAAAGTCTTTGGTAGTCTCCCATCTTTGGAAACTACCTGTCTTTGTGCTTTGTCCATATTTGTAGATACTACTCCATTCATGTCTCCCATCATGATTAAATTGTAATCCAAATAGTCCAGTAAGATCTCATGCAACTTCTTAAAGAATTCCGACTTCCCTTCATTTGGTGCATAAATTCCTAATATCAAAACTTTTTCTCCTTGAACTTGAATTTCAATTGCCAAAAATATTCCTTGTTCATCTTTAAACATCAGTTTCGGAGATAATTTTTCTTTTGCATAGATCACCACTCCTCTTTTCTTAACTTTGTCAGATGAAATAAATTCCTGTCCTAATCTTTTATTGATGAGTAGTTTCCTATGCAACCTTGTCACATGTGTTTCTTGTAAACAAATCAAGTCCAATTGCTCTTTTTTCAATATATGAAAAACATTTCTCCTTTTTCGGGGAAGGTTCAGACCATTACAATTCCAGCTTAGAAGTTGCAGAGCCATCCTGCCGTTATTTACTTTCCCCTCCTGTTGCTCCGAGTAGTTGTTCGTCGTCCGTCTGTGATTTCAGTCCAAATGATAACTTGATAATGTCTGTTATTCCCTTTACTGTTGGGGTTGGTTCCACTTCAACCACTTCTTTCAGAAGATCTTCTCCGTTGTCTCGTAGAAATTGATCCTTGTCACTCACTGATTTTATTCTTGTTTTCCTCCCTTTATATTTAAAAGATAGGCCCTGGGGAAATTCCCACCTGAAGGGTATTCCGTTCTTTCTTAGTAGGTCAACCAGGTCTTTATAATGTGTTCTTGCGTCCAGAATGTGCTTTGGTATATCCTTGAAGATCTCCACAAAAGAATTTTCAATTTCCTTTTTTTTATAAATATTTTATTCAGTTTTCAAATACAGAATTAGAAACATAGACTAAAGAAAGAAGTAAAGAAACAAGAAAAAGAAGAAAAGAATATAAAAGAAAAACCAACCATTCAACACATTTTTTTAAATAACTAACTGGACTTCCTCACATCTCCCTTACCCTGCATTCTTTATAATAAAATTCTCAGCAAATTATTACCTTGTTTCGTACGTTATTTTGTACTTTTCAAATACTATACCTCTAAGTTTGACATACTTTTCATCAATTACTTATATCCTAAGTTAAACATAGTATTACCTTAGATTTTAACCTTTTCTTACTTAAAATATAATTTCCTATTTCCCAACTTTAATTGCTGAAGCTATAGTTTCCAAATCGTGTAAATTTTTAACATTCATACAACTTATATTGTTTTTGTAAATAGTCCTTAAATTTTTTCCAGTCCTCTTCCGCTGTTTCTTCTCCCAGATCTCGGATTCTGCCAGTCATTTCAGCCAGTTCCATGTAGTCCATCAATTGCGTCTGCCATTCTTCCAATGTGGGCAAATCTTGTGTCTTCCAATATTTTGCGATGAGTATTCTTGCTGCTGTAGTCCCATACATAAAAAAGGTTCTGTCCTTCTTTAACACTCTCTGGCCGACAATGCCCAAGAGGAAGGCCTCCGGTTTCTTAACAAAGGTATATTTAAATACCTTTTTAAACTCGTTATAGATCATTTCCCAGAAGGCCTTCACTCTTGGACAAGTCCACCAGAGGTGAAAGAATGTCCCTTCAGCTTCCTTACATTTCCAACATTTATTATCAGACAGGTGATATATTTTTGCCAGCTTGACTGGGGTCATGTACCACCTATACATCATTTTCATAATATTTTCCTTCAGGGCATTACATGCCGTGAATTTCATTCCGGTGGTCCATAACCTTTCCCAGTCCTCAAACATGATGTTATACCCAATATCCTGAGCCCATTTTATCATGGCTGATTTGACTGTCTCATCCTGAGTGTTCCATTTAAGCAGCAAGTTGTACATTCTTGAAAGTACCTTAGTCTTTGGTTCAAGCAGTTCTGTCTCTAATTTCGATTTTTCCACCTGGAATCCTATTTTTTTATCCAACTTGAAAACCTCTTGGATTTGAGCATAATGTAACCAATCTCGCACCTTATTTTTTAATTTTTCTAAACTCTGCAGCCTCCAATTGTCTCCAATTTTTTCTATTATTTCCCAATATTTCGGCCATACGGCCTCCATATTGGGTTTTTTTCGGGCCTTGGCCTCCATTGGTGATAACCATCTCGGGGTCTTATTTTCTAGTAAGTCTTTATATTTTGTCCAGACAATAAATATTGCTTTTCTGACAATATGGTTTTTAAACATTTTGTGAACCTTTACCTTGTCGTACCACAAATATGCATGCCAACCGAAAGCATTATTAAACCCTTCCAGATCCAGGACATCAGTGTTCTCCAAAAGTAGCCAATCCTTCATCCAGCAGAAAGCTGCACCTTCATAATATAACCTTAAGTCCGGCAGGGCAAATCCCCCTCTTTCTTTTGCATCAGTTAGAATTTTAAATTTTATCCTGGGCTTTTTGCCCTGCCAGACAAACTTAGAGATATCTTTCTGCCACTTTCCAAAACATTCCACTCTGTCCACGATCTGTAGGGTTTGAAACAAAAACAACATCTTTGGCAATACATTCATTTTTATAGCTGCAATTCGACCCAACAAGGAAAGTTTCAATCTTGACCAGGTTTCTAAATATTTTTTAATTTCTGACCAATATTTTTCATAATTATCTTTAAATAAATTCAAATTTTTAGCAGACAAATTAACCCCTAGGTATTTCACCTTTTTAACCACATTTAACTCTGTCTCTTTCTGAAACCCCTCTGCTTCTAAAGGTGTCTAATTTTTCTCCAAAACCTTGGTTTTTTGCTTGTTCTATTTAAACCCCGCCACCCGACCAAACTCATAAATTAATTCTAAAACTCTCTTTGTACTAGATTCTGGCTCCTGTAATGTTAAAACCAAATCATCTGCAAAAGCTTTCAATTTATATTGTTTCTCTCCGACCTGTATTCCTTGCACCAACCGGTCCTCCCTAATCATGTTCAAAAGCACCTCCAGGACAGAAATAAATAACAGAGGGGATAAGGGGCAGCCTTGTCGTGTTCCTTTTTCTATTTTGAACTCTTCTGTCACCACATTGTTAAGTATCAGTTTAGCTTTTTGCTCTGAATAAATTGCCTCTATTCCATTTTCAAACCCGCGTCCCACTCCCATCCCTTCCAAGTTTTTTTTCATGAACTTCCAAGAGATGTTGTCAAAGGCCTTCTCCGCATCTATAAAGATTAATACTGCTTTTGTATTGATGTTAGTTTGCAAAAGTTCCAAAATGTCAATAATATTCCTAGTGTTATCAAATAAATGTCTACCTGGGAGAAAGCCTGCCTGGTCTTTGTGAATTACTTCATTTAGTACTTTTTAAAGTCTACTTGCCAAAATGTCTGCAAAAATTTTATAATCCACATTTAGGAGTGAGATGGGACGGTAGTTCTTAAGTTGAGTCTTTTCAGTTTCCACCTAAGGTATCAATGTGATGAAAGCTTCTTTCCACGATTCCGGTGCCTTCTTCCCCTCCATAATCTGATTGCATACCTCCATTAATGGTTGTATCAAAAAGTCTTTCAATATCTTATAGTACTTGGAGGTAAGCCCATCTGGGCCTGGAGATTTGCCTAGTTGCATATTCTGAATGGCACCCTCAATTTCTTGTTGTGTTATTCTGTAATTCAGGATTGTTCTCTTTTCCTGGGCTAATTTTGGTAATCCATTAATTTTTAAAAATTGGTCTATCTCAGTCTCTTCCTGCGGCCCTTGCATGTAAACCTTTTTGAAGTATCTCTGGAAACACTTTCTAATTTCCTCGGGTTTCTGGATATTTCTTCCTTCAATCTCTAAGTTAGTAACTGTATTCAATTTTTGTCTCTTTTTCAACTGCCATGCTAGCAGTTTCCCACACTTGTTCGCTGATTCAAATGATCTTTGTTTCATTTGTTTAATTTTCCACTCAACTTCTTGATTTATCAATTTCGCATATTGTGCTTGATGGAATTTAATTTCTCTCAAAACCTCCTTCGATTTTGGTTTTGATCTCAATTTTTTCTCTCCATCTCTTATCTTCTCTAAGATCTTATCCTTTTTTTCATTCCAGAATCTTTTCTTAACCGTGTTCTGTTGTATCAAAAACCCTCTCATGACTGCTTTACTTGCGTCCCAGATTGTTCTCTTTTCCACCGTGGTGTTCAAATTTATTTCAAAATAGTCTTTTAAAGTTTTTTGGGCCTTCTTCACAATCTCCTGATCTCTTAATAGGGTGTCATTCATTTTCCATCTGAAGGAACCGATTGGAGTAAGTCTCAATTCCACTTTCATGGCATTATGGTCGGAGCAAGTTTTTGGGCAGATTTCCACTTTTCTAGTCTTAGGTGCCAGCCCTCTAGTTATCCATATTTGGTCGATTCTTGTCCATGACAAATGGGCCTCAGAAAAGAAAGTTCCTTCTTTACCTAAGGGGTTCTTTGTCCTCCATATATCAATCAAGTCCATATTGTCAGTTAGTTCAAAAAAAGTTTTGGGTAGTCTGCCGTCTTTTGTTAAATTTTGATTTTGTGACTTATCCATGTGAGTAGAGACCACCCCATTCATATCTCCCATCATAATGATGTTGCTATAGTCCAGATAGTCCAGCATTGTCTCATGCAGCTTCTTATAAAATTCTGATTTCCCCTCATTCGGTGCATAGATTCCTAATATTAAAAATTTTTCTCCTTGCGTCTGTATTTCAATTGCCAAAATTCTTCCTTGCTCATCTTTAAATAGAAATTTTGGTGACAGGCTCTCCTTTGCATAGATCACCACTCCTCTTTTCTTGACTCTGTCCGATGAGATAAATTCTTGGCCTAGTCTTTTATTAATTAGCACTTTCCTGTGGAGCCTAGTCACATGTAAGCAAATTTCCTGCAAGCAAATAATGTCCAATTGTTCTTTTTTCAATATATGAAAGATTCTTCTTCTTTTTTCCGGGGAGTTCCCGCCATTAATGTTCCAACTGAGAAGCTGCAGAGACATCCTGGGTCAATCTGTTAGTCCTGTAGTGGCGTCTCTTCCTTTTGGTCTTCTGGTCCCGAGGGTACAGGTATCGGTACAGGTGCAGGCAAAGGTGGTGGCCAAGATGCTGCTGCTCCCTTTTGAAGGTCTTCTTCGTGGTCGTTCAGAAACTTTTGTTGGTCTTCTGCTGTTTTGATTTTAACTTTCTTTCCTTTGAAGTTAAAAGATAATCCTTGGGGAAACTCCCACCTGTAAGGAATTGAGTTGCCTCTCAGTAGTCTTGCTAGTTCTGTGTATGTAGCTCTGAGGTCCAAAAGTTGTTTCGGTATGTCTCTGTAAATTTCTGCTCTGTTGCCTTGAATAACAAGTGATTTTCCAAAATGAAGGCCTAGTATTTTATCTCTCTCTTGCTTGGATCTCAAAATGATCAAACAGTCTCTGGATCTGTCCTTCCTCACCACTCTTCCCAGTCTAAACGCAGTTATAATTTTAAAGTCCTTGTCTTCTTCTATACCCCAGAACTTTGAAAATTCTGATGTCAAATAACCAATCAAATCTTCCTTTTCAAGTTCTGGAATAGCTCTCAATCTGAGATTGTTTTCCCAGTTTCTCAATTCAACCATAGACAGGTAGGCCTGTTGTTCACCAATCTGTTTGTGCAACGGCTTCACCTCCACTTTGATTGCCTCGGCCTTCTGATTGGCTTCCTCTGCTTTTTGATTGGCTTCCTCAGCCAATTTACGATTTTCTGCAGTTGCTTCCTGGAGATTCCCAATTGCTTGTGTATGTTGAGCAACTTGATCAGTCAGTTTACTAATAGAAGCAGTGGCTTGGTCAATTTTAGTCGAATGCTCATCCGCCTTTTTGTTTAAAATTGCCAGTTGTTCCAAAATTTGATTTAAGACAGTTTCAGATCCTCTTGAAGCCATATCCTCTGAAGGTGTCAGCTCAGCTTCCCCTTCTTGTGTTCCTAAAACAGTTGGGACAGATGATCTGCGTGGTTGAGAAGTCAAGGTTGTTTGTACCAATTGTTTTGCTTTCGTTTTAGCCAGTCTTGCTTTCCCTGTGCCACTCATTCCAAACCTGTCTATGTGTCAAGGTCAAATTATGTGCAGTCCCATGGGAAAGGCAGTTCCAGAGTATAAACAACAAGGCAGCAAAGAATCAAAACAAAATACAGTTCCCAGGCAATTATAAATCCAAAATCCTCTAGGGGGAGTACAACTGTAGTTCAGAAGAAAGAAAGAAGTTTATCCGCCATTAAAGTCCCTGCAGTCCAAAGCAAGTTTCAAAAGAACCTTCAGCTTCCTTTTGGCATGTAGAGCTTTTCCCAAATTAAAACAAAGTCTCAAGGAAGGTGCAAGAAACAGTTTCCCTATTTCAATCCAAACTGTAACACTTGCATGTAACACTTTCAAAATTAAATACAGTTTCAGCAATTTGACAGTTCTTCTTTAGCCTGGCAGTCCGAGACTTAGGGTTTCTTAATTAGAATTTTCAATTTCCAAAGCTCTTTGAAAATGCAGATTCAAAATTTTATCTCTTTCTTCTTTTGATCTTAAAGTTATCAGACAGTCCCTTGGCTTCTTTCTGCCTTGTCTTTTGCCCAATCTAAAAGCAGTCACTATCTTAATTTCTTCCTTCTTTAGCTCCTGTTGCCAAAAGTCCAAAAATTCTTTAGTAAGGAAGTCCACTAAGTTATCTTCCTCACTTTCCGGCACCGCTCTTAGTCTCAAATTCCTTTCTTTCCTTTGCAACTCAAGCATAGACAAAGCCAGTTCATGATCTTCTAACTTTTTAATGACTGATGATATCTTTTCCTGAGTAGCATCTGCAGTGCCCTTAGCTTCTTCTGCAATCTTTCGAATAGTGGCTGATTCTCCTATTAATTTTTCAATAGTTTCTGTGTTAGAGTTCACCTTCTTCCCCAATTCATTTATAGTTTTAGTATTCAAAACAAGTTTGGCTGAGACCTCTGCCAATTGCTTACTAGATTCCGTATCTTGCTTTGTCAAAAATTCCAAAGACGCATTTATTTTACAAAGGGCTTCTGCCACAGGATCTGTTGACATAATTGTTGTTTTTGTCTGCCCAGTTGCAGCTGTTACTGTGCCTGAAACGGAAGCCCTTCGCTGTTGTAGAGTTTTAATCTTGTATTGTCTGCCAGATCTAGTAGTTGTCTCTTCTGCCGTACCACTCATGTCCCAGTCAAGGTCATTCCCACGTCTGTAAGATGTTTTTAACTGGAAAATTCCGATGACTTAGTTATTGTAATCCACTTTGCAACTATTTCAACAGAGTCCTCTAGGGGGAGAGATCTTTTGCAACAAAATGTCTCTTTTAATGAAGTCCCCAATGTCTCCAAGAGAGTCTATTATAACAGTTCCCAAATGTATTTCAGGAGCTTAACAGTCTAGTAATTAAGCATCTTTCAAAAACCCAGCAGTCCAGTAATTAAGTAACTTTCAAAGAATCTTAACAAAGTGACAGTTCTCTATGCGGCTTTCTTATTTAGGCAGTCCGTTCCCAGGGCTTTGAAACAGTGGGTAAAAATTTTTCAGTAACTCCTTTTCATGCAGGTATCAAAGATCCACCTTCCTCCCCCTCTGCTCCTGCCTGCAAGAGGGTGGTTTCAATTCCGATGTCAAAATTGCTTAGTTCCCAAATAGTCTTTTCTCCGGTTACAGCTTTGTACTTTCTTTGCTTTAGACTTTCTGCAGTCCGGGAAGGCAGACTTCCTTATTTTATGCCTTTCCCGTTTCCGGCCAAATTGTCTTTAAGTTAATTGTAAATCCCAGTAAATCTTTAAGTCCTACTCACGGGTAGTTAGTTTCCAATTCAAATTTCAGGAAGGAATCGGCGCTCTCTGACCATGGCGACGCGGCTTCGCTCCACGGGCTGGATGACGACTTGCAAAAATATATCATTTGCCCGATAATAAATGTTGGTAATGCAAAGAAACTGAAGGTACATTCTTTCACCTTTGGTGGACGTGCCCAAGGATTAAGGCTTTCTGGGAAATGATATATAATGAATTGAAAAAGGTATTTAAATATACCTTCCTGAAGAAACCAGAGGCCTTTCTCCTGGGCATTGTCAGCCAATTGGTGTTAAAGAAGGATAGAACTTTCTTTATGTATGCAACAGCAGCAGCAAGTTTACTCATCGTGAAATATTGGAAGACACAGGAGCTACCCACACTGGAAGAATGGCAGATGAAGGTCATGGACTACATGGAATTGGTAGAGATGACTGGCAGAATCCGTGACCAGGGAGAAGAGTCGGTGGAGGAAGACTGGAAGAAATTCAAAGATTACCTGCAGAAGCACTGTAAAATTAAGGAATGTTGAAATGACGTTTGATTGAAAATAAGTGGTATTGGTAAAGAGATGCTTAAGAAAATGTAAATAGGGATTGATAATTGGAAATGGATATTTATAATAATAGGTTAATATATGGAGTAAGGATAATGTTAGAGGGTAAGGATTTGCTGCATTTAATATTTGAATTGGAATACAAAATGGGAGGTGTGAGGAGGTCAAGAAACTAGTGAAGAAAATATAAGATTTGAAAATATTAATCTTTTTTGTTTTTAGCCCTGAACTTTGGTATTTTTCTTTGTCTTTACTCTTCGTCTTTACTCTTTATTCTTTATTTTCTTTTCTTTTTTCTATCAACTTTTTTTTACTGTGTATTTCTTATTTTGTTTTGCTTTTGTAGTTTAAATGTTGGAATTGGTTTTTATTGTTTGTGAAACACTAATAAATATCTTTTTTTTAAAAAAAAAAAAAAAGTCTGAGGCGTCTGACTCTCCTTCCGGACTGAGACATTCAGATAGAAAGAGGCAGAAGCCACAATGTTTTGCAGATTTACATTTTAATACTGTGTATGCCAATAAGGCTGTTTTTGAGCCAAAAAGCTACAATGATGTTCGGAATTTACCTAAGCACCAAGCTGTAAATTGGTATAAAGCTATGAACTCTGAGATAGCTTCTTTAAAAAAGCGTAACACTTGGTCTCTTGTTCCGCAAACCCCAGATATGAGACTCATCGATTCAAAATAGGTTTATAGAGTTAAAATGAATGACAAAAATGAAGTTGTAAGGTACAAGGCTAGATTAGTTGCTAGGGGTTTTCAACAAATTCCAGGCGAAGATTATGATTTGTGTTATTCACCAAGTGTAAAATATGAAACAGTTAAGCTTTTGTTAAAAGATGCATCACAACGTGGACATTCTGTTTATCACCTAGATATAAAAACTGCATATTTGTTTGCAGATTTAAAAGAACAAATTTTTATACGTGTTCCTGAAGGCATAGATGCCGCTGAAGGTTTGGTATGCAAATTAAATAAATCCCTTTATGGTCTGCACCAAAGTGGAAGGAATTGGCACCAAACTTTAGCAAAAGAATTGCTGGGTATTGGTTTTTCAGAAGGAAAGGCAGACAATTGTGTGTTTATAAAGGAAAGGGCAAACTCTGTAACAAAAATATATGTGTATGTAGATGACGTGTTAATTTCTACAAAAACTAAACAGGAATATGAACTGGTAGTATCACAGTTACAGAAGAAATTTGATTTGGTGGAATTAGGCATAGCTAAAAATTACTTATCCATGCAAATTGAGAAAGGCAAAAATGGATCTTTTCTGGTTCATCAAACTGCAAAAATTGATGATCTAGTCGAAATGCTATGTTTAGAAAATACAAACGGGAAGGAAACGCCTATGGTGTGTGGTTTCACCTTTACAGGTGAAGATAAGCCATTTCCTAACAAAACTTTGTATCGTTCTGCTATAGGCAAGCTAAATTTCATTCAAAGAATCTCAAGACCAGATATAACTTATGCTTTTCACTTTCTGGCAAAATTTGTGGAAAAGCCCACTATGCAATGTTTCTCTGCTCTTAAGAGAGTGGTAATGTACCTTAAACACACCAAACATTATAGGTTGCAATTTACATCAAGTATTGACAAAGGTTTTGAAATTTTCTGCGATGCATCCCATGCAGGGGAACAAAATAATTGCAGGGGTATGTCTGGTATGGTGTTTTGTTATAACGGTTGTCCATTTGAATGGAAGTCCCAGACACAAACCATTATTTGTCTCTCCACAACAGAGAGTGAATTATATGTGCATGTGTTCAGGCCACTCGTGATGTGGAATGGTATCTGCAAGTATTTGCAGACCTACAGATGCAAGTAACACTACCAGTAAAAGTTTACCTTGATTCCCAGAGTGGACTTGCTATCCTATGTTCAGAAACCAACACGCAGCGTACTAGAGTCTTAAGATTACGTTTACAGTTTGTAAAGAAACTAATTGCTGACGAAATGGTTGTATTTGAATATATTCCAGGTGACAATCAAATTGCGGACATCTTTACAAAAGCACTTCCAAAGGTTACACATGAAAGACATGTACAAAATACGCTTTATGTTTTTGTTCCACAATGATGAACCTCAGGGGAAATGTTGAATGGTTACTTTAAATGTAAAGGTTCATCATTGTTCCACTCGATGTGTATGTCTTTAAGGGGCCAGAGCAAGGGCCAGAGCAAAATAACGAGACCCAGCTTTACAGCTGTGAAACATAGCAGGTGCTGCTGAGTTGTATTGATTAAGTTGTGTCAGCAATTGGGTGTAGTATATAAGGAGCAGCACCTAGCTCTCCCATTACCCTGGGGGATGGGTTGGTGGTTGGGTCTGGTTTGTTGTTGATGTATTTAGTGTAAAAGGAGTTTTTGTTATTAAAACCTTGTTTAAGTTATTGTTGAGTCCCTTTTTAATGCATGGTCTCCCCAGCAAGCTCTCTGCAGCGCTACTAAACTGCAAATAGCCAATAGGGGGTCCTCTTTAATCCTCAGATGTGCCCACAAAGGCATGATCCAGCACCCTCATGCCACAGCTGCCTCTGGAGTGACCCTCCCTCCGGTAAGAGGCATGCCTCACAGCTGAGTGCCTGGTTGTTTGTGTAGGGCGGGGGAGGGAATCTTGTGGGCTCCCAGAGATTGCCAGATCCAATGGCCTTCTGCCTCAGCCAGCAAGGCCGACGGTCAGGGGTGATGGAATCCAACAACATCTATGTTGTTGTTTAGTCGTTTAGTCGTGTCCGACTCTTCGTGACCCCATGGACCAGAGCACGCCAGGCACTTCTGTCCTCCACTGCCTCCCGCAGTTTGATCAAATTCATGCTAGTAGCTTCAAGAACACCATCCAACCATCTCATTCTCTGTTGTCCCCTTCTCCTTGTGCCCTCCATCTTTCCCAACATCAGGGTCTTTTCCAGGGAGTCTTCTCTTCTCATGAGGTGGCCAAAGTATTGGAGTCTCAGCTTCACGATCTGTCCTTCCAGTGAGCGCTCAGGGCTGATTTCCTTCAGAATGGAGAGGTTTGATCTTCTTGCAGTCCATGGGACTCTCAAGAGTCTCCTCCAGCACCATAATTCAAAAGCATCAATTCTTCGGCGATCAGCCTTCTTTATGGTCCAGCTCTCACTTCCATACATCACTACTGGGAAAACCATGGCTTTTACTATACGGACCTTTGTTGGCAAGGTGATGTCTCTGCTTTTTAAGATGTTGTCTAGGTTTGCCATCGCCTTTCTCCCAAGGAGCAGGCGTCTTTTAATTTCGTGACTGCTGTCACCATCTGCACTGATCATGGAGCCCAAGAAAGTAAAATCTCTCACTGCCTCCATTTCTTCCCCATCTATTTGCCAGGAGGTGATGGGCCCAGTGGCCATGATCTTCGTTTTTTTGATGTTGAGCTTCAGACCATATTTTGCGCTCTCCTCTTTCACCCTCATTAAAAGGTTCTTTAATTCCTCTTCACTTTCTGCCATCAAGGTTGTGTCATCTGCATATCTGAGGTTGTTGATATTTCTTCCGGCAATCTTAATTCCGGCTTGGGATTCATCCAGCCCAGCCTTTCGCATGATGAATTCTGCATATAAGTTAAATAAGCAGGGAGACAATATACAGCCTTGCCGTACTCCTTTCCCAATTTGGAACCAATCAGTTGTTCCATATCCAGTTCTAACTGTAGCTTCTTGTCCCACATAGAGATTTCTCAGGAGACAGATGAGGTGATCAGGCACTGCCATTTCTTTAAGAACTTGCCATAGTTTGCTGTGGTCAACACAGTCAAAGGCTTTTGCATAGTCAATGAAGCAGAAGTAGATGTCTTTCTGGAACTCTCTAGCTTTCTCCATAATCCAGCGCATGTTTGCAATTTGGTCTCTGGTTCCTCTGCCTCTTCTAAATCCAGCTTGCACTTCTGGGAGTTCTCGGTCCACATACTACTTGAGCCTTCCTTGTAGAATTTTAAGCATAACCTTGCTAGCATGTGAAATGAGTGAAATTGTGCGGTAGTTGGAGCATTCTTTGGCACTGCCTTTCTTTGGGATTGGGATGTAGACTGATCTTCTCCAATCCTCTGGCCACTGCTGAGTTTTCCAAACTTGCTGGCATATTGAGTGTAGCACCTTAACAGCATCATCTTTTAAAATTTTAAACAGTTCAGCTGGAATACCATCACTTCCACTGGCCTTGTTATTTGCCGTGCTTTCTAAGGCCCATTGGACTTCACTCTCCAGAATGTCTGGCTCAAGGTCAGCAACCACACTACCTGGGGTGTACGAGACATCCATATATTTCTGGTATAATTCCTCTGTGTATTCTTGCCACCTCTTCTTGATGTCTTCTGCTTCAGTTAGATCTTTACCACTTTTGTCCTTTATTATGGTAATCTTTGTACGAAATGTTCCTTTCATATTTCCGATTTTCTTGAACAGATCTCTGGTTCTTCCCATTCTGTTGCTTTCCTCTATTTCTTTGCATTGCTCGTTTAAGAAGGCCTTCTTGTCTCTCCTTGCTATTCTTTGGAAATCTGCATTCAATTTCCTGTATCTTTCACTATCTCCCTCGCATTTTGCTTGCCTTCTCTCCCCCGCTATTTGTAAGGCCTTGTTGGACAGCCACTTTGCTTTCTTGCATTTCTTTTTCATTGGGATGGTTTTAGTTGCTGCCTCCTGTATAATGTTGCGAGCCTCCACCCATAGTTCTTCAGGCACTCTGTCCAGCAAATCTAAATCCTTAAACCTGTTCCTCACTTCCACTGTGTATTCATAAGGGATTTGGTTTAGATTGTATCTTACCTGTCCAGTGGTTTTTCCTACTTTCTTCAGTTTAAGCTTGAATTTTGCTATAAGGAGCTGATGATCTGAGCCACAGTCAGCTCCAGGTCTTGTTTTTGCTGACTGTATAGAGCTTCTCCATCTTTGGCTGCAGAGAATATAATCAATCTGATTTCGATGTTGCCCATCTGGGGATGTCCATGTGTAGAGTCGTCTCTTGTGTTGTTGGAAAAGCGTGTTTGTGATGACCAGCTTGTTCTCTTGACAGAACTCTATTAGCCTTTGCCCTGCTTCGTTTTGATCTCCAAGGCCAAACTTGCCAGTTGTTCCTTTTATCTCTTGATTCCCTACTTTAGCATTCCAATCCCCTATAATAAGAAGAACATCCTTCTTTGGTGTCGCTTCTATAAGGTCTTGTAAGTCTTCATAGAATTGGTCAATTTCAGTTTCTTCAGCACCAGTAGTTGGTGCATAAACTTGGATTACTGTGATGTTAAAAGGTCTGCCTTGGATTCATATCGAGATCATTCTATCATTTTTGAGACTGCATCCCAGTACAGCTTTCGCCACTCTTTTGTTGACTATGAGGGCCACTCCATTTCTCTTACGAGTTTCTTGCCCACAGTAGTAGATATGATAGTCATCCGAACTGAATTCGCCCATTCCCGTCCATTTTAGCTCACTGATGCCCAGGATGTCAATATTTATTCTTGCCATCTCATTTTTGACCACATCCAACTAACCAAGGTTCATGGTTCTTACATTCCAGGTTCCTATGCAATATTTTTCTTTACAGCATTGGACTTTCCTTTCGCTTCCATGCATATCCACAACTGAGCATCCTTTCGGCTTTGGCCCAGCCGCTTCATCAGCTCTGGATCTACTTGTACTTGTCCTCCGCTCTTCCCCAGTAGCATGTTGGACACCTTCCGACCTGAGGGGCTCATCTTCCAGCGTCATAACTTTTATATGCCTGTTGTCTTTGTCCATGGAGTTTTCTTGGCAGGGATACTGGAGTGGCTTGCCGGTTCCTACTCCAGGTGGATCACGTTTGGTCAAAACTCTCCACTATGACCTGTTCATCTTGGGTGCCCTGCTCGGCGTAGTTCATAGCTTCTCTGAGTTCTTCAAGCCCCTTCGCCACGGCAAGGCAGTGATCCATGAAGGGGAACAACATCTATAGGGCCACAGAATTCCCCATCCCTGGTCTAGTGAATTTGAGGTTCTTGGTTTCACTCTTTCTGCCCCCTTTTGCCTGGAAAAGCACTTTGGCAGATTCCTTTGGAGGATTTGGGTGTGACAAGCTGTAGCAGCGCACTGAATAAAACAACTTTGAGAAGCTGAAACACCGGGCTGCCTTTGCCAGTATGTCAGCCTTCTCAGCCTCCTTAAAGAGGGCGTTCAGAAGCACTTGTACGTCTGGCCATATGGGATTGTGAGTGGAGAAGATGGCACAGTCTGGATGAGTCCCTCTGTCTTGCTCTTTGGTCGCTGTGACCGAGCACCATTTTGGGCCGATCAGGATCTGTGGGGAAGGGGATCAACCCAGAAGTTGTGGAGGGAATGGGAAGAGAAGCTTGGTCAAGAGACTGGCTCATGTCTGAAGGAGGCCTGAATGCATCCTTGGCGAAGCCCAGGGCAGGGCAGGAAGGCAGCATTGCCCAGCGGGAAGGCATTCGGAGGCAAATCATCAGCAAGGAGCAGAAAATCCCCTCCCGTTCCATCAAGAAGACTGAAGAATCTCTAGTCAGCATTCAGGTGAGTTCAGCATCCCAGGTCTCTGGGGTGTTCCTGTCCATTACAAACCTGCCTTGAGGCTCCGTCAACTGAGCCCCTACACTCCTTGCGTACATGAAAGGGGCACAGAAAGGATGGGAGGCAGCCTTTTCCTGGAGCCTTGGGCTGCTCCTGCTACCGTCTTACCTGCAGCAGTTCACTCGCTGGCTGCTGACCCTTTTCCTCCATCACCTGGATGATCCTCTCAAGAGAGGAGAGTTTCCTGCAGAGTCTGGCCAGCTGCTCATCCCTTCTCCCTGCAATCTCCTTCTCCACCTCGTCCACATGATTCAGCAGACGATTTTCTTCTTCTTCTTCCAGGAACTGGCGCAGTTGTCTGAACTTCTCCACAGTCTTCAGTTTCTGAGGAGGTCTGAGTGAGGAAGATGGTCAGCCTTCAAAACATCAGTGTAAAGGGAATTGGGGGTTGCTTGTGTGTAAAGGGTGCGGATGCTCTAGGCAACGTTCCCTGGCTAAACCTTTCCCTGGCTGGACAGCCTTTACTCCGTGGCTGTGTCAGTCACTGCCAGAATCCGTCAGTGGGCATTTCCTGAACTTCTTCCAACATAAAAACTCCTTGACACCAAGTCTCCGCCTAGACTCCCTGCGCAGAAGTCTTCTGCGCAGAGTGGGCGTGGCCAGCGGAGGTCCTGGACTCTCCCCGCTGGTCTTTGTGGAAGAGTCCCGGAGCCCTCTCTCCGAAGTCCTTCCCTGCTCCCCTTCCTCCCAGGTGTCACGCTGATTTCCTTCTCCAAGGGAAGTGTTTTCTCTCCCTCTGCTGGTCCCTTCTCCTGCATCGTCGGAGAGCCTTACCTCCACTCTTGGCTCCGATGGCAGTTCCCTGACAATCAGCAAGAGAATTATGATTTGAATTGAATTGCTTCCACCCTCTCAGCTCACAAGTCCTCAGGCTTCTCCTTGACTGCTTTTCACATAATAAACAACAATGGGAAATAATCTCCATTTAGCTGCATTCAAATGTGAACTTACCTAATTCGCAATTCTTGGAAAAATATGGAGACCAAAATAGCAATCTTTTGAAATTCACACCTCTGGATTTTTCAAGGTTGACCCAGCCAGGTAATGTTCACAAAAAATGTATTTATGAGGGTAAAGCACGTATCAAAATATTGATACGAGAAGGTAGCCACCCTGGCATTTGATTCATTTTCAGAATAATAAATAAATAACAAACCGATATGGAAAAAGGAGAAATGGGGAGAAGTTGAAATGGGCAGATTTCCCCATCCCTCCTCAGTCCTGACTTGCTTCTTGAAGTGCTTGTTCCCTCACTAGTAACAATAGTGACACTTACAAGGAGATCTTTCCTTTCCTTGTCCTGGTCTGCTTGATAGGCCAGAATTTCCCCTCTCTCTTTCCTCCGAATCTCCAGGTGGCGACAGATCTCTCCCTGACAAGAAAAGGGAAAACTCAGCTTTGATTGAGACACAAAGAGAGGAGATGAATATTATACTGGCTTCTTGGGTCCAGTGGCCTTGCTATAATAGCAAAATAATTTACTGGAGGAAATAAAAGTAAAGAGGTTTTCAACCTTTTTGGGTCCACGGCTCCCTGGACCAACTCCCTTCTTTCTGCGGCACCCCTGTGGGGCTCAGGAGACCAGTTAGGTCCCCCCTTGCTTGCCCAGCTTGCCTCCCCTCCCCCTTTCTCGAACAGCCTCCCTTGCAGAGTGCTCTCTCAGCCTCCTCTCCTCTCCCCTCTCCTTAGGAGTCCTCCTCTTGGTCTCTGAGCTGCCCCCGCTGCCCCCCAGGGGCCTGGGACTTGCCTGTCCATTCCCAACAGCAAGGGCCCCTCGCCAGTTTGCTTGCTTACTCTGAGGCCACCTCAGCTCATGGCAGCCCACACCCCCTGGCCAGCCCCAGAGGCACCATTCGCCTGCGGAGCTTGTAGCCAGGGCTGCTGAAACAAACAGCTCAGCAAGCCGAGGAGGGAGGGAAGAAAAGAGGGACAGAGGCCAGTGTCTCCCGCGGCACCCCTGACCATCATTCAAGGCACCCCAGCTGCCACAACACACTGCTTGAAAACCACTGCAGAACTGGGATGGGAAAGTTTTCTAGTTCAACTAACTGGTCTGGAGAAGAGTAAAGGCAGCCATGCTTGCTCCTTTGTCTTTTCCGAGGAGACTTCCAGCCTGACTTCTCATCTTGAGGCCCCAGGGAGAAGTGGGAAGAGGAGGAGGAGGAGGAAGCATCCCCAGAATACGTGTGCTCCCCACCAGTAGTGCTTCCACCCCCCACTCCTAAATCTGCTTCCATTTTTTTAATAATAATGTTTATTGAAGTTTCACAAACAATAAAAAATTCTAAAATTTAAACATAAGAAAAACTACAAAAATATAAAAACAAAACACATAAAAAGTACACAATAGGAAACAGTTAACAAAAAGAGGGAAGGAAAAAGAAAGAATAAGAACAGAAAGAAAAACCAAAAGACAAAACAGAAAATAGATTAGTATTTTCAAATCTTATACTTCATTCACTAGTTTCTTGACCTCCTCACACCTCCCATTTTGTATTCCAGTTCAGATATTAAATTCAGCAAATCCTTACCCTCTAACATTTATCCTCACTCAAGATATGAACCTATTATAGATATCAATTTTCCAATTATCAACCCTTATTTACATTTTCTTAAAAATCTTCTTACCAATACCACTTATTTTCCATCAGACATCGTTTTAACATTCCTTAATTTTACAGTGCTTCTGCAAATAGTCCTTAAATATCTTCCAGTCTTCCTCCACCGATTCTTCTCCCTGGTCACGAATTCTGCCAGTCTTTTCTGCCAATTCCATGTAGTCCATCACTTTCATCTGCCATTCTTCCAGTGTGGGTAACTCCTGTGTCTTCCAATACTTCACGATGAGTAGTCTTGCTGCTGTTGTGGCGTACATAAAGGAAGTTCTATCCTTCTTTGGCACCAATTGGCCGACTATGCCCAGGAGAAAGGCCTCTGGTTTCTTCAGGAAGGTATACTTAAATACCTTTTTCATTTCATTATAGATCATCTCCCAGAACGCCTTAATCCTTGGACACGTCCACCAAAGGTGAAAGAATGTACCTTCAATTTCTCTGCATTTCCAACATTTATTATCGGGCAAATGATAGATTTTTGCAAGCTTGACTGGTGTCATGTACCACCTGTATATCATTTTCATAATATTCTCTCTTAAGGCATTACATGCCGTAAACTTCATACCTGTGGTCCACAACTGTTCCCAGTCAGCAAACATAATGTTATGTCCAACATCCTGTGCCCATTTAATCATAGCAGATTTTACCGTTTCATCCTGAGTATTCCATTTTAACAGCAAGTTATACATTCTTGAAAGTATCTTAGTATTGGGATCTAACAATTCTGTTTCCAACTTTGATTTTTCCACCTGGAAGCCAATTTTTTTATCTAAGTTGTATACCTCTCTTATTTGGTAATAATGAAGCCAATCTTGCACTCTATCTTTTAATTTCTCAAAACTCTGCAATTTCAATTTGTCTCCTTCTTGCTCTAAAATCTCCCAATATTTTGGCCACTTGGCCTCCATATTGAGCCTTTTTTGAGCTTTTGCCTCCATTGGTGACAACCACCTTGGGGTTTTATTTTCATGTAAGTCTTTGTATCGTATCCAGACATTAAACAGTGCTTTCCTGACAATATGGTATTTAAATGCCTTATGTGCTTTAACCTTGTCGTACCATAAATATGCATGCCACCCAAAAACATTGTTGAAACCTTCTAAATCCAAAATGTCTGTCTTCTCAAGAAGCAGCCAGTCCTTCAACCAGCAGAAAGCTGCTGATTCATAATAGAGTTTAAGATCTGGCAGGGCAAATCCCCCTCTTTCTTTTGCATCAGTTAGTATTTTAAATTTTATTCTGGGCTTCTTGCCCTGCCAGACGAATCTAGAGATGTCTCTCTGCCACTTCTTGAAACAGTCCATTTTATCCAAAATTTGTAGCGATTGAAACAAAAACAACATTCTTGGCAATACATTCATCTTAATAACAGCAATTCGGCCCAACAAGGAAAGCTTCAAGTTTTACCATATTTCTAAGTCCTTTTTAACGTCCGACCAACATTTTTCATAATTGTCCTTAAATAAGTTCCCGTTTTTAGCTGTCATATTAATCCCCAAATATTTCACCTTCTTAACCACTGTTAAACCTGTCTCATTCTGAAACCTCTCTCTTTCAGTCATTGTTAAGTTTTTCTCAAGAACTTTAGTTTTCAACTTATTCAACTTAAATCCTGCCACATGACCAAACTCCTGGATCAGTTCTAATACTCTTTTAGTGCTAGATTCTGGCTCCTGTAATGTCAGTACTAGGTCATCTGCAAAAGCTTTCAATTTATATTGTTTAGCTCCGACCGTTATACCTTTAATCAGAGGGTCCCTTCTTATCATGTTTAACAAAACCTCCAGGACGGAAATAAAAAGTAATGGGGAAATCGGGCAACCTTGTCGTGTCCCTTTCTCTATCTTGAATTCCTCTGTTACCACGTTATTAACTATTAATTTAGCCTTTTGTTCTGAATAAATTGCACTTATACCATTTTCAAACCCTTGACCGACCCCCATCCCCTGAAGATTTTTCTTCATAAAACTCCAAGAAATATTGTCAAAGGCTTTCTCAGCATCCACAAAAATTAAAACTGCTTTAGTATTGATGTCCTCTTGTAACTTCTCCAAAATGTTAATTATATTCCTCGTATTGTCAGACAAATGTCTGCCTGGAAGAAAGCCAGCTTGGTCCTTATGTATCTCTTCTTTTAATACTTTTTTTAACCTCTTGGCCAAAATATCAGCAAAAAATTTGTAATCCACATTTAGCAGGGATATGGGTCGGTAATTCTTAAGTTGTGTCTTTTCAGACTCAATTTTCGGTATGAGTGTAATATATGCTTCTTTCCACGACTCTGGCGCTTTTTCCCCCTCCAAAATTTCATTACAAACCTCCTTTAATGGTTGTGTTATCCATTTTCCATTCAATTTCCTGATTCATCATCTTCATATATTGCACTTAATATAACTTTATTTCTCTCAGAATCTCTTGTGAGTTGAGTTTCAATCTCAGTTTTTTCTCGCCCTCTTTTATTTTATCCATTTTTTTTTTCTTTTTTCGCGTTTTGAGCTCTCTTCTTTAAGGAATTCTGTTGGATCAGAAACCCCCTCATAACTGCTTTACTTGCATCCCAAATTACTCTTTTTTCCACAGTGGTATTCAAATTTATCTCGAAATAGTCTCTTAGGGTTTTTTGGGCCTTCTTGATCACCTCTTGATCTCTGAACAGGGTGTCATTCATCCTCCATCTGAAGGAACCGGTTAGTGTTAGTCTCATCTCCATTTTCACGGCATTATGGTCGGAGCACGTCTTAGGGCAGATCTCTGCCTTCCTGATCTTGGGTGCCAGTCCTCTAGTTATCCAGATTTGGTCAATTCTTGTCCATGTCTTTTGGGCTTCAGAAAAGAAGGTTCCCTCTCTACCCAAGGGATTCCTGGTCCTCCAAATGTCAATCAAGTCCATATTGTCAGTCAGTTAAAAAAAGGTTTTTGGTAGTCTTCCATCTTTAGTGACTACCTGTCTCTGCGACTTGTCCATATTTGTAGATACCACCCCGTTCATGTCTCCCATCAATACGATGTTGTAGTCCATATAGTCCAATAGAGTCTCATGCAACTTCTTGTAGAATAAAGATTTCCCCTCATCCGGTGCATATACACCTACTATCAGGAATTTGTCTCCTTGTGTTTGAATTTCAATTGCAATAAATCTTCCTTGATCGTCTTTAAAAACAAATTTCGGTGACAGGCTCTCTTTTGCATAGATGACCACTCCTCGCTTTTTAACTTTGTCCGATGAAATAAATTCTTGGCCCAACCTCTTGTTAATCAATATTTTCCTGTGTAGCCTTATCACATGTGTTTCCTGTAAACAAATTAAGTCCAATTGTTCCTTTTTAAGTATGTGAAAGACTTTTTTCCTTTTCTCCGGGGAATTAAATCCGTGAATATTCCAGCTTAATAGTTGCAGAGACATGATGTACTTAATTTTACTCTCCTCCAACTGCTCCCAGTAATTCCTCTTCTTCTGACGGTGGTATTACTTTCTTTATCTTACCTGCTCCCAAAGGTGGTGGTACTTTGTCTAGTATTCCTGGTGGTAAGTCTCCTGGCTCTCCTCCTACACCTTTTTGCAGATCTTCTTCATGGTCTCTCAAAAAAATTTCTTTCTCCTCCACAGATCTTATTTTAAACTTCTTACCTTTAAAGCTAAAAGATAGGCCTTGAGGGAATTCCCACCTGAAGATAGTTCTGTTTCCTCTCAGCAAAGTCACCAAGTCACCATAGTTAGACCTAAGATCCAAAAGATGTTTCGGAATGTCCTTGAATATTTCTACTTTTGAGTCGTGTATTATCAGAGTGTTCTGGTAGTGCAAGCTTAGTATTTTATCTCGCTCCTCTTTGGATCGAAGGGTGATCAAACAGTCTCTCACCCTATTCTTTCTCCCTCCTCTTCCAAGTCTAAAGGCGTTTGTTATTTTAAAATCTTGCTTGTCATCCAATTTCCAAAAATCCGCAAATCCCTGTGTCAGAAAGTCTCTCAATAATAATAATAATAATAATAATATCTTTATTGTCATTGCCCCCTCTCGGGACAACGAAATTACTTGGCTGCTCCATCCACCCAGGTAGGGCACTCCACACAAAATCAAATCAACTATAAAAACACTAATTAAAACAATACAGTATAAAACAGCAAGGAAGATTAGATGAATTTCAAAGTCCAGGCTTCCCATTTAGGGCCGAGATCGCTCTGGGGAAGAAGCTGTTCTTAAGACGGCTTGTTCTTGTCTTCATCGTCCTGTATCTCCGTCCCGACGGCAAGAGCTCGAAGAGACAGTGACCAGGATGCGATGGATCTTTTACTATGTCCAGTGCCTTCCTATGGCACCTTGTGGCATAAATCTGCTCTAAGGTGGAGAGTGGGCAGCCAACAATGCTCTCTGCTGCCTTAACAACTCTGCACAACCCCAACCTGTCCCGGGTAGTACAGCTTCCATACCACACACATAAGCCATAAGTGAGCACGCTCTCAATGGCACAGTGATAGAAGGCAAGCAGCAGTTTCTGCGGAAGATGGTTTTTCCTTAGAATTCTCAAAAAGTACAGTCTCTGCTGCGCCTTCTTCACAAGCCCCCTTGTGTTGACACTCCAGGACAGATCCTCTTGTAATTCAATGCCCAAAAATCTGAACGTTGTTACCCTCTCCACACAGACCCCATCAATCAAAAGTGGCTGGACATTGCTCTTCTGTCTCCTGAAGTCCACCACAAGCTCCTTTGTCTTCCTTGTATTTATGAGCAAGTTGTTAGCTCTGCACCACTCTGTCAGCCGCTCCACCTCATCTCTATAGTCCGTTTCACCCTCCCTTTCAGAGATGAGCCCAATCACGGTTGTGTCATCTGCAAATTTGACAACCCTATTACTAGGGTAAGCAGCAACACAATCGTACGTGTAGAGAATATAAAGGAGCGGACTGAGTACGCATCCCTGTGGTGTTCCTGTATTAGTCCTAAGCATACTAGAGGTATAAGGGCCCAACCGAACCCTCTGGGGGCGGTCTGACAAAAAGTCCAATATCCACGCACAAAGTGATAACGGAAGCCCCAGATCTTCCAGTTTAGACATCAGACGTTGTGGTAGACTGGTATTAAATGCCGAGCTGAAATCTAAAAAAAGCAGTCTGGCATAACCCCCCCCGCTGCTCCAAATGTGCAAGAACGGCATGGAGGGCAATCGCCACAGCGTCCTCTGTCGATCTTTTCATTTTATAAGCAAATTGGAATGTGTCCAGTCCCTCTGGTAGGCAGGCAATGACATAATTTCGTACCAGCTTTTCAAAGCACTTCATGATTATAGGTGTGAGTGCTACTGGGCGAAAGTCATTCAGATCTTCCGGGTTAGATTTTTTTGCTATTGGAACAATAGTAGAGGACTTTAGGCAGGATGGAACAATAGCCTGGGCTAGGGATCGATTTAAGATCCCAGTGAAAACTCCTGCTAGTTGATCTGCACAGTCTCTCAATACCCTTCCAGCTACCCCATCTGGCCCTGTGGCCTTCCTTGGGTTGATTCCCTTCAACACCTTCCTCATCTCTTCTTTTTCCACAGAGACTACTACATTCCTTTGTACTGATGATGGTGATGGTGGTGATGGTGGCAAGGCCTTCACAGGGAGTGGTGGTGGTGGTAAAGCCTCAGCAGGTGTTGCTGCAGATGTTACTTCAAAACGGGCAAAAAAGGCATTCAAATCCTCTGCGAGGGATGCCCCTCCCTCGTCTGCCAGGGAATCCTTTGATTTATACCCTGTTAATTCTTGTACACCTTGCCACACCTGCCTGGTGTTGTTACTTTGTAGATGATTCTCCAGCCGCTGTCTATACGCCTCCTTTGCTAGGAGAAGGACCCTACCAATATCAAACTATCTTTCTCAAGTTCAGGCACCGCTCTGACCCTCAAATTGGTCTGTTTCTCCTTCAATTCAATCATAGGCAGAAGGTCCTGGTGGGCCCCAAGCCGTACCTGATGGTCCCCCAGCTGTTTACTTATCGGTATTATCTTTTCTTCTACAGCCACTGCTTTTTCTTTTGCTTCCTGTGCCGTCTTTTGATTTGATGCTGACTGTTGCAATAATTTTTCGATAGAGTCTGTATTTGATTTCACTTTCTGACCCAAATCATTAATACTTGTAGTATTTTGGTCAATTTTATTTGTTGCCTCAGCAACTTGTTTACTAACTTTATCCAAAGTCTCATAGATCTTACTTAAAACGGAGGTGAAACCTTCTTCTGTCATCCCTTTTGACCCAGCTTGCACTGGGTCTTCCCCTTGTGATACAGGGGGGCCAGATGCGGATGCCCTGCGTTGATGCAGTGTTGTACTGGGCTGTTGGTGTCTAACCTTGCCTGATCTCGTTGTTTTTTCCTCCTGTTTTGTTAGCTTTTCATCCATGGCACTTTATCTGCTTCCAACAGATACTTGGGGGTGGGGCATCCTGCACCATCTGGTCAATTCCTGGTGTTAGGAGAATTAGAAGGTCTAAGATATAAACACATACATAAATACTGTAAGTAGTTCTCATCACAAAAGAATATCCAGGTAAACCCATGAACAGCCAGGTAAACCCATCAACAGGTTGTAGACCTGTTCTGTTGTAGACCGCCCCTTCTGTGATGTATGTATGATGTATGGAGGGGTGGTCTTGGGCTCCAGGGTGGGCAATTTCAAATGTCTATATAAGGACTTGGTTCGGGGTCTCCTCCTCCCTCCTGCGTGGGGGTGGGGTGGTGAGCACTCCCTCCTCCCAGCCATCCCAGCAGCCCTCAGGCTTCCCCTTGGCTGCTTCTAAGGTAATAAACAACCACCAATTAATACCATGCCTACTTTGCATCTGAGAATTAAAAAGATAACCTGCCAAGAAGAACACACAGCTATTTCTCCCCCTCAAGGTACCTTGTATTCCTCGACAGCCTCTTCCAGAGGAATCAACTCGTGGTGTTTGTGCTTCTTGGATCTGCCACAAACCACACAGATGGGGGCTTCATCCTCCTTGCAAAAGAGTTTCAGGGGCTCCTGGTGCTTCTCACAGACTCCTCCTTTCCCTCTTGAAGACTGAGAGTCTTGGCTACTTCGACAAAGGTAGCCAATTGCCGATTGCGGACGAGGCTCCTTCTCTGGACTCCAACTCGGCATTGAGGACAGGAAGCCAGCCTCCTTTTTGCCCCGCTCCACTGGATCAGGCCGGACCGGCAGAAGTTGTGCCCGCACTCTGGGATGGTCACTGTGCTGTAAGAGAGTCAGGGTCAGAGAGGGGAATGAAGGAGAAGGACCCTACCAATATCAAATATATCGTATTCTGCCTTAACACCCTACAAGAAGGTCAACTGTGCCTTGGGAATGACCGCTCCCCGCTTAAAATGGGGGGCGCCCTTTGCGTGGACGCGTGCAGCCCCTAGATCTGGAGCGGCTCCAACAGCATAGGCTTGGCTTTGCCTTCCCTCAGGTGGGATACCTGGAGGTCTCCACCTACCTCAGTCAGTTGTCCAATCCCACCTGGGGGAAGCGTTGCCAAGGAGACCAGGCCAGGTAGGGGAGGGATTACCTGCCCACACAATAGAGGGAGGATCTTACCTAGGAATCCACACTTGGCTCCAGAGCTTCTCCAGGAAGGACGTCGCTGGACTTCCTCGCTCCAAAAGGTAAGCCTGGGGCCTTTGCCCCCCCCCCCCACTAGAGGGATCCCAAGGGATAACAGGGGTAATGGACTTCAGGATACCCCTTCAAAAGGGGATCCTTTTCCTTAGGTGGGCCCTGATGCCCCGGGGTGTTGGGTGGTGGCACGGGGGCCCCTCTAGCTGCCCCCCCATGCCTGCGGGGGCGTGTGGGCCGCGGGGGGGGGGGAGGCAACGCCACGCGCTGCCCCTTCCCTTCACCTGCCAGGCCTGGCGGCCCTGGGGTGCGGCGGGTGGTGGAGGGGGTCCCCGGTCACCTCCCAGGGCCTTGGTGGCCCCCAGACGGCCTTTTTTAGGCCGCAGGGAGGCCCACGGCGTTTCGTGAGGCCTTACTAGGCCTCGGGGGGGCTCCTCCGTGTCCCCCAGCCCTGGAGCCTCCCCCGGGCGGCGGGGGCCTTCCCGCCGCCCCCATGATCGCCGGGGGGGCCACGGGCCCCGCCACGTGGCCTCCCCCGGCTCCGGAGGGCTGCCTGGGCCGTAGGGAGGCCTGGCTGGGCCTCGGCGAGGCCTTGCCGCATTTTGCGGCCTAGCCGGGCCTCCGGCTGCCCTGGGGCCTTTCCTGGGCGGCGGGGGCCTTCCCGCCGCCCCCGCGATCGCCGGGGGGGGCCCCGGGCCCCGCCACGCAGCCTCCCCCGGCTCCGGAGGGCTGCCTGGGCCGCGGGGAGGCCTGGCTGGGCCTCGGCGAGGCCTTGCCGCATTTTGCGGCCTAGCCGGGCCTCCGGTGGCCCTGGAGATTCTCCTGGGCGGCGGGGGCCTTCTCGCCACACCCACAATCGCCGGGGTGGGGGCGCGGGCTGCGGCACGTGCCCTCCCCGGCTCCGGGAGGCCTAACCGGGCCTCGGAAAGGCTCTGCTGAATAGTGCGGCCTAGCTGGGCCTCAGCGGCTTTGGAGCCTCCCCTGGGCGGCGGGGGCCTTCCTGCCACCCCCCCATTCCGTGGGGGGGCCGCGGGCCACACCGCATGGCATTCCCCCACCTTTGGTCAGCCTTTAAGGCCGCAGGGAGGCCCTGCCGCCTCGTATGGCCTACACCAGGCCTCTGGCGACCCTGGAACCTCCCCTGGGCGGCGGCGGGGGGGACCTCTGCAGCCGGTGGGCATACCCGCCTCCCCCCCCCCAGATGGCCCCGGGGGACAGTGTGTGCCTCTGCTTGCCCCATCCCCCCATAAACCGTGGTGGGGCCTGCTTAGTGGTGGCCCCAAGTCTGCAGCCATTTCAATGGCGATCGCATGGCAGCAGCCATTGCGCCGGTGGCTACATGGCGGCGGCCATCCTGGATCTGGCTGCAGGGGCGGTCATGCTTCGGTGGTCCTTAGGCGCACCTATGGCCTCATCAGGTACGTATTGGTTTTGCATCTCACTATCATAGCTTGCCAGCAGGTGCAGTGGACAGCAGGCATCGCGCTCATTATCGACGAGGGGAGGCTGCCCATGGACCTCAACTGAAATCTGTGCAGTGATTTTCTAAACTATTGCTTGTTTTATTTTGCAGCCTTTAGTAGCGATCCCTGCTGCGACTCAGTCCTTGCCTTATCTCCTCCCCTCCCATTATTTGAACCCTTACCTTTATCACTAGTGTGTGTTTGCAAATTGATAGCGGGCATTTCCTACCAATCATTGCCCCCCCCCCCGTTCTACGGATTCCCTAGCATACCCTACTCTATTAGCCCCACACCATGCCACCAAAAAGTCAGGCTGCTTCTCCGCCCCGCATCAGAAGGGGCACTGTAAGGGGCGCGTCCACCAAGCCTGCCCAGAGACAGGCCACTGGACAGCGTGAGGCGCGTGCGACCAGGGAGGAGCAGCCCAAGAAGACCGCGCCCAAGAGGGCAGCAGCACCTAGAGGGTCTTTTGGGTCCATAAGCCCACTAGCCATGGCGAGTCGCGCCGGCAAGGGCTCGGCTGCCAAGCCGAGATGTACAGAGAGCTCCTCCTCTACCCGCTCCTGCCTTAGTAGCAGTCCCTCGCACCCGGTGCGTGGAGACAGTAAAGATAGGACCATTGCCCGGCTGAGGCGCCGCCTGGAGCAGCGGGATTCGCGCACAGGGCGCTCTGGGTCACCTCACAGCCGCAGGCGAGGGCGCAGTAGCAGCTCCACTGACCGCCGTGTCCAGGAAGGCGCATCACGCTCATCATCCCTAAGTCGCACAGATCGCGTCATCGTGGGAGGAAACACCGCAAATCCAGGAGGAGAGCCACAAGTCCAAGAGGGACTCTTCTGGATCATCTAGTTCCTCAGGTAGGTCCAGCTCCACTGATAGGACACGGGGGGGAGCATCAAAGGCTATTGGGTTACAGGCCCCCACGCCCCAGGGCTGCCGCACTGGGTCTGGCGGTGCCGCAACCGGAGGCACAGGCGTGAACATGGTGCTATTGCGCTGTGTGGCGAGGAGGGCATTGACTCCAGAGGTAGCATTAGGAAATCCAACTTCAAAAGAACTGACCAGCCCCCAGGCCTTCGCCTGCGCGAGAAGTTGCGGGAACGCATCCTTAATGGGGAGTTTGTGGATTTGTTTGATCTGCTATCCCCTGCCTCTTCGACATGCCTAAAATCTAAATCCGCCAAGCAGAGGAAAAAAGATAAAAAATGGAGTGTTGAGCGTACCTTTCGTAATTGGCTCACTGCATACACCACTTACATGGGTATTATAGTCGCTAGTTACCCTGATAGGGGTTGGCACCTGACCAACTACCTACTTATCATCCTAAAGGCTGAAGCCATGTATGGGGGGGGGAGGCGGCACTTGCCTATGACCAGGCATTCAGGGAGCGGGCGGCAGGGGACGACACAGCTAGATGGGATATCGAAGATGATGACGTGTGGTCTGAGTTGGTTGCCCCATTCTTCAAGAAAGGGTCTGACAATGTGAAACAGTCCAAATACCAATCCAAGGCCCCCAAGAGATCTTGCTGGGAGTATAACAACGGTTCCTGCTTCAGAGAAAAATGCCGATTTGCTCATGAATGCAAGCGCTGTAGTGGATCTCACCCCACCACAAAATGTTTTTTGGGGTAGAAGTTTTTTCAAGGCTCCCGCGGATCAGGCGCAGGCACATCTCAAGACAAAAGAGAGGCCGGAGCCTCTACAGGCTCCTCTGGCACACAGCAAAGCAAAAACAATGCCCGCAAATAGTGTTCTCCTTTCCCTAGCCCCCTCACCCGTATCTATATCAGCAATGCTGCCTTTTTACTCCAGTACCCCAATAAAGAGGCAGCAAAATACATTGAGGAGGGCTCTAGGGAAGGTTTCCACATCCCAGTGGTAGTCACCCCTTCATGCACCAATCCCCCCAACCAAAAGTCTGTCTGAGATATGCCACACATTGCTGAGAAGAAGATCACCAAAGAACGTTTGCTGGGGCGAGTGGCAGGTCCCTTCTCAGAACCTCCATTTCCCACCCTCATAGTGTCTCCACCAGGTATCGTGCCTAAGAAGGCCCCAGGCGAGTTTCGATTAATACACAACCTTTCTTACCCAAAGGGTGGGTCAGTAAATGATGCCAATCCTCAAGAACAATGCTCAGTCAAATATGCATCTCTTGATCAGGCAATCAGGCTGGTTAGGGAGTGTGGCTCGGGCGCGCTCATGGCAAAATGTGACATCGAATCGGTTTTCCGTTTGTTACCAGTCCACCCCAGGGACTTCTGGTTGCTAGGTTTCAAATCATATCTGGGTATTGAACTGGATTCTGTCAGCCAAACCTCTTGCCTGCCCCTGGCCGAACTCGCCACGTTGAGGGAATTGGTTACCACCACGATGGCCCAGAAAACGACTACGTTGCGTCAGGTCCAGACACTCTTAGGACACCTCTATTTTGAAGGCAGGGTTATCTCGCCCGGTCGCGCCTTTTGCGCACGCCTAGCCCGTCTCACGGCTGGCGGTGTTGCCCCCCACCACCACATCAGGGTCACTCATACCATAAGGGAGGACCTCAAAATGTGGCTGACCTTCCTGAAAAGTTACAATGGGGTATCCTTTTGGTGAGATTGGCTGCTGCTTAAGGAGCAGCTACAGGTGCACTCTGACGCCTCTGGTCGCTCTGGCTTCGGTGTCTACCTCAGGGGTCACTGGCGTGCGCAGCCTTGACCGACATCTTGGCACGCGGAGGGCATTACACGCGATTTAACTTTTCTTGAGTTCTTTCCAATCCTAGTAGCTCTCCGGGTTTGGGGGACCTTCTCAAGGACACCAAGGTGTGCTTCTGGTCAGACAACCAGGCGGTGGTAAGAATCATGGCGAAGCAATCTGCAAAATCCAACAGGGTAATTCGCGTGCTCCATCTCTTCGTGCTGGAATGTCTGAAAGGTAACATCACCTTTTCCGCGCGGTTCATCCCGGGCCTCAATAACGACATTGCAGATGCCCTGTCTCGCTTTCAGATGGAGCGTTTTGGTGACCTAGCACCCGAGGCCGATCAACTCCCAGAAGCCTTTCCGGAGGACCTTGGGAACTCGGTCGAGAGAAGTGACAGCAGGGGTACTGAGCCCCCTTGCACCATCAACATTGCAATCCTACACCGGAGCATGGTCCCAATTCGAGGGGTTCAGAGATAAGTTTGTTTACGACGCAGACGTGCAGCTAAGGAGTATGATGTTCTAATAGTTCACCTAAAGCGTAGAGGCATGGCCCCTTAAGACAATCAGCCTGCACAAGGCTGCTTTCTCATACTTCAGCAACTGTTTTTGGCTCCCAGACCCCTGTAACAATTTCCACGTAAGGAAGCTTTGCAGGGTGGCGTCACTCCCACCCGCCCATTCCAGATAAGAGGAGGACAGTAATCATTGAGATCCTCCGGCTGATATCGGATGTGCTCCCCAGTATCTGCTGGTCCAACTATGAGATTAGGCTATTCAGGGCGGCCTTCTCCCTGGCCTTCCTTGGTGCGCTCCGTATCGGAGAGTGCGTTGGGGGCACATTGTCATCTCATCGCAGGGGCTTGTCTGTGGCTGATATCAACCCTGACAGGCGCATGCTACAAGTCAAAATCCGAGCCTCCAAAACCGATCAACTAAGTAGGGGTACCACGCTAAGTCTAGCCCCCTCCCCACACACTGGACCATGCCTGGTCGCGGACACACGCAAATTCTTGAAGGTACGTCCTCCAGGACCAGGCCCTCCCATTCATGCATCAGGTCGCCCCATGACCCGTTGCCAATTTGTTTCAATATTGCGTAAGGCCATCCATGCTTGTGTAGGCGACCCGGCACAATTTTCTGGGCATTCCTTTTGTATCGGTGCAGCAACCACGGCAGCTGCAAGCGGCCTCCCGGCAGAACACATAAAAGCAATGGGGCGGTGGCGTTCAGCTGCCTTCAAAGGCTACATTAGATACAACCAGCAGACACTGACAGATACCATATAATCCTTTCTTTCAGGCTCAACCCCCAAACTTCGGCCACAGCATAGTGCATTGGGCGGCCATCCATGCCACCACTGGTCCAGGCGGAGAACATCTGGGTCTGAAGCCAAAGATCTCCATTGCCTGGTTCGGACAACGGGGAAGGCGTTGGGATCCCCTGCTCCCTCGGTTGCGTCACGAACTTGCGTTCCACGGTGGGATGCCCTGCTCCCTCGGTTGCGTCATGAACTTGCGTTCCACGGTGGGATGCCCAGCTCCCTCGGTTGCGTCATGAACTTGCGTTCCACGGTGGGATGCCCTGCTCCCTCGGTTGCGTCACGAACTTGCGTTCCACGGTGGGATGCCCTGCTCCCTCGGTTGCGTCACGAACTTGCGTTCCACGGTGGGATGCCCTGCTCCCTCGGTTGCGTCACGAACTTGCGTTCCGCCACCCGCCAAGCGTGGTTGTGCTCCACCTCTGTGAAAATGACTTGGTCGTGCGCAAAAGCATAATTTTGATCAAAACAGCGATCGCAGACCTGGAAAGCGTGCACGCCACTCACCCCAATATCACGATTTTCTGGTACGAACCTCTACCACGCTTGCATTGGCGTGGCAACATCAAACCCACTAGACTTAATTACACTGTGGAAAAAATCAATAGGGCAGTGCGCTCTGCAACCACTCGCATGGGAGGTCAGGTCATGAAACACCCCAACATTAAAGTTTACATGCAGGAGCTATTTCAGCCCGATGGCGTGCACCTATCGGACCTGGGTAACGAGCGTTGGCTGAGCAACATCAGGCATGACCTGATTGATTGGTGGAGGATGGCAAAGGCGTCTTTCAGATGTTGGTAGTCTTGGCGGCGAGACCGCAATTGCGGTCTCGGGTGGCGGTATCAGGCCTTGGGCGGAATCCTTTTGTCCATCTTCCTCTTGCGGCGGCGATACCAGGGTTCCCCGTTAAAGGGGTTTTCTGGAGGGAGGCTTTGGCCGTACACCGAAAGGTCGTCATTGCTCCCTCCTGCGGCGGCGGCGTTACGGGGGCGGCGATCTCTGCTTGAACATATGTTCTCCAGAGCCGGCCCATCCCCCACACACACACTGGATAACCCTGATGCTCCCTAGGTCCCCGGCTGGGGACCGGGGAGGGAGAACGCCCAATGCCTGAGCCAAGGTCTACCCACATTTGAAATTTAATAAAGTTGTGGCCAATTTAATCCCATAGCACGTTGTCTTGAGTCGTTATTCACATGACGGGGGGACCGTGCAGGATCTGGGGACTCCGCCTGTCCACGCAAATGGATCGTTTTTCGCTGTATCGAATTGTATCGTTTTTGCTGTATCTTTCTCATTGACTTTAAGAATAGATCTGAATGTATTTTTCGACTCAAATGTGTTATTCCTCAAAATGCTGTACTTTTCAAAATGTATCCAAATGGGTTTTTGTATTTCCCCCCAATCTCATCGCCTAGAGAATGTTCCTTAAATATAACAATCACTTGTTCCAAATGTATTTGATTCAAATGTATTCAAGTGTATACTTTTATGGGAAAACGTAACTAGGAAAATGTGGAGATATATATATATTGCTTATAGTGCCTTTGAACGGTCAACGTTCCACCCTCTATCCTTTCGCTGCCAAAAACACTCTTCACACCACACTGCCATCTACTGGGTCTACAAATAATACCATGAATACACACAAATACAAGCTCTAAAATAAATTAGTTTTATTTTCCAATAAGTATGCAAACATAAGACTATCACACCTGAATTGATAGCTATGCAGAACAGGATTTCCCCCCCTCCCTCCATCGGATAGCTGCCTGTGCGGCTGTCTTTGAGGGGGGTAGAGGGAGGAACGGGCGGGATCGACATTGGATAGCTGCCTGCCTGCCTGCGTGCCTGAACATGCCGTGCACCCGGGGGGGGGGGCGCTGCAATCGGCGCCCATTGGGAAGGAACAAGACAGGAAAAGGAAGGAAATGGGAGAGGTTTTTTTAAGGCCCCACTTTTCACATGGTGTCCTGTTGTGTGGTCGGAAAGTACTCTTTACTGTTTGATTTGGGTTAATGTCAGAATAAAAGCGAGTTCCTTCAAAATAACACATTCCTTTTTATCTTACCAATTTCTCATATTGTAAGAAGAGGAAGAAGAAACCATAGAGAGCATTAATATTTTCCTTCTGATCAATGAAGTCAAATGTTACAATTATCCATTTTAGAATGAGCACCTATAGGGAGAAGACAGATATCAGTAAACCAAAGCAAGACCAAGACAACAAACCCCTTCTGGAATATGGTCAGCATGTACAACATCTAGCTGAATCATCACCAGGATAACTAAGTCAGACTGGGGGAAATATCATTCTTCAGAACCAAGACAGCGTTACCATGCTTTCCAAGTTACCTGAAAGTCACTAGAACACTTGCGAGCACAGAGACAAGACACAGCTGAAAGAAGAGAATCCTCTGTTATTACGGAAATGGGAATCAGATTCTTCAGTAGCCTAGTGCTTATCACTGTGCCTGCAAGACATTGAAAGACACTGCTTAACATTCTGAACATCTTCACTCTTGATAATTTCTCACAAGCTAGAAGCAGCCCCGGTTCTTGTTAAGGGAGAAGGCAGGGCAATGCAGCTCCGTTGACATACTTTACTGCCAAGGGGAAAGAGAAGCCAAAACATGTTTTATAATAATAATAATAATAATAATAATAATAATAATAATAATAATAATAATAATTTATTATTTATACCCCGCCCATCTGGCTGGGCTTCCCCAGCCACTCTGGGCGGCTTCCAAAAGAATATTAAAATACTATAATACATCAAACATTAAAAGCTTCCCAAAACAGGGCTGCCTTCAGATGTCTTCTAAAAGCCTGGTAGTTGTTGTTCTCTTTGACATCTGGTGGGAGGGCGTTCCACAGGGCGGGCGCCACTACCGAGAAGGCCCTCTGCCTGGTTCCCTGTAACTTGGCTTCTCGCAGTGAGGGAACCGCCAGAAGGCCCTCGGTGCTGGACCTCAGTGTCCGGGTAGAACGATGGAGGTGGAGACGCTCCTTCAGGTATACTGGACCAAGGCCGTTTAGGGCTTTAAAGGTCAGCACCAACACTTTGAATTGTGCTCGGAAACGTACTGGGAGCCAATGTAAGTCTTTCAAGACCGGTGTTATGTGGTCTCTGCGGCCACTCCCAGTCACCAGTCTAGCTGCCGCGTTTTCTTTCCCAAGCTTGGCACTGAGTGCGATGTTCAGCAAGTTATGAATTTCTTCTGGTGCCAAGCCTCTGTCTTTTCCACAGTCTCCAAAGGACTCTGCAAAGCTCCCTGCTTCCGTGAGTCACTATCTTGAATTAGGAAAAAGTCCAAGTGTGATTCAAATCCATTTGAAAAACCGTCCTCATGCATGATGGCCTGTCCAATGGCTTGCTTTACCATCAATTGGCAAGGGAGCCCCATTGAGATGCCATGGCATTTGGAAAACTCTGGAATTCTGAACTTGCCTTTTGCTTTCTTGCTCCTTCGTTCAGTGTGTAGGTAGGTGTAGGTAGGGGCAAGTCGAAAGCTTCATTGAAATTCCTCAGCCCCAGCCAGCATTGCCAATGGGCAGGATGATGAGAAGTGTAGTTCAGCAACGTCTGGAGGGCCAGAGGTTACCCTCACCTGTTTTATCGGTTAGTGTGCTAAGATCGGGGCACAAGCCCAATTCAGCTGACGGTACTTAACAAGGGCTTGCTTTAAACAAAACATTAGCGCTAATACACTATTCTGCTCCAATATACAAAGCATCCCCTTCTCTAGAGAAAGCTAAAGAAAATACAAACTTCGGGGTTTAAAGATGGTTGTAAAGGTTGCTGAAAGGTTTCTAGTTCACTAGTTGGAAACAGCTTCCAGGCTATGCAGGACCAAGGTTGATTTGTAACTGTTCCTGTCTGCCTGCTTGCCATCGTGCATATTTGTAAACAATTCCTGCCAAAATATATACAACTGCAATAGTAGTTTCTGGAAGCAGACCCTGGAAGAGTGCACACTCCATGAAGTCCTTATGAATAGTATTACGGAATGGAGGGGGGCATATGAACAAAGTCTTACTCCTGAGTAAGAGACGTAGAGCCCAAGGCGATGATCTCAAGGGAACCCTGCCACACTAGGACTCCCCTTGCCCCGTCACAACGTTGCACCTAGCACCACACAAAAGTCCAAAACCCAAAGAAGAAAGCGCCATTTCTGACCCCGTATCCCGATGCTATACACGACAATGTATTTGCATGAGGATGCACTCTAGCCAATCAGATGGCGTTGAATGTAGCCCTTCAACCAATCGCAGCAATGCCATGGCTCTGCAGAGGCAGCTCAGCTCCAGCTGTTTTGCACGCTCCACTGAGCGCTGACAAGGTGATGACAGCTCCCGCTGCGAGAACAACGGACTGAGTCAATCGAAACCTCATTACCCTGTTAATCCAATCAAAACTAGATGTTGTTTAGTCGTT
The DNA here is from genome assembly GCF_965112155.1 of Podarcis liolepis. Lineage (NCBI taxonomy): Eukaryota > Metazoa > Chordata > Lepidosauria > Squamata > Lacertidae > Podarcis > Podarcis liolepis. The sequence continues at coordinate 17,553,430 of NC_139568.1, forward strand.
TAGTCATGTCCGCCTCTTCGTGACCCCATGGACCAGAGCACACCAGGCACTCCCATCTTCCACTGCCTCCCGCAGTTTGGTCAAACTCATGCTGGTAGCTTCGAGAACACTGTCCAACCATCTCATCCTCTGTCGTCCCCTTCTCCTTGTGCCCTCCATCTTTCCCAACATCAGGGTCTTTTCCAGGGAGTCTTCTCTTCTCATGAGGTGTCCAAAGTATTGGAGCCTCAGCTTCAGGATCTGTCCTTCCAGTGAGCACGCCTTAAGAATGGATAGGTTTGATCTTCTTGCAGGATGGAAGACTGAAGAAACCCCAACTAAAGAACCATGGCAAAAAAAATTGATGGACTATGCAGAACTGGCAAAATTGACATATAAGCTACGGGACAAGGATAACAGTAACTTTAAGGATGAATGGGAACCTTTCACAAAGTATCTGAAAACGCAACAAAGAGAACTGGACTCCTTGGCAGTTTTTGAATAAACATTCACAATTTTTTTACTGATAATAATCAGCTAAACAGTTTGAGGATCTATACAACTTTGTAACATGCAGAAAACAGCATTATTAGAGAAACCAAAGACTGGAACTGAGGGAAGTCGGGAGGTGGGGTGGCTTCTGTGGGGGGGAGGAGGAAAAATGGGCGATCAGCCTTCTTTATGGTCCAGCTAGATACAATGTAGCAATGTCAGGCCAGGCCACTTCCAAAAAGTACTTAAAAAGCCTAAAACACTTGGAAATTCATAGAAAATCACGGGGGGCCACTAGGGGGCGCATCAGAAGATGGCTGACAATAACATCTCTCCGACCCACACGAGGTAATTTGGAGGCTATGATGGGAGTAATTAGCCTCCCTACCCCCCCCCAGGATGGTGGGGGGGACTGCCCTTGCCTGCTGTGCCCTATACCACCCCCGAATTTGTGGGGGTGGGGGCACTAGGCACAAAGCCCTCCTGTGGGATTTCGGCGCTCCTGGACGCCGTCCCTGATCCACACCACTAGCTGCAAGAACTTCAAAAGAAACAATTTGGATGAAGAAATGCACATATTTCAAGGAAGGAGGGGGAGCAAAGACTCCTAACAGAAGAGATCTCTGATAAAACAAGATGAGTCGGAGGAACAAGCATAGATTATGAGAAGACATGCCAAGACTCGGTATGACAAATGACTGATGGGGGAGGGGGGGAAACTTTCCTTTCTTTCCTTATGTGATTAAACAAGAATCCCCTCCCACCACAAGTCAGAAATGTCGTTTTAAGGACTTAAGCTGTGGATTTAAGGCTGTGTGGAGATAAACTTTCGAACCAAAGCATGTTTTAAGAAGAGCGTAGAATGTATAAGGGCTTTGGAATGACGCAGTTAAAAATGCCGTCGCCATATTGGGAAGTTTTGTTGGAGGTCTTGAGTCTGGGAGGAGAAATAGAGAAATAGAGCTGTTCTTATATTGTGGGTGAAACTCCTCAGAGGGACTTAAGAGCGACAGTTCTGTAATTAATGATGGAAAGAGCGATGTTATCTATGAAGGCGATGATATATGGAAACCATCTCGATTTGAGGATTGGAAGAACGGAAAAATTCACACAGGATTATTATTGGTGTTTATCGGCTTAAGGAGACTATCAGAAGAGATCATAAAGAAAAAAGAGAAAATATATGAACAAGATGTCATGTGGAAACAGCAAGATAAGACTGGGTAGAATTATGAACTTTGTTTGGACTGATTTGGACATTAACGCAGTAGCAAGAAGATGATCAGAATCCCCCTTTGGATCTTGAAATATGGGTCCCCCAAACAAAATTTAAAATTCGGCTTTGTAATTCAGAATTTATGTGATGTGATTTAATTTGATTTGATTGGCCGGTTAATAAAAATTATTTTATTTTTTTTAAAAAAAGGAAATTCATAGAAAATCACTGGTTTCACCAATTCTCTTCATTCCACCGCCAGTCTGCTTCGTTGGCCAAAGACTTGGGTGTTGGAGCCCGCCGTTACAAATGGTGCTTTTTAAGCATAAAATAAAGACACAGAGGCCAGCAATATTTCCATGGACGGAGGGCAGCTCAATTCAGACTTCTTCCCCTTCCTCCAGTCCGTTTATTACTCCTTTGTCCTCTCCAGCCGCATGGCTGCATTCCAATGTCTCACGTTACCTACATCCGGTCAAGGCTTTAACCCACCCACAAACGATATAGGGTTACACTGCCCAGAGGGGGGGGGGGACATAACTCCATATGAGGTCATGCATTCCAATACATTGTAAAGCTCAGAGTGCTGGTCAGCCGAGGTCAGGGGGCACCCTGCAATATTACAAGCCTTTACCATGGCTATGACTCCCACATGCCCTCTTTCTTTAATTAATCAGTACCAATACGGTTATATCGAGTGCGATCGACGACTCATGTGAGACCGGAAGCGGGCCGCGGACTGGAGAACCATGCAGTACATATAGAGATTAAGGAAAGAATACATTGTATACAGCAACACAAAATAACGCAAATAACTACTATAATGATCACTAAAATCAATAAATGTCAAAGCCAACTTCCATCCGGAAGCCAAGAATATAAGAATTCTGATTCCAAGCTGCATGGTAGCTTCCTTTCTAGTTTATTAGCCATGCACTGGTGTCACTTCTATAGCACTGAGATTGGTCACTGTATGTTCCTGTAAGAGAACAAGAGCTATTAACCATGAATTTCAATGTATATTTACAGTTTGGATATATGCCCCATGATTCTTTCCCCTCCTTATTTTGAAAATAAATGGGGGCAGGCTCATGGAGGTTCAAGTGTACTGGGGGCCAAAAAGATTGCTTAGGGGATATAATATTAGTAAATTGAAAAGATCCATTGACAGGCACATCATGAAGCATTATGCCTGAATGACTCGCAAAAGGGGACATGTGCATACATAACCAACATTTAGAAGCATGCAATAAACTGGTAAACATAATCATATCTTGTACAAAAATATTAACCCTCCATATCTTATGATAATTTTCTACCCTAAAAGTCTTGTTCAACAATGGTGTTCTTATAGTTTGAAGGTGGCTGAGCCATGGATACTGCCAGCCAGAGTAGGAAGCTGACAACTGCTTGCCAGCCGATAAGGTGAATTATGGTGGTTTCAACTGTATTGGGTCGTCTGCTTCTCCTTGTATAACGGTGCAGCAAAGGATGGCAAGGCAAATGGTTAGGAAGGCGCATCCGCAGTTAAAGAGGCCCGCCATGGCCGCACGCATAGAGCTGGAACCCACAAAGGCTTGTCCTCGACGTCCACTGCCGCGTACCCTCGTCCCCACGTGATCAGCGGGACAGGTCCATGCCACGCGGGATCAGGCAAGCGTCGGTACACCACCAAGGGGCGGGGGAGTGCCTCCTCCTTCCTAAAATGCAATTCAGCGGGGTTATGGGTCCTAAGATGTGGATATAAAAAATTTTTAGGTACACAAAGAACTTGGTGAACAGCCGAAGGGATATCTGCTGTTGGTATGCTTCGGCCGCCAAGCTGTTTAAGCAATAGTGTTTTGAACGTCAGGTGTGCTCTTTCCACTATAGTTTGACCTGTGGAGTTAAAGGGTATGCCATGAGTTAATTTCACATTCCACAACATACAAAATTCCGAAAATGTTTTAGAATTATAAGCTGGACCATTATCAGTTTTGATACTCGCAGGTTTACCCATGACTGAGAAACAGCGGATAGTGTGCTGAATGACATGCCAAGCTGTTTCCCCCCTCATGGGCATAGCCCATATGAATCCAGAGTGGGTATCCACCGTGAGGTGAACCTTGGAGAGTGGAGCCAACACAGGTGTGTGTGTGACATCCATCTGCCAACATGCCAATGCAGACGTGCCCCTAGGATTGACAGCATCAAAAGGAATGGCCAGCTGAGATTTAGAACAGGGAGCACATTGGGACTATATCCCTTGCTTGGGCCAAGGGAACAGAAAAATGCTTTGCCAATGCTTTCGCAGGAAGGTGAAAGGTGTTATGACCTAGTATAGGATCAGAAAAGAGAGAAAAGGCAGAAATGTCCCTCAGAGCCGCATCTGCTCTTGCATTGCCCTCTGCTAAATACCCTGGGTGCGATGTGTGGGAGCGAAGATGTGCAACATAATAAGGGAACTCTCTGTGCTGAAGTAAGGCCTGCAGGGTAAGAAACAAGGAAAACAAGTCAGAATCCAAGGAAGGAGTTATATAAGATATTGGTAAAATAGCAAAAATGCTATATACATACTGAGTATCCACAATAAGATTGAAAGGTTGAGTAGGAAAGGATTGAAAGGCAAGAATCACAGCCGCTAGCTCAGCTCACTGGGCAGAAGACTGTGGAGGGGTAAATAAACATTTCCATTTTCCTCCCTCCTCCCATGTCACCACCCCCCTACTTTTCGTTCCATCCGTGAAGAGGGTTAGTGCAGAGGGGAGAGGTGTGAGAGACAAGGGGGTAGTCAAAACATAGGTGACCTGTGTCAGAAATGTCAAACGGTCATCCTTTGGAGGGTTAAAAATGATGACACCTATAAAACCACCTAAAGCAATTTGCACGTGAACGTCCTTTGATAACAATGTCTGATGTGGATTCAACTATGGAATAAATGTTCTTTGATGGGGTATGTGGTAGATGTAGCCATTCTATAATGCAGATAGTCTTTATGGCAACGTCAGAGGCCAAAGTTGCCATGAGTGCCAAGAAAAACAAACATGGAGCCTGGCACGTTTCCCTGCGCAGCTCTGCTGCCTGTCCGTGCTGATACAAAAGTCCTTCCGGCCTCTGCCTCTTGCCGTTAGCAGAGATAAACACAGCGGTGAAGCAATTGCAGCAGTGTGGGTAATAAATTCAGACACACAGGCGTTCTTATCTTCTCTTGCCTTTAATCATGAAGTTTAACAGCATAACTTCAAACCTGGTGAAAGCTCACCCATCTTGCGTCCTCTCTCCGTAAAAGCGAAACCAGACAGAAACACTCGGCGTCAAACCACTCCCCAAGAGTTTCTAACCACGCCTCAGGAAAGAGACGTCACACTGAACTCCTTAACCCTGTGAGTTCTGAAACCAATAACACCCCCTCTCGTCTCAAACCCTGAGGGAAACTGTGAACCCCTATTTACAGACCTCTTTGAGTTCAACTCACCTCCTATTGCCTTTTGCCTCCCACTGGCATCTATCCCAGGCAATTGTTGAATCCCTTCCACACTCCCAGAATCACACTGTGCGAAACCAACCCACGCACTGGTGACCTGAAACCTCTCCGGTGGAATCCCCTTTGTGGTCCGAGTTGACCGCCGGAGCACAACCTCGGGCGCTCCTCCTGACCCACTGGGGTCAGCAAGTGTGTCTCCCAGCACAGAGGACTCCCCCTCTGACTTGCTGCGTCTTCGGGCCTCCTGCACTTGGCTAACAGGAGATGAAGGCTCGCTCTTGGGTTCCCTCTTAACCTGTGGAGAAACCCACCCCTGTGCTTGACCATCATCAGCAACCTGGTCTTCTGCAACAGGCTCCGCCTTTGCCTCTCCTTCCTCCCTTTCTTCCTCCCTTTCCTCCCCCTCAGAATCGGACAAGCATTCTGAGAGAAAATCAGAACCATACCTAGGCTGTGACCAACCACCCTGCTCAAAGTACTCAGCATGCTTGCTGACCAGCAGCTTGGTCTGATCACCCTCTGGGTATGCAAACTTCCACCCATTTGTTGCAGGATCATACCCACAGAAGATCATGTCCTGACACCTTGGACCACCCTCCTTCCGTTGCGCTGTTGGTATCGGCACTGAAGCCCTGGAACCGAACGAACGGAAGAAATGCACCTGTGGCTTTTGCTTGTGCAACAGAAAATACGGGGTGTCACCTACATCGTGATTGTAGGACCTGTTAAAAACAAAGCTGGCAAATTTCCAAGCCTCACTCCAAAAGCTCTGAGGCAGCCCAGAGTCACACAGCAAAACCCTGACAACTCCAGCCAGTGCTTCACTCCTGTGCTCTGCCACGCCTCTCTCTTGAGGAGACTTTGCACCCGTCACCTGGTGACGAATTCCCTTTTCCTTGAAGAACTCCTTCAGAGCAGACCCAGTGAACTGTGACCCACGGTCGCTCCTGAACTCTTGCACCTTGGTGGAGAACCTTAGTTCCACCTCCGCAACCCAATCCTGGATCAGTTGCGCCGCCTCCCTCTGCGTCCTGAGAGAGAAACACCATAAATTTTGAGAAAAATCATCTGCCATCGTTAGCAGAAACCTGGCCCCACCCAGACTCTCACACTTCATTGGCCCTGTAAGGTCTGTGTGAACCAACTCAAAAGGTTTTGTGGCTACCCTCTTTACCCCGGGAAACCTGCCCCTTTGAACCTTGCTGCATGCCCTGCACACTAGGGATCCCTCACATGATGTGATCTTACAACCTTTGGTGCAGCCGGGTTGCTTCTTAACATCTTCCAAACAAGCATGAGACATTCTCTTGTGCCATATATGAACACATGAATCATGGCTGGGAACACTAGCACACTGCGCCTTTGCTTTTCCTGCATTCCCACCACCCTCCAGAGGTGTCTCCAGAACAAAGAGATTGTCCTTGCCCTCCACGTCGAAAAGCAGCTTTCCCCCTCTGGAAATAGAACAGGTGTTATTTTCAAAACAAATTTTGTACCCCTGCTTCGCAAGAGCAGGTATCGATAACAGGCAACACTTCATCCCTGGTACAATGAAACACTCCAGCTCCGCCTGCAAAACAGAAACATATACATTTACAACATTACACACTGATTTTTGTGTTCCATCAGCTAATGTGACAGTCATTTCACTTGAAACAGCCCTGCAATTCCGCAGCTCCCCAGCAGATGGCGTTATCAGGTGATGACTGGCTCCACTGTCGATTATAAATTTCACAGCTGTGTCCCTGTTGGCATTGCTCTGTAGCGTTGCCATGCCAACAAACGTCTTGCTGCACCTGTCCTTGGCAGCGTCCGAAACCGCAACATCCTGCGTTGCTCTGAAGACTGGACTTATCTCAGAGTTCCCAGACAACTCTGCAGCACGTATCTCCCTCTGCAGCAGATGGCTGACCTTGAAGCCTTTAGCTGTGTCCTGTTTCCCAGGCTTCGACTTTCGACGCAAACAACTCTTGGCAGCCTTTGGAAAAAGAGGCTTTTCTGTGCTTTTACTGCTCACCGCCCCCCCACTGCTCACAGGGCTCCTAGGACGCTTTCCTGCACCCCCAGTGGTAGGTAAAGGGCCCCCAGCAGCTTGCCTCTCTCCAAGCTCCTCACGCAGACACGTTGCATCACCTGCGCAGCTTTTAGACCCTGCGAAACTGGCAGCAACAGCAGCAGTGGCGATAGTCCCATCACCCCCCTCAGGGGTCCCACAGCCTTTCCCAGCTGTGCACCGGCTTCCACGAAGGTGGTCAGTGCTCTCTTGCCTCCCTTGTTCCGATGCAGCCATCTCCCGGCCCTTGCTTCCGCCCCCAGTGTTACACACTTCCTGGAGAGCTAGCCAAGCGACCTCCGGCTTCCTTGCACCCAGAACTATAGGCCTTAGATCAGCACTTACATTCTCAGCCAAAAACGCCAGAACACGCTCCTCAGCTTCACGTTGGCTTGCAACTGCCCCAGCTGACGTAGACATCGGTGTGACCAATTCCCAGAGATTGGCTCCAACTAGGGACAACTCTGCTAAATAACTCCACTCCAGCCACGTTTGGATTGTTAACTTCTCACATGGCAGCTTAAGCTCAAAGCCATGTTCCTGGGACTGAGCCATCTCCTTCTCCCCCGGGGTAAGCGTACTCACGACAGCATCAGCTTCCTCCGGCCTCCGGCAGATCGGCTCAGGCAGACCGCTTCTTCCCAGCGAGCTCCTTCCAGCTTCAAAGACAGCTCCAGAGCTCCAGCTGGCCCCAGCAACCTTCCTGCTGGCTTCCCCACACGTGGGACGTTCCTGCAATGCTTCAAAGCGTTGGCAAACAGGACCCATAACCTATGGCAACGTCAGAGGCCAAAGTTGCCATGAGTGCCAAGAAAAACAAACATGGAGCCTGGCACGTTTCCCTGCGCAGCTCTGCTGCCTGTCCGTGCTGATACAAAAGTCCTTCCGGCCTCTGCCTCTTGCCGTTAGCAGAGATAAACACAGCGGTGAAGCAATTGCAGCAGTGTGGGTAATAAATTCAGACACACAGGCGTTCTTATCTTCTCTTGCCTTTAATCATGAAGTTTAACAGCATAACTTCAAACCTGGTGAAAGCTCACCCATCTTGCGTCCTCTCTCCGTAAAAGCGAAACCAGACAGAAACACTCGGCGTCAAACCACTCCCCAAGAGTTTCTAACCACGCCTCAGGAAAGAGACGTCACACTGAACTCCTTAACCCTGTGAGTTCTGAAACCAATAACAGTCTTCTTCTTGTTCCGCCTGAGCATATAAAATTCCTGTTGGCAACAACTGTGTAGCAAATACTGCCAGATGCAGCTTGTGTGCAGCACCTCTAGGTGGCGCATGCGGAAATGTTTCAATGCTTCACCCCCAAAATGTTGACAAAGTGTGGGGGAGTTCCGCATGCCTTGAGGCAGGACAATCCACTGACATCGCTGCGAATTGTGATATACTGGCAATGTAAAAGCAAACTGTTCCCTGTCTGCTGGAGCCAGTGGGATGAAGATGGTTCAATGTGGCCGAAAGTCAATTGTTCAGAAATAAGCTGTTCAGAAACAAGATGGTGCCATTGCTGCGGATTTTTGTTTTGGTGGAGGCCACCGTTCTACCCACACTGAGGTATCGGTGATCCTGGTTTGCCACGCTGGAAACGTTGTATCGTTGGCTACAGGCTGGTTTTCATTGAGCGCTGCTGCCAGCAGGTGGATCTCGTGGGTAGCTGTACCAACAGACTGAAAAATGCGAAGCATGGCTGCTGTGTCTGTGGCAGGATTGTGTATTATCGGTTGTAACGCAACCTTACAATCCTCATTGGCATTTTCGAAGGCCAATTGTTTGATAATAATTTGTTTGGCTTCAGGATTTTCAATTTGACGACTCACTGCTGTAAGCAGCCTGTCCATAAAGGAAGAATATGATCCTCTTGCCTCTTGCCTGATTGAACCCCACCTTGATTGAATACTAGTGGGTTCTGGGATTTTTCTCATTGCTTGTTTAGCAGCAAGAGCAGTATCCCTCAATAAGATCTGCAGCAGTGTGGCTTGTAGTGAAGCCTGAGCGAAGGGCCCACGCCCCATCATGGCATCTACGATGTCTGCAAGGGTAATATGTGGATTATTTCCTCTGACTTGTTGTAACAAGGCTGGAGCATCTGCATAGCAAGCAGTTTCCCATTCGTGGGCAAACAAAACACCTGCTGATGGGGGTAACACTGTACGTGCCAAAAGCTTGATGTCATCTGGAACCAAAGGCTGGGCTAATGTGGCTTCCAAAAGAGCCTGTGTAAATAGGCCTTGAAATCCATTTGTCCTTACTGACAATTGAAGCTCTTTCAAGATTTTAAAGTCAAAAGCTTGGTGCTGGGCTTGAGTTCCTGCTGGAGCACCAGCAGGGGGCACAATGACAGGGAATGCCATAGTATCCTGAATTAAGGAACAGGCAAGGACTGCACATTGAAAAGAGGTAGCTGGGTCTGCCTCTGAAAGTTTAGGATTATAGCCAGCCAGACCATGGTATTTTTGCAGGATTGGGTCCTCTGGTGAGGAACTGTAGTCCGGAGGTTTGGGGTCTGGAGCTTCTGCTGGCAGGGCAAGTATTGGAACAAAGGCTAACACAGCAGACTCTAACACAGCAGGCTGGATTAAAGAAGCTGGAGATTGTGTTGGCAATGCAGCCAGGGAGATATTTTTTGGTGATAAGGAACCCATAGCATATCGAACCTTGCACCATGCATTTAAAATCCGAGTACTGATGCTGGGGAGCTCATGAAAATGTTCACCAATCTTGTCCCAAAGTTTTGATTCACATGTTCCATTCAAAGGGAACCAGGGATAATGTTCATCAATGCACAGAATGAGCTGTATCAAATCACCCTCAGGAACTTCCAATTTGTTGGAGGAGAGGAGAAATTTTAAGTCTTTTAAAAATTTCTGTTGTGGAGTAGTCAAGGAGCTGCCAATTTTTCAAAAATCAATATAATATAAGAGAAGGGATCGGACTCACCAGGGATCCTAAGATGCTTCAGCGCTGTGCAACCCTTGCCGGGCGTGGTAAGTCTATGATATCCACTGCTTGGATAGAAAAACCTCTCACGGTTTCTTTAAAAATCCTCTTAGTCTGCCTCAGACTGTTTGCTTTAAGTTTGCCTCTTTTCTTTAAGTAGCCTCACACTTTTAAGTTGGCCTCACATGGGGCACCACTTGTCGGAGCCCGCCATTACAAATGGTGCTTTTTAAGCATAAAATAAAGACACAGAGGCCAGCAATATTTCCATGGACGCAGGGCAGCTCAATTCAGACTTCTTCCCCTTCCTCCAGTCCGTTTATTACTCCTTTGTCCTCTCCAGCCGCATGGCTGCATTCCAATGTCTCATGTTACCTACATCCGGTCAAGGCTTTAACCCACCCACAAACGATATAGGGTTACACTGCCCGGGGGGGGGGGCATAACTCCATATGAGGTCATGCATTCCAATACATTGTAAAGCTCAGAGTGCTGGTCAGCCGAGGTCAGGGGGCACCCTGCAATATTACAAGCCTTTACCATGGCTATGACTCCCACACTTGGGAACCCCTCGGTCCCTGCCAGAATTCCCCAAGCGGGAGGTCACGTACTCACAGGAAGGTACTTTACCCGTAGGTGACAATCGCTAGGCAAAAGCTCTCCTCCGGACTTACCCAGGCGGCAGACTATGCGAACCAAAGTTATATTGTCCTCTTGCAGTAGGTGCTTAGAATGTACTTCCCAAGACATATCCTGTATTTGCATGTTACCCCAACACATTCCTCCTATGTTAATCATGTATAACCCTCCCCTTTTCTGATGGAGTGGTGATGTTTAGCGAACTGTCTGCTGGGATAAGATACGAACTTTTAAAAGTCCTTGTCACCCCGTTCTCGGGGTTCAATTCCTCTTTGAACCTGTTGCGCAATAAACTTTGGTCTACGCTATTTGCTCCGGTTGGTGGCTGGACTCCTTCCTTTTTCCGCAGGGACCCACAGGCTCCGAGCAGCCTCCCACCTGGATTTTTTCCGTAACAACAGAAACTAGACTAACCCTCTTGAGAGAAGAAAGGTGGCTTTTGCTCCCACAGCAATGTTGTAATCTAAATAAGCACATCTTCCTACAAGTGAATAGTAGCCACCTATCTGGGGGAAAATAAAGTGGTATTTTGAGAGACATGGTTACGGTGGAGAGCAAATCTGTGTTCAACAATCCAAACATCCAGAGAGAAACCAGATGGCAGCTTTTTTTTACTGTGTCCACAGAACTCAATGAAAGCCAACCAATGGTTTTGCAGTTGCTTTCCATGGACATTTTGCAACCAAGCACAGAATTCCTTGAACCTAGGAAACGCTTCTGATTTCTGCTTGAGCATGAACACATGAATGTACCTGGAAAAAGCATCAATCAATACCATGAAATACTTTGCTCCACCTAGAGAGGTTGCAAGTGGACCGACAAGGTCTGTGTGGACAATCTGGTAGACTTTAGATGACTACCTGCCAGAAACCTTGCCCTATTGATCTGTGTGCCATCATGATGGCCTTGCCCGGTTGTGAGTTGTGAAGGCTGCTACCTGCAAGACCCTTTCCACCTGGCCTGGGGGGCAGGGCCCAGACACTAGCTCTACTAAAGAGGCTCCTGGTGAGACCAGAGGGACATCGCTCAGCCTGACAAGAAACCCAAACTATTGGATTCTTTTGCCCCATCTTTTTGTGCCTGCTAAACAGCCGTGTCATGCTTATGATAATATTTTATTCTCTTGTTAATTCTGCTGTTTTAAATGTGCATTTTATATTTGACTTTACTTAGCAATGTTGGTTTTGGGTGGGGGAATGCTTAAGTTTTTTGTTTTGTTTTTGTTAACTTTGTGTTAAATATGTATTCTGTAGTTGACTTCCTTTGTAATGTTTTATTTTGAAATCTTCAATATTTCAGTTTTTTGTTAACTATGTTGCTTTAACTGTATACTCTATATTTGACATTCTTCAGATTGTTTTATTTATGTTTTAATATGCTGTAAACTGCTTTGAGATTTTTCTTGAAAATATAAAGTGGTATAGAAATGAAATAAATAATAATAATAATAATGTTCATTGAAATGTTGTGTCCAAAGACTGCAGCCGATGGAGAGATCACCCCTCCCTCAATTTTCTATCAGATTATTTAGATTTGGTAAATAATTCTTATTGCTATTGTTATTGTATTGATTATTATAATTGATTTATGTAGTTCTGACGGTTTAGCTGCCTTGAGCATGAAACTAGAAAGGCAGGATACAAACCTAATCTAATAACGAGCCCTCCTCCTCCTCCTGAGCCTGGGGCAGGACCGTAGCCTGAGAGAGAGAGGGTTGCACAGTTCCCCGATTATTTTGGAGGAATTCCACACCACACATTTAAAGCTCTTACACCACTTTAAAGAGTCCAGGCTTTCCCTAAAGAATCCTGGGAACTGTAGTTTGCCAAGGGTGCTGAGAGATGTTAGATCTTTAACAAACAGAGGTTCCCAGGACGTGTTGTGTGAATCTGTGACTCTTAGTGCAATGGTTCTTGTGTGGTTGTGACCATTGTCCTCATAACAGTACTGGGGTTCGGATTGCAGTGTGTGTGTGTGTGTGTGTGTGTGTGTGTGTGTGTGTGTGTGTTGCAGAATGGTTTAATTATCTCATTCTCATCCTAACACATCGTCTTCATTCAACTCTGGCTGTTGAATGAATGCTTTCTTATAATCATTCTTATGTTTAAGTGGGCTTTGGCCTCCTTCCAGACAGCAGCTTGAAAAGGAAGCATAGGAAAACTCAAATGATGACAGAAGACAGGGGCATCCAACAACCAAGAGTTTTGGTTTGGATGTGACACTTTTAGAATTCCCCAAGCCATCCCGAAGCCCCGAAGGCTCGGCCCCATTTCACTCTGGTCCATCTGAGTATCTCCTTTCCACCTATGCCTCCCCTCCCCCCAAAATATTCACAATTAAGAAATCAGAAAACAACCCCCACCTCTCTTTCGACAGAACTAGATGGAATGATCAGGCATAGCAACTCCTGCAGAGAGGATAAAACCAAAATGTTTCCAAGGGACACATTTATCAAACAAGATATCTGCCCATAGCTTAGTCAGTAGAGTGTGAGACTCTTCATCTCAGGGTCGTGGGTTCAAGCCCCACGTTGGGCAAAATAATCCTGCATTGCAGGGGGGTGGACTAGATGACTCTTGTGGTCCCTTCCAACTCTACAATTCCATGATATCCTGTGAGTAGTAGTCAACTGAGTTTTACTCAGAATAGATGCGTCAAAATCAACACATCCACGTAATTTGTGGCGACTTCCGGGGTGGCGCCACCGGCAATGGCGGACTCCCTCTGAAACGGAGGGACAAGCTCCGCGCGAAACGGGGACCCTTTAGAAATCACAGGCGGGTGAAGCCTGTGACTCTGGGACTCGGCGGGCACCCTTAGCGCCCCCCCCAACCCGCAAAGGAACCCAATAACGGGCCCCGAAGCGAAGAGGGGGAAGTGGCACGGTGCTGAGAGTCTACCGCTATTTCCGTGGAGTGAAGCCGCACAGCCGTTGCCGGAGAGCGCTGCCTTCTTCTTGGACAATTTGGATTTTAAAAAACAACCATCGTGAGTACCTAAACTCGGGAAAATCGAACCACAATTTAAGGAACTGGGAAAAGAAAGGAATTGGACTAAAAAATGCACTACAATTCGGTACTGAAACGGGAAGGTCTAACAGGAAGTCAACCTTCCATTTTTTATTTTTTTTTGTAGTTTGAACAAAGCAAAGACAAAGTAAACTAGAGTTTTGAAAATCAATTTAAAGGAGTGGATTTCATCATCTAAAATAGCTGAACCCCCCCTTCGGCAGCAGGAGGAGAAGGGGGTGCTTTCTTTGGACTGTTTTATCCTGCAGAAGTAAGTTTAAAATAAAGTAATTTTCCACTGTCCTGACCCAGGGAGCGGGGTGTCAGGACTGACGTTTGAAGCTCATTGACCACGACAGAAGCTGTTTGACAGATAGCTAAAAGAAGAAAAAAAGCTGTGATTCCACTGTTTCTTTTTGTAACTTTAAACTAACAAGGATTGACAAAGTATCTAAAAGTAAAAGAAACTTTGGGGCTGGATGTGCAACATAAGTTTTCCCTCTAGGGGGAGATAGTGAAACTGTAACTAGGGATTTTCCAGCCGTTACAGTATAACCGGTGGGAATTGAATGGTGACCTTGAAGGACAATGTACTCAGAAATGTTGTTGTGCGCTTTTCTCAAAACAAATGCTCTACTGGAAGAATTTCATGAGGGAATGAATTTGATGACTGACTTGGTTGGGAACCTTAAGCAGACTGTGGGAAATCTTGGACAGGCAGTAGAAAAAAGTACGGAGTTTACCCAGGATTTATACCAAGATTGTGCCTTGTTAGAAAAGCAGAAAGAAGAGGATTCTGCTGAACCTTGGGAGTCAGAAATGGAGACACAGACGGAGGTTGCGGCCCTGCAGGAACATGAATCTTTGGAATTGGCAACTGGCTTTCAAAAAAATCAGACTCGGAAAGAAGAAGTTTGGATAGAACTGGAAATGGGGGGTTGGATTGACCCCCCTGAGCAGGGACATATGGACTTTCCGAGTCTGGTAGTGGACTGTGAGAGGCTTGGAGATATGGGGATTCAAAAGTCTGGCGGGGCTTTGAAACATGCTTCTAAGTACTACATGGAGCTCAGTTTGGACTTTGGAAAAGGGACCTTTTGGTTGGAAGGAGGCAAAAGCATTATTAAATTGGAGATCACACGAGTGAAAAGAAAATATGAAGAAAAACAGTGGAAGGGACGTGGAAGAGATTTAAGAGCCTCGGAGATTAGATCACCAGGTTAATGTGCCAGTTTAATGGACAAATGGACTGACAAACCCGGGACCTGGGGGATGGGACGTTGGATGAAGATTTTCTTTTTCTTTTTCCTACTTTTTGTTATTAGGATTATTCTACATAATTGATGAATACTAGATGGATGGATGAAATGAAATTGCTTGGCTCTGGTATAAAAGTTTAAAGGAATAGGAAAGAATATAATGGTTAAGAGAAATTATTAAAAATAAGATTTAGGTTAAGGTTTTTATAGGATAATGAGGAGAATAGAGTAAGGTAATGTAATGAAAGATTAGAATAGGGTAAAAACTTGATGGTAAGGATTTGTTGAACTAACAAATTGAACTGGAATACAAAAAAGGGAGGTTTGAGGAGGTCTGGGAAAATAAGTGTAAGGAAGATATGTTATGAAAATTAATGTGTTTTTAACTGTTTTTATTTTATATGTTTTTCTTTTTTGTATTTTCTTTTTTATTTTTCATTTTTCTTGTTATAACTTGGAAAACTTTAATAAAATATCTTTTAAAAAAAACAGCCACGTAATTTGTGTTGGGAAACTGCCAGGGAGATAACGTCCATCATGGCCCCCAAGCCAGAGTTCGGAGTTTCCATCGGCCTCCCGTAGTCACGCAGATCCAACAGTTAGGGGCACAAAGCCTTAGAAATTCCTAGCCACATTCCAGGGCTTGGTGCACCCTCTTTCAGCAGAAAGCACAGTCAAAAGCTTGCACCGCAGAAGAGCAGAAGAGCATATTTACAGACTTTATTTAGAACATGAACAGAACAAAAGAAAACACGTCCGTTCTGAGTCAGCGTCTCTGACCGACTGAAAAAACGAAAGGAAAAACAGCAAGCATAAACATCCTGTGAATAGGACATGCGCAGACTCTGTTGCTTACAAAAGCCTGCTCCCTTTTAAGGTGGAACGGAAATATCCTAACATCCTCCCCCTTTCCGTGTAACCTGTTGTACCTGTGGTTCACCCAATTGCAACTTTTGTACATAAACCTTTAGTTGTTCTTTGTTAACAACCTTAGACAACAGATCAGCAGGAATTTCATTTCCTGCCATGTAGGACACCTGAATCAGTCCTTTCTGGATACACTCTCTTGCACGATGTAACTTAATCTGCAAGTACTTGGTTCTCTGCTTGCAACTCTCGGAGTTCAGCAAAGCCAAACACGATCTATTGTCTTGATACACTTGTACAGGACATTTCACAGACACCCTGATGTCCTTAAACAGTTGCATCAACCATTCACAATCCATGAGTGAAAATGACAGAGCATTGAGTTCTGCTTCACAGGAACTTAGGCTCACTGTTGTCTGCTTCTTGCACAACCAGTCAAACAGGCAGTGGTTGTACATGTAGCATACTCCAGAAGTGCTTGTACCATCCGTGGTGTCACTTCCAAAACTTGCATCTGCAAAGATTTCAAGACCTCCAGTCTTCTGACTGGTGAACCTCAGCCTGTAGTGCATAGTCCCTTTCAAATAGCGGGCTATGCGCTTCAGAGCTTTCCAATCCTGAACCGTAGGATTGTTGGCATGTCTGCTAAGCAGATTACAGCTTACAGCTATGTCAGGTCTTGAACATCTGGCAATGAAATTCAGCTTGCCTAGAATGCATCTGTATAGCGTAGTGTCAGAAAACGCTTCAGCAGTACTGTCTACCTGGTAACCTGTCACCATCGGTGTGTCTGCTGGGTTTGCATCAACCAAATTCAACCTGGTTAATACATCAGCAATTTTCTGTGTTTGGTGTACCAGAAAATTACCTGCTTGGTCCTTCTCCACCTGCAGAGAAAGATAGTTGGATACCTCACCAAGATCCTTCATGTCAAAGTGCTCCTTCAGCTGAGCTAGGGTGCTTTGGTAAAAAGCCTGATTCTTCCAAAACATCAGAAGATCATCAACAAAACATAAACAATACAGTTTGTTTTGCCCCTCCTCCTTGACAAACACACATGGATCAGCTTTGCCCTGGTGAAAACCTAGAGAAAGCAATGTCTCAGTGAGTTTTGTGTTCCAACACCTGGCACTCTGCTTGAGACCATATAAGGATTTCCGCAGTTTACAGACCATTCCCTTCTGTATCTGCATCCCATCAGGTGGAAGCATGAACAGCTCCTCCCCCAAAATCCCGTACAAAAAAGCTGTATTAATGTCGTGGTGGGAAACATGCAGTTTCTCCTCCGCAGCGATCTTGAGCATCAGCCGAATGCTCTCATATTTGACTGTGGGTGAGTAGGTCTCGTGGTAATCCTGTCCTGGTACCTGTGAAAAACCTCTGGCAACCAATCTGGCTTTGTGTCTGACTACCTTGCCATTCTGGTCTGTCTTGGCCTTGAAGACCCATTTGCTGCCAACCAGTCTCATTCCTGGGACTACCGGTACCAGTTCCCAAGTTTGGTTCCTGTTCAAGGAATCAACTTCAGCCTTCATGGCATTAAGCCAAGGCTCAGCATCTTTAGAGGTTAACTCCTGAACCTCTTTGAAGCTTGAAGGTTCCCATACCTTCTCTGAGCTACCAAGAACAGCAGTTGCTGTCTTAGCAAACTCATCAGCATACCTCTTTGGAGGTCTGCCTTTGGTCGCCCTTTCAGATCTGCGTACTAGACGCAAGTCTTCTGGACTCATCTCCTCTTTCTTAGGAGAAAAGTGACCAATGGTGAACAGTGGTTCTTCCAGTTCATTGTCAGACGCATCAGATGGTCTGACCGAGGCTTTTGCGCTCTGGTAGTCTGCTGTGTCGTCACTGTCACTGACACCAGCAGCAGCAGCAGCGCCGCCCACTGAACTGGAATCCGAACTCTGATCATCATCATCATCATCATCCTCATCATCATCATCCTCATCCTCATCAGCAGCAGCTTTCTCATCTTTAGCTGCTTGCTTGACATCACCTTCATCCTCCTCTGGGTAACTCTGGAAAATTCCCACATTTTCCCCCCACTTAGGATTGTACTCAACACTCCTTGTGAACTTAATGGACTTAGAGTTAGTCATCCATACCCTGTATGCACCTTTTTCGTACCCCATGAACAAACCATGTGCCCCACGCTTCCCAAGCTTGTTGGTTTGTTGTGTGCGTACCCACATGTCCGAACCAAAGATTTTCATGTGTTTGGTGTTGGGTTTCTTGCCAAACATCTTCTCATAGGGGGTACAACCAATGGGTGATGACAATCTGCGATTAAAAGAATAAACCAAATTCCCCAGAGCCTCCCCCCAAAACTTATCAGGGAGATTGGCATCATGCAACAAGGTTTTGATTCCTTGCAGCAATGTTTGATTTGCTCTCTCCGCAAGAGCATTCATCCATGGCGATCTGGGCGTTGACATGTCATGCTGGATTCCCTTCTCAGTCAGGAAAGCTTCAAACTGCTGAGAAGTAAACTCCCCGCCCCGATCAGTAAACAAACAAGAAATACGTTTACTGTGCACATTCTCCAACCAAGCACAGAATTCCTTAAACTTCGGAAACGCTTGCGATTTCTGTTCGAGCAAAAACACATGAATGTACCTGGAAAAGGAATCAATCAGAATCATGAAGTACCTTGCTCCACCTAAAGAGGGCGCAAGTGGCCCAACCAGGTCTGCATGCACTAGCTGGTAGGGTTTGGAAGCCTGCCTGCTAGACTCCTTGCCTTTTGGAGCAACCTTCACCTTGTTCTCTGCACAAGATACACATTTCATGTGAAATTTACAGGGTTTGATGTTCAAACCCTCAACCACCTCTGGCATCTTGGCCAGTGCCTTCCAAGAGAGGTGACAAAACCTTCGATGCGCATCATGAATGCAACCTGCATGAAGAACTTTGTTAGTTTGTGCAATACAACAAGAATCAGCATTATTCACAACAACAGTGTCGTCATAAGTTATATGGAACAAACCATCCATAAACTTTGCATGCAAATAGTCCTCTTTGCCTTTACTGATGACACAGACGCTCCTCTTGAAGGAAATCTGAAAACCACGCCCAGTAAGCTGTGGGACGCTCAGCAAGTTGCTTGCAGCTCCTGGAACAAAAAGTACATTACTGATGGTAGTGTGCAGACTTGCAAGTTTCACAGTCCCTTCTCCAGCAATTTGCAACGTCCTTCCATCAGCCAGGTGGATCTCACCCTCCTGGGGCTTGAAGGAGATAAAGAGATGCCTGTCCTTCGAAATATGGCGATTCGCACCTGAATCAACAATAAATCTGCCTTTGGCTGTTGGAGCAGTCTTTACAGCAAGCAAACCCTTGTTTTGCAGTGGTGTGGGCTTTTGCAGCTTGCCCCCCTGCTGCTCCTGGCCATCAGACGTGCCTTTAGCCTTTGGTGAAGCAGTGCCAGCAAGCAAAACCTTGCTTTCCACTGGCGTGGGCTTTTGCAGCTTGCCCCCCTGCTTCTGGTCAGCAGACGTGCCTTTAGCCTTTGGTGAAGCTGTGCCAGCAAACAACGCAGTTTCCCTTTTCCCTGGCGCCGCGGGCTCTTCACCCTCCCTCTGCTCCTGGCCATCTGTAGGCATCTGTTTACCTTTGCCTTTCCGGCCTCTGCAAAGGCGATGACCTTGGTTCTCACGAGAAACAGAGCTCTCAGCTGCCGACTCCTTGGCTCCCCCTGGAGGCTGGAATGCTGCCTGGGACGACGTGACGGTCAGCTCCCCCTGCAGCTTGCAACCGGTGCCCTCAGCATCCCTGCACTCAATCGCATTCTGGGAAACAGCTAGGACCTCCGATGCAGTCAAACTCTGGGCTGGGATTTTTGCTTTGTGAGCTTTCATCAAAGCATACCACATTGCACGTGCAGTGGTGTTGCCAGCCAGCGTCTTAATTTCCTCAAGAGATACGGATAGGACTATTATGTCAATCGCTTTCGAATTCTGGCCTTTCCATCTCTCTGTCAGAGGAACTGGGGGGGCTTCAGAAACAGCATGCCACACCCCAAACTGACGCAGCAAAGATTCACACCATTTTGCCCAGGTTTCATAATTCTGCCCATCCAACTTAGGGCACTGAGCATCTCCATCAGCTTGGAAAAGCTCCATTCCAGCTTTTACTTTAGCCGCGAGTCTATTTTTTAATTGAAAGACTCCTTATCTTGGCAGCCATTAATCACGAAGCCTTTCTGGCTCGGCTCCCAGGCCAATTAATCTGCCGGAGATCAAAGACTCCTTGCTGAGGTAAAACAGAAAAGCGTCCCTTTGCTTTCGCTTTTCCCCCCTTCATACCTCTCAAACGCAGTCTGTTGCAGCTTTACTCTCCTGTAGGTGCCGTGAATCTGGGCCCGAAACCTTGTTTCCCAACAACAAGGTTATGCCAGGGAGAAACTGCCAGGGAGATAACGTCCATCATGGCCCCCAAGCCGGAGTTCGGAGTTTCCATCGGCCTCCCGTAGTCATGCAGATCCAACAGTTAGGGGCACAAAGCCTTAGAAATTCCTAGCCACATTCCAGGGCTTGGTGCACCCTCTTTCAGCAGAAAGCACAGTCAAAAGCTTGCACCGCAGAAGAGCAGAAGAGCATATTTACAGACTTTATTTAGAACATGAACAGAACAAAAGAAAACACGTCCGTTCTGAGTCAGCGTCTCTGACCGACTGAAAAAACGAAAGGAAAAACAGCAAGCATAAACATCCTGTGAATAGGACATGCGCAGACTCTGTTGCTTACAAAAGCCTGCTCCCTTTTAAGGTGGAACGGAAATATCCTAACAATTTGTGCCTATCAATGTAAATAGGTCTGCTGTGGAAAGGACTGATGTTGACTACAACCCTGATGTTTTCTGATTATTTTATAGAGCGTTTCCCTCAATACCAAAAAATGGAGGCAGAGACAATTTACTGAATTTCAAAACCACCGAAGCTTTATTGAATGAACGAATCAATTTATTACAGTCACAAACCAGAATATGGACTTATACAGAGATAGAGAACATGTAGAAGAAGAAGAAGAGTTTGGATTTGATATCCCGCTTTATCACTACCCTAAGGAGTCTCAAAGCGGCTAACATTCTCCTTTCCCTCCCCCAACAAACACTCTGTGAGGTGAGTGGGGCTGAGAGACTTCAGAGAAGTGTGACTAGCCCAAGGTCACCCAGCAGCTTCATGTGGAGGAGCGGAGACGCGAACCTGGTTCCCCAGATTACGAGACTACCGCTCTTAACCACTACACCACACTGGCTCTCATATATATGTAGGTTAAAATCAAAATCTATAAACTAGAACACAGTAAATATGCATGTCAATGCTTTATTATAATTAAGGCAGGTAAAATAATTATTACTCTTAATATTATTCATTGCTATGAGGCTTCTTGAAGCAACTCAGAATACAATCAACATTAGCAGAACACTTTCCTTTACAAGGACAATTTAAAAAGCAACAATTTAAAAGCAATAAAAAAGTAAAGGGTGCAAAAAGATACGAAGGACAGTAAGAAGGAGGTGGACAGGATTAGAGTAGAAGTGAAAGAGATAGGAAAGATACAGGAAGAGCTGATGGACAACATGGCTATGACGCAGATGAGGCAAAATCAATCAAATCTGAAGTTTAGAGGATTACCGGAGAGTCTAAATGAGAATATAAGATCTAAAATGGTTAAAGAGTTAGCAACTTGGCTAGACAGGAAGGAAGAAGAGATAAATTACTCTCTTGTAAACATATTCAGGATAAAAACAAAATCAGTCAAAGCCAAAGGGAAAAAATTACCAGGAGATGTATTAGCCATGTTTAATTCGTTGGAGATAAGAAATGAAATACTGAAACAGAATTATAACAAAAGGTTATATATTGAAGGAAACCCAATTATTATATTAAAAGAGATTCCTTCGAGATTTCTTCGAAGGAGGGACCCTTATAAAAAATTAACCAACCAGCTGAAGAAAAACGGGATCCTGTATAGATGGGAATTCCCGGAAGGTATTTCATTCTACTTCAAGGAAAAAAGATTTAAACTGTCCACCCCTTCAGAACTTCAGAAATTTGCAAGGAGATACGAGAAGGACTTTGGGAGGATGACAGGGTGGGAGGAGGAGGTTGGGAAGCAACAGGGGGAGGAGGGGGAGGGAGAGGGGAGTGAAGAAGAAGAAGGAGAGGAGGGAGAAGGGGAAGAAGTAGAGATAGAAGACAAGGAACAGTAGTTTCTATTTAGATTTGATAAACTCATTAACACTATATAACAGATGACTTTAAAAATACTAAATTGGAATGTGAATGGGCTGAACAATAAAAACAAAAGGAACCAGACTGCACATATATTATTGAAAAAGAATTGCGACCTAATTTGTCTACAAGAGACTCATGTAATAAATAAGCATAAGAGAATTCTGAGTAACAAGAGACTAGGATTGGACTTTGTGACATCGGATAAGGTTAAGAAAAGAGGCGTGGTAATATATATAAAGGAAAAATTTGAACCAAAATTATTGTATAAAGATGATCAAGGGAGACTGATTGTAGTACAGATGGTCTTTCAAGGAGAAAAAATAATTGTTGTTGGAATATATGCGCCAAATGATAAAAAGTCAGGTTTTTTTTCTGAATTAGGTAATAAGTTAATGGAGTGGATGGATCAAAAAATGATAATGATGGGTGACTTTAATGGGGTGGTAGCACCAGACTTGGATAGATCAACAAAAAAGCAAAAGACGAAGGAAGGTAAACTACCCTGCTCTTTTTTTGATATGGTTGATAATATGGGACTAATTGACGCCTGGAGATTTAAAAACCCCACTATTAAACAATACACCTTCTTTTCAAACCCAAACCAGAGTTGGGGAAGAACAGATAGTGTTTGGATATCGAAGGAAATGATAGAAAATTTAATTAAGTCTGAAATTCTTCCACGAACAATATCTGATCATAATGCGGTTTCTATAGAATTAAGAGGTAAAGATGTTAGAGTAGGACGATGGAGAATGAATGAATTCTTATTCAATGATCAGAAAATTGTAACAAAGGCTAAAGAAACAATTGAAGAATATTTTAAATGGAATTTAAATGGAGAAACTGCTATAGAGATGGTGTGGGATGCAGGAAAGGCAGTTATGAGGGGTTTTTTGATTCAGAAAAATAGTCACTTAAGGAAAGAAAAAGAGAAAAAGAAAGAACAGATTTTAACACAGATCATAGAAAATGAAAGAAAATTAACTATTAACCCTGATGAGAAGACGGCTGTCAGGGGCTGCCTCAGGTCTCAGCTCACAAAAGACCAACGCCAAGCTCTTCTTATATACAAGGATGTTTATTGCAGTTCATTATTGGTTCCACAACCGAGGCGCGCAGCCCCGCGTCTCTTAACGTTAGACATTTGAAGTCCCCTCTGAGTCGGTCCCGCCTCTACACCAGCTTAAGAGGCTTGTGCTAGACCACCTCTTCCTGTCTTTCCTTTTCCGCAGGGTCTTTCTGCCCCCCTGGGTTCCTTCCCTCCTGCTCTCTCCTGAAGCGGATTCCTCAGATGCCTGTTCCCCCCTCCTTCGTGCTTTGGGGCTAGGCTCCTCCTCCAGGCTTTCTCCATTTCCGCGCGCCTCCACATTTGAACTTGGCGCGCGTTCGCTCCCCCTGACCTTCCTCTTGACACTTACACTACTCCCTGTACTACTCTCCGCCTCTTCCGGCAGGACGTCCTGCCCCGATCTCCTTCCCCTGTCTCCTTCCTGCTCCGCTCCGTGTGTCACACTGGGAACTCCCCTCTCTTCTCTTCGTTCCTGCTGGGAAGCCGGCCCCGATCTCCCACTCCCACTCGGGGTTTCCCTGCTGCTTCCCTGCTCCTGGCAGGTCCCCCCTGTGACCCCCCTTGTCCTGACTAGGGGCGCCCCCTCCTGGGAATCCTCCGATTCACTTGAGAGACTCATGGAAGACCTCAAGTCATTGTCATCCTCTTCCTCACTGTCCTGGGATTCTTCCTCATCGCTCTCCGTCTCCTCCCTCACCTGTGCCTCTGTCTCTGAACCCCTGACAACGGCAAAACAAAATATAAAGATACTACAAGCCAAATTTTCTACAATAATCAACCAAGAGATTGAATGGAAAATTAAAACGATGAAACAGAAGAACTTTGAATCAGCAAATAGGGTAGGGAAATATTTGGCGTGGCAAATAAGAGAAAGAAGGAAACAAAATGTGATTTGTAAGATAAGGGAAGGAGAAAGGATGGTAGAGGAACCAAAAGAGATAAAAAAGATATTTCAAAAGTATTATAAGGATTTATATAAGAGGAGGAAAGGAAACAGATTATGAAATAGATTGCTTCTTACAAGAACACCATCTGCAACAGATCTCAAAAGAAGAAAAAGAGCTATTAGTTCAAAACATTACACAAGAAGAGATAAAGGAGGCTATAAAAAAGATGAAATCTGGGAAAGCGCCGGGGCCGGATGGCCTTCCGGCTAAATACTACAAAATATTAAGTGACCAAGTATCACCAATGTTATGTGAAGTGATGAACAATATAATAAAAGAGGGAAGGATCCCGAATACCTGGAAGGAAGCATATATTACATTGATTCCTAAAAAAGATGTGGATGCTCTGGAAGTGAAGAATTATAGGCCAATTTCGTTATTAAATAATGATTATAAACTGTTTGCTGACGTAATGGCAGAAAGATTAAAAAAGGTTTTAAACAACAGAATTCATAAAGATCAAACGGGCTTCCTTCCAGGGAGACAACTAAGGGACAATGTAAGAAATGTGATAGACATTATTGAATATTTGGACACCAGAATAGATAAACAGGCAGCCCTGGTATTCATAGATGCCGAAAAGGCATTTGATAATATTTCGTGGGGCTTCCTGATGAAAAGTTTGAAATTTATGGGAATGGGAGAAAAATTTAGAAGAGGCATAGAAGCAATTTATCATGAACAAAAGGCAAAACTGGTAATAAATAATACTACAACGGAATTTTTTAATATACATAAAGGGACTAGACAAGGTTGCCCCCTGTCTCCTTTATTGTTTATAACCGTATTAGAAATACTCAATAAGAGACTGAGAGAAGCAACAGAGGTTAAAGGAATTAAGGTCGGAAAGAGGGAATACAAAATCAAAGCTTTTGCGGATGATATTGTACTAACACTAGAGGACCCAAAGAATAGCGTAAAAGAAGCCCTACAAATATTTGAAGAGTTTGGTGCTGTGGCAGGACTCAAGGTAAATAAAAATAAAACTAAAATGTTGGTTAAAAACTTAACTAAGGAAGAAACAACAGATCTAGAACAAAGGGCGGGTATTATGACAGCTAAAAAAGTGAAATATCTTGGAGTGTGGATTACGACAAAAAACATAAATTTATATAACGATAATTACGAGGCCACATGGAGGAATATAAAGAAAGACCTGGAAATCTGGGGGAGGATGAAACTATCCTTTTTGGGGAGGATAGCGGTTGTTAAAATGAATGTTCTGCCCAGAATGTTGTTCTTATTTCAAACTATCCCTGTACTTAAAGGTTTAAAGCAGTGTAAGGAATGGCAGAGAGCCCTGGCAAGATATATCTGGCAGGGAAAAAGACCACGGATAAAAATGAAAATATTGGTAGACAAAAAGGAAAGAGGAGGCTTTTCCTTACCGGACTTGAGTCTATATTATGAAGCCGCATCTTTATTGTGGCTAAAAGACTGGATAAGATTGGAAAATAGAGATATACTAGATTTGGAGGGCTTCAATAACAGGTACGGATGGCATTCGTACCTGTGGTACGAAAAGGTGAAGGTTCATAGGGGTTTCCTAAATCATATTTTTAGGGGACCAATATACCAGGTATGGGAGAGAAATAAAAATCTCCTGGAAAGGAAGACTCCCTGGTGGATCTCACCATTAGAGGTGTTAACGATTAGGAAAACAAATATGGAAGAGAAGAATGCCACCTATGAAGAACTTATAAGTAAAACAGAACAAGGGAACAAACTTAGACCCTACGAAGAGATAAAAAACTTATTCACTGGCTGGTTGCAATACCACCAGGTGAATGATTTGTTAAAAGAAGATAAAAAGAAACTGGGCTTTGAAGACAAAAAATCTAAGTTCCATGTGGAGGTAGTTGAAGATAAAAATAAAATACTGTCTAGGATATATGATATGCTACTGGAGTGGTACACAAAAGACGAGGAGGTGAAGGAGGCAATGATTAAATGGGCAATAGACATCGGCTATAATCTTGACTTTGAATGGTGGGAGGAATTGTGGAACAGTAGTATAAAGTTTACGGCGTGTATGGCACTGAGGGAAAATATCTGGAAAATGATATTGTTAACGGAAAAATCTGAGGGCTCTCTTGGACAAAACAAAGACACCAACCAGGATAACATGGAGCAAAACAGCAGCCTGTAGGCTTGGCCTTTATTGAACTGTTGCAACAGGGTGTTCCCCTCACTAGCAAGAGAGAGGAAAGACCCAGAACAATGGGCTGCAAGACCTTATAAACACTTTTGAAATTCCCCTCCTCTAGCTCAAGCCCACCCCTAGAAACATCATGCATACATTACAGAAAGGAGGGGTTGACATCATGCATACATTACAGAAGGGGTTGACATCATGCATACATTACAGAAAGGAGGGGTTGAGGGAGGAGTTGTCACCTGGCTGCTTCCTCCTTTCCCCCTGCCCATGAGTCACTTCCAGAAGACAAAGGGGAGTTTGCAGTTTCCTGCCCCCAGAGGGGAGATCTGATTATTGTCCTTTGTTTCAGTCCGTGCTGAATCCACTACCATATGCAAGTTCTTTGTCATTTTGATTGTCTTCTGTCTGGGATTATCAGGGCTGACTGGGCAACTGGGCAGGGCTCCTGCAGATGTGCTGAGACAGTGAAGGGATTATGGCTGACCAGGACAAAGCCACCCCCCTTTGATAGTTCTTGTCATATGGAGTAAAATAAAATGGAACAGTGCAAATCCGATGTATGGTTGATTTTCTATGAATTTATAACAGAAATGTGGCATATGTAGGTGTGAGTGAGTGTGTGTGTCAAGTTTGCACAAACAGAATGATTGGGGTGGGGGGGTTCCTGCTACAGTTCCCCCCTTCGGAGATAAGATTGCAAAGGTGGCTACTTTGCAATCCTTTTCTCCGCACAATTTAAGGTGGTAAATAATAACCTGGTATTCTCCGTCCCAGATGTGTGTGTCCATGTGAACCTGAAAGGGACTTGGATATCATGCTACTTTAAGGATATTTGCATGGAAATATAATGGTGTAACAGTGCACATAGTTAGACATAGGATATCACGTAAATTAATATTTTGTTGCTCAGTTACTTGTGGTATTCTAGCACCTTGGAAGAAATATTTTCTCAATAGTGATCTATGCTTTACATTTAGGCAGGAAGGTCCACTAATGACTGAAAAGTGCAGTTTGCTTCCCCCCACCCATTTGTGTGTTCTCAGGTGTCAAGGTAGCTCTTCTGTGGTCTCACATCGGCATGGTGTCGCAGTAGTGGCAATCCCTGGTGAATCCACTTAGGGCTTTCATATTTATCATGTAGCCTGGTACCCACCACAGCTGGCACAGGTTTCGGACACGTCCTGAGAGAAATGCCTTTGCCTTGGCCAAAATCCATGGGATTTCTTATTATTATTACAGGCTCTGGTCTTGCATCCTGGGAAGTTGCTCACTTGCACTTTAAGGACCAAAAAGCTAATTGCAGCCTGGATACACTTGCCCAATTCAAACTGAGTCCAATTTGAATTTATGTGCCCATGGTTCTCAACCTTTCAAACCAGTCTGTTAAAGGAAAACCGTTCTTAAAAGGGCACTTTGTCCAAATAAGTCAATTTAACTCTATAAGGGATCATTCCTGCTAAACCAAAGCATGTGCACCTTCATGTATCTTATAAGCTTCTCCTTGGTAAAGCAAGTTTTAGCACATTTTAAAATGGATAGGGAAAGTTGGAGGAGTGCCAGGTGGGACAATGAAATGTGGTTATCTAAACATTGGACTACACAATAGTGTGAGCTATCAGAAAGTATAAAATGCATGAGAATTGGTGTGCAAGCAATAAGACATTAAACATAAAAATAATTACACACAAAATAGCCCCCCCCCTGTGGGAATAACACACTGTCAGACACATTTCAACATTCCTACATAATAACACTTAAAACAAAACAAACTAATTAAATATCAGTTGCATATCTTGACACAATTGTGATCTTTTACGCATGTATCTTTTGAATCCTGGAGCACAGAGGCTTGAGGTTCAAGTGAAAAGATGTCCTTGCAAGTCAACTCCACCCCCCTTTGTCAGGCCCACTCCCCTGGCAGTCTATATCCTTTGAAAGAGATAGCTGTGGGCACTTGAAAACTCTGGTGTCTTGTGATGACGGAAGAACTGAGTTGAGGGGTTGTTGCTGCTTTTCATCATTGCACATCTGTATAGGTGATATCCTGTAAGGGGCAGGGTTTGGGGGCTTAAAGACAGTTAGAAAAGGGAGGGGGCAAAAGGCAAAAAGGATGTCCTTCGGTTTCTGTTGGAAGCTGCAAATAATAAAAATCTTAGCGAATTAAGCGTTTCATTCATTCCAATATTATTATCACATTTTCCTATAACTACTGTTATTATCTGCCAAGTTCATTTGCTTTCCTTCACTTTGGAGAGAAAGAGAACTGTAAAAAATACAAAGGTTAAAAAATAAAAAAGAAAGCAAAAAATTAGATTACCAGTCAGATGAAAACAAACTTGACACAAAGACATCAGATTTAGAAAAGAATTATTATTAAATATATTATCAAAACCACGCAGATTACTACTAGACTGAAAAAAATGGGAAAACCATGGGGAAAAAACTTTAAATTCACCATGTGCTATTTGATAAAAGAACTTCATGAAACTGACTTTCAACATGTGATGAACATGTCCCCAAAGTAAAACACACACACACAAAATGACCTATGAGGAACCAAATAAATAAATGCTAAAACACACAATTAATAAGTAACCCGAAGTAATCTGTTTTGGCATTCTAACATCGCAAATGAAAATAAAATAGTGTTTCTTGATGTGACAACATCAACTGTAATCTTAATACTGGGAAATGAGTTAATACCAAGAAAATGAATGGCAATTTAAAGTTGTGCAGGTACCTTGCACTAGCCAAAATGACAGAATAAGAAATGCTCAGGCAAAAAGGTAAACAAATACCATTCCACAAACAATGTTTGGTTGTGGAAGTCACTAATATAGCATGGATTCAGACTTGTTTCACAGAACAGAAAGAAAGTTGCTGTGGGAGGAAAAAGGGACAAACACTTTGTTATCGGGGTTCACATATCCTGTTAAAAGGGAAAATTATTTCATGTGAGAAGCTTGTCAGGAAATGCTGTTCCTAAAATTCCCATTGAGGGGGGGAATGCTTTGATATTTACCTGTGAAAAGAATTTGGCATGTTAAGATTTGGAACTTGGAAAGCTCTTGACTTTTGATGGGCTAGTTGTTGTTTTGTGTTGTTTTGTTTTGTTTTGTTTTGTTTTGTTTTTAGCCTTTTGTCTTAAGTAGCCCCTGGAGCAAAGACAGATTAAGGGTGATTTCCCTCAATGGTTCAAAGTTTTCTTTTCTTTTCTTTTTTTTTTGGAAGAAACCTCCTCTCCCCCCTTACAGTTCCCCCCTTCCTCTCTCTCTCTTCTTTAGCTGATCTAGCCTCTGTGCATGTGCAGAGTTCATGTCTCAGCAAACCTTTTATACTATTGAAAATGTTGCATCCTTTGGCTAAATTACCATTTGAATAAGGGAAAGGAAGGGTAAGGAGTAGATTTTGAAAACAGGGTTTGATTTTAAACAAAAAAGAGAAACTCAGCAATTTAAGTATTCACCAAAGCTAGCAATTTCAGCCCAAGCAAACTGAGACTGCTTCCTTTATGTACAGGAAAGGGCCAATATCCCTCTGGCCATTCGCGGAACAATCAACCGCTCTCTTATTTATGAGTAAAAATGGCCAGAGTTAGAATTCATAGGATTTTTTTTTCTTTCTTTCTTTCTTTTTTTTTTTTTAAACATTCTCAGTCATTTCAGCCTTACCATTTGGTCAAGGCTAATTCTACTTGACTATATGAATTTTTATGTGCTTAAACTTTAATAGACTTTTAAGTTTGATTTTTTTTTAAATAATAGACAAAACAATAAACACTGTAATCACTTAAATGCCTGATATCACCAGTTCTGCTTCAAACATCTTCTTTGGTGTAGGAAGTCTTCTTTCTACACATAACTGCTAGTTCTCCTTCTGCACAAAACTGCACAAAACTGCTGCATTTTGGGGAAGCTTTGCACCCTTTCTTTTGCATTCTAGAAAGTCTTGCTTGTAGGTTTTTCCCTGCCTTTTGCACACACTGTGCGAACCTGCTCTTCACGCCTAGCTGACTACAGAACCTGATTACATTGTTACATGCTATAATCAATCATTAAGTAACAGACATCCCAAGCTCATGGAAAACAAACTGTACTTGCTCTCCATGCCTAGCTGACCATCTCTATAGAACTTGATTGTTATATTGTTTGTGCCAATTAATCCCTAGTTACAATTCAGTTAGGAGGCTTCATGCCTGTTAGTTCTGGCTCCGATTCTCAGCCTTCTCTCCATCAATGATAAATGATCACATGTAATCCCCACCTTTCACATGCAATTCCCGCCTTAGTACTTATGTTAACCAATCACAAGTTTCTGTGTGTATGTATCAACCAATCAGCCACAGGCACACTTTGGCAATGCTTGCAATATTCAATAAAATAGGCTCCCAGGGTCCGCCCTGGCCAGACGCCTAGCTACACCTGCCTCTCTTGTCTCCCGTGATTTTTCATTTCTACATCTGGTGACCCACGACGTGCCAGATCCCTTGCGCAGCCGAAGCAGTCAGCCAGCCTCATACTTCACTCGACTGGAGAAGTCTTAGCCGGCTACACCGTGAGTATGGGGGGGGAGCTTACAAAGTCCCAGAAAGTGCATGCTACTGAACTGCTTCATTTAGTCAGACAGAGAGGTGCAGGTGCTCATGTTTCTTTAAAGGAAATTGAACAATTGCTATGTGAGATCGCATTCCAATGTCCCTGGTACCCTGAGGCAGGTTCCTTGGGGGTAGAGGCCTGGCAAAAGATTGGAAAAACCTTTTTTGAAGAACCCAGGGCTCCTATCCAATGTCTGCTAACTTGGCAGAAGTGCGCAGATGCCGTGGCAAAATTTGGACCTCAGGCGTCCCAGGCGTCTCCCTCGGCCCCTGCATCTCTGTCTGTTGGAGACAACCCCCCTCCTTATCCTAAGCTTTTGCCTCCTGCACAATCCTGCCAATCCCTCCCTCCTTTGCCTGCTTCCAACCCACCCACCCCCCCTTCCACCCTTCCTGCATCTGCTCATACAGGAGCTATTCCTCAGCCCACACCCATTCCCCCTTCCCCCCTTCCTGCATCTGCTCATACAGGAGCTGTCCCTCAGCCCACAACCACCACCCCCATCCCCCCTTCCCTCCCTCCTGTGTTTCCTTTGCATGCACCTGCTTCTTCAGAAGCTGTGTCTCAGCCCACATCCACTTCCCCCCCTCTTCCTTCCCCCTCTCTTTCTTCCCTCCCTCCTTCCACCCCTCCCTTGCCTGCCTCAGCTCCTGCCTGTTTCACGGGAGCTGTCCGTGTTGCACTTTCCCAGGCAAGGCAGAAAGGGCTCCTTTCCTTAGAGGAAGAATCTGAGTGGGCTGGTGAAATGCCATCAGCTTTCCCTGTCTCCAACTCAACCCCATCAGCTTTCCCTGTCTCCAGCTCAACCCCATCAGCTTTCCCTGTCTCCAGCTCAACCCCATCTGCTTTCCCCATTTCTTATGCAAACCCAGGCACAGCACAACAACAGGTGCTATATGAAACCCTTCCTTATTCTGTAATGCAAGAATTAAGAAGGGCCATTGTGGATTCCAGTTTAAAATCCACTTATTTGACAGGAATGCTGGAGGGAATAGCAACTGCTTCAACTGCAATCGCCCAGGTCATTTTGCTAAACAATGCAGAGCCCCTGGCGGGGGTCCAAACAGGAATGGTGATGCCAATAAGGCTAAACCTTCCAAGAAATGCCCAAAGTGCGGTAAAGGCTATCATTGGGCAAATCAGTGCAGGAGTTCGGGAAACTCCTTAGGGGCCCCACTCCCGGGCCAGGACAAATAGGGAGCCCCCCCCCCCGCCGTTAGTCTCCACTATTAAAACCATCTCAAAGGATACACGCTCTGATTTTACCAACAACTTAATTAATCAAAAAAACCAAAGACACTGTTTTACCTGGTGAAATTGTGCTTATGACCACCCAATTACCTCCTAAAGTCGCAGGCTTAATTTTACCCAAATTTTCTGCGGCCAAAGAAGGAATCCAGGTTATTCCAGGAGTTATGGATCCTTTATCCCACTCTTGATATCGCTGCTCTGTGAAATTGACTAACGATTGTGATACTTTTGTCTCCTTTCTCAGTAGGTCTGAATATATCTCTTTAGTTGTTTCTCTCTTAGGAGTCCCTGGATTGGCTGTACCGAATCATACGAACATTAATTCTTTAGCTTGTTCTGCAGAAGAAGCCCTGAATTTTACTTCAGAAGCTCTTCACTTTTTGAATAAATAACAGAGTGAAATTCACTATGGAAGAAAAAGCCCTGAATTTTACTTCACAAGCTTCTCACCTTTTGAATAAAGAACAGAGTGAATTTCACTATGGACTTTTTCACTATGGACTTTTACAAAATCGTTCTGCTATCACTATTTGCTGATGCTTCATCATTATGGATGTGAATCATTATGGATTGCAAAATCTTACACACCACATTACACAAAACTTTAGATTTTCTGGCCTCTGGGGTTCTTTCACCCAGTGGCTTACTGCTTGGCTACCTAATCTTACCTGGCTTCGTAATCTCTTTCAATATGCCCTTGTCATTATATGCATCTTAATTTTGTTATGTTGCTTCCTTCAATGCATTCCTGGCCTCATAAGCCTTTTCTCTCGGCTTCTCTCTCCCCCTCAACCACCTAATAAACTTCTCGCCGCCTACCTTGCGAAATGGCAACACCAACAGTAAACCTAAGGTGAGATGTGGACGGGCTTATTTTGGGCATGCGTTGGCAAACCACGTATCCTGAAGTATTCTTGTCCCATCGATCCTGGACGGGCTTATTTTGGGCATGCGTTGGCAAACCACGTATCCCGAAGTATTCTTGTCCCATCGACCCTGGCGAACTTATTTTGGGCATTTGTTGGCACACCACTAATCCTGAAATATTTTTGCCTTATCTACCCAGAATGCCTCGCAAACAAGAAAAGAAAGGGGGAGATAAAGGGAAGTCTTCTTTCTACACATAACTGCTAGTTCTCCTTCTGCACAAAACTGCACAAAACTGCTGCATTTTGGGGAAGCTTTGCACCCTTTCTTTTGCATTCTAGAAAGTCTTGCTTGTAGGTTTTTCCCTGCCTTTTGCACACACTGTGCGAACCTGCTCTTCACGCCTAGCTGACTACAGAACCTGATTACATTGTTACATGCTATAATCAATCATTAAGTAACAGACATCCCAAGCTCATGGAAAACAAACTGTACTTGCTCTCCATGCCTAGCTGACCATCTCTATAGAACTTGATTGTTATATTGTTTGTGCCAATTAATCCCTAGTTACAATTCAGTTAGGAGGCTTCATGCCTGTTAGTTCTGGCTCCGATTCTCAGCCTTCTCTCCATCAATGATAAATGATCACATGTAATCCCCACCTTTCACATGCAATTCCCGCCTTAGTACTTATGTTAACCAATCACAAGTTTCTGTGTGTATGTATCAACCAATCAGCCACAGGCACACTTTGGCAATGCTTGCAATATTCAATAAAATAGGCTCCCAGGGTCCGCCCTGGCCAGACGCCTAGCTACACCTGCCTCTCTTGTCTCCCGTGATTTTTCATTTCTACAACCTCACACCTTTTAAAAAACAAAGAGCAAATCTGGGCTGAATTTCAACTCCATTACCACACCAGAATTTAAGAATTACCCTCCAATGCTTGCAGACACATAGCCTTCCACACAGCCACAAATTGGGAGAGTTGAAAGGGGACCCTGGGGTCATCTAGTCCAACCCTCCAAAATATAGGGTTCACAGTAAGATTTCGCAGCAAGAGTTGTACTACCAAAGAGGCATACACATTTAAGTACAGATTTACAGCTGGGAAAGGAAACATCTATACTCCTGAGAGGATCTCTTATAAAGCACAGTTAAAGCAGCCCTAGATTTGATTTTTTTTTTTTAAAGGGAGTACACAAGTGTTGCCCCCCTTCCCTCTTTGCAGTTTCCTTTAAAGGAAGCTTACTCGGGAGTAAATTTACCTGGCACAGAAGTAAGAAGGGAGAAAACAACTGAAAGAGGCAGAGTGAAACAAGGGGGAGGGGGGGCATTTTCTAACAAAAGAGGCCATGAAGTCTTATAGAGACTGATATCAGGAGCCTTACAATAACTCTTCTGTCCAACCAAATCAAAGTTAAAACTGGACTCAAATATTTTTTCTTAGAATGAACATCATACTTTTATAGGCATACGCTTAATGAAATACATACACTGCATTTTAGCTTGAGAGAGCAGTTGTGCTCAACTAGGCTTTTGCAGCAGAAACATTTGGTTAACTTCTTCCAGAATAGACTGGAGCAGAGGTGTACTCACGAACTCAAAAGTTACCAGAAAACATTTACCATTAGACTTAAAATCACCCTCCTCACTTAAAACTAGAAGAAAGAGGTGGGGTAATCCCCCTTTCAGAACACAAGTAGCACGTATACAGGATTTCACCACTTGGGAGGAAAACTCTCTTTTAGAGCCTCTCTCAAATAACAAACATTTGCACACTCCATTCTCCATTTTGTTTTGTCTAAGATTGATAAGGCGCAACATGGCTTCCTTAGATTTAAAATTTTGAAGCAAGCTTGCAATTTAAAATTATGTGCATTTAAGAACAGTCTGTGGATGCCAAGGCCAATGTACATACAAACCCTTGAAATATTCCTGAATCTTTGAGTACATCTCTTATTCATTTATTTTATTTTTTGTAAGAGAAACTAAAATCTCTAATGCGTGGGCTCTCAGGCTGGGCTGTTATTATATCTACTGCCTTCTGAGCACCATTAAGTTTACAGTTTCATGTTCCAGCTGTAGACTACAGTTTAACAACACAAACTTAACCATTTTTTGCCCCTTTATTTTATTTTTTATTTTTTTCTCTAATTGGAGATGACAAGCTGGAGGGGCATATTAGAATCCTCTCTGGGGCAAAAAGGCTTCATGGAAGCTTTGTTGCCAGGAGGAGTCCAGCTAGGGTGTTTAGTGAGCTCCCCTTCTCTCATATGTTATTATTGGGCTTTTTTTTTCGTTAACGAAGTACGCTAAAGACAGAAAGAGTGGAAACACACACAAGGGAGGAGAGGGCAATGGGAAAGAAAGGGGGGACAGAAAAAAAATATCCTTTCAGTGTTTGGAATATCTTAGACTACCACAACTTTCACCTATCTTCAAGCTACAATCTCATTCCAAGAAACCTTATACATGAACTCAAACTTCTGCCACGGGACACCTGGCCCGAGAAAACTTCTGCCACGGGACACCTGGCCCGAGAAACTTCTGCCACGGGACACCTGGCCCGAGAAAACTTCTGCCACGGGACACCTGGCCCGAGAAACTTCTGCCACGGGACACCTGGCCCGAGAAAACTTCTGCCACAAAACTAAAATTCCTTTTCCTCAGCGCTGCTTCACAAGACTAATCCTAGTGTGGGGCCCCACTTCGTGAACCGCCCCTTCTACCCTCCACAACAGCCTCCTGCCTAGCCTTTGAGACTAAGTTTGGGCTCCCTACTGGACGCCTGCGCTGTGCAGTGCCAGATCGGGGTTCCGAGAAAACAAAGTTTTGAAAGGGGAGCAAACGACCTTGCGTTCTCACATACCCAGGTCATCCCTAACAAAGGTCACCAGGCAGGAGGGGAAGCTTCATTTGCATAGTTAGGGTAGGTGGAGAGTAAGAGAATACTTGAAAGACTCCTCTGGACGACTCCGAGAGAGGGATGTCAGAGAAAAACAGTAAAGAGCCACGCTTTCCCGGACTCAATTCCAAGACGGAAAACGGGGGAGAAAAGGGATAGAGAGATTAAGACGTTCCTGGACGACCCCGGGGGGGAACGTCGGAAAACAGCAAAAGGTACCACAATTTCCCCGGCCAAGCACCACATAAGAATTTGTGGGGAGAGAAAGGGAAAGGTTTTGACGTTTCTAGACGACTCCGAGAGATAACGTCAGACAGAAAAGTTCCGCGATTTCCCTGGCCACTTTCCGAAGGGGAAAATCGGGGGAGAAAAGAATAGAGCTAAAACGTTCCTGGCCGACCCCGAGAGGGAACGTTGGAAATGAAAGAAGGAAAGTCTGGCTGTCGTGGAGATGTTCCTTTTCCACCCCCCTCCCAATGTATTTACTTCAAACCATACTCACGTTCGAAGATGTCCCCCACGAATTTCAGGATCCTTTTCTTTTTAGCCGGCTTGACCTCGCCTTTGCTCCCCTGGTTGAGCTTTTGGTGACGATTGATTACCGCCCGCAAAGAGGAGGCAGGGAGAGGAAGAAGGATCCCTGGGCTAAGGTTGCCCAGTGGCGCCCGATCCCTTCTATCTCCCCTCTCACCTTTACAGGAGAACCAAGTGTCCCTGAGTCTGGGTCGCCAACTGTTAACGGAAAAATCTGAGGGCTCTCTTGGACAAAACAAAGACACCAACCAGGATAACATGGAGCAAAACAGCAGCCTGTAGGCTTGGCCTTTATTGAACTGTTGCAACAGGGTGTTCCCCTCACTAGCAAGAGAGAGGAAAGACCCAGAACAATGGGCTGCAAGACCTTATAAAAACTTTTGAAATTCCCCTCCTCTAGCTCAAGCCCACCCCCAGAAACATCATGCATACATTACAGAAAGGAGGGGTTGACATCATGCATACATTACAGAAGGGGTTGACATCATGCATACATTACAGAAAGGAGGGGTTGAGGGAGGAGTTGTCACCTGGCTGCTTCCTCCTTTCCCCCTGCCCATGAGTCACTTCCAGAAGACAAAGGGGAGTTTGCAGTTTCCTGCCCCCAGAGGGGAGATCTGATTATTGTCCTTTGTTTCAGTCCGTGCTGAATCCACTACCATATGCAAGTTCTTTGTCATTTTGATTGTCTTCTGTCTGGGATTATCAGGGCTGACTGGGCAACTGGGCAGGGCTCCTGCAGATGTGCTGAGACAGTGAAGGGATTATGGCTGACCAGGACAAAGCCACCCCCCTTTGATAGTTCTTGTCATATGGAGTAAAATAAAATGGAACAGTGCAAATCCGATGTATGGTTGATTTTCTATGAATTTATAACAGAAATGTGGCATATGTAGGTGTGAGTGAGTGTGTGTGTCAAGTTTGCACAAACAGAATGATTGGGGTGGGGGGGTTCCTGCTACAGTTCCCCCCTTCGGAGATAAGATTGCAAAGGTGGCTACTTTGCAATCCTTTTCTCCGCACAATTTAAGGTGGTAAATAATAACCTGGTATTCTCCGTCCCAGATGTGTGTGTCCATGTGAACCTGAAAGGGACTTGGATATCATGCTACTTTAAGGATATTTGCATGGAAATATAATGGTGTAACAGTGCACATAGTTAGACATAGGATATCACGTAAATTAATATTTTGTTGCTCAGTTACTTGTGGTATTCTAGCACCTTGGAAGAAATATTTTCTCAATAGTGATCTATGCTTTACATTTAGGCAGGAAGGTCCACTAATGACTGAAAAGTGCAGTTTGCTTCCCCCCACCCATTTGTGTGTTCTCAGGTGTCAAGGTAGCTCTTCTGTGGTCTCACATCGGCATGGTGTCGCAGTAGTGGCAATCCCTGGTGAATCCACTTAGGGCTTTCATATTTATCATGTAGCCTGGTACCCACCACAGCTGGCACAGGTTTCGGACACGTCCTGAGAGAAATGCCTTTGCCTTGGCCAAAATCCATGGGATTTCTTATTATTATTACAGGCTCTGGTCTTGCATCCTGGGAAGTTGCTCACTTGCACTTTAAGGACCAAAAAGCTAATTGCAGCCTGGATACACTTGCCCAATTCAAACTGAGTCCAATTTGAATTTATGTGCCCATGGTTCTCAACCTTTCAAACCAGTCTGTTAAAGGAAAACCGTTCTTAAAAGGGCACTTTGTCCAAATAAGTCAATTTAACTCTATAAGGGATCATTCCTGCTAAACCAAAGCATGTGCACCTTCATGTATCTTATAAGCTTCTCCTTGGTAAAGCAAGTTTTAGCACATTTTAAAATGGATAGGGAAAGTTGGAGGAGTGCCAGGTGGGACAATGAAATGTGGTTATCTAAACATTGGACTACACAATAGTGTGAGCTATCAGAAAGTATAAAATGCATGAGAATTGGTGTGCAAGCAATAAGACATTAAACATAAAAATAATTACACACAAAATAGCCCCCCCCCTGTGGGAATAACACACTGTCAGACACATTTCAACATTCCTACATAATAACACTTAAAACAAAACAAACTAATTAAATATCAGTTGCATATCTTGACACAATTGTGATCTTTTACGCATGTATCTTTTGAATCCTGGAGCACAGAGGCTTGAGGTTCAAGTGAAAAGATGTCCTTGCAAGTCAACTCCACCCCCCTTTGTCAGGCCCACTCCCCTGGCAGTCTATATCCTTTGAAAGAGATAGCTGTGGGCACTTGAAAACTCTGGTGTCTTGTGATGACGGAAGAACTGAGTTGAGGGGTTGTTGCTGCTTTTCATCATTGCACATCTGTATAGGTGATATCCTGTAAGGGGCAGGGTTTGGGGGCTTAAAGACAGTTAGAAAAGGGAGGGGGCAAAAGGCAAAAAGGATGTCCTTCGGTTTCTGTTGGAAGCTGCAAATAATAAAAATCTTAGCGAATTAAGCGTTTCATTCATTCCAATATTATTATCACATTTTCCTATAACTACTGTTATTATCTGCCAAGTTCATTTGCTTTCCTTCACTTTGGAGAGAAAGAGAACTGTAAAAAATACAAAGGTTAAAAAATACAAAAGAAAGCAAAAAATTAGATTACCAGTCAGATGAAAACAAACTTGACACAAAGACATCAGATTTAGAAAAGAATTATTATTAAATATATTATCAAAACCACGCAGATTACTACTAGACTGAAAAAAATGGGAAAACCATGGGGAAAAAACTTTAAATTCACCATGTGCTATTTGATAAAAGAACTTCATGAAACTGACTTTCAACATGTGATGAACATGTCCCCAAAGTAAAACACACACACACAAAATGACCTATGAGGAACCAAATAAATAAATGCTAAAACACACAATTAATAAGTAACCCGAAGTAATCTGTTTTGGCATTCTAACATCGCAAATGAAAATAAAATAGTGTTTCTTGATGTGACAACATCAACTGTAATCTTAATACTGGGAAATGAGTTAATACCAAGAAAATGAATGGCAATTTAAAGTTGTGCAGGTACCTTGCACTAGCCAAAATGACAGAATAAGAAATGCTCAGGCAAAAAGGTAAACAAATACCATTCCACAAACAATGTTTGGTTGTGGAAGTCACTAATATAGCATGGATTCAGACTTGTTTCACAGAACAGAAAGAAAGTTGCTGTGGGAGGAAAAAGGGACAAACACTTTGTTATCGGGGTTCACATATCCTGTTAAAAGGGAAAATTATTTCATGTGAGAAGCTTGTCAGGAAATGCTGTTCCTAAAATTCCCATTGAGGGGGGGAATGCTTTGATATTTACC
Source organism: Podarcis liolepis (assembly GCF_965112155.1). NCBI lineage: Eukaryota > Metazoa > Chordata > Lepidosauria > Squamata > Lacertidae > Podarcis > Podarcis liolepis. The sequence goes on from NC_139568.1 coordinate 17,593,231, forward strand.
TGTGAAAAGAATTTGGCATGTTAAGATTTGGAACTTGGAAAGCTCTTGACTTTTGATGGGCTAGTTGTTGTTTTGTTTTGTTTTGTTTTGTTTTGTTTTGTTTTTAGCCTTTTGTCTTAAGTAGCCCCTGGAGCAAAGACAGATTAAGGGTGATTTCCCTCAATGGTTCAAAGTTTTCTTTTCTTTTCTTTTTTTTTTGGAAGAAACCTCCTCTCCCCCCTTACAGTTCCCCCCTTCCTCTCTCTCTCTTCTTTAGCTGATCTAGCCTCTGTGCATGTGCAGAGTTCATGTCTCAGCAAACCTTTTATACTATTGAAAATGTTGCATCCTTTGGCTAAATTACCATTTGAATAAGGGAAAGGAAGGGTAAGGAGTAGATTTTGAAAACAGGGTTTGATTTTAAACAAAAAAGAGAAACTCAGCAATTTAAGTATTCACCAAAGCTAGCAATTTCAGCCCAAGCAAACTGAGACTGCTTCCTTTATGTACAGGAAAGGGCCAATATCCCTCTGGCCATTCGCGGAACAATCAACCGCTCTCTTATTTATGAGTAAAAATGGCCAGAGTTAGAATTCATAGGATTTTTTTTTCTTTCTTTCTTTCTTTTTTTTTTTTTAAACATTCTCAGTCATTTCAGCCTTACCATTTGGTCAAGGCTAATTCTACTTGACTATATGAATTTTTATGTGCTTAAACTTTAATAGACTTTTAAGTTTGATTTTTTTTTAAATAATAGACAAAACAATAAACACTGTAATCACTTAAATGCCTGATATCACCAGTTCTGCTTCAAACATCATGGCTTCACCTCACACCTTTTAAAAAACAAAGAGCAAATCTGGGCTGAATTTCAACTCCATTACCACACCAGAATTTAAGAATTACCCTCCAATGCTTGCAGACACATAGCCTTCCACACAGCCACAAATTGGGAGAGTTGAAAGGGGACCCTGGGGTCATCTAGTCCAACCCTCCAAAATATAGGGTTCACAGTAAGATTTCGCAGCAAGATTTGTACTACCAAAGAGGCATACACATTTAAGTACAGATTTACAGCTGGGAAAGGAAACATCTATACTCCTGAGAGGATCTCTTATAAAGCACAGTTAAAGCAGCCCTAGATTTGATTTTTTTTTTTTAAAGGGAGTACACAAGTGTTGCCCCCCTTCCCTCTTTGCAGTTTCCTTTAAAGGAAGCTTACTCGGGAGTAAATTTACCTGGCACAGAAGTAAGAAGGGAGAAAACAACTGAAAGAGGCAGAGTGAAACAAGGGGGAGGGGGGGCATTTTCTAACAAAAGAGGCCATGAAGTCTTATAGAGACTGATATCAGGAGCCTTACAATAACTCTTCTGTCCAACCAAATCAAAGTTAAAACTGGACTCAAATATTTTTTCTTAGAATGAACATCATACTTTTATAGGCATACGCTTAATGAAATACATACACTGCATTTTAGCTTGAGAGAGCAGTTGTGCTCAACTAGGCTTTTGCAGCAGAAACATTTGGTTAACTTCTTCCAGAATAGACTGGAGCAGAGGTGTACTCACGAACTCAAAAGTTACCAGAAAACATTTACCATTAGACTTAAAATCACCCTCCTCACTTAAAACTAGAAGAAAGAGGTGGGGTAATCCCCCTTTCAGAACACAAGTAGCACGTATACAGGATTTCACCACTTGGGAGGAAAACTCTCTTTTAGAGCCTCTCTCAAATAACAAACATTTGCACACTCCATTCTCCATTTTGTTTTGTCTAAGATTGATAAGGCGCAACATGGCTTCCTTAGATTTAAAATTTTGAAGCAAGCTTGCAATTTAAAATTATGTGCATTTAAGAACAGTCTGTGGATGCCAAGGCCAATGTACATACAAACCCTTGAAATATTCCTGAATCTTTGAGTACATCTCTTATTCATTTATTTTATTTTTTGTAAGAGAAACTAAAATCTCTAATGCGTGGGCTCTCAGGCTGGGCTGTTATTATATCTACTGCCTTCTGAGCACCATTAAGTTTACAGTTTCATGTTCCAGCTGTAGACTACAGTTTAACAACACAAACTTAACCATTTTTTGCCCCTTTATTTTATTTTTTATTTTTTTCTCTAATTGGAGATGACAAGCTGGAGGGGCATATTAGAATCCTCTCTGGGGCAAAAAGGCTTCATGGAAGCTTTGTTGCCAGGAGGAGTCCAGCTAGGGTGTTTAGTGAGCTCCCCTTCTCTCATATGTTATTATTGGGCTTTTTTTTTCGTTAACGAAGTACGCTAAAGACAGAAAGAGTGGAAACACACACAAGGGAGGAGAGGGCAATGGGAAAGAAAGGGGGGACAGAAAAAAAATATCCTTTCAGTGTTTGGAATATCTTAGACTACCACAACTTTCACCTATCTTCAAGCTACAATCTCATTCCAAGAAACCTTATACATGAACTCAAACTTCTGCCACGGGACACCTGGCCCGAGAAAACTTCTGCCACGGGACACCTGGCCCGAGAAACTTCTGCCACGGGACACCTGGCCCGAGAAAACTTCTGCCACGGGACACCTGGCCCGAGAAACTTCTGCCACGGGACACCTGGCCCGAGAAAACTTCTGCCACAAAACTAAAATTCCTTTTCCTCAGCGCTGCTTCACAAGACTAATCCTAGTGTGGGGCCCCACTTCGTGAACCGCCCCTTCTACCCTCCACAACAGCCTCCTGCCTAGCCTTTGAGACTAAGTTTGGGCTCCCTACTGGACGCCTGCGCTGTGCAGTGCCAGATCGGGGTTCCGAGAAAACAAAGTTTTGAAAGGGGAGCAAACGACCTTGCGTTCTCACATACCCAGGTCATCCCTAACAAAGGTCACCAGGCAGGAGGGGAAGCTTCATTTGCATAGTTAGGGTAGGTGGAGAGTAAGAGAATACTTGAAAGACTCCTCTGGACGACTCCGAGAGAGGGATGTCAGAGAAAAACAGTAAAGAGCCACGCTTTCCCGGACTCAATTCCAAGACGGAAAACGGGGGAGAAAAGGGATAGAGAGATTAAGACGTTCCTGGACGACCCCGGGGGGGAACGTCGGAAAACAGCAAAAGGTACCACAATTTCCCCGGCCAAGCACCACATAAGAATTTGTGGGGAGAGAAAGGGAAAGGTTTTGACGTTTCTAGACGACTCCGAGAGATAACGTCAGACAGAAAAGTTCCGCGATTTCCCTGGCCACTTTCCGAAGGGGAAAATCGGGGGAGAAAAGAATAGAGCTAAAACGTTCCTGGCCGACCCCGAGAGGGAACGTTGGAAATGAAAGAAGGAAAGTCTGGCTGTCGTGGAGATGTTCCTTTTCCACCCCCCTCCCAATGTATTTACTTCAAACCATACTCACGTTCGAAGATGTCCCCCACGAATTTCAGGATCCTTTTCTTTTTAGCCGGCTTGACCTCGCCTTTGCTCCCCTGGTTGAGCTTTTGGTGACGATTGATTACCGCCCGCAAAGAGGAGGCAGGGAGAGGAAGAAGGATCCCTGGGCTAAGGTTGCCCAGTGGCGCCCGATCCCTTCTATCTCCCCTCTCACCTTTACAGGAGAACCAAGTGTCCCTGAGTCTGGGTCGCCAACTGTTAACGGAAAAATCTGAGGGCTCTCTTGGACAAAACAAAGACACCAACCAGGATAACATGGAGCAAAACAGCAGCTTGTAGGCTTGGCCTTTATTGAACTGTTGCAACAGGGTGTTCCCCTCACTAGCAAGAGAGAGGAAAGACCCAGAACAATGGGCTGCAAGACCTTATAAAAACTTTTGAAATTCCCCTCCTCTAGCTCAAGCCCACCCCCAGAAACATCATGCATACATTACAGAAAGGAGGGGTTGACATCATGCATACATTACAGAAGGGGTTGACATCATGCATACATTACAGAAAGGAGGGGTTGAGGGAGGAGTTGTCACCTGGCTGCTTCCTCCTTTCCCCCTGCCCATGAGTCACTTCCAGAAGACAAAGGGGAGTTTGCAGTTTCCTGCCCCCAGAGGGGAGATCTGATTATTGTCCTTTGTTTCAGTCCGTGCTGAATCCACTACCATATGCAAGTTCTTTGTCATTTTGATTGTCTTCTGTCTGGGATTATCAGGGCTGACTGGGCAACTGGGCAGGGCTCCTGCAGATGTGCTGAGACAGTGAAGGGATTATGGCTGACCAGGACAAAGCCACCCCCCTTTGATAGTTCTTGTCATATGGAGTAAAATAAAATGGAACAGTGCAAATCCGATGTATGGTTGATTTTCTATGAATTTATAACAGAAATGTGGCATATGTAGGTGTGAGTGAGTGTGTGTGTCAAGTTTGCACAAACAGAATGATTGGGGTGGGGGGGTTCCTGCTACAGATATATAGGTGGTATCACACGCCGGTGAAATTGGCTAAAATGTATAGGTTAAAGAATAAAAGATGTTGGAAATGTGGTGAAGCAGAAGGCGACTTTTATCACATGTGGTGGTCATGTAATAAAGTGAAAGGCTTTTGGGAACTAATTTATAACGAGCTTAAAAAAATACTTAAATACACCTTTCCCAAAAGACCTGAAGCCTTTCTGCTAGGAATGATGGGTAAAGAAATTAGAAAAGAAGATAAGAACATATTTCTTTATGCCACCACAGCTGCAAGAATTATGTTGGCACAAAACTGGAAAACGGAAACCATACCCAGTATAAAGGATTGGCAGGTCAAAATGGTAAACTATGCTGAGCTTGCTAGACTAACAGGTAGAATACGAGACCAAGATGAACAGAAATTTCAAAAAAATTGGAATAAATATTGGAATTATATTGGAACCAACTTGTAGAGGAAACTGGCGGGGTTGGAATAAATCTAACAGTGAGTGATTAACTTTTAAGAATAAAAACAAAATACGTGATTGTGGAATTTATTTGATACTTACCAAAAGGGTGGAGGGGAGTCCAGGGCTCGGCAGAGCCCGAAATATTATGATTTTCTTTTTCTTTTTATGATTTTTTGTATAATTTGGGGAAGGGAAATAATAAATTATGTAAATATGTACTTATATGTATACTGATATGTTTAGCGGTATGTTTATTTGTATATTTTCTTTGTGTAATTTGAATAAAAATGTACTGGAGAGGGGAAAAAATAAATAAAAAATAAAAGCAATAAAAAAGTAATATTGCATAGGAAAGATTTCTGAAACAACAGCAATGATCACAATTAGCAACAACACACAATGAAACAGCAAGCAAAAATTGCCACTCCATCATTGCTGAGCCTTGAAACTTGTGTCTTATCCCCATAATCGAAATTGACATCAAGTATTATGTCATCTGGAAGAGAATGAAGGAGAAGAGAGATGACTTTATGCCACATTTACTGATTCACCAAATTTACCTGGCACCCATTCCACCCTATTTACAATGAGGCTTTATGGATCCTGTCTTTGGTGGCAACGTCTCCTTCCAAGCCTGCAGTTTGGCCATCTTTGTGCTGTGGCAGGATTTCACAGCCACATGACCCAGGAGGTCTGCATCAAGCAAGGATGCTGCAGCTACTGAGTGGGCTCTCCTTAGTCTGGAAAGTGTGTCCCATGTCCCCAGGCTGTGGGTGTTACCTTCTTTGGGGCAGAAGTGAGCCAGCTCCAGAGGGACGAGAGCATGCTGTAGAGAAAAGAAAAGACAGTACTGGATCAGATGACTGATCTGATCCTAAACCCTCCCCAAATAATGGATGCAAGAGAACATGGAAGCAGACCCAAGCCAGGGAAGACTTGCTTCCATCATGGGATGAGTGAGTTCTATTGCCTGGCCCCAATCCCTTGCCCCAGGCGACCTCAATGGGTCCTGCAGCCTACTAGGCAGAGGTGGAAGTGTAAGATCAAGGAAGAGGGCAGGAAATGTCTCCAGCCTTATCCGGCATCCCAGGAACACACATTGTGTTGTGCGCCTGATACCAGACTGTGATTCCTACTGTGGGAATCCTTTCACAAGCCACTCTGGGAGCCTCTTGGGGCTGTTAAGGTGCCAAAGGTGAGAGACTTACCTTCAGGCAACTAAGCGTTCTTGCATAGGACATCAGCGAGCTAATGCCACTGGCTGCCAGTTGCCTCTCCGCTGCGATCGCACTTGTTGTGTAACCTCTCAGTTCCTGTGGGAGGAAAGAGGACCTCAGAATCAGGAGGCTGGTCTGGGGGAAAGAGGCAGACCACTGTGAAGCCCTTTACACTCTCAGAGAGAGATCCGTTTCTGTTCTAAAATGGCAATGTCCTCCAGCCCCAAATTGTAGCTCTTCATCCAAGGCCCTCCTTTGGTTGTCTGGGCAAGTGGGCCTTTGCTGGCTATTCCATGTGGCCAGCTTGCCTTACAAGAGGGGAAGGGCCCAAGAGGTGCACTGCTGAGAAAGTATATGCTAGGTGGCGGCTTCTCGATGAAAGCTTTCTAGGTCAAACAGCCACTGAGGCCATCAATATACTTACATTCATCAGCAAGTTCAGGATCTTAGTGCTTGGGGCCTCCCAGAGGAGGCCTCCCAGCATCAGAGTATAACGTTCCTCTAATTCCTGCAGGCAATGGCAATTTTCATGCACATGGGTTCGTTGAGGAAGGGAGAGGATGCGCCAAGCAGGGGAAAGAGAGATCAGATGTTGAGCAATGGGAGCAATGCTTAAAGCATGTGAAGAAGAAACAACTATAGAAGTCAAATTTCAAGGCTAACAACTTACCTGCTTGTCAGGCTCAGTTTTTACCTCAATGACCGCCCCAGAGGCTGCATGCACAATCAGGCTGTGGAGCTTCAGTGGTAATTTGGGCTTCATGAGGCTGGAGAGAAGGAGGGAAACATTTTTAGACTCTGTCTCATATGGGGGGGCATCAAATACATTTCATTGCGTGGACAGGCGGAGTCCCCAGATCCCGAGCGGTACCCCCCGTCACGTGGAATAACGACTCAAGACAACGTGCTATGGGATTACATTGGCCACAACTTTATTAAATTTCAAATGTGGGTAGACCTTGGCTCAGGCATTGGGCGTTCTCCCTCCCCAGTCCCCAGCCGGGGACCTAGGGAGCTTCAGGGTTATCCAGTGTGTGTGTGGGGGGGGATGGGCCGCCTCTGGAGAACATATGTTCAAGCAGAGATAGCCGCCCCCGTTACGCCACCGCCACAGGGGAGAGCAATGACGACCTCTCGGCGTACGGTCAAAGCCTCCCTTCAGAAACTCCTTTAACGGGGAACCCTGGTATCGCCGCCGCAAAGAGGAAGATGGACTAAAGGATTCCGCCCAAGGCCTGATACCGCCAAAGTTGTGACGTTTTGCTACGGGAAAGGCGAAACCTGCCAGTGCAGGGAAATTCCTTTCCGGCCCTTTAACAGCGACCTTAACGTAGCAGCGCCCGCATACCTGTGAAGATAAGTTAACCTGCAAAACCTACGAAGAAAAGTTAACCTGCAAAAGAAGACATTAACTGAGGGTGGGTAGGGTGGGAGAAGCTCTGGAGCCAAGTGAGGATTCCTAGGTAAGATCCTCCCTCTATTGTGTGGGCAGGTAATCCCTCCCCTACCTGGCCTGGTCTCCTTGGCAACGCTTCCCCCAGGTGGGATTGGACAACTGACTGAGGTAGGCAGAGACCTCCAGGTATCCCACCTGAGGGAAGGCAAAGCCAAGCCTATGCTGATGGGGCCGCTCCAGATCTAGGGCTGCGCGCGTCCACGCAAAGGACGCCCCCCGTTTTAAGCGGGGAGCGTTCATTCTCTTGAACTTCTAGTGAATGCATGTGTTAGCTTAAACCACTTTTTACAATCAAGCAGCGTATCAATTTTACAGGGTAAAAATGAATAAAGGTAAAATTAAAATAAACACGGTGGAGGAAAATGGCGCCGAGGTAAGACGCGCCTACCGGGGCTCCTCAGATTTCTTTTAATCTTCCTTTAATCCTTTATATATTTTATCTTAACTGACCCAGTCAGCCTTTGAAGCATTTTATAATTGCTGCAACTACATGCCATGGCAACCTTCTGAGAGATTTGGCCCTGCTCCAGATTGCTGCAGACTGCTCCTTGTTTCTCTCTTATCAGCGGGCCGGCCTCGGCCACTAAAAGAGAAGAGAATGCCATTATCTTAATTGGAGAGAGGGCTTAAGAGGAAGACGCCGTGTGGTGTTTAAATCCTGAATAAGTTATCGTTTGTGCCCAGGCTGCTGTCATAGAGGGCTGAGAGAGGCCAGTGGAGCCAGGACACTTGGCACCCTACCCCCTAGACATTTTGAGGCTGTCACATTTCAATAATTCCTCTTGTGAGAAACTGCAAACTGGGTCCAAGACGCCCACGGAAGACTGAGGTTGTAAGTGGATTTTACCGCAGTGGAGAGGAAAACTTCACTATTAGTATCCATCCAAGGAGCTTACATCCACGGTGCCATCTTCTGGTGGTCTTAACTATCTTATTTGTGTGTTAAATGTTATGTTAACTTAAGAATCGTATAATCCTCGGCCTGAGGAAGTATGGGTCAGAACAAACACTTGAGAGACTTTAATGAGCCCCTATCATCCCCTAAACCAAAACTATCAAGGTTGGTGCCACACCGGAATAGAAGAGGGAGTGACAATGCCGAGCATTGCCTTGCGGTGGAAACTCAAAATCGCTTCCTACCTCTAATTGATTTAGAAGACACTTCAACTCTGACGACTCAAAATTTTTCAAAATTGAAGCTGGTAAAGGAGAATATGAAAGAAAAACTCTCATCACAGGATGATGGTTTAACATCTGATAGGGGGGAGTTCCCCAGTTGTGAGCAGTTACACTTAGTAATTAAGACCCTTCACTGTATCTTTAAAAGGCTGGATGAGGTATCTTCACAATTATCCAATATCCTGCTGAAAGTCGAAAAACTTGAATCAACAACACAATCTTCAGTTTGTGAGGTCAAAAACTTATTGCCTCACCCCAATTCAGATAAAAGAAAGGAGACGAAAATTAAATATATCTTAAATTCCCAATTGAATAATCAGATATTAACTCTGCAACCCAAGAAAAGTTGCCTTTCTGTCAGGTCGGAAATAGGAAGATGGTCATCACTAGAAGGGGCTAAAGACTGTTTAAGCAAACTTTTAAAAATTAAGAAACACCAGATTGACCTATATGCGGTGATGCCCCTGTTCCGACAGACCACCTTCTTGAAGGTGATACTTGCGTTTCACTCTGAAAAGATACCATCTATTATTGCCAGGCGGAAAATGCTTTTGTCCATGGCTGATATCGTAGCAACAAGGGTTTTTGCAGACAGCAAGATCAAACCCCTTCTAAATAGGTGCCCGGGCGGTGAGGACATTAGGACAAGTGACTCTGCTTTACTTCAAAATACTGCCAGACCCTCCTGCGATGATTCTGCAGTGTGTCATTTCCGACCAGTTTCGATACCCTCTCAAACAGCCATACATGAGGACGGAAACCTGCAGACTGCCCTTGATGAAAGGGAACTTATTGATTCGTTCAGAGTCCTCCCTCCGAAAGAACAGTCGGTGATGATGCAAAGATTTGACACACTTAAATCTCAGCTTTTGCAAGTCCAACACAGAGAGGAAGATACTAACGATGCTTCAAACAATCCCACTTGGGCTCACCGGACAGAAGTGGTAGACCCTCTTCAGCTCAGCCCCACTTTGAAAACAAAAACCATCTTGCAAGACTCAAATCTTCAAGTTGTTAATGCCCCCCCAGTGCTATTCCAAGAGACGACCAGGCTATGCCATCCTCTCTTAACCTTCATCTATATCCATCGACCAACACACCTAAGGATGAAACTCTGATTTCCCTGCCTGACTCAAATCCCTCTTTAACTTACTCATCTATGCCAGAGCTAGAATCTTCTCCAGTTTTGACCAGTTATAGAAGTAGTTCACAAGTGATGCCCCCGAGAGAGTCTTCTGTAATTACCGCCCCCGATGTCCCCTCAACTGTGAATGTTACACTTCGGGACCCGTCGTCGGAAACGATTGAAGACCCGATGGGACGCATCAATAAAATCATCCTAATGCCTGATGATAAATCTGTTAGTATCGTCAGCTCACAGGCAGAGGTACCTGGCCTCCCCCGAGGCAATTGAGCGAGATACTGTGCTTACCGTCCGTCTGCGACCTCGGCAGGCTAGGTAAACAAACCCGGCGATTCTTCTCATTAGTCGTGAGAAGAACACACCCTCTGCTTCTCTGCTTCTCTCTCCCTCCCTGCATTCTCCCAGGGAGGAGAAATGAGACAGACAGGAGTCCTTTCTACATGTTTTATTCCTGTCACTCAACAGTACATAGAAATGTGACTGTTCCCTTCAGACTCCATTAGAAGAGTCACACTCTCCTCCCCTGTACTTCCAGCACAGGTCAGATGACACTCTGAGCTAACATCCGGTGCTCAGTACAGAGAATAGGCTCCACCTTTTCTCCAACAGTACAGTGAGAAACCACAACATCCTGTTGTGCATTCCAGCTATCTGGAGCTGGCTTTTGCCTTGGTGCTTTTTCCTGACAACCTCCCCCAAAAGCATCAATTGGCAAAACATGATCCAGAGAAGAGAACAAACAGTTGTTATACATATAACAGTCCCCTGTTGTTTCAGTTCCATCCTTGGAACTCCCCACCACTGGTTTCACCAGTGTACCTCTCTGGTTGTCTGGCTTCCAAGGAATGAGTGCTTCTGCATTACCTTGCTTAGCTACTCTCTGTTGTGTCTTTGTCTCTGACTTAGACACTGCTTTAACCTGCTTTGAGTTGTTAACAATAGCAACACATGCAACAGCTAAGTTAGCAAACTCTTTTGAGTACCTCTTTGGTGGTACACCCTTTGTAACTCTCTCAGACCTGCGTATGAGGTTCTGATCCTCTGTGCTCACTGGTTCAACCTTTGGACTCTGTTGAGAACCAGTAGCTATCAGTGGTTCTTCCTTCACCTGTGAAGGTCTATCCATTGTGTGAGATTTTCTGACAATGACCGTTACAACTGAACTCTCTGAGCTATCACTGTCATCGTCAGTACCACTGTAACCTGTGACATCAGAAAAATCATCATCATCATCTGAATTGTCACCTGTGGGAAATGTCTGTACTACTCGCTCTTGCTCTGGAGCACTCTCTAGGAACTTTGTGAGAATCACCTGACCAGATTCAGACAAAATTACTCTGTAGAGACCCTTTTCATATCCCACAAAAATGCCTCTGGCATTCTTTACTCCACATGGAGCTTCTGTTCTCACATGAGACCCGAAAACCTTAAAGTAGGCAACAGAAGGTTTTCTATTGAACAGCTTCTCAAAAGGAGAACATCCCAACTCTGTTGAGACTTTTCTCAACCACACATGAAGATAGGACGCTAGAGATTCGGCCCAATAGTCATGTGGCAAATGTGAACTCAGCAATTGCGCATTCATCCCCTTTTGCAATTCTTTGTTCACCCTCACACAGACCCCCCTGTTCCACGCTTCTTGTGAAACAGCCACTTTGTGGTCTATCCCTTTTCCATCCAGGAACTTCTGAAACTTCTGTAACAGAAAAACTTGCTTCTCATCTGTGAAAAGACAATCAATGTTAGCATCATGCATATTTTTAACCTTGTCACAAAACTCCTGAAACTTTTCTAAAGTTTCTTGCGGTTTCTCCATCATATAAACCCAAGAATAATTAGTGAAACAATCCACACACAAAAGATAATATTTTGCACCGCCTCTAGATTGTTCTAGAGGACCAATCACATCAGCATACACCCGCTGAAACGCTTTGTCGACCTTCGGCACCTTCCGGGCGCTCTTGGTCACACCTGCAAGAGAGATTACGTTAGAATCAGAAGAATTACATTTCATGTAATCACTTTGATCAAAAGTCAACAAATACAGTCCATCTTTCTCTTTAGCAGTAAGAAACAGTTCTCCATCTTTGTAGATCTTGCAGCTTTTAGCATCATAGGTCAGTTTCAGTCCTTTCTTTGCAATCTGCGACACGCTCAGCAGATTAAATTTCAGTTCTGGAACCAGGTAAACATCACTTATAGTCAAGTTCAGACTCTCAAGATACACAGTTCCAATTCCGGTCGCTTCCAACTCTTGACCGTTGGCCTGTTTCACAGTGAAGCTTTGCTTCTTCAACGTCGAAAATAGTCCTCTGTGTGGGCATAAATGTTTTGTACATCCAGTGTCGATTATAAAGGCGTTCCCAACATCTGGCGTGGTTCCTTTCGCCATCATAGCCTTTGCAGGTTTCACCTGGTACGTGGTACGGCTTTTGCCTGACGCCTCAGGCTTCGTAGAGCTGCTCTTTGCTCCTCTTGACTGTCGCGGCTTCCTACAGTTTTGCTGTAGATGCCCAGTCTGTCCACAATTGTAGCATCGGACAGCACTCGATGCTACTCCATGCTCTCCAGTAGCACCATCAGTGGGGGAATTAGAACTCCGTTCCTTCCTCCCCCTGTCAGCAACATCCATTGCACCTTGTTCAGGAACACCAACAGTTCCAACAGCCACAGTTCCTGCACTCTCCCCTCTGGGGTCAAAGCTCTCCTCAGCTTTCGATGAGCTCTTAGGAACTTGGCCAGCATCATCTTGGCTCACCCCTTCTGGGGTAGTTATCCATCCAGACCGTGATGAATAACTGTCTCTGGTTAAGGGAGGTGGGCAAGGCAGAGCTCCTTTCTTGGCATCCATCTTGAAGCCAAGCCTCTTGCTTACACTGTCAAGCAAACTGTAAAATCCAACAGTTGTTTTTTTCCTTTCTCAGTCAGGCAGACTGCAAGTTGTTTTTGCTTTTAGCACCTGGCAGCTTGACGCTGGCTGCTATGGAAAGTCCCTTCCAAGAGCTCTGAAACGTGTAGTCAAAACAATCTATGGCTTTGTTTCGCTTTCCCAGGCTCACACTCACAGTCCAGCCCTTTTGCCAGTAACTTTCCAACTTTCCGTTACTTAGCAACAATGCATTTCAATAGGACAGTCTTATCTTAACCACAAGAATTTGTGGAATGCAGGCGTCAGCCTCTGAGCTGCAGGCCTTTCCTCCCGGAGCTTTTGTTTTTCCAAAACGCAGAGCTCCCGTGAAGTGAACCAGGGAATTAATCAACCTGCGTTCACACTTTTCGCCCGTAATGTGCAGCATACCTTGAACTTTTGTTGCTCTGGAAAACACCTCTTCTTTCCACCAGCTGTCTGTTGAGCCTCTGGCTTCTTTCAGACGCTTGCCTTCTCCCTTGGAGCAGAGGAGGACAATCCACCAGCCTCTCATGCAGATGTCCGATGAATCGAAACCATCCTCTGCTACCATATGTTAGTATCGTCAGCTCACAGGCAGAGGTACCTGGCCTCCCCCGAGGCAATTGAGCGAGATACTGTGCTTACCGTCCGTCTGCGACCTCGGCAGGCTAGGTAAACAAACCCGGCGATTCTTCTCATTAGTCATGAGAAGAACACACCCTCTGCTTCTCTGCTTCTCTCTCCCTCCCTGCATTCTCCCAGGGAGGAGAAATGAGACAGACAGGAGTCCTTTCTACATGTTTTATTCCTGTCACTCAACAGTACATAGAAATGTGACTGTTCCCTTCAGACTCCATTAGAAGAGTCACACTCTCCTCCCCTGTACTTCCAGCACAGGTCAGATGACACTCTGAGCTAACATCCGGTGCTCAGTACAGAGAATAGGCTCCACCTTTTCTCCAACAGTACAGTGAGAAACCACAACATCCTGTTGTGCATTCCAGCTATCTGGAGCTGGCTTTTGCCTTGGTGCTTTTTCCTGACAAAATCTGCTAGAGGGTTTCCTCCGACGGACTCAACTTCTCCCTCTCTGGGTATTTCTCTGTCAAGTTGTACAAAGAATTTTGAAATGAAGAGACTTCCTGTTCAGGGATCTACTTCTAGTAGATCAACCTCGGTGTTCCAACAGTCGAACCAAATTGTTAAAAATTTTAATTCGGAGGGCTCCTCTCAGTTACCATCTTCCCAATGTAAAATAACTGATTTTTTTTGTTACATCTTCTGTCTCTTCCAGAGAATCTGTCCCTCCTTCGCTTTGATTGTTAAAAGAACAACACAGAAGTACCCAGCTAGCAGTCCTAAGTTGGAATATTGCTGGCTGGAAAAGCAAAAGATTAGATCCTGAATTTTTGTCCTATATAAACTCTTTTCAGATAATTCTTTTGCAAGAAACATGGGAAGAAGATAAAATAGATATAAATGGCTTCGAACTGATATCACTTCCAGCTAGTCCCTCCCAAAAAGGTGGCCGGTCCAGAGGTGGTCTTGCAATCGCCATATTGCTTAAAATGAGCGCTAAAAACTCTCGCTAGTTCAGACTTTTCCTCCTTTTGCCTTTACAGGTCTGATTTCAAGCGAAAAATTCTCCCTATTAATCACCAATGTTTATCTTCCTCCAGGTGGTCTTGTATCGGACCTCCATTATAGATGGGATTCGCTGGAAGATCATTTATTGGCATGTTATGCTATGTACCCTAATATACCATCAATAATGGGTGGTGACTTTAATGCACGTACAGCCGCCAATTGGGATGGGATAATTAAGGCCAAGTGGTGGGTACCTCCCCCCTATCCAAAATCTGATTTAATCTCCTTTATATCAAGAAGATCTAAGGACATCAGAGTGAATGAAGCGGGAGTCCTTCTCTATCAATTGGCCATTCATATGAATTTGAACATTTTGAATGGCAATTGCACTCCGGACGTGCCAGGAGAATTCACTCATTTGGGCATAACATCAAATAGTGTCCTAGACTACCTTCTAGTTTCAGAAGACCTATTCTCAAACTTCCCTTATTTTAAAGTAGACAATGTGCAATCCAGTGACCACCTACCTCTAGCGGCCAAGCTAACGCTTGACTGGCACCCGGTTAGCGGCTCACACCCAATTCATGTAGGTTTAAATGCTGCAGCTCAAGTAAGAAGCATTAAATGGTCTGTGAAACAGGCCCAAAAATACGCAGAATTCTTCCAGAGGAATATCTCCGAATCCTTTATTGTCTCAGTGGTGGAGTTGTCTGAACCAAATAGGATATTGGAGTGGTTCTCCCACCTCTCTGTAGCTTTAACTAGCTTCTTTACGATGCCGACTCACCTGGTTAACCGAGATCAACCCAGGTTCGGTGCTCCTTGGTTTGATTCCAAATGTAAGCAAGCTAGGCTCTCTCTCTGTTGTATTTACAACAGATATAAATCTTCTGGAGCTGAAACTCTTCCCCCAGAGTACTTGCAGGCTAAAATTGCTTACAAACAGGCACAGAAGTCAGCCAAGCATGAATGGCACCTAAGACATTGGCAAGCACTGATTGCTGCCTCTAAACTTCGCAGCTCTCGTGGTTTCTGGAATTTAATCAACAAAAGATCGAGGAAATACCCATTGACTGTTATACCAGCCCCGACATGGGAACAATTTCTAAGAAAATATTTCTCCCAGACAGCTATCTCTAACATTCATCTTGACACTCTTTCATGTCACTTGCCCATATGGCCAGATACTGACCCGGAGGAAATAGTAGATTTAATTGCTAAATTGAAAACTGATAAAGCCCCAGGGCCCGATTTGATCCCGGCAGAAGCTATTAAACAACACCCAGTATGGTGGGCCAAAATCCTTGCAAAAATCTTTGATGCAATTAATGCCACGGGCCAGATACCTAGATCATGGAAGGAGTCCATCATAATTCCTATATATAAAAAAGGACCACCAGAGGACCCAGGAAACTATCATAATATCAGTTTATTATCAATCATCAGAAAAATCTATACTCGCTTCCTGCTAACCAGACTAACCCAATGGGCCGAAGATTCCAATCTGATAGGCCACGAACAGGTCGGGTTTAGACCAAATCGTGCTTCTATTGACCATGCACTAATTTTATATCATTTGGCGTGAAAGTATTCTTTCCCCACTCATGGTCTTCTATGTGCCGCTTTTATAGATCTGAAGGCGGCTTTTGACAGTATCTCTAGAGAGCTGCTATGGGAAAAATTGGCAAAGTGGGGCATAGAGAAAAGGCTGTTGTGGCTTATGATCAAATTGTTGATTTAAAGCAGAGTCTCGTGCCCAGCGGAAGGATGAGGAGTACGTGCTGCATACTCTATATTGCTTTATTTATAGTTCAAAGCAGGTATAATACAGAAAGACATCTTGCCTCTGCCGGAGCAGAGAAAATGCATCCTCTCTCCTCAACAGCTCGGAGAGAATCACACAGAGAAAAACAGGAAACCAGTGTACGTCACATCCAGCCTCCCTTTCCCGTGAGAAACTCCAACAGTACAGACTGTGGAATGTAAACACCTGTCTCGTGACAAGCCCTTTCGCTGCACAGTGAAGGAAAGCAGAAACCAACATCCTCCCCCTTTCTGTGAACATCACTGGGCAGCGTGTTCGTACAATATCAGTACAAACCCAACTTCTGCACATAGGTACAGTGTTGATCCCTTGATACAATTTTGGACAATACATCAGCAGGAATTTCATTACCTGGCATATAGGACACCGTTACGAGTCCCTTCTGAATACATTCCCTAGCATGCTGCAACTTTAATTGCAAGTGTTTCGTGCTTTGCTTACAACCTTCAGATTTCAGCAAAGCCAAACATGCTTTGTTGTCCTGGTAAACCTGGATTGGACATTTGACAGGAATTTTCATATCTTTGCACAATTGTACTAACCATTCACAATCCTTAAGTGAATAAGACAGTGCGTTCAGTTCAGCTTCACAAGTACTTAAGCTAACTGTTGTTTGCTTCTTGCATGACCAATCAAACAGACCCTGATTGTACATGTAGCAAACTCCAGATGTACTTTTCCTGTCTGTAGTGTCACTTCCAAAACTTGCATCTGCAAATATCTCAAGACCACCAGACTTCTGATTGTTAAGTCTCAGTCTGTAATGCATAGTGCCTTTCATATACCGCGCTATGCGTTTCAGAGCTTTCCAATCCTTGACACTAGGATTGTTGACTTGTCTGCTTAGCAAATTACAGCTAACAGCAATGTCTGGTCTTGAACATCTGGCAATGAAGTTTAGCTTGCCTAGCACACTTCTGTACAGTGTAGTGTCAGAAAATGCTTCTTCAGTGTCATCTACCTGATAACCTGTTGTCATTGGTGTGTCTACAGGGTTAGCATCCATCAGGTTTAGTTTACTTAACACATCAGCAATTTTCCGTGACTGGTGTACTAGAATGTTACCATCTTGATCTTTCTCTATTTCCAGAGATAGGTAGTTGTTTACCTCACCAAGATCTTTCATGTCAAAGTGCTCTTTCAGTTGAGCTAGGGCGTTATTGTACATTGCGACATCTTTCCAAAAGAATAATAAATCATCAACATAAAACAAACAGTACAGTTTCTTTTGCCCCTCCTCTTTGACAAATACACATGGATCAGCTTTCCCTTGCTGAAAACCTAGAGAAAACAATACTTCAGTGAGTTTTGTGTGCCAACACCGTGCACTTTGTTTGAGACCATAAAGGGATTTCTTCAGAGCACAAACAAATCCCTGTTTTACCTGTACGCCATCAGGTGGAAGCATATAAAGTGATTCATCCAGAGATCCGTACAGAAAAGCTGTATTAATATCATGGTGACTTATGTGTAGATTTTCCTCTGCAGCTAGCTTGAGCATAAGCCTAATGCTCTCATATCTCACTGTGGGTGAGTAGGTCTCGTGATAGTCTTCACCTGGTACCTGTGCAAAACCTCTGGCTACCAATCTGGCTTTGTGTCTGACTATCTTGCCATTTTGATCTGTCTTCGCTTTGAAGACCCATTTGCTTCCAAGCAGTTTCATTCCTGGAACTACTGGAACTAGTTCCCATGTTTTGTTCCTTTCTAAGGAATCAAGCTCAGCCTTCATGGCATTTAACCATGGCTCAGCTTCCTTTGAATCCAAACCCTGGATTTCTTGGAAACTTGAAGGTTCAAATACCTTCTTGGAGCTTTTAACAGCTGTTACTGCTATCGTAGCAAATTCATCAGCAAATCTCTTTGGAGGTTTGCCTTTTGTGGCTCTCTGTGACCTACGAATTAGCCTTAAGTCTTCAACACTCTCCTCTTCCTTCTTGGGAGAAAAACGACCTATTGTGAACAATGGTTCCTCCAATTCCTGATCAGAGCTTTCAGAGGGTCGCATAGAGGCTTTCACACTCTTGAAATCCTCTGAATCACCCGATTCAGTTTCAGATTCAGACTCAGAACCTTCATCAGTGGGTTGTTGTGGTTGCTTTTGACTATCCTCAGTCTCATCACCGTCATCAGGATAACATTGGAAAATTCCCACATTCTCCCCCCACTTTGCATTGTACTCAACACTTCTCGTGAGCTTAATTGTCTTAGAGTCAGTCATCATTATTCTGTAAGACCCTTTCTGATAACCTAGAAAGATACCATGCAATCCACGCTTGTCTAACTTGGAGTTTTGTGGTGAGTGAACCCACATGTCAGAACCAAAAATCTTCATGTGTTTGATGTATGGCTTCTTGCCAAACATCTTCTCATAGGGGGTACAACCAATCGCTGAAGATAACCTGCGATTGTAACTGTAAACAAAACATGAGAGAGCTTCGGCCCAATAACTCTCTGGAAGATTGGCATCATGCAGCAAGGTTTTTAACCCTTGAAGCAATGTCTGATTTGCCCGTTCCGCAAGTCCATTCTGCCATGGCGAGCGAGGACTAGACAAATCGTGTTGAACTCCTTTCTCAGTCAGAAAAGCTTCAAACTGCTGAGAAGTGAATTCTCCCCCGCGATCACTGAAAAGAGTCTTTATCTTCTTACCATGCACATTTTCCAACCAAGCACAGAATTCCTTGAACCTAGGAAAAGCCTCTGATTTCTGCTTGAGATTGTACACAAAAATATATCTAGAAAATGCATCAATGAGAACCATGAAGTACCTATTGCCACCCAAAGAGGGCGCTAGTGGTCCAACCAAATCTGCATGAACAACCTGGTATGGTTCCGTAGCTTGCCTACTAGACACCTTACCTTTCGCAGCCATTTTCACCTTGTTTGCTGCGCATGCTTTGCACTTCATGTGGTACCTGCAGGGTTTAATAGTCATACCTTCAACCAAGGCAGGCATTTTAGATACTTCCTCAAAATGCAAATGACCAAATTTTCGGTGAAAATCATGAATACATTCTGCATGCAAACTTTTGTTAGAACCTGCAATGCAACAAGTGTCATCCTTTTCAACATCATCATAATACAAAACAAACAAACGATCAACATATTCAGCATGCAATACATAATCATTTTTCTTTGTGATGATGCACTTCTTGTTCTTGAAGGACACGTCAATGTTCCGCTCATTCAACTGTCCAACGCTGAGCAGATTATGTTTGGCGTCTGGCACGTAAAGCACATTCTGTATCGATAAGTCCAAACTGTGAAGAACAACAGTTCCGTAGCCTTTACTGGGAATAGTGTGGTCATCCGCCTGGTGAATCGCACCTTCCTGCGGTGTAAAAGACACAAACAGTCTCTTATCGTTGCACATATGGTGGGTTGCCGCTGAATCAACAACGAAGAAAGATCTAGACGTCTTCTGAACCTCTGCAACCTTTGGAGTGAAGCGTGAAACCATAGCCTTGTGCTGCGTTGTCCTAGACACCGGACCTTTGCCTTTGCCTCGGCCTTTTCCACGCGATGAGCTTTCGCTGCGCTGCTCTGTCTTGGCCCTGGGATATCTGCATTCCCTCTTCATATGGCCTAGACGTCCACACGAGTAGCATTTCACTGCCTTCAAAGCTTTGGCGCCATCTGGTGGTTCCACTGCACTATGGGATGACGTCTGTGAAGACTCCCCCTTGCCCATGCAGCTAGCACCCCGGCGATCTGCTTCATTCAATATCACGGCAGTTACATAGTCCACTGTCAGCTGAGCGGTTGGCTGCACAGCAATCTGGGTTGCAACAGACTCCCAACCTGAACCCAAAGATTGTAGTATCATGAAAGAATACACAGCCTCTGGAAAGTTGAGTCCTCTCTGTTGCAGCTCATGTCTCAGATTTTGCATCTCCATCAGATGTAAACGCACATCTCCACCTTCAGCAAGAGCCATATTATGCAGCTTGTTAAAGTAAAACATAGTAGATCCAGCTTCTGTCCTTAAGTGAGCCTCTCTCAAAGCGTCCCAAATTTCTCTGGCTGAGGTCTTATCACGCAATAGACAGAGCTCTTCTGGGGATACTATCAATGTAAGAGTTCCCCTTGCTTTGGAATCTTTAGCTTCCCATGCATCTGTAACTGGAACTGGGGGGGTGTCTGTAATCACCTCAAACAAACCCTCTTTCCGCAGAATTGCCTCTGCATACAGAACCCAGTCGTGGTAGTTTTTCTTGTTGAGCTTAGGAATCCCACAAGCATCCTGAAGGGCCATCATGACTCTGGCATTAGCCTTCAGCGTCATATATGCTGCTTTAAATCTTGCTGCGTCACTGCTGCAGCTGCTTTATTCCAAAAGCGCACTTAAAAGTTACTTTCGATTTCCCCAGCATAGTGACTTGTGCCTGGGAGCCTTTTGCCTGTTCCCGGCAAAACGGCTTTAAAAGTTCAAAGTCCAGCCATAAAGCAATTAACTAGAAGCTGGCAGGCTGCCCGGAGCAGTAGCACATACCTCATCAATCACTTTTACGCGCAGAGCAGATTCCGATCTGATCTGTCCCTCTGCTTTCCGATCCTTTGCCGGCACTCCGATTCGACTTCTGGAGCCCATAACCACATGTTGATTTAAAGCAGAGTCTCGTGCCCAGCGGAAGGATGAGGAGTACGTGCTGCATACTCTATATTGCTTTATTTATAGTTCAAAGCAGGTATAATACAGAAAGACATCTTGCCTCTGCCGGAGCAGAGAAAATGCATCCTCTCTCCTCAACAGCTCGGAGAGAATCACACAGAGAAAAACAGGAAACCAGTGTACGTCACATCCAGCCTCCCTTTCCCGTGAGAAACTCCAACAGTACAGACTGTGGAATGTAAACACCTGTCTCGTGACAAGCCCTTTCGCTGCACAGTGAAGGAAAGCAGAAACCAACACAAATTACATGAAGGGACGGCCGCTAGGGTGAGGTTAACACCCGAGGGCGATCTCACAAACTCTGTACCAATAAATAAGGGGGTACGACAAGGGTGCATCCTTGCCCCCTATCTCTTTAATCTTTATATTAGTGACATGAGAACTCCCCTAGCTGAGGCCCAAACCACCATTCATGCACCCAGGCTTGCAGACTATCGCTGCCCCTTATTATTGTACGCTGACGATGCGGTGATCCTCTCATATTCAAGAATCGGTTTGAGGAGGGCTTTTAAGATCTTCGCGTTATATTGCCAATCAAATTTACTTACCATTAACCATTCCAAATCTAAAGTTCTATTTTTTTCCAGGAGTCGTAAAATGTATAGATGGGAACTCGAGGGGAAGCCAATTGAACAAGTCTACAAATTTCAATATCTAGGAATTTACTTCCAGCATAATATGGGATGGCAAGCGCATATCACATACTTACAAAATAAGGGCAAAGCCCTTATCTACGCTCTATTACGCTTTTTCTTTACAGAGGGGGCTATGCATGTTCCATCTGCCTTAAAAGTTTACAGTGCAAAAGTGGTTGCAACTATGGCCTATGCGGTCCCTCTATGGGGCGCTTTTGTAAACCTCTTGCCTCTGGTGACATTGCAATTTTTTTTCTCAGACGCCTTTTGAAACTACCCTCCTGTGTAAGCAACTCTGCTATTCGTTTAGAACTTAAGACCCCCTCCTTAGAGATCCTGATGTGGAGACATGCCTTTAATTACTGACTGTCTCTCTGGCATAAATTGCCCAATTACCATCTTATTCAGTGCCTTTGGAGAGATGAATTCACCAGCCCATGGGCAACAAAAATCCATTCCAAACTGTTGACTTACGGAATCTCTCCTTCCGATATACTAAACTTAGATCTAATTACAGCAAAAAAAGTCATCAAACAAAGATTGGAGGAGGTTGACTTGCAACAAAATCTTACTACAGGTGGTGGTACATGTTCCCTGATAAACCAGGGCATTACATTTATGTCCCAGATACCTCAATATCTGTCTACCTTATCGGTTGCGTCGCATAGATTCGCTTTTGTTAGAGCCAGATTTAATGTGTTCCCCTCAAATGTGCTGAACAATAGATTTTCTAACGGTAAAACCTCTGTTTTATGCGCATGTGACAACAAATCAATAGAATCCCTTCATCATATCTTGTTTAATTGTCCTTTATATATTGTTCCCCGATCAAGGATTCTGAGTTCAATCATTTTGGAAACTCTTGCAAAACCACCTGATTTACATCTAGCCTATCTACTCCAGGATATTGACTCTTATAGAACATTACAGGTTGCAAGATTCCTGAATTCTGTTCTTTCATATAAAAGACTTCATGGAATGCTGCATGACTATTAAAATCTAGTAAATTCTATCCACCATCTTTATATTCAAGGCCACAATATGGTACATCTAGAGACTGTATGTAATGTGAAGGAGATTATGCGTTGAAATATTTTAGTTGATATTTTAAAATGTAAAATGCTATTTTATTTACTGATTGGTTTTACCTGGTGGGCTTATAGCCGAATAAAGTATTATCTATCTATCTATCTACCTATCTATCTAAAATAAACACACGAGGGCACTGTTTATGTGGCAGTCTACCTGGCACTTTGTTGCAAGCCTCTAGGTCTTAGTTAATCCCACCCCTAAAAGCTGAGCCATTTCGCAGTCATCTCTAGACAATATATCTTCTATTTTCTCTCTCACATCTCCACTCATCCTGTAAATAGTTGCTGCATAAATAAAGCTTTTTGAATGCAAGAAACCCAAGAAATTGTAAGCAATTATTCCAATCTAATTCACTGAAGTGGCAAGGTCTGGTAGCACCTTTCCACATTCTGCTCCCCTCCCCCCCCCCCGCCAGCTCCTCGTCAAGCTCAAAAAAACTGGTATACCTCAGTTGGTAAAGGGCTTCCAGTGCCATAGCAAGGGCAAATTCAGGCTGCGTAAAGCACGCAATCCGTCCCATGAGATCCTGATAGAGAACAGAGGGCGGAGGGGGAAAACGTCATTTCCCTATGGACATCAGGTGGATTCCTCCAACCCCAAACTCAGTGCAGGAATTGGCAGTTTAATGCCAAATGCCTGTACAACCCTTATCTTGCTCAGACCCCGCCAGGCCTTCCTTCTGCCCAGCATCCCAAAAACCCCATCCCCAACTCTCCTGCCCACCTCACCCCTGGATACCTCATGCAACCTCTCACTCACCGCAATTGCCTTGACGGCCATATTTTTGGAGTACCTCAACCTGTGCTTTTCTCTCTTGCGGGCCTCTGAGCAAGTGGCCAGCACTCAGGAGAGGAACATCTCATCCTTCTCCAGTTGCTGAAATGGCAAGAGTCAGGCTGTCAGTTCATGGCAGGAGGGCTTATCTGCATCTGAGACCGCCAAAATGGGGGTATAAACAGCACTGGTGGATGGGGGGTGAGGGATTTAGTATGTACTGTGCTGTTTTCTCAAATACTAACCACAGGTGATGCCAAGACCCTGCCAGTCTCTGAACCATCTGCAACAAGAGAAGAAGGAAAGGACATGGGAGCAGGTTAGTTCATTACTACTTATTTTCCACACTTATTTTCCACAGTTGAGTATTAGAGCATTAAGGCCACCCCTCCTTACGCTCCAAAATGAAAAGGAAGCATTTGTTCACGTGGGCCCACAGCAACCCTGGACTTCTTGGGGACTTTGCGGGTCCTCTTCTTCTTGCGGGCTGCCATGTCCCTCAGTCGCCTGAACCTAGAAGAGAAGGAGAGGGGCAGACATTGTTGTTGTTGTTATACCGCCCTATACCCACAGGCCTCAGTTACAACCAGTGCTTTTTTCTGGGGGGGATGCAGGGGTACGCATACCCCTAAACATTTTGTGAATCTTTGCACTTTTGTCCATTTACTGTACTGCATTTATTTTCCCCGATTTGAACTATAAAATGAGTCAAAATCAGAGTACCCCAAACATTTTTTTAATAGAAAAAAGCACTGGTTACAACATAAAAATCGCAATATAAAAACACAAAATGCATAATAAAGGTGAAAAACAACCCAGTAAACCCCCCTCCCCAACACATTTCAAAACCTTGTGGGATGTGAAACACAAGAGCAGTCAAGTCCAACATTCCTAGAGTGAACATGTTTACACATGGGGAGGGATGTTTGTCCAGCCAGCAGGTAAACTTCCTGTTTCCTTCTGGGCTGGGACAGACTTCCTCTACATGTGACTAGAGGTGGGTGTGGCCTCACCTGTGCAGGTAATGACAAAAGCACAGGGCAGGGCAGCCATCTCTCTCTCTTACACCACATGCATCAAAGAAACAACATCTACTGAGCTAAAGATGCCCTCTTGGCATCTTCTTAAGAGATAGATTCCAAGTGTATGTTATTTCATTAAGCTAAGTCTGCCTTCTGGGATCTGATTGTGAACAGAATGTGAGTAAACTCTTTTTATACTTTTGTAAAAGACTGTGTCGTCTCTTCTATTTTATGAGGGAATAAGGGGAAAATACCAGAACAGTTATTATAGAGGCTTTAGCGAGCCTGAGCAAACGCAGCTGTTGCAAACTTAAAATAAAGGGGAATGTTTTACAAGTTGGTTAAGGATATAATCAGACAATATATCCTCTCCTGCATCCCTGAACATTCCCACAAACCTGAGACAGAAGCCTACAACCAAAATGATGTGTGTGTGTGTGTGTGTGTGTGTGTGTGTGTGTGTGTGTGAGAGAGAGAGAGAGAGAGAGAGAGAGAGAGAGAGAGAGAGAGAGAGAGAAGAGAAGAGACGAGACCACGGAGTCTTTGCAGCATAGCCATAACACAAATATGGGTAGCCTAACAGTTGCAGGCAGAGCCGTGTCATTTCACACACTACTTCGGCTGTGGGACATCGTATCAACAAGGAAAGGAGCATTTGGTGTTGTTGCATCTCCTCTGGTATTTGTTGATTTGTCGCCACGAGGGGTTGTAGTTGTGGAGGTATAGTTTGATGAGGTTTCTGGTTATTTGTACCCTAGGTGCCCACTCACAATGGGAAGGCGGGGAAAGGGAGGGGGGTGGGAAGAGAAGTTAAGCTGTTCAGGAAGGGGATAAATTCCATGGCGATGCTGGCCGTGTGGGGGACCCCAAGCCCTCGCCCCAGAAGATCATAAAAAAGAAGCAGAAGAAATCCTACTTACAGATTCACGATGCTGGCCATCTCTTCAGGTGAAATCCCCTCCTGTTTAAAATAAACTGCTTTAAAATGCTCACATAACACTAACTCTGAACCTTGCCTCTAACCCTATTGCTACTCCTCTCTGTCTAAAATATACAGGAAAATATGTGCACAAAATATACAAATGAAAATGAAATGATAAAGTTAAAGCAAAGATGTAGGAATGAAAAATCACGGGAGACGAGAGAGGCAGGTGTAACATGAGGCGTCTGTCTGGGCAGACCCTGAAAAGCCTCTTTTATTGAATATTACAAACATTGCCACAGGTGGGCCTGTGGCTGATTGGTTGATACACAAAGAAACTTGTTGCTGATTGGTTAACATAAGTACTAAGGCGGGAATTACATGTGAGAGGTGGGGATTACATATGATCATTTATCACTGATACATTAAAGGCTGAGAATCGGAGCTATAACTAGACAGGCATGAAGCCTCCTAATTAAATTGTAACTAGAGATTAATATGGCACGAAACAATATAACAATCAAGTTCTGTAGATGTGGTCAGCTAGGCATGGAGAGCAGGTACAGTTTGTTTTCCATGAGCTTAGGATGTCTGTTACTAATGATTGATCATAGCATGTAACAATCAAGTTCTGTAGATGTGGTCAGCTAGGCATGAAAAGCAGGTTCGTACAGTGTGTGCAAAAGCAGGGAAAAGCCTACAAGCAAGGCTTCCCAGAATGCAAGAGAAAAGAGGAGCAAGGCTTCCCCATAATGGAGCAGAAAAGTCTACACCTATCTCCCTTGTTGGTCCCTCGCTTGCTTGTTTGCTTCTCCGTCCCAGTTCTGTCTCAGCCAACTCCTCCCAACTAACCCACGACGGTATGTGTAGCTGCTGTCTTTTGTACAAGCAGCAAGAGATGTCACAAAGATGGGCAGGGCACTGTTTCCTTGACAACCCACCCAGCTTGACCCTGAACTAATCTCCCCCCTCTTTAGTTGCGATGTTTTTTCCCTAACTTTGGGGCACTTGCTGTTTGCAGCTTTACGAATCACTTTTTATCACAAACCAGTTCATACATTTTCTTGCAACATTTCTCAAGAGAGGCCACCCAAGCATTTGTTGAAATACAGTAGAGAACTCACGCCTCCCAAGTTTAGGGAGGCCTTGCTTTGCATGCAGGAGATCCCAGGTTCAGTCCAGGATCTCCACCAGACAGGGCTGGGGCTGTCCCCTGTTTGAAAACCCTGCAGCGCTGCTGCCAGTCAGTGTAGGCAGTGCTAGGCTAGATTGACTCTGTCAAGTGCAACTTCCTATGAATGCTCCTCTTATACGATTTCTCGAAACACAAGCAAGCTACCTTATCAATGAGTTGTGAGAGTTCATTCATGACTTCTAAAAAACAGCATAAACCATTTTATTATTTTTATGTAAGTACAGAAATCCAGAATATGAAAGGAAGGAAACTTCCTGCCTCTGCAATAAAGGCAGCTGCACTGCTAGGTGAGCTGTCCCGATGCCAATTGAAACAGACCCTCCAAAGATTCAAAGGTGAAAAGGGAATTTTGCCAACATTAATTCATAATATAACATTGATTGACTTCCCTCCATCTTGGTTTTGGACTATATAACCACCATACCTTTCTGCAGTATCATTTTACAACATCTGTACACCGCAGGTTTTATGTAACCCCTACTGTGATTTTAATATTTCCTAAATTTGCTTCTATGTATGTTATAAATTTATTCCAATCGTTATTAAATTTTACACTTTTTTGATGCCTGATTTTTTGTGTCATCTTCGCTAATTCTATATACTCGAATAATTTAGTTTGCCATTCTCTAATAGTTGGGATATTAGGGGTTTTCCAATTTTGCGCTAGCAATATCCTGGCTGCTACTGTTGCGTATTGAAACATTGTTTGGTCTTCTTTCTTGATCTCCTCTCCAACCATTCCCAGGAGGAAAGCTTCAGGTTTTGGGGGGGAAGGTATATTTCAATATTTTCTTTAATTCATCATAAACAAGTCCCCAGAACCTTTTCACTTCTTCACAAGTCCACCACATGTGATGGAAATTACCTTCTTTGGTTTTGCATTTCCAGCATGTTTTATCTCCGGTCTTATACATTTTTTCCAATTTTACAGGGGTGATGTACCATCGGTAGATCATTTTTCCCATATTTTCTCGGAGAACAACACATGCTGGGAATTTCATATCCTTGTTCCAAAGTTTCACCCACCTGTCATATTCTAGGTTATATCCCAGATCTATAGCCCATTTGACCATAACTTCCTTTATTTCTTCATCCTTAGTATCCCAGTCTAGTAGTTGGTTATACATTTTGGATAAGAGTTTGGAATTACCTTCTAGTATTTCCACCTGATATCTGGACTTTTTCTCATTCATTCCTGTTTTTTTATGTTCGTTCCAAAGGGCATTAATTTGGTGGAATTGTAGCCATCCTGTTAATTTATCCTTTAACTCTTTGTATGTTCTGATTTTCCAACCTTTTTCTGATCTTACCAGGAGGTCTTCATAGGTCCATCTTTCACTTTCCATGTTTAGTTTTTTGATTGTTATGATGTCATTTGGTGATAACCACCAGGGGATGTCTTTTTCAATAAGTCTTTTATTTCTATCCCATACCTCAAGCAAAGAACCTCTAATGATGTGGTTAGAGAAGCCTTTGTGTACCCTCTCTTTATTCTGCCACAGATATGCGTGCCACCCGAATCTGGTGTTAAATCCCTCTAAGTCTAACAAATCTGTGTTTTTCAAGAGAATCCATTCTTTAATCCAACATAGGCACGAGGCTTCATAGTAAAGTTTCAAGTTCGGGACAGCAAACCCTCCTCTATCTCCTCGACCTGTAAGTAGTTTAAATTTAATTCTTGCTCTTTTGCCCTGCCAAATGAATTTGGAAAGGGTTTTCTGCCAATCTTTAAACATTGCCGTACCTCTAATCACCGGGATATTCTGAAACAAAAACAGCAGTCTTGGGAGAATACTCATCTTAATTACAGCCATTCTTCCTGACCAGGAAAGTTTTATCCTACTCCAGACATCTAAGTCTTTTTTAATCTCTCTCCAAATCTTAGTATAGTTATCTTCTACTAAGTTTATATTTTTCGTGGAGACCCATATTCCCAGATATTTCACCTTTTTCACCACCTTGATTCCTGTTTGCAGCTCTAGTTGGTTTCTTAAGTCTTCGGCCAAATTCTTTGTCAACATCTTGGTTTTTACTTTATTTAACTTAAAGCCGGACAATTTTCCAAATTCCTCTAGTAGCTCTAAAACTTTACCGACACTTTTTACTGGATCCTCTAACGATATTACCAAGTCATCGGCTTAGGCCTTTAGTTTATACTCTTTTACCCCAATTCTGATTCGTCTTATTTCTGATGTTTTTCTTATTTTATTTGTAATTACTTCCAGCACCATAGTAAATAAAAGAGGGGGCAGAGGGCACCCCTGTCTCGTACCCTTCGAAATCACAAACGAGTTAGTTAGATTATTATTAATAATTAGTTTAGCCCTTTGGCTTGAATAAATCACTTTTATTCCTTCCATAAACGGGCCCTCTATCCCTACTCTCTCCATACATTTTAGTAAAAACCGCCAGGATACATTGTCAAAAGCCTTTTCGGCGTCAATGAAAATTAATGCTGCGGGGATATCATTCTTGAACTCCAAATATTCAATAATATTTATTATGTGCCTTACGTTATCTTTTAATTGCCTGTTGGGGAGGAATCTGGCTTGATCTTTATGGATAGATTTTATTAAGTATTTCTTAAGTCTATTCGCCCTTATTTCTGCAAAGATTTTGTAGTTGTTATTGAGTAGTGATATCGGTCTATAATTTCTTATATCCAATTTATCAGAGTCTAATTTAGGTATCAGCGTGATGTGTGCCTCTTTCCAGGAATCGGGTATCCTCCCTCCTCGTAGAATATTATTCATTACATCACATAGCACCGGGGCCAAATACTCCTCTAAAACTTTATAGTACTTAGATGACAGACCATCTGGACCTGGTGCTTTCCCTGGTTTCATCTTCTTAATTGCCTCCTTAATCTCATCTGTTGTTATTAATTTATTTAACTGAGTTTTTTCTTCATCCATCAAAGGTTCTCCTCCATTTCTTTCCAGATATTTTTCTATCTCTGCTATGTCCTCATCTTCCTTTTTATACAGCTTTTCATAGAATTGAAGGAACTTTTCCTTTATTTCATTGGGATCTTCTAGTATTTGCTCTTCTGTTTTTATTTTGTTAATCACATTTTGTTTTTTCCTTTTTCTTAGTTGCCAAGCCAGTAGTCTCCCCGTTTTATTTGCGGATTTAAAATATTTTTGCTTCATTGATTTAATTCTCCATTCTACTTCTTGGCTTATTAATGTTGAGTATTGTGTTTGTAACATTTTAGAAATTTGGTTAGTCCTTTCATCCCTGGGGTTTATTATTAATTTTTTCTCACAGTCTCTTAATTGAATAATAATTTCTTCTTTCTTTGATTCTCTCAGTTTCCTTCTGTAATTGTTTTGTTGAATTAAGAATCCTCTTAAAACCGCCTTGCTGGCGTCCCATACTATATCAATTTTTGTTTCTTTATTTAGGTTTAAGTCAAAATAGTCTTTCAGGGTACTTTTAGCCTTCCCGATCACCTCATCATTTTCAAATAAATATTCATTCATTCTCCACCTGTACGGGCCTGGTGTTTTACATTTTATTTCCAAAGCTATTGGGCTGTGGTCTGAAAGGGTTCTGGGTTGTATTTCACATTTCATTGTTCTTATCGATAGTTCTCTTGAGACCCATATCTGATCAATTCTGCCCCAGCTCTGGTGTGGTTCTGAAAAGTGTGTGAATTGTTTCGTTATTGGGTTTTTATGCCTCCAAATATCAAACAGGTCTAGATTTTCCTCGAGGTTATTAAATGATTTTGGAAGATTCCCTTGGTTCGATTTCCTCTTTTTTTTACTTCTATCTAGTTCTGGTATTGGTACTCCATTCAAATCTCGGAGCAGAATTAATTTGTGATTTTCTAATTCTAATAATACTTGCTCCATTTTTTTTGAAAAACTCTGCTTTATTTGTGTTTGGGGCATAAACGGTTACCACATTAAATTTTTCCCCTTGGTGAGTGAGTTGTACTCCCAAGATTCTTCCTTCATCATCTTTGCAAATTAATACAGGTTCCCATTTCTCCTTGACGTAAATCACCAACCCTCTTTTTTTATTTACATCTGAGTTAATAAATTCAACTCCCAACCTTTTATTTATCAATATATGTTTATGTTTTTTTGGTGACGTGTGTCTCTTGACAACAAATCACATCATAGTTCTTGTTTCTCAAAACCTTCTCTATTTTATTCCTTTTAAGTTTTTCATTTAAACCGTTCACATTCCAGGACAAAAATTTCAAAGACATTATTATAATTAGATTCTATTTATTCAATTTAAGTTTTCAAAATTGTGTTTTAGAGCTTCTGTTCCCTGTATATTCTTCCCCTTCTACTTCTTCACCCCCCCCCCCCCACGGAGCCTTCTTCCTCTTCTACTTCTTCTTCGTCTTCTTTCTCATCCTTTTCCCTTCCTCTCCCCTTCTTTCCTCTTTTCTCGTTTTTGCTTCCCTCTCTATCTCTTGAACTATCTTCAACCTTACCAAGCTCTTTCTCATACCTTCTCAGGAATTTTTCCACCTCTTGGGTATCTGTCAACTTGAATCTTTTGTCTTTAAAAAAGAAGGCAATCCCTTCAGGGAACTCCCATCTGTATTGTATGGCATTTCTCTTCAGAACGCCTACTATTTGTCTATATCCTTCCCTTTTGCGCAAGAGTCTAACTGGTATTTCAGTTACCTTCAGTTGCCTTCAATTGTTAGGTTTTTTTGTAACTTGTTTTTAGTATTAAGTTCTTCATCTCGATTGAATTAAAGATTACTAGACAGTCCCCAAGAGGTTTTTTTAACTTGGTTTGTTGGGATCTCATTCTTATTCTAAAAACATTCTCTATCGTATATGCCACCTCTTCTTCTTTCAGTTCCAGCCATTTAGTTAACTCCTTAATCATTTTCTCTTTTATGTTCTCATTCGCTTCTTCTCCTACTCCCCTGAATTTTAGATGAAGCTGTTTCTGTCGCATTTCTGTCATTGCTAAGTTATCCCACATTTGATCCTGCCTTTTATTCACCTCCCTCATTTCTTCTTTTATTTTTTCTGTCTCCTTTTTCTGTTCTCGCATCTCTTTTTAGATTTTTTTATTAGTTTCTTCAATTGTTTTTGATTTGGCTGATAAGTCTTGGATCTTAATGGAAAGTTCTCCTACTGCTCCTTCTATCTTTCTATCTATCATCTCCTGCACTTCTCCTAATTTATTTTCCATGTGCAGTTCACTTTGTTTAAATTCCTCCTTAATTTTTAACCATAGAAAGTCTAGATCTTTGATTTCTTCTTGTTGGGATGTCTTCCTTTCACATGGAGTCCCCCCTGCCTTTTTCCCATTTTTCCCCAGCATTATACCCTTATTTTCACTCTTTATATATTTTACAGCTAAGTCTCTCCCTTAAAGGGCTCACAGTCTCTTTCTTCCTTTTTCAGAGATTTCCTTTTTATAGAGCTCAGAAGTCCCTTCTATGAGAATTGTTAAATTATGCTCCTCAGCCACATCCAAAAATATCTAAAATCTTACGGAATGTCTCAGTACCTGGGCTGTATCTGCGGGTATGACTTTCGAACCTAATTTGTTACACTTTCAATTATTCATCAATCCTTTATATACCAGAAGAAAAATAACATCATTAGATGAGCCCTTTAAGTCCTCCCTTCCACTCCCTCAGTCCCAAAATTCAATTCAAAATATTTCTTCCAATTGGTTACTTTAGGTATCCCGCTATGTTCAATCAAATGGTCCTATCACACAAAGATATAAATATTTTCCCAAGGCAGTAAGGATATTAACCAACCATAAAAAGAATTGACCCAACAATAAGATATGTCGAACCGGTAAGGATATTAACCCAAAAGTAGAGACTTTCCCTTCAATTTAAAATAGGTGACTGGGCTAGGTCAAGTCAGCAATCTTTTAAAGTATACGGAAAAGGTACGGTCTGATTCAAAAATGTCTCCCAAAATGTTTCACAGAAGTTAATCTGTCCAGGCCAGAGCAGCTCTAAATTCTTCAGCCACTTGTCGGCCTAATCCAACATAGATAGGATATTAAATATAGAGAGGTAACACAATCCAGTCCAATTAGTGTCCGCAGAAATAAAAAGGGGGGGAAATCACCCCTTATTTTACAGCTTTCTTGTTTGTTTAAATTGTTGTAAAAATGTCCAACAAAGTCCAAAAGCGTGAGTGGTAAGTATATGTCCAATGTGAGCTTGAGTAAATATGTTACGTTCGGAGTCAACTCTGGCTAGCTAGAAACGCAGCCCCCCTATAAAAAGGAGAGGTCTAATGCTCAAGGTTACTCTCATATTCTATTACAGCGGATTAAAGTACAAATCCCGCACCAAAGGAGCTGTTTGAATCAGGATCTACCGTTCTTGGATACGATAATATTACTTAAAGCTTTCCTTTTTTCCCCCTTCTTTTTTTTTTTTTTTTTGAGTGTTATCTTGCTCTCAGGATCTCATATTCATGCACCAAAGAGAGCAGAGGGATTAATCGCTATAGTTATTAAGCCATGGAAAAAGAAACTAGTCCCGAACAGAAAGGCGAAAGGGGAGGAAGGAAAAATACAAAAAAAAAAAAAGAAATACGTGGGGGTTATAGGTCTCCTTGGAGAACTTTGCGCTCCCCACTATACTTTAGCTCACTGTGTTCAAATTTCCAGAGCGCCCGTTATGGAATTCTTTCTGTCTTTTCCCTTCTGTCTTTTTATATTTCGTCCCTTCAATGCCACTCGCAGTGAATTCTTACTGTCTCTCTTTGTTCTCCCCAACCGCTAAGTTTGGTTAGTTATTAGAAACTATGTCCCAAAAGAAAAAGAAAAACAAAGTAAGTGGGGGGAGTAGAGTCCAATCTCAAACAGGCGTCTTCTTTGTTACTTTGTATTTAGTAGTAAATTTGCCTTGACAAAGTTGCCATGGACTTTCTTTCTGTACTCACGCAGTCAGGCAGGCAGCTACTTCCTTTCTTATTCCTGCAACTCTGTAACCTGCGCCATTTTCTGTCCTCAACCGGATAGATTCCCTGCCGAAATCTTAAAACATCCAGGATTCCCCTCGCTTAATCTCCAATTTTTTTAAGTATGTTAAATCACGACACACAGGGGAATCCATTTTTATATTTGTGGAGGTTCATCGCCTTTCTCAGCAGAAGCTAGAGGCATCACAACACGGAGTCGGTGCTCTCCCATTTGCGCTCACGGTCCCATCGTCCTCAAGTTTCTTCCGTAAAAAAAAATCCCGAAGAAACGGCGAAACCGCTCCCACGCTGCTGGGCAGCCTATCCCCCAAGGGTCTCCCCCTTGAGATTTTTGGGGGGCGCAGTGCCTTTGCGACTCCCCCAAGCCTCCGTGTTGCTCAGAAAACCCTAACAGGAGTTTTCTGCGCTTCCTCGCTGTCCGCGACCCAAACCGGAAGTCTGAAAAGGGAATTTTGAGCATCTGAGCACAACTGAGCCGTCTTCTGCATTAACGTGAAGTGCAGGGAGTTGCAGGACCAGGCATCGGACTTCCCGTTTCAAAGGTGAAAAGGGAATTTTGAGCATCTGAGCACAACTGGGTCGTCTTCTGCATTAACGTGAAGTGCAGAAAGTTATTGCCTTGAGCAGGGGTAGGCAACCGAAGGCCCGGGGGCCAGATGCAGCCCAATCGTCTTCTCAATCCGGCCCATGGACAGTCCGGGAATCAATGTGTTTTTACATGAGTAGAATGTGTCCTTTCATTTAAAATGCATCTCTGGGTTCTTTGTGGGGCATAGGAATTCGTTCATTTCCCCCCACCCCCCAAAAAATATAGCCTGCCCCCCCACATGCTTTGAGGGATGGTGGACCAGCCCACGGCTGAAAAAGGTTGCTGACCCCTGGCCTTGAGCCTCCTCAGGACTGGCGCAAGGGCTGTGCATTTCAGGGTGCCAACCAAGGCCCGTGCCCCAGTATTGATTGCTGATTCTACTGAGTCCATCAGTATATTGTTGTGAAGTGACCTGGCATTTTTAATGAAGTGCAATATAGGCTTGTCTTACATCTTTAACAACAACAACAGCACAGTAAATTGCACAGAAGAATTCCATGTTGCCTGTGGGAGCGGCTGGGTAGACCTCTCTGCAGCTGCATGATCCATGCATTTGATCTATAAGCAACTGGTAAATCTTCATAATTGGCTCTGGCTTCGTGTAGGAGATTGAACGCATTCTTCTATTTCTCAGCCCTGTATTCCACCCCACCCCCCTCCTCCTATACTCAGACGGTGCCAACTACTCATCTCTAAAGAGTGAAATGTTTATGAGTACTGCAGAACTAGTCTCAGACATCAAACCTCTACCCCAAAGACGGGGGAGCCTGTGACCTTCTAGATCATACATTTCTTTTGACTACTATATGCTGAAGTGAACAAATGTTTTGTCTGAAACCCTTGAGAGCTTCTGTGGGCCACCCTAGAGAACACTGGGCTAGAGGGATCATGGGGATGACTTGTTCCATAACAGCAGATGGCATGCAGAAATTTAAACTGTAGCAAAGTGATGTAAACTGTCTAGCTAGCTAGCTAGCTAGCTATGTCTTGCTGAAAGTGCATGCACTCCTCTTAGCCAAAGCACCAATAACTGCAAGTGTGGAGCCACACAAACACACCTTATCTCGACACTGTCTTGGGGGAAACTCACGATGCTGAAAAATTCATGTGCTCAATTTCTGCACATTGAGACAGGAGCCAAAGAAAGCACACACAGAGTAGGGGGGCTCATAAAAAATGTTTATTTGGGAGGGGGTGGATTGATGTTTGCTCCGATGTGAAAGCTAAAGAGCAGGCTTTCACAGAGAAAGGAGCAGAGTAAGGCGGAAACTACTTGGACCCGTGCTTTCCAGGCACGTTGACAGGGGGGATGAGTCCAGCATTGCATTGTTTGGTCGTATTTTCAGTGCCAACTATTTATTACAGATGTTTACAGAAAATTAATCTAAAACCTCTGCTTGTAAGAGGCTATGGGCATTTGAAGAAACCCATCATAATCTTTACATGTTTAATAAAGAAAACCCACATTGTGTGAAATGTATCTTTAGAACACAGGTGGCGTCATGTCCCCATTTGTTGCCTTAGTTTCTCCATCAATGCACCACCTACAATTTGCGGACACTGCTATGCCATCATATTGGCATCAGGTGTTTTCCAGGCCAGTGAATGTCAATTACCCCTTCTTCTAAAGCTGCTTCCCCTGTTTCATCAAAAATAGAAAGAAATGCCATTTGGTAGCCCATTGATAAGGTTTGGGAAGTAATGAAATACATTTCTGAAAGTTATTTATGGATGCACAAGGTCACCACATCTTTGCTTAAGGTGAATGGAAAGGAACATTTCCTCAGGTGGCACACCACTGTCCCCAAATCTCGTCCGCTGCTTTGTCATTTCAACAGATTGTGTGTCTTAGTAAGATTTTGTACATTTCAGAAAGCTTTCACTTGCCTACAAATGAATTGCATGATTTTTCAAAAACTTATTAATGCCCCGTGCTTTTACTTCTGGTGTGGTAAAAAATTGCAGAATCTGGTTATCATTTAAAGCAGTGTAAGATGCTTGTTTACGTTTCCCCTCACATTTGGTGACTAGGTAGGGATATGCAGTTTTGTGTTTTGTTTTTTTAAGAGTTCCTAAGGAGTCCTGCTGCTTCTGAGTTTTATTTTGGGGGTTGTTGTTGTTTTTGTTTACAAAAAGGTACCGTATTTTTCGCCCTATAGGACACACTTTTTCCCCTCCAAAAATGAAGGGGAAATGTGTGTGCGTCCTATGGGGCGAATGCAGGCTTTCGCTGAAGCCTGGAGAGCGAGAGGGGTCGGTGCGCACCGACCCCTCTCGCTCTCCAGGCTTCAGGAAGCTATCCGCAAGTCTTGCAAGCCCGGAGGGATGTCCCGTGGGCTCGCAAGGCTTGTGGGCAGCAGCCTGCAGCCCCACAAGCTCGGGGGATAGGGGGGTGGCGGAGCGCCGCCACCCCGCTATTCCCCGACCTGATCTGGAGGCTGGCGGGGGGGGGGAGAGAGAGAAGCAAGGTTGCTTCTCCCCCCGCCAGCCCCACAACCTCGGGGGACAACGGGGCAAGCTGTCCCTGAAGGCAGAAGAGGGAGACAGAGCACTCCGTCTCCCTCTTCTAAGCTTGGGGGTGGCTGCGCAAACCTAGGGGGGAAATAAAAAAATTTCCCTTGATTTCCCCCCCAAAAAACTAGGTACGTCCTATGGGCCGGTGCGTCCTATAGGGCGAAAAATACGGTAATCCAATTGTAACCTTTTTCTAGGTGCAATTCTGTACATTCTGGTACTACCTGTTCACTCATGGTCACTCCAAATCCCTTTGTTTCTTTCAGCAATGTGTCCTTGTGTATCTGCATAAGCTTTTCAAAGCCTGCTACCTTTGCTTACAGAATTTCCCCTTAGGGGCACTTTTAACATGTCCCGTAATACATGTGGATAATAGGAATTGCCTTTGTTAATTTCAAAAGCCATTTTATTTCTTCCATGATTTTCCTCTGTTGTTAATTTATTTTGTAAAAGCAAGTGGGGTTTAGTCACCAGAGAGGTTTGTAGGAATGAAAAATCACGGGAGACGAGAGAGGCAGGTGTAACATGAGGCGTCTGTCAGGGCGGGCCCTGGGAGCCTATTTTATTGAATATTGCAAGCATTGCCACAGGTGGGCCTGTGGCTGATTGGTTGATACATACACAAAGAAACTTGTGATTGGTTAACATAAGTACTAAGGCGGGAATTACATGCGAGAGGTGGGATTTACATATGATCATTTATTACTGATACATTAAAGGCTGAGAATCGGAGCTATAACTAGACAGGCATGAAGCCTCCTAATTAAATTGTAACTAGAGATTAATATGGCACAAACAATTACTAATGATTGATCATAACATGAAACAATATAACAATCAAGTTCTATAGATGTGGTCAGCTAGGCATGAAGAGCAGGTACAGTTTGTTTTCCATGAGCTTAGGATGTCTGTTACTAATGATTGATCATAGCATGAAACAATATAACAATCAAGTTCTGTAGATGTGGTCAGCTAGGCATGAAGAGCAGGTTCGTACAGTGTTTGCAAAGCAGAGAAAAGCCTACAAGCAAGGCTTCCCAGAATGCAAGAGAAAAGAGGAGCAAGGCTTCCCCATAATGGAGCAGTTTTGTGCAGAAAGAGAACTAACAGTTATATGCAGAAAGAGGACTTCCCTTTAGAGGTTGATTCTGCTCAATAGGTCATGGTCATTTCAAGAGCCATAGGGCCTGAGATGGTTCCAGCTCTAATTTACGTGTAAGATTAGGAGTCCAAGAATGTGGAATCAGTACTGCAGAAGGTCAGTTCTGACATACTTCCCCCCTAAATAGTGGGTGAAGTCCTTTTGAAAAGGACTCAAAGGTTTCTAAGTGTCAAGTTTTGCTGTACTGAAGGACTGTCCATATCTAATCTATTATAACATTGAACCCTCCTCCCCACTCAAGGAATTTTGCTATCCATTTGCTCATCTAATTTCCATGGAGGACATTCCAAGAAAGAAAAGTGGGTTTGAATTTGGATAATAAAAGTTTCCAGTCGAGTATATTTATATATTTTAGTGAAGGTAAGCAACTTAAAATGACCACAGACCCAGTAAAACTCATTACAAAGAGAAGAGAAACAACATTTAAAAGCAGATACAAATAATTAGGCATTATTCTTTTCTCAAGAAGCCAGCAAAATTTCATTTTTCCTGTTTTATTTTAAGCATGCTTTTTATTAAAGTTTTTAACAAACAACAAGGTGGTAAGCTGCTGACTATAGGCAGACTATCATTTCTCAAGGGCCATTCCAAATGTGTACAATTGATGGCTCCAAAATCAGATGCACCCTGTGAGTTCAAAGATTTGGACCAGCGATGTGCCTTTGCTACGGGCAAAGGGTGATGGTGGATGGATCATAGCTAGCTAACTCAGCACTGTCTGTACTGATTGGCAGTGGCTCTACAAGGTTCCAGGCAGGTGATGTTTTCAGTTTCACCTGGAGATGCTGGAGACTGTTCTGGGACCTGCATCACCAGCGAGCTATGGTCCTCCCTTAAGGAGTTAGGTGGATCAATGGTCTGATTCTGTGGAAGGCACCATGCTATTCCCCTTTAAATTAGCCATGTATACAGAAAACATAAGAACTGGAATTTTGGTCTTGAATTGATTTTTGGATCGCCTGCATGCCAAGCACATACTTCTACCACTTGGCCAGCACCCTTCCTCAGTGACTGAGGTCTCATTGCACACAGCCATCCAGCAAGCAAAAAAATGTTATTGTTAGAAGGGCAGAGTGGGGAGCAAGAAATTCAGGGGCCGGTTTTAGACCCACAGTGCTCTGGTTTATTCTATTGCCTGCTTGACATTGTGCCTCCTTTCCCCCTACCTTTTATTCCTATGAAAGTTTCACAGTGTCGCTGCTTGGGATTCTGGATAATCTATGTTGCTTTTTTCAGGGTTTTTTTAATTAATTTTCCCCAAAAAAATTAAGACCAACAAACAAACATACATCCTAATTGTAATTAAACCAATGTTGATAACATTGTTAAGTGACTTCCTCAAATCCCCCTGGTTGAATTTCATTGTATTTCATTTTAACAGTTTTCCAAAATCAATCTTCTCAAAAAATAACTTGATCACTTAACATCTTTCATTCTTTCTAATCTAGCTTTAAACATCTTAAATCCTATCCTTACATATTTAAATCCTAAACCTATCTCATATTTGCAAGCTTTTCCAATTAGGTTATCTTGACATATTTAGCTAAATAATCTTTGAATTTTGTCCATTCTTCCTGGTACTCCTCCTCCTCCTGGTCATGGTCTCTTCTAGTCAGGTCGGCTAGCCCCTGGATTCTGGAGAATCTATGTGACTAAATGCTTGTAATGTATGCCAGGCAATCTGGCACAAGTGGGTAGGGTTGCCATCCGCTCGGAATTGCCAGGATTTGGCCGTTGGAAACAAGTGTCCATGTGGGAAACGCTTGAATGTCCAGGAAAATCCAAACGTATAGTAATTCTACACATGGGGAGTAGGGACGCAAGCGCAAATCAGAATAAAGCAAAGGCTGGGAAAGTTCAAACAGAAACACACACACACTATTCCTCAAGATTTGTCTTTAAGACACAGGATCATAGAATTGTGGAGTTGGAAGGGACACCGAGGACCATCTAGTTCCCTTATTCCCAATCAGGGGTCCGTGGCCCCATCCCTTGTCTCCCTCCAACTAATCTTTTGTCTTTTTTAAAAATAATATTTATTAATAATTTCAAAATTACAGAAAAGAAAAAAAATTAAAAACACTACAATACATAGAAAAAAAACAAGAAAAAAAGACATAAAAACCAATGCAACAATACAGCGAAAAAATAAAAAAGAAGGGGGGGAAAGACACAAATCCCATATTACATATCTTTAACTTTCATTTGCTTGTTTCATTGACCTCCTCACACCTCCCTTTTTGAATTCTAGTTTGATTGATTATTTCAGCAAATTCTTTCCATCTTTCTCAATTTTTACTAAATAATTTATCTTGACAATTTAACCTATTAATTAACTCAACAAATCCTTT
Source organism: Podarcis liolepis (assembly GCF_965112155.1). Taxonomy (NCBI): domain Eukaryota; kingdom Metazoa; phylum Chordata; class Lepidosauria; order Squamata; family Lacertidae; genus Podarcis; species Podarcis liolepis. The sequence continues at coordinate 17,633,209 of NC_139568.1, forward strand.
CCATCCTTTCCCCATATTCTGTTATTCAAATTACCTTAAGTTATTTAACCTTATCTTACCCAAAAATACTTTAGAGTTTAACGCTTAATACTCGATTATACATAACTCCTGATATCTTTTCTACTAGAGTCATATAGTTTCATTCCAACATTTTCCCTAATGTTCATTAATTTTAGGCTAATTCCCTAGAAAAAAACTTTCTTTATAAATTTTCTTCCAATCTTCATTCAACGTCTCTTCTTCCTAGTCTCGGGTCGTGTCATTCCTTACTGTCCATTCCATCTAGTCCATCAACCTGGTAATCTAATGTCCGAGGCCCTTAAGTCTCTTCCATGTCCCTTCTGCAGATCTTCTTCTTCTTGTTTATACTTGCACTTTTCCTTGTCTTTTGTTGGTCTCTTTCTTAGTTTCTTTCCTTTCTCGTTGGGGAGTAGGTCTCTGGGGGATTCCAACCCAAAATTATCTTCGTCTCCCTTCATCCAACCAGCCCATTCCCCAGAGTCCCACTCCCCAAAATCATCAATGTAGTCCAAAAAATATTTTAAAACATATTTCGAAGTCTCTCCAAAGTTAAGAACCTCCTCAGCTCCAGACTCCCCCTGGCCGACTCCAACTTCAATCTTCAAAGACAGCGGCTTATACTCCTGTAGGGCCTCGGGTCTCTCCATTTGTATTATTTGAGGTGCAACCGCAACCTCCTCCATTATCTTCTGCACTTCCCCAATCAGTACAGGTTCCTGAGTTGGTCCCTGAATAGTTTCTGTATCAATATTCCCTGTTTGTCCACAGTTATTAACTACAACAGTCATCAAATCCATTTTCTCATTCATCAAATCCATCTTCTCATGCATCTGTTCCAGCAAGGCACTTGTCTTGCATAAAGCAAGCACCAAAACTTCCTCCCAGCTCATATTTAGTCAAGGTCAAAAAGGACTGGTCCCACGATCTTAATCTGACAGCTGTAGAGTCCTCAAGTAGACGCAACAACAATTTAGCAAGCTCCCTCTAGAGGAGACAATTTCTATTTGTATCCATTTTTTTTAAGGCAAGTCCAACAAAGGAAATTTACTTTCATTTTTCAGATATTTTGTTTCTTTAGAATGCAGAAGGCAACATTGGAATCAATTTATTTCTCTTCTTTAGCTATCTGTCAAAGTATTCCATTCACAGTCAATGAACCTCTCCAAGAATTTCTGTCTCTGACACCCCGTTCCCAGGTTAGAGACGGTGGAAACTTATCTTTCTTCACTCTCTCCTGCAGGCGTTAAACAAAGTCCCCCCCCCTTTTCTCCTGCTTCCAAGGGGGTTTCAGTAATTATAAATGAAGGAAATTTAAACTTTTTAAACGACTTTCCAGACTTTAGCTTACAAGGTTTTTGCTTCAGTCTATGTACAAAAAGCAGAAGGCGGACTTCCTGTTTTGAACCTTCCCGCTTCGGTGCCAAATTAAGATATTTCTTGATCCAATTTTCCGTTTCTACTCACGGGTACTTGTTTTAAATCCAATTGTTCACAGGAAAAAGTCAGCGCTCTCCGGCAATGGCTGTGCAGCTTCACTCCGTGAAAGTAGCAATCAGTTCGCAGCACCACGCCGCTCACCCCACTTCACTCTGGAGCCCCAAAATGGGGTTCCGGTGCCCTGCCGAACCCCACGTTCCCAGGCTTCCTCCGCCTGGGATTTCTAGCGGGTCCCCACCTTCGCCGCGGCGGGAAGACCCAGTTTCCACGGAGCCAGTTCCTCCGATCGGAGGAACTCCACCATTCGCCGATGACGCTAACCCGGAAGTCTAATCTTTTGTCATTTTTGCATGGCAATATCATAAATTTTATGGGCGGTGTTGTTGTTTTTAGTATACCTAAAATCCTTTGCTTATTACCCCACATTTTGTTCAAAAAATTGCTTTGCAGAGGTAACTACCAGAGTTATCAAATTTTTCAAAAGTAGGGGGTCTGCGGCTTGGCTTTTGAAAAATAAGGGGTCCTCAGTAATTAGCTAATTAGGAACCACTGATCTAGTTCAATCCCCTACAATGCAGGAATAATGCAGTTGGCCTATACAGGGATCAAACTTATGACCTTGGCATTATCAGCACCCCGCTCTGAACATCTGCGTCACCTTCAGAGTTGTTGTTGTGGGAGCTGCAGTTCACCAAAGTAAATATTGAAAGGATCCTCTTTTCACATCAAGGACAGACCATGCCAAACATCTACCTTATGCACAAAATTGACTCCCCAAGCTCTTCTTGTGTTTTAAGACGCTGGGATGTGGGGAGCCGAAAATTCCACTGGGCTGGCAGAAGCCCCTTTTGTGACTCAATAGAGCTCTGTCTTCAATCCCAATTTTAGTTTGGAAAACTCATCCATTTTCCTTTAATACACTCCCCTCCCCCCACTTTCCTTCATTCCACTCTTTTCCATATCGAAAGCAATTTCTAATGTCCACTGCCAGGACCAGCTGAGGATGTTTTTGCTTGAGGCAGAAACACCCTGAGCCCTGTCTCTGCTTCTCCTTTAGGAAAGGAGGCTGAAGAGGAGCAGGTTGTGTTGGCGAAACCCTCACAAGGGCATGACCATGGTCACAATAGTGGCATGGCTGGAAGCATGGTGCTCTATGGACCTTGATCTGCCCCCCCCCCCTTGAGCCAATGGCCTCGCAACGCCTCATGCGCAGGTTGGCCCTGCCAATTCCTAGGGTGCCCAGGTGGATTATTTCAGTGGGGAAGGGGGAAGTTCCCAATCCCGTTCCACTGCTCTCCACCTGCTCCCCCCCTCATGCTCTCCACCTGCTCCCCCCCTCAAAGTGATCCATCTAGCCTCCCCTCCATCCCACTTCAAATGAAAAAATAATAATAAAAGAGCTTCCATCCAGACTCTGCAGTCTCCATAGCTGCTCTCAGAGCTCCAGTCTCCTTTGGTCATTTTTGGGACTCCCTTGAGAAGAACAACTGGACATCTAGGAGTTGCTGTTGGTGGTGGTGGTGGGAGCAGGGCTCAGCTCCTCCTGCTCTTAAGTGTGCTCTGCTCAGTTCTGCAGCCTTATCCCTTGGCACCAGGTGCACATATGCTCTCATAACCCCCCCACCCTCCCCCCCCCCACTTAAGCCAAGCCCAGTCCTTTTTCTTCCTCTGTTCTCCCTCCTACCACTAAGCCCTGGAGACAAAGCTTAATGGGGAGAGGGGAGGGCAGACCTCCCCTCAAGAGTCTATGCAATAATTCGCAGCCAGCTGCTGCTGGGCTGAAACTTGCAAGCTGCAAGCAGTATGAGGAATGAAAGCAATTTAGAAACACCTTGGGAAAGCAATGTAGCCCTCTTTCTGCACCTGCAAGCCTTGTTGTGAAGAGCTAAGTCAGATTCCATGGTATCTGCACGACCTGATGCACCATGCAGCACCCCCTCTCCACAGCCTCTCCCTCATGTGTGTTGCGAGAGCCCAAGAAGGCTACATTTGGAAAGTCTGGCTGAGCTTCAGGGCAGTGGAGAAACCAGCAAAGGCAAGTGTAGCTCCCCTCCAAACACCAGAACAATCTCTGCACAATGGATATTTTATTTTGAAACAACCGTTTCCCAATAAATTAAGTGTGTGTGTGCACCAAGTACAGGAATCCAGGACAGAAAACCAGAAAGACAAGGTTGCAGAACTTGGGGTCGGGTGGGGAGCCCAACCCAACCCAGCTGTACCCACTGCCTCAGCTCCCCTCCTGCTGCCCAGCCTGCGCCCCCTCCTCCTCCCTGATCCCTTTAGGCAGTGCTTAGTGTTTCATGAAGAATTAACACCCTAGAACTCTACTTGGCAGAATGGGGACAGATATCTGAACTATACAGAGCAGGCTAAGGAGTACGTGGGCCACAGTGGCTGCCCTGCCCCTTCTTGATGAGCATCAAGGCTGGTGGGGGGCAGAGAAAGAGGTCCTGCAATCCCAGGACAGGCTAGGAATCCTTATGCCTTGTACCCACCAAGAGTAGCACATGCTCAGCTGCAGCAGAAGGGGAGAGCGTGGACTACTGCGCAGGGACTGAGAGCAGCAGTGGTGGTAGGATGGGCAGGGGAATGACTGTCCTCCAACAAAGTCCCTCCCAAAGCACCCTTAACCTGCTGCCAATGCCCTGGAACCTTGTGGAAAATCAAGTGTGCAACTGTGTCAGGAGTCAAGAGGAAAAGGTGGAAAGGGCGAAGCACAGGGAAGGGAGCTGGCATATGGCAAGATGGCACAAGGGGAAGGGCAGGCACCAGAGAACAGAGGCTGGGCCTTGCCCCTTCCCTCCCAACTTCGTCTCCAGTCACGCTTGGCACCTTTAGTAGTCATCTGCCCCCAGCGGGAAGCCCAGGAGGAAGCCGATGGCATGCTGACGCTCCTGTGGGCTCTGCTTCGTCAGAACTTTGGGCAGAGGCCGTAGCAGGAGGCTTGCGAAGAGGGTGGCTGCAGGGAAGCGAAAACATTTGCATGAGAGGAGGCGGGAGCAGGACGAAGGCCAGCTCCCAGCCAGGACAGGCAGGCCTTACCTAGCATGTTGGCACTGACGTTGTTGCTCTCAGAGTATTTCAGCAGCTCCCGCAGGAAAGCCATCACGAAGCGGAACACGTTCTGGTGCGACCACGGCAACCGGCAGATCACCTGCAAGACAGGGAGGGGCAGTTTGGAGTTTCAATGCAGAGCTTTGCTAGAGGAGGGGCATGGATCACTAGCACGGTGTACTTTTTATGTTTGCAGGTTTAGACCTGGCATAAAAAAAAGACCTTCTAAAATGGTAACCGGACTAGAACTCTGCTGGGAACTTTGGGGAATAATACAACTGTAGAGTCGGAAGGGACCACGTGGGTTAACTAATCGAACCCCCTGCAATGCCTAAGGTGGGGCTCGAACTCATGACACTGAGATTAAGAGTCTTATGCTCTACCAACTGAGATATCTTGGGGGAAGGGCCATAGCTCTGCTTTTCATGCAGAAAGTCTCAAGTTCCACCCCCAGCATCTCCCAGGAGGGTAGGGAACATCCCTTGTCTGAAATCCTTGAGAGCCACTGCTTGTCAATTTCGACAATACTGAGCTAGATGGCCCAGGGGTCTGATTCAGTATATGGCTGCTTCCTGTGTTGAAAATTGAAGCGAGGTTCACTGAAACAGGTGAGCTATTGTTACAACTCCTTGTCAGAAAGCAAAAAGGCAACATGTGCGCACCCCACCCCCCTCCACAACCGAGAGGGATGGTTATCAAAGGAGACATCAGCAACCTCTGCAGTTAACAAGGCTTCCCAGACCAGACTAACCCTCCTGCCAGTGTGCCGGTTTACTGGCTTTCAGGGATGTTTTAGTGGATTTCCTGTTACTCGCTGCAACAGTTGGACTAGATGACTTTGGAAATCCCTTCTGATTCTATGCTTCTGTACACACCACAGACCAGCCAGGAAGAGATGGGGCTCTGGGGCCAACCTGGCGACAGAGGTGGCTGTCATGTGAGCACTCAAGGCAGCGCTGATACAGTTCATAGCAAAGGACTGGTTCTGGCACTGCCTCCAGGGAGATGAGCAGAGCTTCGGCCACCGAGTGGTTACTGCCAGCTATTTACAGCCTGGAAGGAAAGTGTTCTATCCTGTTACCTGCACCCTGCCTCCTTCCCAGGCTGGTCCAAAGCAAGAAGCTTTGTCCTTGTTGGTTTCTATTTCCCTCACTGAGCAGCGAAATGCTTGTCACAAGACAATTGTTTACATTCCACAGTCAGAGTTACTGTTGGTTTCCCACGGGAATGGGGGACTGGATGTGACGTACACTGGTTTCCTGTTTTTCAGTGTTCTCTCGGTTTCTTTGTGTCGAGAGGAGTTGCTTCTCTGCTCTCACAGAGGCAAGATGCATGTTTGTATGCTCTCAGCATAGAGTGTAAATAAACTTTAGCATGTAGCACAATATCTCCTCATCCTTTCGTTGTGTGACTACTCTGCTTGGGCTCAAGATAAGACGAGCCTGTATCAGCTCCAGATGGGCCGGAGCTGATCAAAATCTCACATTTTTGCTTATGGACTCCAGAAATCGGAATGCCGGCAGAGGAACAGAGGGACAGATTGGCGTTATCTGCTCTGCGCGTCAAGAAGATTGATGAGAGGTATGTGATCTTGCTACCGGGAAGCCTGCCAACTCCTAATTAATGGCTTTAAGGCTGGACTTTCAACTTTTAAGCCGAAGAAGCTTTTTGCTACTGCAGAGGCTCGGCAGAGGCTTGAAACGGAAGTGCTTTGGAATGGAGCTGCAGTAAACACAGACGCAGCTTGATTAATGCAGCAGAGATGGCTAATGCAAGGCTGGCTGATGCTTGTGGGATTCCTAAGCTCAATAGAAAGAATTACGCGGAATGGGTGTTGTACGCAGAGGCTCTTCTGCGAAAAGAGGGTCTGTTTAATGTTATTACAGACACCCCCCCAGCTCCGATAACAGATGAATGGGCAGCTAAGGATTCCAAAGCAAGGGGAACTCTTACATTGCTAGTATCCCCAGGAGAGCTTTGTCTATTGCGTGATAAGACCTCAGCCAGAGAGATTTGTTGTTAGCCGCCCTGAGCCCAGCTTCGGCTGGGGAGGGCGGGATATAAATAAAATGTATTATTATTATTATTATTATTATTATTATTATTATTTAAGAGACGCTCATTTGAGAACAGAGGCTGGTGCTTCTTTGTTCTACTATGCCAAGCTGCATGATATGGCACTTGCTGAAGGTGCAGATGTGCGTGCTCATCTGATGGAGATGCAGAATCTGAGACATGAGCTGCAACAGAGAGGACTCACCTTTCCAGAGGCTGTGTATTCCTTCATGATACTACATTCTTTGGGTTCAAGTTGGGAGTCCGTTGCCACTCAGATTGCTGTTTTCCCAACTGCTCAGATAACAGTAGAGCATGTTACTGCTGTGATTCAGAATGAAGCTGACTGCCGAGGTGCTAGCTGCATCGGTAAGGGGGAGTCTTCACAGACGTCATCCGAGAATGCAGTGGAACCACCAGATGGCGCCAAAGCTTTGAAGGCAGTGAAATGCTACTTGTGTGGGCGTCTAGGCCATATGAAGAGGGAATGCAGATTTCCCAGGGCCAAGACTGAGCAACGCAGCGAAAGCTCATCGCGTGGAAAAGGCAAAGGCAAAGGTCCGGTGTCCAGGACAACGCAGCACAAGGCAATGGTCTCACGCTTCACTCCAAAGGTTCCAAAGGTCCAGAAGACGTCTAGATCTTTCTTCGTAATTGATTCAGGAGCCACCAGACACATATGCAACGACAAGCAACTGTTCATGTCTTTTACACCGCAGGAAGGTGCGATTCACCAGGCGGATGACCACACGATCTCCAGTCAAGGCTACGGAACTGCTGTTCTTCACAGTTTGGACTTGTCGATACACGATGTTCTCTACGTTCCAGATGCTGCACACAATCTACTCAGCGTTGCGCAGCTGAATGAACGGAACATTGACGTTTCCTTCAAGAACAAGAAGTGCACCATCACAAAGAAAAACGATTGTCAGGGAACTGCCATCAGAGGGAAGAGGAGAGGAAAGTCGCTCCAGTGATGCAGGGGAGGGAACTAGCAAGGAGAGAGAGAGGGTTCCCACGGGGGAAAGAAATCCAGGGGACACCAGGGAGAAAGGGGAAGCCGAGAGCAAGGCGGAGGGGAGGCTCAGAGACTCTTCCAGTGAAATCAGCGGAGAGAGCACAGGACCTCCGCTTGGCACGCCCACGCTGCGCAGAAGGCTTCCACGCAGGGATCTAGGCGGAGACTTGGAGTCAAACAACTCCTATGTTGGCGCAAATTTAGGTCCCGCCCACTGACGGATTCTGCCAGTGACTAAGACAGTCGCGTTTCAAGGGCTGTCAACCGGGGAAAGTTTTAGCTACACGGCTAGCTTGGAGCAGTTTGCAGTTTACGCACAAGCAACCCCAATTCCCATTACAACGATTATGTATTGTATGCTGAATATGTTGATCGTTTGTTTGTGTTGTATTATGATGATGATGTGCAGGATGAAACTTGTTGCATTGCAGGTTCTAACAAGGTTTTGCATGCAGGATGTATTCATGATTTTCACAGGAAATTTGGTCATTTACATTTTGAGGCAGTATCTAAAATGCCTGCCTTGGTTGAAGGTATGACTATTAAACCCTGCATGTACCACATTAAGTGTAAGGCATGCACAGCAAACAAGGTGAAAATGGCTGCAAAAGGTAAGGTGTCTAGTAGACAAGCTACAGAACCATACCAGGTAGTGCATGCTGACTTGGTTGGTCCACTGTCGCCCTCTTTGGGTGGAAACAGGTACTTCATGGTTCTCATTGATTCCAGGTATATTTATGTGTACAATCTCAAGCAGAAATCAGAGGCATTTCCTAGGTTCAAGGAATTCTGTGCTTGGTTGGAAAATGTGCATGGTAAGAAGATAAAAACTCTTTTCACTGATCGCGGGGGGAAATTCACTTCTCAGCAGTTTGAAGCTTTTCTGACTGAGAAAGGAATTCAGCACAATTTGTCTAGTCCTCACTCACCATGGCAGAACGGACTTTGTGAGAGGGCAAATCAGACATTGCTTCAAGGTCTGAAAACCTTGCTGCATGATGCCAATCTTCCAGAGAGTTATTGGGCCGAATCTCTCTCCTGTTTTGTTTACAGTTATAATCGGAGATTATCATCATCGATTGGTTGTACCCCCTATGAGAAGATGTTTGGCAAGAAGCCATACATCAAACACATGAGAATTTTTGGTTCTGACATGTGGGTTCACACACCACAAAGCTCCAAGTTAGGCAAGCGTGGATTGCATGGTATCTTTCTAGGGTTCTTACAGAATAATGATGACTGACTCTAAGACAATTAGGCTCACAAGAAGTGTTGAGTACAATGCCAAGTGGGGGGAGAATGTGGGAATTTTCCAATGTTATCCTGATGATAGTGATGAGACTGAGGATAGGCAGCAGCAGCAACAGCCACAGCTGCCGCAACAACCCACACCCACTGATCAAGATCCTGATCCTGATCCTCAGTCTGAGACTGAATCAGATGATTCAGAGGATTTCAAGAGTGCGAAAGCCTCTATGCGACCCTCTGAAGGCTCTGATTGAGAAATGGAGGAACCATTGTTCGCTATAGGCCACTTTTCTCCTAAGAAGGAAGAGGAGAGTGTTGAAGACCTACGGCTAATTCGCAGGTCACAAAGAGCCACTAAAGGCAGACCTCCAAAGAGATTTGCTGATGAATTTGCTAAAACAGCAGTAGCAGCTGTTAAAAGCTCCAAGAAGGTATTTGAACCTTCAAGTTTCCAAGAAATCCAGGTTTTGGATTCAAAGGATGCTGAGCCATGGTTAAATGCCATGAAGGCTGAGCTTGATTCCTTAGAGAGGAACAAAACATGGGAGCTAGTTCCAGTAGTTCCAGGAATGAAACTGCTTGGAAGCAAATGGGTCTTCAAAGCAAAGACAGAACAAAATGGCAAGATAGTCAGACACAAAGCCAGATTGGTAGCCAGAGGTTTTTCACAGGTACCAGGAGAAGACTATCACGAGACCTACTCACCCACCGTGAGGTATGAGAGCATTAGGCTTATGCTCAAGCTTGCTGCAGAGGAGAATCTACACATTTCTCACCACGACGTGAATACAGCATTTTTGTACGGATCTCTAGGTGAATCACTTTATATGCTTCCACCTGATGGCGTACAGGTAAAACAGGGATTTGTTTGTTCTCTGAAGAAATCCCTTTATGGTCTCAAACAGAGTGCACGGTGCTGGCACACAAAATTCACTGAAGTATTGTTTTCTCTAGGTATTCAGCAAGGGAAAGCTGATCCTTGTGTATTTGTCAAAGAGGAGGGGCAAAAGAAGCTGTATTGCTTGTTTTATGTTGATGATATTTTGTTCTTTTGGAAGGATGTCACAATGTACAATAACGCCCTAGCTCAACCGAAAGAGCATTTTGACATGAAAGATCTTGGTGAGGTAAACAACTACCTATCTCTGGAAATAGAGAGAGATCAAGATGGTAACATTCTAGTACACCAGTCACGGAAAATTGCTGATGTGTTAAGCAAACTAAACCTGATGGATGCTAACCCTGTAGACACACCGATGACAACAGGTTATCAGGTAGACGACACTGAAGGAGCATTTTCTGACACTACACTGTACAGAAGTGTGCTAGGTAAGCAAAACTTCATTGCCAGATGTTCAAGACCAGACATTGCTGTTAGCTGTAATTTGCTAAGCAGACAAGTCAACAATCCTACTGTTAAGGATTGGAAAGCTCTGAAACGCATAGCTTGCTATTTGAAAGGCACTATGCATTACAGACTGAGATTTAACAATCAGAAGTCTGGTGGTCTTGAAATATTTGCAGATGCAAGTTTTGGAAGTGACACTACAGACAGGAAAAGTATGTCTGGAGTTTGCTACATGTATAATCAGGGTCTATTTGATTGGTCGTGCAAGAAGCAAACAACAGTTAGCTTAAGTACTTGTGAAGCTGAACTGAATGCACTGTCTTATTCACTTAAGGATTGTGAATGGTTGTTACAATTGTGCAAAGACATGAAAATTCCTGTCAAATGTCCAATCCAGGTTTACCAGGACAACAAAGCATGTTTGGCTTTGCTGAATTCTGAAGGTTGTAAGCAAAGCACGAAGCATTTGCAATTGAAACTGCAACATGCTAGGGAATGTGTTCAGAAGGGACTCGTAACGGTGTCCTATATGCCAGGTACTGAAATTCCTGCTGATGTATTGTCCAAGATTGTATCAAGGGATCAACACTGTACCTATGTGCAGAAGTTGGGTTTGTTCTGATATTGTACAAACATGCTGCCCAGTGATGTTCACAGAAAGGGGGAGGCTGTTGGTTTCTATTTCCCTCACTGAGCAGCAAAATGCTTGTCACAAGACAATTGTTTACATTCCACAGTCAGAGTTACTGTTGGGTTCCCACGGGAATGGGAGACTGGATGTGACGTACACTGGTTTCCTGTTTTTCAGTGTTCTCTCGGTTTCTTTGTGTCGAGAGGAGTTGCTTCTCTGCTCTCACAGAGGCAAGATACATGTTTGTATGCTCTCAGCATAGAGTGTAAATAAACTTTAGCATGTAGCACAATATCTCCTCATCCTTTCGTTGTGTGACTACTCTGCTTGGGCTCAATATAAGATGAGCCTGTATCAGCTCCAGATGGGCTGGAGCTGATCAAAATCTCACAGTCCTTATACATCTGGGCCCACCTTGCAAGTTCCCCCTTTTTGCGTAAGGTGGACCTTGAACCCACAGCCCTGAGATTAAGAGTGTCACGCTCTACCAACTGAGCCATCCCAATGTAATTATCCCACACCTCCCCTCTTGACGAAGCTGCCTGCAAAGCTGATTTGCCGAGGAAATGTCCTTCTGCAGGCATGGTTTCAATCCAAACAACAAATACTAGTGGTCAACTCCAAAAGTGCGGTCAACAAACCCTGCTTGCCAAAGAACAATTGAACGCACCCTTGAAGCTCCTTTGCAGCCATGTCTTTACCTTGACACCATGTATGATGCTAGATGTGGGGCCTGCGGGCCTGTCAAGATTCCCCACCTCTGATTAACTTTGGAAAATTCGACAAATACGGTAACAGAAGTTTTGAATGAAATAGAGCAGTTTGGCCAATTGGCAGGATTTATTTTGAATAAGAAAAAGACAAAAATGATTAGTAAAAATATGGATCGAGAAACTATCAACAAAGTGCAGCAACAACTAGAAATAGAAGTGGTAAAGAAAGTTAAATATTTAGGAGTTTGGTTAACCCCCAGAAGTATTGATTTGTATCAGAACAACTACATACCAACCTGGAGTAAGATAAAAAAAGACTTAGAGGTGTGGGGAAGAATGAAATTCTCATTTTGAGGAAGAATTGCAATAATAAAAATGAATGTGCTACCGAAGATGCTATTTCTATTTCAAACTGTTCCAGTAATCAGGGGGGCAGCTATCTTTAAAAATTGGCAAAGAGAAATTTCAAGGTTTATATGGCAGGGTAAGAAGCCGAGAATAAAGTTTAAGCTACTGACTGATGTGAAAGAAAGAGGAGGCTTCGCTCTGCCAGACTTGAAATTATATTATGAAGCATCTTGCCTCTGCTGGTTGAAGGAATGGATGAAATTAGAAAACACCGATTTGCTAGATTTAGAAGGTTTTGATAATAGATTTGGGTGGCATGCTTATTTATGGTATGATAAAAAGCGAGTACATAAAGGTTTCGAAAACCACATCATAAGAAGGTCTTTGATAGAAGTTTGGGAAAGGTATAAAAATCTGTTGGAAGTAAAAACTCTGTATTGGTTGTCACCACTAGAGGCGTTGAGTGTGAAAAAAATCAATATGAAAGGGGGATGGGTAACATATCAGAACCTAATAACAAAAACAGAAGGTAAATGGAGGCTGAAGTCGTTTGAGGTAGTTAAGGAATATACTAATGATTGGCTGCATTATTTTCAAATCAATGAAATGTTTAAAAAAGATCTGACATTAAGAGGCTTTGATGATAAAGAGTCAAAATTTCAGAAAGAAATACCGGTAATAAATAATTATTTTAAAGTTGTGGCCAAAATGTATAAGATATTATTAGAATGGCATACAAAGGATGAAGAGGTAAAATCGGTTATGATTGACTGGGCCAAAGATTTTGGATATAATATACAGATGGAGGATTGGGAGAAATTATGGAAAGAAGGTTTAAGATTCACTGCATGCACAACAATAAAAGAAAATGTGATGAAAATGATGTATCGATGGTATGTAACACCAGTGAAGTTAGCAAGGATGTACAAAGGATGTAACAAATGTTGGAAATGTAAAGAAAAAGAGGGTACATTCTATCATATGTGGTGGGAATGTAAGAAAGTAAGAAGCTTTTGGGAAATGATATATAATGAATTGAAGAAAATGTTTAAATACACTTTTGTTAAGAAACCAGAAGCGTTGTTACTTGGTATTACAGGGAGTGAGATAAATAAGAGAGAAAGGAAGTTATTTTTATATGCAGCGACTGCAGCAAGAATATTGATGCACAGAAATGGAAGCAAGAGGAGCTACCTACACTAGACGAATGGAGGATGAAGATGACGGACTATGCAGAACTTGATAGATTGACGGGAAGGATCCGAAATCGACGAGATCAGAGATTTATAGAAGATTGGGAAAAGTTTACAGAGTATATGCATAAATTAAGTGATAATCAAATAACGCTTGTAAGTTTTAACAAAGCTCTGTAAGAAGAAATGTCAGAATGTGAGCAAAATAAGACTTAATTTATAAAAATAATGGAAGTAAGGTTTTAGAAATGTGTAAGAAATTAAGAAGGGAAGGAGTATCAGTCAAGTTGAGGGAAGTCAAAAAGAATACGGATATTAAAAAAAGATGTATGAATTGTATAAATTTTGTATTGGAAAAATTGAATAAAAATAATATATATTTTTTTTTTAAAAAAAGATTCCCCACCTCTGCTCTATCTAGCCAGGCTGATGTTTTCAAATGGGGGTTAAAGCTGTTAAGCTGTTTGGATGCATGACTGGACTTTACTGTGGGCATTTCATTTTGCTGTGTCCCAGAGCCTTAAGGATGGGGTGGCCTAGGAACCTAAGCCACCAGGTATATAAAAGTGAGGTCCACTCCAGCCAAGAGCGAAAGAAAACCACCAAGCAGCCCTGCTCCCCAACAATGTCCCCCAAAGAGGATACGGATCGTCTCGGGAATGCTGGTGTCCAGGCACTCAATTATCTCCTGCAGCTCGTCCTGCGTGCCCGGGGTCTGGAAGAGGTCCTCCTGAAGCAGAGTATCACCCATGCATTAGGAAGGGATGAGGTGCATCCTGGATAGCATGAAGAACAATCCAGCCCTGGGTGCATAATGTGAGGTCGAGGAATGCAACAATGGAGAGAAGCCCATCACCAAGAGAGCTGGCAGAAGGGCTGAGAATTTTATCCCGCCTGCTTTCCACAGTAGCATTCCTACTACCCTTCTCATGATTTGGGGCAATGGGAGAGTGAAATCATTCCCCGCTTCTTCTAGTGGCGAGTCTCAGAGAGCCGCTTTGCTAGGGATAGACAGATAATGGTTGTGAACACTTGGGTTTTTCTGAGCCGCTCTAAGGAATACCATATGCTGGATGTCCCACCCACTGCCGCTCCACCAAGGTGCCACTATACTCACAGCAGGAGTTTGTAAGAGCGAGTCGGTAGCTAAGATATAACTCAATTGTGACGTTTGGAACCTGCACACCCCAAAACTGGTACTGGATTCCAGCCAACACCCATCCTTTCAATGGTACAGTCCCCCTCAGCTCACCTGGTGGCAGGCATTCTTGAAGAGGTGGTCCACCAAAAGCCAGATCTCCTTGGCCGCTCAGTGGAGTCATCACCATCCTGGGGTACTATATCCAGAAACTGCTTCTCCTGGAGGTCCAATGACAAGCGGGACTGGCATGAGAGCCTGACAGAATGTGTGCCTGTATGCATTCTTTCCTTGCTCCAGCTGGGTGGACAAGTCTTGCCCTCTGAGGCCACAACTAGGGCTGGGCGATAGCTGGCTTTCAACACTGTGATATATCACTAGCTAAACATTGCAATACACCAATATATCACAATGTCTGAAATAAGATGGAGCTATGTAGAGGCATTGGCTGGCTTCACGGTTTTCCCCGCATTGTGATTTTTGCTGGTGCCTGCTCTCTTGTGATTTGCTGCCCCCTGCAGGAGGGCAGGGGAAAGCTGAACTGGCAGAGTCCACAGGGGCTGCTGGAATCTAGAGAAGCATTGTCTGTGTTGGGTGTAGTGAAGGGTTAACCTTCTGTGTCTCGAGGCTGAGAGGAGGCGCTTACAAGGGAAGTAAGCCAGGACGTGACGAAAGCAGCTTGGAATGCTGTGAGCTGAGTGAAAAGTGAAAGCAGCTTTGTTGCGTAGCTGCACACTGAGAGAGAAGGACGCAGAGAAAATGCAGCTACAATCTGATGGTCTTTATGAATTGTAAATATGCTACTTTTGAGCAAATAAAGTGATATTAGGACAGAAGAAACGTGTGGGACTTGTTTTACTGCCCTTTCAAACACACGACCACTGTGCAACTTTGCTATCTGCTAATTGCTTTACGTTCTACAGAGGCTCCCAGGGGAAGCGTGACTGGGCGCCGAACAATAAAGAAATAAATCTACCTAACAAAGGTTATGGGTCAACGTGAAGTGTGTGTGAAAGGGCTTTGAAGATTTATTTGCTGATCGTCAGTTTGCTCGACTGCTGAGACTTCAGAGGGCAGATCGGAGGAGGCTGACGGAGTGGGAGCTGAGGAGCCACGTCGTCCGGAGTGCCCAGTTTGGCTGCTGAGTGAGTACCTTTGCAAAAGGCCAACAGAAGGGAGGCAATGGCTCAGCCCCGTGAACATGGCTTTGAGTTTAAACTGCCATGTCAGAAACTGACTAGCCAAAACTGGCTGCAGTGGAGCTTTCAAGTAGAGCTTTTGTTAGTTGGGGAGCAGCTTTGGAATGTAATTCACCCCTCCACAGAATGCAGCTGGGAAAGCAGAGGCTAAGAGGGCTGCAGAGCAAAGTGAAGTTGAGAAGCGTGTGCTTGCTTTTTTGGCAGAAAGTGTGGATGCTCAACTGGTGCTAGTTGTGCTGGGTGCAAGAAAGCCAGAGGCCGCTTGGCTAGCACTCCAAGAAGCTTGTGGAGCTGGAGTGGGAAGCAAGGGCCGAGAAGTGGCTGCATCCGAAAGGGAGAGGCAAGATGGCACCGGCCACATTCTTGAGAGCCGATACACAGCTGGGAGGAGCTGGGAGCCCCCACAGGGGGGCGAAGGGACTGTTGCTGTTGTTGTTGCTAACAATGCTGCTGGTCAAAATAAAAAAAAATTCCTTCCAGTAGCACCTTAAAGACCAACTAAGTTAGTTCTTGGTATGAGCTTTCGTGTGCATGCACACTTCTTCAGATACTATCTGAAGAAGTGAAGAAGTGTGCATGCTCACGAAAGCTCATACCAAGAACTAACTTAGTTGGTCTTTAAGGTGCTACTGGAAGGAATTTTTTTATTTTGACTATGGCAGACCAACACGGCTACCTATCTAATGCTGCTGGTGCTTTTGCTGAGCCTGGGAGCTGTGTGGATGCTGCAACGTGTCTGTGTGAGAAACCTGGAGAGAGGCCAAGTGTTGGGAGCCCTTCACCCATCAGAGGGGGTGCAGGAAAACGTCCTGGAGACCCCGTGAGCAGTGGGGGGGGGCAGTGAGCAGTGAAAGCTCAGAGACGCCTCTTTCTCCAAAAGCTGCCAAGAGTTGTTTACGTCGTGAGTCGGAGCCTGGCAAGCTGAAAAGAGCTAGAGGCTTCAAGGCTGGCCACCTGCAGCAAGTAGAGATAAGAGCTTCAGAGTTGTGTGGGAACGCTGAGACAAGTCCAGTCTCCATGGCAACTGAGAGAGTTGCATTTACGGAAGCTGTGAAGGTCGTGGGCAAGTCTTCCTGCCGGAGGGAGTCTGTTGCCGTGACAACCAGAGAGGACATCTGCAGAAGCCCCAAGGAGGGGGGTAGTGAGAAGATTGTTGCCCTGGCGACCCAGGAATGTCAACAACAAGACTTTCTCACTGTAATAATACACTATGGTGCGACAAATTCGCTAGTGCCATCTAGCAGTCTTTTGAGGAATTGCAGGACAGTAAAAACTGAGAAATATGTGACGATTGCAGATGGAAGCAGAAAAGGCTAACAGGGACAGGCCTTTTCTTCTGTCCTTTTCTTAAGCATGAAGTCAAAGCTTATGCAGTGCCCGGTTTAACTAACTGTTTGTTAAGTGTGCATGATCTACTTATCGATGGTTTTCATATTTCTTTTGCAGGTGACAAATGTGAATTCTCCAAGGATGGGAAACACATGTACACAGTGCAGTCTAAAGATAATTTGTTTGCTGTAAATGTGGCTTTTTCCACAGGAGAGGATGACACCGAAGATGCGAAGGGCCAATGTGTGAATGTAGCGCCCCACCATGGTTGTTCACATATTTGGCATCGACGCTTCGCCCATTTGAATTGGAGATATCTCCAGAAAGCACCAGAGCTGACACAAGGGTGCAAATTTAATGTTTGTGACAAATTTTTAGATTGCAATGCATGTAAACAGGCAAAAATTGTGACATGCTCATATCCAAAGTCAGAGAGGCAGACCACACAACCCTTTGAATTAATTCATTCAGATTTGTGTGGACCCATGTCTGTTGAGTCACTGGGAGGTTCAAGGTATTCTCTGCTTTTGATTGATGATTTTTCGAGGTCTGCTTGGACCTTCTCTCTGAAAACGAAAGGGGAGGCGGCTAAAATGATCAGGGATTGGATCACCGCAGTTGAGGTAACCTTTTCCACCAAAGTTCGTGGTTTTCAAAGTGACAAAGGTTCTGAATTCACTGGTTCTGCTTTACAGGATTTCTTTAGGGAGAAGGGGATTAGCCACAGACTGACCGCTCCTTACTCTCTGCAACAGAATGGGCTGGCAGAGAGAAAGAACAGGATGGTGCAGGAAGCTGTGTCTGCGATCCTGTGGGACGCAGGGCTACCCCAGAAATATTGGTCTGAAGCTTCGAGATTTGTGGTCCATACGCAGAACAGAGTGTACAACTCTAGTGTAGGAAATACACCGTATTTCTTACTGCATGGAAAGAAGCCTAAGGTACACTACCTTCGTGTGTTTGGTTGTGAGGCTTGGGTACTTATTCCAAAGGCTCTATGCAAGAAAGGTGAGCCAAGATCTAAAAGAATGATCTTTGTAGGGTATGAGCCTGGCTCAAAGGCCTGGCAGTTTGCGTACCCAAGTGGAAACCAGTCTAGGTTGGTTATCAGCAATAGCGCTGAGTTCTGTGAGCAAGCTGGTTGGAAGCGTCTGCACGCTAATCCAGACGTGATTCCACAGCAGTTCTATGACTCAGACGTTGAGGAGGAAGAGGAACTTGGTGCTGGGGACCATGGTCCAGAGCGACAGAGTCCAAGGCAGGGACAGCTCAGGATCCCTCAGAGGGAGGAACCTAGAACACCTCCTCAGGCAAGTGTCAAGTTTGAGCCAAAGAGTGAGCCTTCTTCACCTGCTGGACCAGCTGTAAGGCCCAAGAGGCGCAGCAGGTCAGAGGGGGAAGACACTGAGGATGATTTAGCTGGACCCAGTGAAGCAGCAGGGTCACCAGGATTCACACTGAGGAGATCAGCGAGGACAAGGAGGCCTCCTGATCGGTACGACGCTTCAGGCATCTGGGTAGGTTCTGCAAGATGTGAACCTGAATCCTTCGAGGATATTCAGAGTTTACCTGAGGAAGAAGCAGGCAAATGGCACAGAGCAATGGACAAAGAGATGAAGTCCATGAAAGATCTAGGTGTGTTCTCACTCACAGAGTTGCCACCGGGCAAGCAGGCTGTGCGTTCCAGGTGGGTTTACCGTTTGAAACCCACTGACGCTGGAGAGCCACAGTATAAAGCCAGGTTAATTGCTCGAGGATTTACTCAGAGGAAGGGAATACACTTCACAGAGGTGTATTCGCCAACGTCACGAGCGGAGACTCTGAGAACGCTTTTAGCTTGTGCAGCACAGAGGCTGGAAGGTAAACCACTTTGATGTGGATGTTGCCTACCTTAACTCAGATCTCCAGGAGGAGCTGTACATGATTCCTCCTCCGGGGTTTGAGAACTTAAGGCAGGATGTTGTTAGGATATTTCCGTTCCACCTTAAAAGGGAGCAGGCTTTGTGAGTCACAGAGTCTGCGCATGTCCTGTTCACAGGATGTTTATGTTAGCTATTCCTTTTGATTTTGCAGTCGGTCGGAGACACTGACTCAGAACGGTCATGTTTTTCTTTGTTCTGTTCAACGCTAAATAAAGTCTGTAAATATGCTCTTCTGCGGTGCAGCTTTCTGGCTGTGTTTTCTGCTGATAAAGAGTGTGCACGAGACCTGGAATGTGGCAGTCTATTTCTGAGGTTTCGTGTCGCTAATTGCTGGATCTGCGTGACTACAGGAGATTGATGGACGTCCGGCAGCCGGCTTGGGGGCCATGATGGACTATATCTCCCTGGCAGTATTCCCAACAACAAGGTTTCGGGCCCAGATTCACATCACCTACAGGAGAGTAAAAGCTGCAGCAGACTGCGTTTGAGAGGTATGTGCGTGAGAGTCTTTGATCTCCGGCAGGGCTTAATTGGCCTGGGAGCTGCGCCAGAGAGGCTTCGTGATTAATGAGCTGCCAAGATAAGGAGTCTCTGAAGTTAATAAGACTCACGGCTAAAGAAAAAAGCTGGAAATGGAGTTTTTCCAAGCTTCTGGAGATGCTGACTGTCCAAAGTTAAATGAAACAAATTATAAAACCTGGGCAAAATGGTGTGAAAGTTTGCTGCGTCAGTTTGGGGTGTGGCATACCGTGTCTGAGGCCCCTCCGGTTCCTCTGACAGAGAAATGGAAAGGCCAGAATTCGAAGGCCATTGAAGTAATAGTCTTATCCGTCTCTCTTGAGGAAATTAAGACGCTTGCTGGCAACACCACTGCACGTAAGATGTGGAATGCTTTGAAAGCTGCTCATCTGCCAGTAATCCCAGCCCAGAGTTTGGCTGCATCGGAGGTCCTAGCTGTTTCCCAGAATGCGAGTGAATGCAGGGATGCTGAGGGCACCGGTTGCAGGCTGCAGGGGGAGCTGACCGTCACGTCATCCCAGGCAGCATTCCAGCCTCCAGGGGGAGCCAAGGAGTCGGCAGCTGAGAGCTCTGTTTCTCGTGGGAACCAAGGTCATCGCCTTTGCAGAGGCCGGAAAGGCAAAGGTAAACAGAGGCAGACGCCTGCAGATGGCCAGAAGCAGAGGGAGGGTGAAGAGCCCGCGCCAGAGAAAAACAAGGCTATGTTTGCTGGCACAGCTTCACCAAAGGCTAAAGGCAAGTCTGCTGGCCAGGAGCAGGGGGGCAAGCTGCAAAAGCCCACACCGGTGGAAAACAAGGGTTTGCTTGCTGAAAAGACTGTTCCAACAGCCAAAGACAGATTTATTGTTGATTCATGCGCCAGCCGCCATAGTTCGAAGGACCGCCATCTCTTTATCTCCTTCAAGCCTCAAGAAGGTGAGATCCACCTGGCTGACGGAAAGACGTTGCAAATCGCAGGAGAAGGGACTGTGAAACTTGCAAGTCTGCACACAACCATCAGAGGTGTACTTTATGTTCCAGGAGCTGCGAGCAATTTGCTCAGTGTCCCACAGCTTACTGGGCGTGGTTTTCAGATTTCCTTCAAGAGGAGCGTCTGTGTCATCAGTAAAGGCAAAGAGGACTATTTGCATGCAAAGTTTATGGATGGTTTGTTCCATATAACTTATGACGACACTAGTGCTGTTGTGTCTAATGCTGATTCTTGTTGTGTTGCACAAACTAACAAAGTTCTTCATGCAGGTTGCATTCACGATGCACATCGAAGGTTTTGTCACCTCTCTTGGAAGGCACTGGCCAAGATGCCAGAGGTGGTTGAAGGTTTGAACATCAAACCCTGTAAATTTCACATGAAATGTGTATCTTGTGCAGAGAACAAGGTGAAGGTTGCTCCAAAAGGCAAGGAGTCTAGCAGGCAGGCTTCCAAACCCTACCAGCTAGTGCACGCAGACCTGGTTGGTCCACTTGCGCCCTCTTTAGGAGGAGCAAGGTACTTCATGGTTCTAATTGATTCTTTTCCCAGGTACATTCATGTGTTTCTGCTCGAACAGAAATCGCAAGCGTTTCCGAAGTTTAAGGCATTCTGTGTTTGGTTGGAGAATGTGCACGGTAAACATATTGGCTGTCTGTTTACTGATCGGGGCGGGGAGTTCACTTCTCAGCAGTTTGAGGCTTTCCTGACTGAGAAGGGAATCCAGCATGACATGTCAACGCCCAGATCGCCATGGATGAATGGGCTTGCGGAGCGAGCAAATCAAACATTGCTGCAAGGAATCAAAACCTTGTTGCATGATGCCAATCTCCCTGATAAGTTTTGGGGGGAGGCTTTGGGGAATTTTGTTTACACCTTTAATCGCAGATTGTCATCAACCATTGGTTTTACCCCCTATGAGAAGATGTTTGGCAAGAAACCCAACATCAAACACATGAAAATCTTCGGTTCTGACATGTGGGTACACACCCCACAAAGCAACAAGCTTGGGAAGCGTGGGGCACATGGTTTGTTCATGGGGTACGAAAAAGGTGCATACAGGGTATGGATGACTAACTCTAAGTCCATTAAGTTCACAAGGAGTGTTGAGTAGAATCCTAAGTGGGGGAAAAATGTGGGAATTTTCCAGAGTTACCCAGAGGAGGATGAAGGTGATGTCAAGCAAGCAGCTAAAGCTGAGAAAGCTGCTGAGGATGATGATGATGAGGATGAGGATGAGGATGATCAGAGTTCGGATTCCAGTTCAGTGGGCGGCGCTGCTGCTGGTGTCAGTGACAGTGATGACACAGCAGACTACAAGAGCGCAAAGGCCTCAGTCAGACCATCTGATGCGTCTGACAATGAACTGGAAGAACCACTGTTCACCATTGGTCGCTTTTCTCCTAAGAAAGAGGAGATGAGTCAAGAAGACTTGCGTCTAGTACGCAGATCTGAGAGAGCCACGAAGGGCAGACCTCCAAAGAGATATGCTGATGAGTTTGCTAAGACAGCAACTGCTGTTCTTAGTAGCTCAGAGAAGGTGTGGGAACCTTCAAGCTTCAACGAGGTTCAGGAGTTAACCTCTAAAGATGCTGAGCCTTGGCTAAATGCCATGAAGGCTGAAGTTGATTCCTTGAACAGGAACCAAACTTGGGAACTGGTACCGGTAGTCCCAGGAATGAGACTGGTTGGCAGCAAATGGGTCTTCAAGGCCAAGACAGACCAGAATGGCAAGGTAGTCAGACACAAAGCCAGATTGGTTGCCAGAGGTTTTTCACAGGTACCAGGACAGGATTACCACTAGACCTACTCACCCACAGTCAAATATGAGAGCATTCGGCTGATGCTCAAGGTCGCTGCGGAGGAGAAACTGCATGTTACCCACCATGACATTAATACAGCTTTTTTGTACGGGAATTTGAACGAGGAGCTGTTCATGCTTCCACCTGATGGGATGGAGATACAGAAGGGAATGGTCTGTAAACTGCGGAAATCCTTATATGGTCTCAAACAGAGTGCCAGGTGTTGGAACACAAAACTCACTGAGACATTGCTTTCTCTAGGTTTTCACCAGGGCAAAGCTGATCCATGTGTGTTTGTCAAGGAGGAGGGGCAAAACAAACTGTATTGTTTATGTTTTGTTGATGATCTTCTGATGTTTTGGAAGAATCAGGCTTTCTACCAAAGCACCCTAGCTCAGCTGAAGGAGCACTTTGACATGAAGGATCTGTTGGGAAAAAGCACCAAGGCAAAAGCCAGCTCCAGATGGCTGGAATGCAAAACAGGATGTTATGTTTTGCAGATGTACTGTTGGGGAAAAGGTGGAGCCTATTCTCTGTACTGAGCACCGGATGTTAGCTCAGAGTGTTATATGACCTGTACTGGAAGTGCAGGGGAGGAGTCTGAGTCTCTTCTGATGGAGTCTGAAGGGAACAGTCACATTTCTATGTACTGCTGAGTGACAGGAATAAAACATGTAAAAAGGACTCCTGTCTGTCTCATTTCCCCTCCCTGGGAGAATGCAGGGAGGGAGAGAGAAGCAGAGAAGCAGAGGGTGTGTTCTATCTCACGACTAATGAGAAGAATCGCCGGGTTTGTTTACCTAGCCTGCCGGGGGTCACAGACGGAAGGTAAACACAGTATCTCGCTCAATTGCCTCGGGGGAGGCCAGGTACCTCTGACTGTGAGCCAAGATACTAACAGGATCTTGGTGAGGTATCCAACTATCTTTCTCTGCAGGTGGAGAGAGACCAAACAGGTAATTTTCTGGTACACCAAACACAGAAAATTGCTGATGTGTTAACCAGGTTGAATTTGGTTGATGCAAACCCAGCAGACACACCGATGGTGACAGGTTACCAGGTAGACAGTACTGCTGAAGCGTTTTCTGACACAACGCTATACAGATGCATTCTAGGCAAGCTAAATTTCATTGCCAGATGTTCAAGACCTGACATAGCTGTAAGCTGTAATCTGCTTAGCAGACATGCCAACAATCCTACGGTTCAGGATTGGAAAGCTCTGAAGCGCATAGCCCGCTATTTGAAAGGGACTATGCACTGCAGGCTGAGGTTCACCAGTCAGAAGACTGGAGGTATTGAAATCTTTGCAGATGCAAGTTTTGGAAGTGACACCACGGATGGTACAAGCACTTCTGGAGTATGCTACATGTACAACCACTGCCTGTTTGACTGGTTGTGCAAGAAGCAGACAACAGTGAGCCTAAGGTCCTGTGAAGCAGAACTCAATGCTCTGTCATTTTCACTCATGGATTGTGAATGGTTGATGCAACTATTTAAGGACATCAGAGTGTCTGTGAAATGTCCTGTACAAGTGTATCAAGACAATAGATCGTGTTTGGCTTTGCTGAACTCAGAGAGTTGCAAGCAAAGAACCAAGTACTTGCAGATTAAGCTACATCGTGCAAGGGAGTGTATTCAGAAAGGACTCATTCAGGTGTCCTACATGCCAGGAAATTAAATTCCTGCTGATCTGTTGTCTAAGGTTGTTAACAGAGAACAACTTAAGGTTTATGTACAAAGGTTGCAATTGGGTTGAACCACAGGTACTACAGGTTACACGGAAAGGGGGAGGATGTTAGGATATTTCCGTTCCACCTTAAAAGGGAGCAGGCTTTGTGAGTCACAGAGTCTGCGCATGTCCTGTTCACAGGATGTTTATGTTAGCTATTCCTTTTGATTTTGCAGTCGGTCGGAGACACTGACTCAGAACGGTCATGTTTTTCTTTGTTCTGTTCAACGCTAAATAAAGTCTGTAAATATGCTCTTCTGCGGTGCAGGTTTCTGGCTGTGTTTTCTGCTGATAAAGAGTGTGCACGAGACCTGGAATGTGGCAGTCTATTTCTGAGGTTTCGTGTCGCTAATTGCTGGATCTGCGTGACTATGGGAGATCGATGGACGTCCGGCAGCCGGCTTGGGGGCCATGATGGACTATATCTCCCTGGCAGTATTCCCAACAGTTGTGTGGAGATTGCACAAATCCATCTATGGATTACGTCAATCTGCTAGAAACTGGAACATGTGCCTGGATGAAGCCTTAGAAGAGCTAGGTTTCAGGAGAAGTGTTGCTGATAGTTGCTGTCAGGGGTTTAGGAGCAGAGGCACGGGCAAGGGAGGAAACAGAGAGCGAAGGGGAGGAGGCAGAAGAAAAGATGAGTGATGACGACGACCCGAGATCTCCTAGTCTTTCCAGTGAATCAGAGGATTCACAGAAAGGAGCACCAGTGGCCAGGGCAAGGGGGGAGTCTAGGGGGGCACCCCAGGAAGATAGAGCCAGAGGGGACTCAGGGGGGAGCAGCTGGAAATCGGGACCAGCGTCACCGCCAGGAAGCAGGGAAGAGGAAGGGAGCCAGGGGGGAAGCGCTGGCAGCTCACCACAGGAGGGAGGGCATGAGTCAGGAGTGGCCACACCTCCATCGGGGAGCGAAGAAACGGTTAAGAGGAAAGTGGAAGGTTGGGCGCGCGCGCCAAGTTCAAATGCAGAGGAAGGCGGCGCAGTAAGCAGCCCCGAAAGGGAACCAGGTCCTAAAGCCCGGCGCAAGGAGGCAGGAGGGTCCGGGTCAGCGTCGGAAGAATCCCGGAAGGAAGAAGCCCCGGGGGGTAGAGGGACCCAGAGGAGGACAGTCAGGCGGAAAAGGTGGAGCAAGGCTAGGATATTAAGTTGGTGCACACGGGGCGGAGACTCAGACGGAGCTTCGCCGACCTAGCTACTAGGCGTAGAGTTGCGAGCAGCAGCGTGAGAATGGAAACTGTAATTCAATAAAGACTTTTACTTAATGATCGCTGGCTAGCGTGATCCTCCGTGAGCTAGGATCTTCAAGCAGCTCTGACAGTAAGCTCCGTCTCCCTCTTGTGGGCATCTACAGCCTCGAGGAGGGGAGAGAAACAGGTGCCTACTAGCGAGCTCACGAACGGCAGACGACATGACGGCTGAGCAGCAGATAGAGGAACTCAGAAACGCAGTGGCACAACTGAACGCCGAGGCTCTCGCATCCAGGAAGAGAGAGGAGGAAGCAGCTGCCGCCTGCAGGGATCTCCAGGTCAGGTTAGACGTGCTGACAAAGCAGACACCCCGGCAGGAGGGAATTGGGTTGGCGAGACGGACAGGCGGGCTGGTCTCTCACTTCGATGGGAACCTGCAACAGTATCCCAACTTTAGAGCCGACGTACTGTGCGCACTGCAACTGCTGCATAAAGACTTTAGAGATGAACAAGAGAGAGTGGGGTTCATCATGTCCCATTTGCATGGGGATGCGAAAGCATGGCTACGCAATTTATGGAGAGATAAGGATCCGGCGCTCCAGAATGCAGATGCCTTTATTAAAGCGATGGATGGGTGTTTTTTATCAAGTATTGACGTGGATCTTGCACGGAAGGAGGTGCATGGGCTGAGACAAGGGAGGGCCAGCGTCAGGCAGTATCATGCCCGCTTTTTCGCCTTGGTCAGTGCCCTGGAATGGGACAGAGATTCGGCTCCTGTAAGAGACCTCTTTTGGGAGGGGCTGCACAACTCGATTAAAGATGAGATCGCGAGGGGGGAGAGACCCCGAACCACCCAGGAGGTCGTTCAGAGGGCACTGGCAGTGGGGGTGAGGCTGGAAGGACGTCCGTGGAGCAGGGACGAAGGGCGTGGAGGGCGCGAACCAGCCGGGGGCCCCTCCTTCCTTCCCAGAGAAGCAGCGCGGGCGCAATCCACGCCTCCGCCAGGAGGAGGAGCCGAACCTATGGAGGTTGGAGGTGCAAAGGCTCAGTCAGCAACCAGAGCCCTAGCACCGGCAGCAGTGAAAGCGAAGCCTCCTAGAGGGAACAGGAAGTGTTACGTCTGTGAGGAGCCAGGGCATATGGCAAAAGAGTGTCCCCAGAGGCCCCACAAGCTCACTGCAGCCTCAGCAATGGTGACTGCAGCAACGCAGCAAGGAGGACCACAGCAGGGAAACGACGCTGTCTGGCTGGAGGAAGAGGCACTGGGGCCCAGCCAGACGTGTTAGTGACGCAGTCCCCAGAGATTTTACAGCCCGTGAACCCCCTCCCGCCCAAACCAGTAGTGAGGCTCACAGCATCTCTCCAGCTGCCCAATGGAATCACCATGGACGTGCCAATCACCATTGACTCAGGCAGCAATGCGGACTTTATAGGGCAGGACTTTGTCGACAGGCACGCTGTGCAGTTGCTGCCGGCCACACTGCCCCTGCAGGTTGTCACGGTGGATGGCAGGGAGCTGCTCGGGGGGCAAGTGGTGAAGCAGACGCCACCAATGGTGATGCGACTTGGGAATCACAGAGAAATCATCAGCTTCAACGTCACTCAACTATCTGACACGCCCATTGTATTGGGCATGAGTTGGCTGGACAAGCACAGCCCAACGATGGCTTGGTACCAGAGGCAGCTGACCTTCGGCTCTTCCTTTTGTGCTGAACACTGCATCGTGCCCAGGCAGGAAGGAGAGGAAGAGGAGTCACAGCTGCTGCTAGGCACGCTGCAAGCGATTCCCCACAAGTACGCTGAATTTTTGGAAGTTTTCTGCGAGAAGGAGGCAGACAGGCTACCCCCTCACAGACCATATGACTGCAAAATTGACCTGCTGCCGGGGGCGGCGCTGCCTAAAGGGAAACTGTATTCCATGTCAGAGGACGAACTGCAAGAACTCAAGGAGTTCATTGATCATAATTTGCAGCGCGGCTTCATCCGGGAGTCCAGGGCAGTGGGGGGCAGTCCCGTATTCTTTGTTAAGAAGCGGGACACGCCCCAAAAGAGACTCGTAGTGGATTACAGGATTTTGAACAGTGTGACTAGGCCATCGGACTTCCCCATGCCCCGAATTGACGACCTCCTCGCAAAGGTACGGAAGGGCAGAGTGTTCACCAAGTTGGACCTGCGGGGGGCGTACAACCTCATTCGCATGCGGGAGGGTGATGAGTGGAAGACAGCCATGTTCACGCCACTGGGGACCTACGAATATAGAGTTATGCCTTTTGGATTGCAAAATGGCTCCCACGTTTTTCAAGCATTTATGCATCACGTGTTGGCGGGACTTCTCTACAAGACGTGCGTCTGTTTCTTAGATGACATCCTGATCTTTTCGGAGTCGCAGCAGGAGCATGACAAACACGTCAAGGAAGTGCTGAGCAGGCTAAAGCAACATAGGCTCTACGCCAAGCTGGAGAAGTGCCAATTTGACGTGCCGGAGGTGGATTTTCTGGGCTACAAGCTGTCTGACAAGGGGCTCGCCATGGACAGCGCCAAGGTTCGAGCGGTGTTGGATTGGAAGAGCCCGCGCAACCGGAAGGAGGTCCAACGGTTTGTCGGCTTTGCGAACTTCTATCGCAAGTTTATCAAGGGCTTCGCGATGCAGACGGCGGCCATCACTGACACGCTTAGCTCCAAGAAAAAGAAGTTCATTTGGACAGAGCAGGCGGAGCAGTCCTTTCAGGCACTCAAGCGTCTCTTCGCGTCGGAAGAGCAGCTGCTTCATGTCAACCCCAGCAAGCCGATGAGGGTGGAGACAGACGCCTCGGACAGAGCCGTGGGGGCGGTCCTGCTGCAGAAAGACCCGCAGGGGGTGTGGCGACCGGGAGCGTTTTACTCCAGGAAGCTCAGCAAGTCCGAGCAGAACTACACCATATGGGACAGGGAGTTGCTGGCCATTCACGCAGCGTTCAAGGCGTGGAGGCACTTTCTGATCGGCACCAAGCACACGGTGCAGGTTTGCACGGACCACAAGAATCTAGAGCACTGGCGCACGGCACAGTTCCTGAACCAGAGGCAGATACGTTGGGCTGAGTTCTTTGCGAACTTCGACTTCCGAATAGAGTATGTCCCGGGGGACACCAACATCATGGCAGACGCTCTCTCCCGTAAGCCACAGTATCTGGAGGACGCAACACCAGCGGCCGCCATGCACATCTTCGCACCAACAGTGTGGGCGTGCGCCGCGGCGACCGTGGACCTAGAGGCGGTGCGACGAGCGTTGCAGGGGGACTCCTTCGCACAAGCAAAGATGGCAGAGGTGCAAAGGGGCAAGGCAGCGGCCGACGGTTTCCAGCTAAGAGATGGATTGCTCATCCGTAAAGGGGCCATCTACGTGCCGGGAGACGAACTTCGAGCCAAGGTGCTGCAGCAGCTGCACGACGCGCCCACGGCCGGGCACTTTGGCAAGGAGAAGACGGTGGAATTAGTAGCCAGGGATTTCTGGTGGCCTGGAATGAGAGGGGAGGTCGCAGACTACGTGGCGAGGTGTGACACCTGCCAGAGGGCCAAACCAGTGCACAAACCGCCGGCCGGACTGTTGGAACCGCTGCAAACTCCGGTCGAACCTTGGGAAAGGGTGGCCCTGGACTTTGTCACGGATCTGCCCAGCTCAAGGGGCAAGACGGCAGTGCTGGTGGTGGTGGACCTGTTTTCCAAGATGGCGCATTTCATTCCGTGTGCTAAGGTGGCCACGGCGGAGCAAACCGCCAAACTGTTCATAGACCACGTGTTCAAGGTTCACGGTCTGCCACGGTCTATTCTGTCCGACCGGGGGCGGCAGTTCATCTCGAATTTCTGGCAGAAGCTGATGGGCTTCCTGAACGTCAAGATCAACCTGGCGTCGGCGAGACACCCGCAGACCAACGGGCAAGCGGAACGGGTCAATGCCATCATGCAGCAGTACCTGAGATGTTATGCAAATCAACAGCCTGCGACGTGGGTGGATTACCTGCCGCTTGCCGAGTTCGCCTACAACAACACGAAGCACGTGTCCACGGGGGTCACGCCGTTCTTCGCCAACAACGGGAGGCACCCCAGAACCTTCCCGGGACTGGAAAGAATGGGGGAGGGGGAGCCGCAGACAGCAGATGCGTTCGCGTCGGAGCTGCAGGAAGTCCACGATCAGCTGAGGCGCCACCTGGAGCTGGCCAAGCACGCATACAAGGTACAAGCAGACAAGCACAGAAGGGTTGGAGAAGAGCTCCACGTGGGAGACTGGGTTTGGTTAGCAGCCCACGCAGTGCCGGCCAGGTCGTTGGCCAAGAAGAAACTAGGGCATAAACAACTGGGGCCCTACCAAGTCGAAGAGCAGGTCAACCCGGTAGCTTTCAGACTGGCACTTCCGGAGGGTTCCAGAATGCATCCGGTATTCCACAGATCGGTGCTCACTCCCTACAAGGCACCGCACAGGTTCCAGGAACCCGGAACGGCGCCGAGTCCGGCCAGAGACAGAACAGGGCACGCGGGAGTGGCACAGAAGGAGCGCATCAACGAAGTCACAGAGATTTTGGACTCCAGATGGGGGGAAGAGGGGGTAGAATACTTTCTCGCCAAGGAGGGCACCCCGGCCAGTGAGAACAGCTGGGTGCCGGGCTACGCCTTAGACGAACCTCTGCTCAAAGACGAGTTTCATGCCCTCTTCCCACATAGACCTATGCCAGCAGACTTTTTCGACGACTGGCTTTTCACGCCCACGCTTTCGGCCAGCACGTTCCGGGGGTTCGACTCGGACGAGGAACCGACACGAGACGTCCGTTCCCCGGAGGGGTCACCCTCGGGATCTGCCTCAGAACCCTCGTATTGGTGGGACGATAGGCCAGAGGAGCAGTTCCGCAGAAAGTGGCTGGAATGCTCAGGACGAGCAACGCCGCCAGGAGGAAGTGAGGGAGAGACGGACATGGACATTTTCGGGGACGACCCTGGTTTCGAGCACGGCGGCACAGAGATGGAAGCGGAGGTGACCGTCGTCGACGAGAGCAGGGAGGAAGACCCGGGAGAGTTCAGATGGAGGCCCGCCACGGGAAGCGACCGATATCCGACGTTCGTCACTTTGCAACAGCAGCCCCCAGCTCCAGCACCGGAAGGAGGGGAGGGGGGAATGGGGGGCTTCGAGGGGGGGATGGATGTCAGGGGTTTAGGAGCAGAGGCACGGGCAAGGGAGGAAACAGAGAGCGAAGGGGAGGAGGCAGAAGAAAAGATGAGTGATGACGACGACCCGAGATCTCCTAGTCTTTCCAGTGAATCAGAGGATTCACAGAAAGGAGCACCAGTGGCCAGGGCAAGGGGGGAGTCTAGGGGGGCACCCCAGGAAGATAGAGCCAGAGGGGACTCAGGGGGGAGCAGCTGGAAATCGGGACCAGCGTCACCGCCAGGAAGCAGGGAAGAGGAAGGGAGCCAGGGGGGAAGCGCTGGCAGCTCACCACAGGAGGGAGGGCATGAGTCAGGAGTGGCCACACCTCCATCGGGGAGCGAAGAAACGGTTAAGAGGAAAGTGGAAGGTTGGGCGCGCGCGCCAAGTTCAAATGCAGAGGAAGGCGGCGCAGTAAGCAGCCCCGAAAGGGAACCAGGTCCTAAAGCCCGGCGCAAGGAGGCAGGAGGGTCCGGGTCAGCGTCAGAAGAATCCCGGAAGGAAGAAGCCCCGGGGGGTAGAGGGACCCAGAGGAGGACAGTCAGGCGGAAAAGGTGGAGCAAGGCTAGGATATTAAGTTGGTGCACACGGGGCGGAGACTCAGACGGAGCTTCGCCGACCTAGCTACTAGGCGTAGAGTTGCGAGCAGCAGCGTGAGAATGGAAACTGTAATTCAATAAAGACTTTTACTTAATGATCGCTGGCTAGCGTGATCCTCCGTGAGCTAGGATCTTCAAGCAGCTCTGACAGTTGCTTTTATCTGAGAGGTTCAGGAGCAACACAAGAGTATTTGCTGATTTGGGTTGATGACGTGCTATTCTTCTCAGAAACAGATGAACAGGCGGAGAAGTTTGCCAAAGAACTAGGTAAACGATTCAAGCTTAAACAGCTTGGTGCTGTCAAAACCTATCTAGGTGTCAATGTTGAGCGTGCACAGGATGGAAGCTTTTTGCTCAGCCAGAGAGGCAAAATTGAGCAATTGCTTCAGAAAATGAGGATGAGTGATTGTGCAGGAGTGAGAAGTCCTATGGAGACAGCCAGCAAGTAGAACGCGCTGCGTTCGAAAATACTGAAGTGTTTCAGTCAGCCCTAGGGAGTTTGTTGTACTTGTCCCAGTGGAGCAGACCTGATATAGCGTTTGCTGTCAATCTGCTCAGCAGGGAGGCATCAAACCCTAGTGTGCAAGCCTGGAATGGCATCAAGAGAGTTCTGAGGTATTTACAGGAGACCAAAGACTTTTGTCTTAGGTTGCCAGCACAGGGAGAAGTCAAACTGACTTGTCTTGTGGACTCGGATTGGGCTAATCTTGAGGATCGCAAGTCTGTGTCTGGCCTAGTGGTGAAGTTTGGGAACTCAGTAGTTGGATGGAGGTCCAAGAAGCAAAGTCTTATAGCTCATCCACTGAGGCTGAGTTTAGTGCTCTTTCAGAGATGTGCAGAGAAGTAGAGTTCTATGCTTGCTTGGTGCAGGAACTCTGCGAAGTGGATTGTCTGCCGATACGTGTTTTCGAGGACAATCAACCATGCCTGCGTTTGGCAGAGTCAGGTCAGTTCAAGGCCAGAACTAAACACCTAGACATTCGCTTTCGGAATGTGTACCAGAGTGTTCAGGAGGGATTAGTTGCGCTGAAGTATTGTCCCTCTGCCAAGAACCTAGCTGATGGGTTCACGAAGCCACTCACCTTCCAAAGACATGGGGAGTTTTGCGAAGGTCTGGGTTTGGGATGACCAAGGGTCGATTCTCCTCTCAGGCGCGAGACAAGAGGGGGTGTTGGGTGTAGTGAAGGGTTAACCTTCTGTGTCTCGAGGCTGAGAGGAGGCGCTTACAAGGGAAGTAAGCCAGAACATGACGAAAGCAGCTTGGAATGCTGTGAGCTGAGTGAAAAGTGAAAGCAGCTTTGTTGCGTAGCTGCACACTGAGAGAGAAGGACGCAGAGAAAATGTAGCTACACTCTGATGGTCTTTATGAATTGTAAATATGCTACTTTTGAGCAAATAAAGTGATATTAGGACAGAAGAAATGTGTGGGACTTGTTTTACTGCCCTTTCAAACACACGACTGCTGTGCAACTTTGCTATCTGCTAATTGCTTTACGATCTACAGAGGCTCCCAGGGGAAGCGTGACTGGGCGCTGAACAATAAAGCAATAAATCTACCTAACAGTCTGGCTTCACAGTTTCCCCCCACATGGTGTTTTTTGCATAGTACACACACACATCATGATTCGCAATATGTTGCCAGGTCAGAAATTATGAAACCAGTCTCACTATCTAGACTTCAAGCTGACTTGAAAATATCTTTATTGACATATCGCCCGGCTCTAGCCACAACAAGCATCTCAAGTGGGAAAAGAAAAAACTAATTGCTCGCACCCCAAATCCAAGCTCCCCCTCCCCTATTAATATGCAGCTAGTAATCCTCCCACTCTGGATGTGCAGTTCACCCAAAAGCTTACTAAATATGCAGCTGTGGACATGAGGTTTGGCTAACATTTTATTTAAATTGTTGGAACCTGCCCTGGGACCTTAGGGTGAAGGGCAGGAAATAAGTAACAAAAACAGCAACAGAACATGGATGGGCCTTCATAGGTTGATGGGCTGCAGCCCCAGCCAGCATGATGAGATGATGGGGTCACATGTTCACCACCCCTTGTGTAGAGCACGTTGCAGAGGCAGTGGTAGAAACTGAACAACAGCTGGAGCCCCAGCCCACGACTTTGTCTGGGCAATGCAGCACACAGCAGCTGGTGAACCATGCCTCCTGCCTCCTTCCCATCTTCCTCTCCAGAAATGTTCAGGGTGGTTAGTTCTATCTCAAGCTACCACATTCAAGAGAAAGAGAAAGAGAGGAGGGGGGAGCAAGAGAGCTTTAGGAGCACAGCAATGGCAAGCAGCCCATCACTAAAAGGAGTTGGCAAGGATGGAGAATTTGATCCCAACTCCACTTCCTCTCATCCCAAGGGAAGCTGTTGATTAGGACCCAATTCATCCCCCCCCGCCACCGCCAATACTCCCCGCCCCTGTCGAGAGAGAGAGAGAGAGAGTATTAGTGTGGGGAATGACGCATACTGTATCAGAGTCTTAGTGCAAGAGTAGCTGATGCATGCTAAAGAACACAGGAGCCTTGCTGGGTTAGATCAGCATTTTGTTCCCACAATGGCCAACCACATGCCCTTGGGAGTCCATAGGGACACGGGGACAATAGCACTCTGTCCATCATGTTCCCCAGAAACTGATAATCAAAAGCATGTGGTTTATGATAATAGTGGCAATAAATAGCCCTGACCGGTAGCCACTGATTTTTTTAAAAAAAAATATATTTATTAGCATTTTCTATAATGAAACAAAAACAAAAATAAACAACCACAAAAAAGAAAAAATATAACAAACATACAAAAATGTAAAACTTAATAACAATTAAAAACACATAAAGTTTCAATTACTTATTTCTTTTAACTTATTTCTCAGACCTCCTCACACCTTCCCTTCTTGTATTCCAATTCAAATTATTAGCTCAGCAAATCCTTATTACTTATTTCTCAACTTTAACTTAATAATTTAATTTAACATATTATTATTTTACTTTTTTTTTCTTTCATCCATTTCCTCAATTTATTTTTGCTAACCTTATTTTCATTTAATTTAGTTCATTCTAAAAAACCAATATTACCTTATCCAAACTTAAACATCAATACTTATACATCAATACTCATTCTTAAAACATTTTTTCTAAAGTCGATCCAAATTCCCTTCCACGAATTTCCCAATTTTCATACAAATAACAAAACAAAATAAAAACAAAACAAATTATAGTTATGTACCCTTTGGATTCCCAAACTCCACCCCCCCTTTCCCGGTTTCAGTCCCCAATAAATGTCTATCAGTCTTAATCTACTATCAGCCTGGAGATCTCACATCCGAGGCTCTTAATTCTCTCTCAATTCCTCTCTGCCGGTTTTTTTGATAGTCCTTAATATTGAACACCAAATCTTGGAGAAGCTCTGGCCCAACGGGATCCATGTTTCTTCCAGCCAGACCTCCATACTTAAAAGTGGAGCCCAAATCTTGTTTCTTACTCCTTTCAAGTCCAAATGTCCCCAAAGCTCCAACTTCCACCTTAAGCAAGTTTGTAATCCTTAGGTCTTCGGATCTCCACATAAGGAGATCTCTCCATTTTTCAATCTCCAGTTCAGGCCAGATTTTCCACATCAAATTTTTATTTTCCTTTGTTTCCATCATGTCTGGCCTCAAGCTCTCCTTTGTCATCTGCAAAATTACAGCTCCTCCATCCTTTTCTTCAGGGACAACATATATCTCCTTCTCCAAATTCTCAAAGCTCTGAAGTTTCTCTTTTTGTCCAGTTGAATAGACTTCCTGATTCAAATCCTTATCAAATTCAATATTGTTATTTACTGTTAAGTCCAGAGTTGTAACATTTGTAGCCAAAACATCAATTTGGCCTTGTAACTTTCCCAAGAGAACAAAAACTCTGTCCAGTTCAGCCTGAATTTTCCCTCCTCCAGCCATTCTTGTAATGTCCCAAAACCCCCTCTAGAGGGATTTTGGTTCCTTGATAATCCTTCCAGTTCGAATCCAAAAATCAAGTTAGTTTGTATCAGCTCTTCCTTGTTTTCAACGAATTGTAAGAAAATTGTAACAATTATAACCAGCAGGAGCAACAGAAACAAAGTTCTCTTTTTCCGTCTTGACAGCCAATTTGACAGCTGTCAAACTCTTCAGTACCTCATCAACAGGCTTTCTCACGGAGCACTCCCGGATCCGGGGGGGGGGGTGGCACATCAGCTCCCAAAATTAGCTCTTCATCCTCCAGTAAAATTTCTTAAACTGCCAAACCGTGAAATTAAAATCTTTTACCAAAAAAGGGGTGGAAAGGGTTCACTCGACCTTAGTTAGCAGGTCCTTGCTTTAAATTATTTACAAGGAGGGGAGGCGGACTTCCTGTTTACACCTTCCCCTATCGTGCCTAATTCATAAAAATTTTCTTTACAATTCCAATTTCCGTACTACTCACGGGTTGTTACTTTAAAGTCCAATTGCTCACAAGAAGAAGTCAGCGCTCTCCGACAACGGCAGTGCGGCTTCACTCTGCAGGAGAAGCAGTCGACTCTCAGCACCGCGCCGCTCACCCCGTCCCCGTTCCGAAGCCTTTAAAAAGGCTCCTTCGCAGCTCGGGGGGGCGCAAATGGTGCCCGCCAAGTCACCACGCTCACAGGCTTTACCGCCTGTGATTTTTAAGGGTCCCCGCGTCGCCGCAGCGGCAAGACCCGATCCTGCGGAGCCGATTCCCTCCGGAGCTCAGAGGGAATCCGCCCGGAAGCCCCCGGTAGCCACTGATAAACATATCCTCCATGATTCTAAATGTCTACAGCTGTCCAAATTGACAGTCACCACTGTCTCCTTGTGGCTATGATAATACACCCAAGTATATCTGATTTCGAGAGGCGTGACATTTCCCTGAGCCACCCCAAAGCAGCCACAACTGCTTCCCAAATGCCAGTGCTCAGGTGGTAAGAGTAAGCAAGAGTGGCATAGCCTGTGCTGCAGTTGCTGAGCACAGAGACAAGGAGAAAACTGGCTCTTGGGGCCAGAGGGGACTGGCGCCTGCATCATGAGACTGGGCTTTCTGCCTCCCGTGCTGCCAATCGCAAGCGGACCCAGAGTCAAGCAGAGCAAAATCAGTTACAAGCAGTGATGGCAAATTCTGGTTTCGTCTCCGTTCTCCTCTTCCGAGTTCTACAAGGGCCACGTTGAGACTAGGGAAGAGAAAAAAGCAGAGAGCTAGAGCCACCACCTGGACTGGATTTGAGTAAGAAGGCAGGCAGGTGAGGGTTGCCTGAGAGGAAAGTCAGGTTGGTGGGGTAGTGCCTGGTTTGCCCTAAGGGACCAGCTGCCACTGCATGGAGCACCTGCTGATCGTTGACAAGTGCAACTCCATTTACGTGCCTTCGAGGCACATGCACACTGCCGCAAAGCTGGAAGTGGCACTTGAAGGGGCAAAAATGTCCCCCCAAAGAGCACAAAAGCGGCAAAGTGGCATGGAAACAGCATCTAGACTCCCTCCCAGGAACTTTTGCACCGACCTTACAGGCCTGTGGAGAGTTGAAGCAAGGAGTTTTGCAGGGAGTCTGGCAAGTGCTGCTGGTTTTCAAAAGGCCTTTCAAAAGGGTTTCGGCCAAAAGGTGTTAAAGAAGGATAGAACGTTTTTTATGTATGCAACTACAGCAGCAAGAATTCTCATCGCAAAACATTGGAAGACTCAAGATTTACCCACACTGGAAGAGTGGCAGACGCAACTGACGGACTATATGGAATTGGCCGAGATGACTGCCAGGATCCAAGATTTGGGAGAAGAAGCAATGGAGGAGGATTGGAAAAAATTCAAGGACTATTTACAAAAACTTTATAAGTTATATGAATCATAAGAATTCGCAGGATTTGGAAAGGCTAGCTCCAGCAACGAGATTGGGTCTATATGAAACTAAGTTATATTAATGAAAGGACTAACGTTTAAATATAACATTATATTGGTTTTTGGAGTAAATGGATAATAAGTAATTTAAACCTAAATGTAACTATCTGAAAGTACAAAAGAATGCATGAAACAAGGTTATAATTTGCTGACATTTTTATTGTTAAGAATGCACGGTGAGGGGGATGTGGGGAAGTCCGGTAGATGATTGGAAAAAAGTTTTGAAATGATGAATTTTTTCTTCTTTTCTGTTTTCTTTATTCTTGTTTCTTTGTATGTCTTTATCTGGAAAAAATGTAATAAAAAATATTTAAAAAAACAAAAAAAAAACAAAAGGGTTTCCGGAAGTTTAGAGGGTGTTTGCAGGCTTTTCCAATGCTGTCCCCACTATACGCAATTTCATTTAAACGCACGGTACCTCGGAACGCAACCCCCGTGTAAACGGGGCGTTGCCTGTACCTGATTTGAGCCTGCTACAAGAACATCTTGTTGTTTAGCCGTTTAGTCGGGTCCTACTCTTCGTGACCCCATGGACCAGAGCATGCCAGGCACTCCTGTCTTCCACTGCCTTCTGCAGTTTGGTCAGACTCATGTTTGTAGCTTCGAGGACACTGTCCAACCATCTCGTCCTCTGTTGTCCCCTTCTCCTTGTGCCCTCAATCTTTCCCAACATCAGGGTCTTTTCCAGGGAGTCTTCTCTTCTCATGAGGTGGCCAAAGTACTGGAGCCTCAGCTTCACGATCTGTCCTTCCAGTGAGCACTCAGGGCTGATTTCCTTCAGAATGGATACGTTTGATCTTCTTGCAGTCCATGGGACTCTCAAGAGTCTCCTCCAGCACCATAATTCAAAAGCATAAATCCCTCAGCAATCAGACTTCTTTATGGTCCAGCTCTCACTTCCATAACCATGGCTTTAACTATACGGACCTTTGTTGGCAAGGTGATGTCTCTGCTTTTTAAGATGCTGTCTAGGTTTGCCATCGCCTTTCTCCCAAGGAGCAGGCATCTTTTAATTTCATGACTGCTGTCACCATCTGCAGTGATCATGGAGCCCAAGAAAGTAAAATCTCTCACTGCCTCCATTTCTTCCCCTTCTATTTGCCAGGAGGTGATGGGCCCAGTGGCCATGATCTTCGTTTTTTTGATGTTGAGCTTCAGACCATATTTTGCGCTCTCCTCTTTCACCCTCATTAAAAGGTTCTTTAATTCCTCCTCACTTTCTGCCATCAAGGTTGTGTCATCTGCATATCTGAGGTTGTTGATATTTCTTCCGGTGATCTTAATTCCGGCTTGGGATTCATCCAGCCCAGCCTTTCGCATGATGAATTCTGCATATAAGTTAAATAAGCAGGGAGACAATATACAGCCTTGCCGTACTCCTTTCCCAATTTTGAACCAGTCAGTTGTTCCATATCCAGTTCTAACTGTAGCTTCTGTTGGTTTCTATTTCCCTCACTGAGTAGCAAATGCATGTCACAAGACAATGTTTACATTCCACAGTTCAAGTTACTGTTGGATTCCCACGGGAAAAAGAGACTGGATGTGACGTACACTGGTTTCCTGTTTTCTTTGTTCTGTCGTTTCTTTGTTGAGAGAGAGTTGCTCTCTGCTCTCACAGAGGCAAAATGTATGTTTGTGTGTTCTCGGTATAGTTGAGAAATAAAATTATCATGTAGCACGATACCTGCTTATCCTTTCGTCTGCGGAACTACACTTTGCTGTATCAGCTCCAAATGGGCCGGAGCTAATCAAACTAACAGCTTCTTCCCCCACATAGAGATTTATCAGGAGATAGATGAGGTGATCACGCACTCCCATTTCTTTAAGAACTTGCCATAGTTTGCTGTGGTCAACACAGTCAAAGGCTTTTGCATAGTCAATGAAACAGAAGTAGATGTCTTTCTGGAACTCTCTAGCTTTCTCCATAATCCAGCGCATGTTTGCAATTTGGTCTCTGGTTCCTCTGCCCCTTCGAAATCCAGCTTGCACTTCTGGGAGTTCTCGGTCCACATACTGCTTAAGCCTGCCTTGTAGAATTTTAAGAATAACCTTGCTAGCGTGTGAAATGAGTGCAATTGTGCGGTAGTTGGAGCATTCTTTGGCACTGCCCTTCTTTGGGATTGGGATGTAGACTGATCTTCTCCAATCCTCTGGCCACTGCTGAGTTTTCCAAATTTGCTGGCATATTGAGTGTAGCACCTTAACAGCATCATCGTTTAAAATTTTAAATAGTTCAGCTGGAATACCATCACTTCCACTGGCCTTGTTATTTGCAGTGCTTTCTAAGGCCCATTTGACTTCACTCTCCAGGATGTCTGGCTCAAGGTCAGCAACCACACTACCTGGGGTGTACGAGAAATCCATATCTTTCTGGTATAATTCCTCTGTGTATTCTTGCCACCTCTTCTTGATGTCTTCTGCTTCTGTTAGGTCCTTTCCACTTTTGTCTTTTATTATGGTAATCTTTGTACGAAATGTTCCTTTCATATCTCCAATTTTCTTGAACAGATCTCTGGTTTTTCCCATTCTATTGTTTTCCTCTATTTCTTTGCATTGCTCGTTTAAGAAGGCCTTCTTGTCTCTCCTTGCTATTTTTTTGGAAATCTGCATTCAATTTCCTGTATCTTTCACTATCTCCCTCGCATTTTGCTTGCCTTCTCTCCCCAGCTATTTGTAAGGCCTTGTTGGACAGCTACTTTGCTTTCTTGCATTTCCTTTTCATTGGGATGGTTTTAGTTGCTGCCTCCTGTATAATGTTACGAGCCTCCATCCATAGTTCTTCAGGCACTCTGTCCAGCAAATCTAAATCCTTAAACCTGTTCCTCACTTCCACTGTGTATTCATAAGGGATTTGACTTAGATTGTATCTTACCGGCCCAGTGGTTTTTCCTACTTTCTTCAGTTTAAGCTTGAATTTTGCTATAAGAAGCTGATGATCTGAGCCACAGTCAGCTCCAGGTCTTGTTTTTGCTGACTGTATAGAGCTTCTCCATCTTTGGCTGCAGATAATGTCAGGGAGAGGCAAACGGGGAAAGATTTAAGGGGAGAAACCAGCACTTATAGAGAGCCGAAAGAGATCATTAGCAGTCTGTCGTCTCACTGCGAGCCAGAGGCAGGGAGGGAGGAGGATGAGCCTAGAACCAGTCATTCTGTAAACAGAGGGAGTCAGGGGTGTGGTTTCCGCAGACTTGCATGTTGGGTAAAAAAAAGGGGGGGAAAGCAGACGCGGCAACTGTGCTGGAAGGGTCGGACGTGATTTGAAACACAGGAGATGTACTTTTGAACTTTGTCAATAAATCAAATAGATTGGAACTGGTCGTGAGCCCAGAGTTTTATCTATGCCGGCTTGACAGCATAAAGCCTATGACAGCTTGCCGCGTCTCAAATTGCTGCTGGAAAGCTGGTGAAATAAGGAATAAGCCTCAGAATGGAAAAGGAGGTGTTGGAGCTGAAAAAGCGAAATGTCGCTCTGGAACAAAGATCGGCCGACCTGCAGAGCCATCTGGAGGAAGCCAGGGCTGCTCAGAGAGGAACCCCAGGTGGGCTATTGGCAGATGGGGGCAAGCCAGTGTGGGTGGAATGGTTCCATGGGGATCCAGAAAGTTACTTGGATTTCAAGACCAAGATGCGATATTTTTTAGAGCTTGAATCAGCCAAGTTTGGGAACGATGGCAAGAGAGTTGCTCACATCATTAGACACCTGGCGGGAGGGGCTAGAAGCTGGATCAGGCCATTAATAGCCTCAGGGAATGAAGCCCTCAGAAATGAGGCCAAATTTTGGCAAGCTATGGACTTTATCTATGCAGATCAAAGTTTAATTGACAAAACGCAGGAGGAGCTGCTGGCTTTGAAACAAGGCAAATCCACGGTACGCAGTTACTGGTCCGAATTTGCTATGCTCGTGCAGAAACTGGGTTGGGATTTAGAGACTGAACCTGTACAAGCGTTGTTTAAAAATGGACTTAACCCAGAAATTAAGGACGAGCTTGCAAGGGGGCCACGACCTAAAAATATGGATGAATTAACAAAGGCTGCTCTTGGGGTGGGTTTGAGACAAGAAGCCAGATGGCAGGAAAGGAAGCAAGGCAGAGAGCGGAGTTTCCATGGTGACCGCATTCTTGAGATGCCTGCAGCTGCCCCAGAACGTCAACAAGAGCCGGAGCCCATGGAAATAGGCACAGCCCAGGCGCGGGAGAGTTTGAAAGCCCAACGGTCTGGCGGGAAGGAGAAAAAAGACTTGCAAGCGGCAAAAAGATGTTTTGTGTGTCAGAAGACTGGGCACTTTGCCAGAGTGTGTCCAGAGCGTCGTAACTGGCAGGGAATGGTGGGGGCCACCCAGCAGGCAGAGGCAGAGGAGCCCCAGCCTTCGGGAAATGAAGAAGCCTGGCTGGTGGTGAACCGGGGCAACAGCCAGGCGGGAGCAACACAGAAAGTCCTCGGCTTGGGCACCCCAAAGCAAGCATAATGTTGAAGGTGGTCCTAGAACTCCCAAATGGACAGACGGTGGAGGAGTTGGCGCTCGTTGATTCTGGTGCGTCAGCGTCCTTTTTTAGCAAGGAGTTTGCTGCGCAGCACCAACTGAACCTGAGGCCTCTGGATTTTCCACTGCAAGTGACCACAATTGATGGAAGAGAACTGCTGGGAGGTGAAGTGACGCATCGAACACCTCCAATTCGAATGCATGTGGCTACCCACTCAGAGGTCATCGCCTTTCACGTGGCCACACTGGCGGGTCCGCCTATCATATTGGGCATGAGCTGGTTGGCGTTGCACGATCCGGTGGTTTCCTGGCACCAACGGTCCCTGACGTTCGGTTCGACGCACTGCATGGAGAACTGCCTGGCTCAAGGGCTACCTCAACAAAGTGAGGGCAGGAGGGCAGCAGCATGCAGAGCGCGGACGAGCGAGATTCCGTCGTGTTACAGGGATCTACAGGAGGTGTTCAGCGAGAAAGAGGCGGGTGCGTTGCCGCCACATCGACCATATGACTGTCAGATCAACCTGGCCCCGGGGGCCATGTTGCCGGTGGGGAAAACCTATTCCATGTCGGAGGGAGAGCTCAAGGACGTAAAGGAGTTTATTGAGAAAAACCTAAGAAGGGGGTTCATCCAGGAGTCCAAGGTGGCAGGGGGGAGCCCAGTGTTCTTCGTGGACAAGAAGTCGACTAAAGAACGGAGACTTGTGGTGGACTTTAGAACCCTGAACAGCCTGACGGAACCGGTGGCTTTCCCAATGCCGAGGATCGACGACGTTTTGGCACGGGTGCGGAAGGGGAAGATTTTCACCAAACTGGACCTCCGGGGGGCTTACAACCTCATCCGAGTACGAGAGGGGGATGAGTGGAAGACCACCATGTTCACCCCGATGGGGGTGTTTGAGTATTTAGTCATGCCCTTTGGTTTGCAGTGTGGAAGTCACTGTTTCCAAGCCTTCATGCACCATGTACTAGGACCTTTGCTCTACAAGAACTGTTTTTGCTTTTTGGACGACTTGCTTGTGTACTCAGAAGATGAACAACAGCACGTGAAGGACGTACGTCAGGTACTGAGCAAACTCAAGGAGCACCGCTTGTGGGTCAAGCTGGAGAAATGTCAGTTCCACGCAAAGGAAGTCAAATTCCTGGGGTACCGACTGTCGGACCAGGGGTTGGCCATGGATCCGGAGAAAGTGAAAGCGGTGGTGGAATGGGAGAGTCCCAAAACCAGGAAAGATGTTCAGCGTTTCCTGGGTTTCAGCAATTTCTACAGGAAATTCATAAAAAAATTTGCAAAATTGACGGCGCCCATAATGGGCTGTCCCAGTGTCAAGAAGAGTTTTCAGTGGACACAGGCGGCCCAAGAGGTGTTTGAGAAGCTTAAGAGGGCTTTCGCTTCGGAGGAGCAACTGATCCACGTCGACCCTGCTCAACCACTACGGGTGGAGACAGTTGCGTCGGATCGGGTGATAGGGTCGGTGCTGCTGCAGCCAGATCGAAAGGGGGAG
Organism: Podarcis liolepis; assembly: GCF_965112155.1. Lineage (NCBI taxonomy): Eukaryota > Metazoa > Chordata > Lepidosauria > Squamata > Lacertidae > Podarcis > Podarcis liolepis. The sequence continues at coordinate 17,675,717 of NC_139568.1, forward strand.
TGGCGACTGTGTGCCTTCTTTTCGCAGAAACTGAACAAATCGGAGCAGAACTACACTATCTATGATAAGGAATTGCTTTCGATCGTGGCTGCTTTCAAACAATGGAAGCACTTCCTGGTTGGGGCAAAGCACCAAATTTTGGTGTGCACTGACCACAAAAATTTGGAGTACTGGCGTACGGCGCGGGTGTTGTACCAGAGACAGATAAGATGGGCAGAGTTCTTTGCCAACTTCAACTTCAAGATCCAATATGTGCCGGGAGAGCAGAATGCAAGGGCGGATGCGCTCTCCCGGAAACCCGAGTATATGATGGGGGAAGGTCCTCCGGTGGCAAGACTGATGTTCCCTGAGAGCAAATGGATGTGCGGGGGGACGTTAGTCAAGGACGACGAACTGATGCAACTGCTCAGAGACGATGTCTTTGCCAGACAAAAAATGGGGGAGTTAAGAGAAAAAGGGGGTGCCATGGGGGGTTTTGAAGTGAAAGGGGGGCTACTGTACCATAAAGGGGCCTTGTATGTTCCAGGAGAAAACCTTCGGGGCAGAATTCTCAAGCAACTCCACGACAGCTGCACAGCAGGGCATTTTGGACAGCATAAGACCATGCTACTGGCCACACGGGAATTTTGGTGGCCAAGGGTGAGAGAGGATGTAAAGGAATATGTGTGAGGGTGCGACACATGCCAGAGGGCCAAAGGGGAAAGGGCGGCACCAGCGGAGTTGCTGGAACCGTTGCCCACACCAGGGAAACTATGGGAGGTGGTAGGGGTGGATTTTATCACTGATCTGCCCAGATGTAAGGGTAAGACCGCAGTCATGGTGGTGGTGGATCTCCTGACCAAAATGTGCCATTTCGTGCCCCGTTCGCACGCAGTGACGGCGGAAGAAACAGCCAATTTGTTTGTAGAGCATGTGTTTAGGTTGCATTGGGTACCTTCACGGGTGGTTTCGGACCGGGGGGCTCAATTTACCTCACGATTTTGGCGCAAACTCATGGGGCTGCTCCAGGTGGAAGTGAGCTTTACGACGGCTAGGCACCCCGAGACCAATGGGCAAGCGGAGAGGGCGAATGCTGTTTTACAACAGTATTTGCGGTGTTATGTAAGTCAGAAAGAGAACGATTGGGTGGACAAACTAGCCCTGGCAGAGTTTGCTTACAATAACGCGGAGAATGTATCCACTGGGATGACTCCGTTCTTTGCCAATCATGGGCGTCATCCAAGGGCTTTCCCCAGGAGGGGGGAGAAGTCTTGGAGTGTTCCCGCTGCCGAACAGTTTGTGGAGGAGATGGAAGCGATCCACAGACAGCTGCAGTTGAATTTGGAAAGGGCTCAGGAGTTATACAAGAAGGAAGCCGACAAACATCACCGGGGGTTATCAGGGTTGGGGACAAGGTGTGGTTGTCCACGCAAGGATTGCCTTGGAAAGGGGGCTGCAAGAAACTCGAGCCCAGGAAGGTAGGGCCCTTTGAGGTTATCCAACAAATAAATCCGGTGGCGTTTAAGCTCAGGTTGCCAGAGAGCATGAGAATCCACCAGGTGTTCCACAGGTCACTGCTGTTCCCCTACAGGGAGGGGGGAAGGAGGCAGGGTAGTGGGGAAGGGGAAGGCCCACCACCCGAAATGGAGGAAAGGGAGCAGTGCAACGAGGTTACGGAAATACTGGACTCTCATTGGAGAGGGGGGAATTTGGAATATTTGGTGGCTTGGGAAAGGGCCCTGACATCAGAGAATACCTGGGTCCCGGAAGACAGTATTTCCGACAAGGAACTGGTGGAGGAGTTCCACAGTTTTTCCCCTGACAAACCCAAAAGCAAGGGTAGGTCCTTTCAACAGGTGTTCGAAACAACAGATGACGAAGAGGAATTCGAAGGTTTCCCAGCATTGGACGAGGAGGAGGAAGAAGATGAAGGCGTAGACTGGGGAACACCAGGAATTGGGGGTTGGAGGGGGGTGTTCGAAGAGACGGATGAGGAAGAGGGTAGTTTTGCTGGCTTCTCCCCTACCACCCCAGAGGAAAGAGATATGGGTACAGTCGGGTCTCCTGAGCGGGAAGGGGCCTTTGAGGAGGGGGTGGATGTCAGGGAGAGGCAAACAGGGAAAGATTTAAGGGGAGAAACCAGCACTTATAGAAAGCCAAAAGAGATCATTAGCAGTCTGTCGTCTGACAGCAAGCCAGAGGCAGGGAGGGAGGAGGATGAGCCTGGAACCAGTCATTCAGTAAACAGAGGGAGTCAGGGGCGTGGTTTCCGCAGACTTGCATGTTGGGTAAAAAAAAGGAAAAAGAAAGCAGACGCGGCAACTGTGCCGGAAGGGTCGGACGTGATTTGAAACACAGGAGATGTACTTTTGAACTTTGTCAATAAATCAAATAGATTGGAACTGGCCATGAGCCCGGAGTTTTATCTATGCCGGCTTGACAGCATAAAGCCTATGACAGAGAATATAATCAATCTGATTTCGATGCCGCCCATCTGGTGATGTCCATGTGTAGAGTCGTCTCTTGTGTTGTTGGAAAAGCGTGTTTGTGATGACCAGCTTGTTCTCTTGGCATAACTCTATTAGCCTTTGCCCTGCTTCGTTTTGAACTCCAAGGCCAAACTTGCCAGTTGTTCCTTTTATCTCTTGACTCCATACTTTAGCATTCCAATCCCCTATAATGAGAAGAACATCCTTCTTTGGTGTCATTTCTATAAGGTTTTGTAAGTCTTCATAGAATTGGTCAATTTCAGTTTGTTCAGCACCAGTGGTTGGTGCATAAACTTGGATTGCTGTGATGTTAAAAGGTTTGCCTTGGATTTGTATCGAGATCATTCTATCATTTTTGAGATTGCATCCCAGTACAGTTTTCGCCACTCTTTTGTTGACTATGAGGGCCACTCCATTTCTTTTACGGGATTCTTGCCCACAGTAGTAGATATGATGGTCATCCGAACTGAATTCGCCCATTCCCATCCATTTTAGTTCACTGATGCCCAGGATGTCAATATTTATTCTTGCCATCTCATTTTTGACCACATCCAACTTACCAAGGTTCATGGTTCTTACATTCCAGGTTCCTATGCAACATTTTTCTTTACAGCATTGGACTTTCCTTTCGCTTCCAGGAAAGGAAAGAACAAGAACATCTAGAGGATATCAAACCAACTGTTACCTTTTCTAGGAAGCTGTCTTCTCCCTGAGATCCGAGGAGGAAGGCAAGAGCAAAAGAAAAGTGGGGAAAAGACAACAAAGTGTGTTAATGGGACAGGCCCTGAGAAGAGAAAGAAACAGCCCATTGGCTGAACAGTATCTGGGCAGATGGCAGGAAAATGCACACGATTTAGTGGCCCTGCGAAAGGGCAGGTGGGAAGACAAGAACTTGGGATGACTCAGTCACCGCAAAGGACATGAACAGCACACAGGAAGCGAATGCACAGCTACAGAAGCTGAAGCTGAATGCAGCAAAGGACCCCCAGTCCACACATTTCTGAGTGGAAGAGCAGCTGTTTTTCAAGCAGGCAAGCAGAGTGGGAAGGTTAGACATTCAGCAAATGAACCTGCCAGGTAAATCAACCCCTTTCCCTACCAGGTCAATAGGTTTGGTGACGGGAACTTCGCGAATCGGCTGCCGCATCCAGCACAAGGCTTCCAAGGAGGTCCTGAAGCAGCTTGGTAGGCAGCTCCCACTGATGGTGAGGAAATAGTCCTTGCCACGGTCAAGGTGAAGGACAAAGATATCCTCAATCTTATCTTCTCCTGATTTGAGAAGCGTCACAGAGTCCTTGCTGACGTACACATCCAGGGAAATGTCCACCGTCTCATCTAAAACGGGAGGAGGTCAGGTAGATACACTCTTTGGCACAGCCAAGTTTGCTTGTCTGTAAATTAAAAGTTAAGATAGTGAAGAATTGAACAGAAGGACACAATAGGAGCCTGCTGGATCAGGCCAATGGCCCATCTAGTACAGCATCCTGTTCTCCCAGGTGTATGGGGGAAACCTTAACTTCAAGAATTAGGAGAAGAAGCGACTCAGTTCCCACCCCCACCCCACTTTCCTCTCTATTCCTCCAAAGCAGCAGCTGCACAAAAGATGGTGACAGGATACTGGGGGGTAAGAGAAAGTGATCCTAACAAAAGAATATAAAAAGGGAAAGCACTTATTTGTCTCCTAAAGGATTTTTGCGCCCCCATGTAACTTTCTTTTTTAGTTTACATTTCATTGAGTTTTTAAAAGTTTGGCTAGTTCTGTATGATCCCCAAGATATTTTTGTGCCTCCACAACGTAAAAATAGGCATTTTTTTAAAAAAAAGTTATTTTTTGACGGACTGCTCTCACTGGTTCCCTGCAATGCCAAAAGGTTTTTGGGGACCCTTCAGCATTTTTGGGCTTCAATTCATGTGTGTGTGTGTGTGTGTGTGTGTGTGTGTGTGTGTGTGCTTGTTTAAAGCTGGTCACACACTTTTACACTTTGGGCTCACCTGCTTTGAAATGTGGCCCTTGGAGGCTTGAGCATGGGGCAATGTAGCCCACAAATGTTAAGCCTCCCCTGCTCTACAAAACTCCCAAGGTTTGAGGGAGGAGGGTTGGGAAGAGGAGGAGAAAAGGGGGGATGAAAAGGAAACAAAAGCCTTCCCTAGATGACCCTTGGGTTCCCTTTCCAACTCTACAGTTCTATGATTCCAGAGAGAGACTCACTGGGCTCCAAGTATCCCTCACAGGGCTCAGCGCAAAGCCATGGCTTACAATACTGGCTGTCACTGAGCTTGGGGATAAAGGAGAAATGGAGGGTGACCTGCCCGTTGTTTGTGATCTGGAACCTCTCCTTCTGCAGCTGCCGGAACTTCACATTCTCAAATGAAAACTGCAGAGCAAAATGGGGGGAGGGGGGGAAAGAGAGTGCTTGCCTTCAGCAGATGGTAAGGAAACGTGCTCCAGGGGGAACTTTGTCCTTGGCCCCGGGCTCTCATTTAGGGGACTGCACATGCAACAGGTCCAAACGCCACCTCACAGTGGCCTCATTTGTTCTTGAGTGTCCATGTGGGGCTCTCCAGATATTGCTGCACTTGCTGTGGGATGTGAAACACAAGAGCAGTCAAGTACAACATTCCTAGAGTGAACATGTTTAGACATGGGGAGGGATGTTTGTCCAGTCAGCAGGTAAACTTCCTGTTTCCCTCTGGGCTGGGACAGACTTCCTCTACATGTGACTAGAGGTGGGTGTGGTCTCACCTGTGCAGGCAATGATAAAAGCACAGGGCAGGGCAGCCATCTCTCTCTTCCTTCTTTCTTTCACCACATGCATCGAAGAAGCAACATCTACTGAGTCAAAGAAGCCCTCTTGGCTCCCAGCCAAGAGGGCTTCTTTGACCCAGTAGATGTTGCTTCTTCGATGCATGTGGCTCCCAGCCAAGAGAGGACAAAGGGACTGTCTTCTTAAGAGATAGATTCCAAGTATATGTTACTTCATTAAGCTAAGTCTGCCTTCTGGGATCTGATTGTGAACAGAATGTGAGTAAACTCTTTTTATACTTTTGTAAAAGACTGTGTCATCTCTTCTATTTTATGAGGAAATATGGGGAAATTACCAGAATAGTTATTACAGAGGCTTTAGCAAGCCTGAGCAAACGCTGCCGTTGCAAACTTAAAATAAAGGGGAATGTTTTACTCTGCTGAAATTGGGGAACTTGTTAACACAAGTTAGATAAGGATATAATCAGACAATATATCCTCTCCTCATCCCTGAACGTTCCCACACTTGCAACTTCCCATTGCCACTGGCCATGTTGGCTGGGGATGATGGGAGTTGTAGTCCAGCATCTGGAGGGCACCACACTGGCTACCCCTGGAGTATTTGCCTGTGAGGAAGAGGAAGAGGCTGCAGCTCAGTGGAAGGGCATCTGCCTTGCATGCAGAGGTCCCATGTTCTATCCCCAGCATCTCCAGGTAGGGCTGGGAGAGATCCCCCGGAAATCCTGGGGAACCACTCGGAGACAGTATAAACAAGACTGAGCTAGATGGGCCAAGGGCCTGACATGCTATAAAGCAGGCTTCTTTCCCCCCTGATCTTTTTGCAGCAAACCCTCTTTAAGGGGCTGGAGAGGATCCTATTCGTCTTTACCTCCCTCCAGGGAGGGAAGGAATTCGTTCTCCATCCTGTCCATCAACTGAACAATATCCTCAAACACTTTCTGGTACCGTCGGTCATCCACAACCTTCACCTATTGGGGGGGGGGGGACAGAGCACATTTGTTGGGGCTATGGACTAAAGGGGGGGCATGAGTTAAGAGCAGAAAGGCCTGATGCACCCCCCTGTTCCCAGCCCTGAAAGAGGCAAGTACTGTAACTCTGAGAGCTTCCCCAGGATGGCAGCGGCTGTGACTTCCAGACCCAATGGGCTGAAGCCAAATGCTCCAAGCCAAGTACCACAGAAGCTCCATTGCATGAATGGAGCCAACGGTTAAGGTATACAGTTCAGTCCATGTGGTCTGCCATGCCTGCAGGAGCAGCATGTACTCAGAACAGTGGAGAATGGAAGCCTAGGGATTTAACAGAGCCAAAACCTGCCCACTCCTTGCACCGGAAGTCATTTGCCAAGGAGGAGCTCTGTGGAAAGGGGCCTGGTTGTTGGTCAGGGCCTGCCCAGATTCGAGGAGGTGCCACATAGCAGGCAACTAAAAACCCTGAATAGACGATAGCCCTGGCCAGGGCAGGTGTTACCCCTGTGAGGAAGAGGGAGCTGACGGGCTTGTGGTCGCTCCTTTTCAATTCCATGTGGCTTCGGTAGCTGAGCTGATTCATGCTGCCTCCTCTCCAGAGGATTGGATCACACCATGCTGGCACACGGCACTTCCCACTGCAAGGAGGCAGGAGAGACAACAGGACTGTTCGACTGGCTGAGGCAACACACAAGGCTCACACAGTCAAACTTTGGCTCCACACACGGCCTGTGATCTTGACCACGGTCAACAGCTGGAGATGTGTGCAGGCATTTTGCCTCATGGAGAGAGTTGTTAGGAAATCAAAAGCTGCCTTCTACCAGGTCAGAATGAATTTCTGACCTACCCCAGTTTTGATTCCTACATTGCAGGGGGTTGGACTAGATGAGCCTCATGATCCCTTCCAACCCCACAAATAATTAATTAAGTCTACTCTGGCTGGCAGCAGCTCTCTGTGGCCCAATCCTTTTTCAGGTGGAGGTGCCTTTCAACTTGAGACTCTGCATACAAAGCATATGGCACACCACCAAATTATGATCCTTCCCAAAAGCAATGGGCCCCGTTATTCTTCTTTTTTTTTTAAAAAAAAAAATGATATTTATTGAAATTTTGCAGACAATAAAAGGTTACAAAATTAAAAATAAGAAATAAAAAGAATAACAATAATAAAAGAAAAAGAGATACAAAAATACAAAGACAAAATACATAGAAAGTAAAAAAAAAGTTAAAAAGAAATCAATATTTTCATGTCTTATATTTCATTTACTTGTTTCCTGACCTCCTCACACACCCCTTTTTTGTATTCCAGTTCACATGGTTAATTCAGCAAATCCTTACCCTCTATCATTTATCTTCACTCAATATATTAACCTATTATAACTATATATTTTCAACCATTGTCAATCCGTATTTACATATTCTTGTTAATCTTTTTACCAATACCGCTTATTTTCAATCCAACATCCCTTTAACATTCATTGATTTTACAATATTTCTGCAAGTAGTCTTTAAATTTCTTCCAGTCTTCTTCCACCACCTCTTCTCCCTGATCTCGGATTCTGCCAGTCATTTCTGCCAGTTCCATGTAGTCCATCACCTTCATCTGCCATTCTTCCAGTGTGGGTAAATCTTGTGTCTTCCAATACTTTGCAATCAATATTCTTGCTGCTGTTGTTGCATACATAAAAAAAGTTCTGTCCTTCTTTGGCACCAATTGGCCGACCATGCCCAAGAGGAAGGCCTCTGGTTTCTTCAGGAAGGTATATTTAAATACCTTTTTCATTTCATTATAGATCATCTCCCAGAAAGCCTTAATCTTTGGGCACGTCCACCAAAGGTGAAAGAATGTACCTTCAGTTTCTTTACATTTCCAACATTTATTATTGGGCAAATGATAGATTTTTGCAAGCTTGACTGGTGTCATGTACCACCTATATATCATTTTCATAATATTCTCTCTTAAGGCATTACATGCCGTAAATTTCATACCAGTGGTCCACAACTGTTCCCAGTCAGCAAACATAATGTTATGCCCAACATCTTGTGCCCATTTAATCATAGCAGATTTAACCGTTTCATCCTGAGTGTTCCATTTTAACAGCAAGTTATACATTCTTGAAAGTATCTTAGGGAAAAAGAGGGGTCCTTCTACCACATGTGGTGGGAATGCAAAAAGGCAAAAGGTTTTTGGGAAAGTGTATATAATGAAATGAAGAAAAATTTAAGGTATACATTTGGAAAAAAAACCGAGGCTTTCCTGTTAGGAATATTAGGAAGGGAGATAAAGAGTAACGATTGTAAATTGTTTCAATATGCAACGACTGCAGCAAGAGTCCTCCTGGCCCAAAACTGGAAACAACAGAAAATACCGACAGTTGAGGAATGGAGAATGAAATTGTTAGATTACGCGGAGTTGGATAGATTGACGGGGAAAATTAGATACTTAAGAGACCAAAGGTTCATTGAGGACTGGGGGAAATTTGTGGAATATCTGGAAAATATAAGTGAAGGACAGATAACACTAGTGGGATTTAAAAGAGCACTGTGAAAAATGTAGGAGTATTGTCTAAAGAGAAATGGAAGTAAGGAGTCAAATAATGTCAATATAAAGTATGAAATGCGTAATTTAAAAAATGACTACGGATGATTTGTGGAGAAGCTGAAGGAAGTCCTAAAGAAAGTAATTTGTGATAATAAGATGTAGAATTTTATTTCTGTTTTGTTTTGATGTAAATTAATAAAAAATATGTTTGGGGGAAAAAAGAAAGTATCTTAGTTTTGGGATCTAACAATTCTGTTTCCAACTTTGATTTTTCCACCTGGAAGCCAATTTTTTTATCCAAATTATATACCTCTCTTATTTGGTAACTATCTTTTAGTTTCTCAAAGCTCTGCAATTTCAATTTGTCTCCTTCTTGCTCCAAAATCTCCCAATATTTTGGCCATTTGGCCTCCATATTGGGCCTTTTCTGGGCCTTTGCCTCCATTGGTGACAACCACCTTGGGGTTTTATTTTCAAGTAAGTCTTTATACCTTGTCCAGACATTAAACAGTGCTTTCCTGACAATATAGTTTTTAAATGCTTTATGCGCTTCAACCTTGCCGTACCACAAGTATGCATGCCACCCAAAAACATTATTGAAGCCTTCTAAGTCCAAAATGTCTGTGTTCTCAAGAATCAGCCAATCTTTCAACCAGCAGGAAGCTGCTGATTCATAATAGAGTTTAAGGTCTGGCAGGGCAAATCCCCCTCTTTCTTTTGCATCAGTTAGTATTTTAAATTTTATTCTGGGCTTCTTGCCCTGCCAGACAAATCTAGAAATGTCTCTCTGCCACTTCTTGAAACAGTCCATCTTGTCTAAAATCTGTAATGATTGGAACAGAAACAACATTCTTGGCAATACATTCATCTTTATAACAGCAATTCGACCCAACAAGGAAAGCTTCAGATTTGACCATATTTCTAAATCCTTTTTGACCTCCGACCAACATTTTTCATAATTGTCTTTAAATAAGTTCCCATTTTTAGCTGTCATATTAATCCCCAAGTATTTCACCTTCTTAACCACTGTTAAACCTGTCTCATTCTGAAATCTCTCTTTCTCAGTCGTTGTTAAATTTTTCTCAAGGACTTTAGTTTTTAACTTATTCAACTTAAATCCTGCCACATGACCAAACTCTTGAATCAGTTCTAATACTCTTTTAGTACTAGATTCTGGCTCCTGTAATGTCAATACTAAGTCATCTGCAAAGGCTTTCAGTTTGTATTGTTTAGCTCCGACCATTATACCTTTAATCAAATGGTCCCTTCTAATCATATTTAGCAGAACCTCCAGGACCGAAATAAAAAGTAATGGGGAAATTGGGCAGCCTTGTCATGTCCCTTTCTCTATCTTAAATTCCTCTGTCACCACATTGTTAACTATTAGTTTAGCCTTTTGTTCTGAATAAATTGCACTTATACCATTTTCAAACTCTTGACCGACCCCCATCCCCTGAAGATTTTTCTTCATAAAGCTCCAAGAAATATTATCAAAGGCTTTCTCGGCGTCCACAAAGATTAAAACTGCTTTAGTGTTAATGTCCTCTTGCAACTTCTCCAAAATGTTAATTATATTCCTCGTGTTGTCAGACAAGTGTCTGCCTGGGAGAAAGCCAGCTTGGTCCTTGTGTATCTCTTCCCCTAGTACTTTTTTTAGCCTTTTAGCCAAAATGTCAGCAAATATTTTGTAATCCACATTTAACAGGGATATGGGTCGGTAGTTCTTAAGTTGTGTCTTTCCAGACTCAGTTTTCGGTATAAGTGTAATATATGCTTCTTTCCATGGGCCCCGTTATTCTTGTTCAGACACTATTTTTTCAGTGATCCAAGCTTCAAGAAATGTAAAAATACCCTTTCTGGCACCTGAAATGCTGCCCAAAGGAGCCTACCGTTTTCCGGCTTCGTCACTACATGTTCCGCCTGTCCTTTTGATTTCCCCAGTACCACAGCAAGAGAAATTAAACTAGCAGGCCTAGGTGGCTTCTTACAGTTGTCAATAACCACAATAATATGCAAAATCATGGATGATGAGGCTCAATGGCTACTAGCCATAATGGCCACAGAACATACTCCACCAACAAAAGCAGTATGGCTTGGAGGAGGGGAGCGTGCTGTTGCACTCAGGTCCTGTTTGTGGGCTCCCCAAGAGGCATCTCATTGGCCAATGTAAGGACAGGATGCTGGGCCAGATGGACCAATGGCCTGATCCAGCAGGGCTGCTCTCATGTTCTTATGCCCTGGCAGATTCATTTTGAGAGAGCACCAAGTCTAATTCCCAGACTTCCTTGACACAAACAGGATTCTCATTCAGCCTGCTGCACCTTTCAATGAACTGCAACATCGGTTATACACACCATGAAACAGAGGATGCTGGTTATCAGGACAAATGTGGGGAAAAGGCTGCTTGTGGGAAAGGAGCCAAAACAGAGACTTTGAGCAGGGATGGGTTGAGGAAGACAACATATCACAGCCTTGCATTTCACAACTCGCCTAGCAGCCTTTGGCAACCCGGAATTCCATGCAAGCAAAGTGAGCAGGCGAAGGAGAGCTGGATCTCTCTCTCCCTCCTTTGCTTGGTCTCCATTCTGGCTGCAGAGGAAAGGAAGTCCATCCAGCCCTCAACTCTATCCCTCCTCCACCAGCTTGCTTAGCAGAAAGCCATTTTTAAAATATATATATTTTTACTAGCCTGCTCAAGAGGATGGAAAGGCAGGACACTACTAGCTTCTCAGCAGACTAGGAAAAACAAACAAGCCTTGCAGAAGAATGATTTAGAGGACTTACTTACAAAGGCTCAACTATCAAGCAGGCGCTTACCTGGAGTCCCAGCGATCTGTTTTAGAGTCGAATTTGTACGTCGGGATGAACTTGATCTCTCCCTCTGTGAAATCAGCAAAAGCTGTCTTTTGGGTACGCTGAATGTTTAGCTAAAGCCAAAAAGAAATCGCTTATCAGCAGAGAAGCAAAAGACCCCCTGTTGCCTGACAATGGAGTCTATTAACAGCCACTATTGTGCTGGAAGACCAAGGGGAAGTACTAGTAGGTTAAAGTTAAAGGTAAAGGTAAAGGGACCCCTGACCATTAGGTCCAGTCGTGACCGACTCTGGGGTTGTGGTGCTCATCTCGCTTTATTGGCCGAGGGAGCCGGCGTACAGCTTCCGGGTCATGTGGCCAGCATGACTAAGCCACTTCTGGCGAACCAGAGCAGCACACAGAAACGGCGTTTACCTTCCCGCCGGAGCGGTACCTATTTATCTACTTGCACTTTGCCGTGCTTTCGAACTGCTAGGTTGGCAGGAGCAGGGACCGAGCAAGGGGAGCTCACTCAATCGCAGGGATTCGAACCGCCGACCTTCTGATCGGCAAGCCCTAGGCTCTGCGGTTTAACCCACAGTGCCACCCGCATCCCTACTAGTAGGTTAGCCAAGTGCAAAAAAAGGGGGTATACCTGCTGAAATCCTATCTTATACACAATTATTAAAGGTACAGGATGCTTGTGCATTTTTGCCCCATGTCATCGTAAATTACTTAGCTGCATCACACGACAGGAAAATCCTCTAACTCAGGAGTAGCAGACACGTGGCCCTCACAATGCTGCAGAACTACAATTCCCATCATCCCTGATTACTGGCCATGATGGCTGGAGCCAACAGGAACTGCAGCTCAATAACATCTGGCAGACCACAGTTTAGCCATACCTACAATATGCAATGTTATATGTACCAATAATCCATACAAACTGTTAACAACCACCAGAATACACCCCAACACTATGAACAACTGCAAAACCATCCTTTTGCATCCTACGTTGGCTCCTAGTATGTTTCTGAGCACAATTCTAAGTGTTGGGGCCGACCTTTAAAGCCGTAAATGGCCTCAGCCCTGAAAGAGTGTCTCCATCCCCATTGTTCAGCCCAGGCATCAGGATCCAGCACCGAGGGCCTTCTGGCGGTTTCCTCACTGTGAGAAGTGAAGTTACAGGGAACCAGGCAGAGGGCCTTCTGAGTAGTGGCACCTGCCCTGTGGGACACCCTCCCGTCAGATGTCAAGGAGATAAGTGTTGGGATACTGCCAGGGAGATAAAGTCCATCATGGCCCCAAGCCGTTTGCACGCAGTATCATCGATTAGCGACATGAGTTTCTAGAAAATAGCCCAACATCTAGAGCTCATGCACACTCTGTCAGCAGATAATGCACAGCCAAAAGTTGCACTCAGGAGAGCATTATTTACAAGCTTTATTCAGCGTTGATCAGAACAAAGAAAGACATGACTGCCTGCGTCAGTGTCTCCGACAGAGAGAGAAAATGAAAGCAATAGAAAACACAAACATCCTGTGAACAGGACATGCGCAGACTCTCTAACTCACAAAGCCTGCTCCCTTTTAAGGCGGAACGGAAATATCCTAACATCCTCCCCCTTTCCGTGTAACCTGTAGTACCTGTGGTTCAACCCAATTGCAACTTCTGTACAACCTTAAGTTGTTCTCTGTTAACAACCTTAGACAACAGATCAGCAGGAATTTCATTTCCTGGCATGTAGGACACCTGAATGAGTCCTTTCTGAATACACTCTCTTGCACGATGTAGCTTAATCTGCAAGTACTTGGTTCTTTGCTTGCAACTCTCTGAGTTCAGCAAAGCCAAACACGATCTATTGTCTTGATACACTTGTACAGGACATTTCACAGAAACTCTGATGTCCTTAAACAGTTGCATCAACCATTCACAATCCATGAGTGAAAATGACAGGGCATTGAGTTCTGCTTCACAGGACCTTAGGCTCACTGTTGTCTGCTTCTTGCACAACCAGTCAAACAGGCAGTGGTTGTACATGTAGCATACTCCAGAAGTGCTTGTACCAGCCGTGCTGTCACTTCCAAAACTTGCATCTGCAAAGATTTCAAGACCTCCAGTCTTCTGACTGGTGAACCTCAGCCTGTAGTGCAAAGTCCCTTTCAAATAGCGGGCTATGCGCTTCAGAGCTTTCCAATCCTGAACAGTAGGATTATTCGCATGTCTGCTAAGCAGGTTACAGCTTACAGCTATGTCAGGTCTTGAGCATCTAGCAATGAAATTCAATTTGCCTAGAATGCATCTGTACAGCGTTGTGTCAGAAAACGCTTCAGCAGTACTGTCTACCTGGTAACCTGTCACCATCGGTGTGTCTGCTGGGTTTGCATCAACCAAATTCAACCTGGTTAATACATCAGCAATTTTCTGTGTTTGGTGTACCAGAAAATTACCTGCTTGGTCTCTCTTCACCTGCAGAGAAAGATAGTTGGATACCTCACCAAGATCCTTCATGTCAAAGTGCTCCTTCAGCTGAGCTAGGGTGCTTTGATAAAAAGCCTGATTCTTCCAAAACATCAGAAGATCATCAACAAAACATAAACAATACAGTTTGTTTTGCCCCTCCTCCTTGACAAACACACACGGATCAGCTTTGCCCTGGTGAAAATCTAGAGAAAACAACGTCTCAGTGAGTTTCGTGTTCCAACACCTGGCACTCTGTTTGAGACCATATAAGGATTTCCGCAGTTTACAGACCATTCCCTTCTGTATCTGCATCCCGTCAGGTGGAAGCATAAACAGCTCCTCCCCCAAAATCCCGTACAAAAAAGCTGTATTAATGTCATGATGGGAAACATGCAGTTTCTCCTCCGCAGCGATCTGGAGCATCAGCCGAATGCTCTCATATTTGATGGTGGGTGAGTAGGTCTCATGGTAATCCTGTCCTGGTACCTGTGAAAAACCTCTGGCAACCAATCTGGCTTTTTGTCTGACAACCTTGCCATTCTGGTCTGTCTTGGCCTTGAAGACCCATTTGCTGCCAACCAGTCTCATCCCTGGGACTACCGGTACCAGTTCCCAAGTTTGGTTCCTGTTCAAGGAATCAACTTCAGTCTTCATGGCATTAAGCCAAGGCTCAGCATCTTTAGAGGTTAACTCCTGAACCTCTTTGAAGCTTGAAGGTTCCCACACCTTCTCTGAGCTACTAAGAACAGCAGTTGCTGTCTTAGCAAACTCATCAGCAAATCTCTTTGGAGGTCTGCCCTTGGTCGCTCTCTCAGATCTGCGTACTAGACGCAAGTGTTCTGGACTCATCTCCTCTTTCTTAGGAGAAAAGTGACCAATGGTGAACAGTGGTTCTTCCAATTCATTGTCAGACGCATCAGATGGTCTGACTGAGGCCTTTGCGCTCTTGTAGTCTGCTGTGTCATCACTGTCACTGACACCAGCAGCAGCGCCGCCCACTGAACTGGAATCCGAACTCTCATCATCATCATCCTCAGCAGCTTCCTCAGCTTTAGCTGCTTCCTTGACATCACCTTCATCCTCCTCTGGGTAACTCTGGAAAATTCCCACATTTTCCCCCCACTTAGGATTGTACTCAACACTCTTTGTGAACTTAATGGACTTAGAGTCAGTCATCCATACCCTGTATGCTCCTTTTTTGTACCCCATGAACAAACCATGTGCCCCACGCTTCCCAAGCTTGTTGCTTTGTGGGGTGTGTACCCACATGTCAGAACCAAAGATTCTCATGTGCTTGATGTTGCGTTTCTTACCAAACATCTTCTCATAGGGGGTACAACTAATAGGTGATGACAATCTGCGATTAAAAGTGTAAGCAAAATTTGACAGAGCCTCCCCCCAAAACTTATCAGGGAGATTGGCATCATGCAGCAAGGTTTTTATTCCTTGCAGCAACGTTTGATTTGCTCGCTCCGCAAGCCCATTCATCCATGGCGATCTAGGCGTTGACAAGTCATGCTGGATTCCCTTCTCAGTCAGGGAAGCCTCAAACTGCTGAGAAGTGTGAATTTGAAATCCCCCTCATGCATGCAGGAGCAGAGGGGGAGGAAGATTTATCTAATATACCTGCATGAAAAAGGAACTTTTTGGAATTACATCTGCTGTTCTTAAAACCCTGGGAACGGACTGTCTTGATAGGGAAGCCAAATAGAGGACTGTCACTTTGTTAAAGGAAACTCTTCTAAATTGATACTTAACTTAACTTAACTCTGTGAAAGATACAGAATTACTGGATCATAAGACTTTGGGGGAATTGTTACAACAGGAAACTTGGAATCTTTTTAAAGAGACATTTTGTTGCAAGTACTCTGGAGATTTCCCCCTCTAGAGGATTTGGTTAAAATAGCTGCAAATGGGACTGTAGAAGTTAAGCCATTGGAAACTTCCACTTGAAAACAACCTACAAGCGTGGGAACGACCTTGGCTGGTGTGAGAGTGTTATGGCATATGGAACTAGATTGGGGAAACAACAGAGGACTGACGCCTCACACCGGAGAAGGGCCTCGGTTTCTGGTACAGTAACAGCTGCAGCTGACCAGACAAAACCAAAAGCTATGTCTACCGATGCTGTAACGCAAGCTCTTTGTAAGATAAATGAATCTTTGGAACATTTGACTAAACAAGGTGAGGAATCCAGCAAACAATTGGCAGAATTTAGGAAACAACTGGCTGAGGTTGCAGCAAAGCTTGATTTGTTTTTTGTTTTTTTTAAAATATTTTTATTGCTTTTTTCAGGTACAGATGTAAAGTCAGATATATAGAAGAAATAACAGAAAAAAGAAAAAGAAAGAAAGAAATCCATCTTTCCAAGACATTTTTTCATAACCAACCGGACTTCCCCACATCTCCCTCACCCTGCATTCTTTACAATAAAAATATCAACAAATTGTTACCTTGTTTCATGTATTCCTTTGTACTTTCAAATAATTATATTTTGTGTTTAAAATACTTGTTGTCCATTTACTTTTACCTTAAAATAAATATGATATTTCTTTAAACTTTAGTCCTTTCATAATTATAACTTGGTTTCCCATATCACCGAATCTTATTGCTGAAGCTAGATTTTCCAAATCATGCAAATTCTTAACATTCATATAACTTATAATATTTTTGTAAATAGTCCTTAAATTTTTTCCAGTCCTCTTCCATTGTTTCTTCTCCCAAGTCTCGGATTCTGCCAGTCATTTCAGCCAGTTCCATATAGTCCATCAATTGCGTCTGCCACTCTTCCAGTGTGGGCAAATCTTGTGTCTTCCAATACTTTGCAATAAGTATTCTTGCTGCTGTGGTTGCATACATAAAAAAAGTTCTGTCCTTCTTTAATACCTTTTGGCCAACAATGCCCAAAAGGAAGGCCTCTGGTTTCTTGGGGAAGGTATACTTAAAAACCTTTTTTAACTCATTATATATCATTTCCCAGAAGGCCCTCACTTTTGGACAAGTCCACCAAAGGTGAAAGAATGTCCCTTCTGCCTCCTTACATTTCCAACATTTGTTATCAGACAGGTGATATATTTTTGCAAGCTTGACTGGGGTCATGTACCACCTATATATCATTTTCATAATTTTTTCCTTCAAGGCATTACATGCCGTAAATTTCATTCCAGTGGTCCATAACCTTTCTCAGTCCTCAAACATAATGTTATACCCAATGTCCTGCGCCCATTTTATCATGGCTGATTTGACTGTCTCATCCTGAGTATTCCATTTAAGCAGCAAGTTATACATTCTCGAAAGTACCTTAGTCTTTGGTTCAAGCAGTTCTGTCTCTAGCTTCGATTTTTCCACCTGGAATCCTACTTTTTTGTCCATTTTAAAAACCTCTTGAATTTGAGCATAATGTAACCAATCTCGCACCTTATTCTTTAATTTGTCCAGGCTCTGCAACCTCCAGTTGTCTCCAATTTTTTCTATTATCTCCCAATATTTCGGCCAACCGGCCTCCATATTGAGTCTTTTTCGGGCCTTAGCCTCTATTGGTGATAACCACCTCGGGGTCTTATTTTCTAATAAGTCCTTGTATTTAGTCCAGACAAAAAAAAAAATGCTTTTCTAACAATATGGTTTTTGAACATTTTGTGAACCTTTACCTTGTCGTACCACAAATATGCATGCCATCCGAAAGCATTATTGAACCCTTCCAGATCTAGGACATCAGCGTTTTCTAAAAGAAACCAATCTTTCATCCAGCAGAAAGCTGCAGCTTCATAATATAACCTTAAGTCCGGCAGGGCAAATCCCCCTCTTTCTTTTGCATCAGTTAGTATTTTAAATTTTATTCTGGGCTTTTTGCCCTGCCAGACAAACTTAGAGATATCTTTCTGCCACTTTCCGAAACATTCCACTCTGTCCACAATCTGTAGGGTTTGGAATAAAAACAACATCTTTGGCAATACATTCATTTTTACAGCTGCAATTCGACCCAACAAGGAAAGTTTTAATCTTGACCAAGTTTCTAAATCCTTTTTGATTTCTGACCAGCATTTTTCATAATTATCTTTAAATAAATTCAAATTTTTAGCAGACAAATTAACCCCTAGGTATTTCACTTTTTTAACCACATTTAACTCTGTCTCCTTCTGAAACCCATCTGTTTCTAAAGGTGTCAGATTTTTTCCCAAAACCTTGGTTTTTTGCTTATTCAACTTGAATCCCGCCACCCGACCAAACTCATAAATCAATTCTAAAACTCTTTTTGTACTAGATTCTGGCTCCTGTAGTGTTAAAACCAAATCATCTGACTTCCGGAGGCGGCGCGAAACAGGCAATGGCGGTCCTCTTTAGTCTCTAAAGAGGGGCTCCGCAGGAAAGGATCGTTCGCTACGGCACAGCGACGATCCACTAAGAAAAACCACGGGCAGAGTGAGCTCGTGGCCGTGGGACTCGGCGGGCACCTGGAGCGACCCCCAAAATGAAGAAGGGACCCCGTAAGGGGTTCCGGAAGCGCGGAGGGGAAGCGGTGCTGTGAGTTCATCGCTCTTTCTGCGGGAGCGAAGCCGCGCGGCTGCTGCTGATGAGCGCCGACCTTTCTTCCTTAACCATTGGATCCTAAATTATCTACTCGTGAGTAAGAATTACTCTACTTTGGAACTACAAATTTTAAATTTGGCTGAAAGCGGGAGACGAAAAAAAGGAAGTCCGTCTTCCGGCAAGGCTTACAGATCAAAGGCAAAGGATCTGACAAGCTGGAAGCAGTAGAAAGGGATTATAAAACTGGAAGTTTCATGCGTCTGATAGAACTGGAGGTTGAAATGAAAGGCAAGTTTTCTTCTTTCTTTATTTTACTGTGTGGATGCAAATTGGGAACCTTCTCCTTTTGTGGACTTTAAAGTTTAAAACCCAGCCTCGGGATGGCGGGGGAAAAGAGTGCTTTCTGCGGATACAATTTATAAAGCGGAAATAGATACATAGAGGCAATACTGGAAGATACAATCAAGTAACTGTATCTTGCACCTTTGGATGTGATTCTGTGGCAATTTTGTAAGGGCTCTGCTAGTGGAAAAAAGTTTTAAGGACTTTTGTCAAACTATTCAGTTGCAGGAACTTTAATGGCGACTAAAACTTTCTTCCTTCTTTCATGAACTGTAACAGTACTCCCTCTAGTGGAGATTGGGATTTACAAATTCCTGGGAACTAACTTTGTTTTGACTCTCTGCTGGTGTTATCTACATTGAGGACTGTTCTTCCCATGGAACATTTGACAATTTGACCTTGACTCATAGACAGGTGTGGAATGAGTGGCCCCCCGAAAACAAGAGCTGCAAAAGCGAAAGCAGTGAAAGGCCAACTTGTGCAAACAACTTTGACTTCTCAGTCACGCAGATCATCAGTTCCTGCTGTATTAAAGGGAATTGAACCTCCAACAACAGCTGAATTGAGGGGAACTGAACCTTCAACAACAGCTGAATTAAAGGAAGCTGAACAGCTGTCAACAGAGGATATGGCTGCAGGGGGATCTGATACACTTCTAAAGGAAATGTTACAACAATTTGCAATTTTAAATAAGAAGGTTGACGACCAAACAGCAAAAATTGACCTAGCCACATCCTCTATTACAAAACTATCTGAACAAGTGGCACAGCACTCACAAGCAATTGGGAATTTAAAAGACGCTACGTCTGAGAACCGGAAATTGGCCGAAACTGCGAATGAAAAAGCTGACCAAGCAATTCAAAAAGTGGATGAATTGAAAGGAGAGGTAAGGCCACTACACAAGCACATTGGTGACCAGCAGGCCTACCTGTCTATGGTGGAATTGAGAAATCGAGAAAATAATTTGAGATTACGCTCTATCCCAGAGCTTGAGAAAGAAGACTTGACCGGCTACTTGACAGCAGAATTCTCCAAATTCTGGGGTATAAAGGAAGACGAAGACTTTAAAATAACAACTGCATTCAGATTGGGAAGAGTTGCTAGGAAGGACAGACCCAGAGACTGCTTGATTATCCTAAGGACTAAACAGGAGAGAGACAAAATACTTGACCTTCATTTTAATAAGTCACTTGAGATCCAGGACAGAAGAGCGGAAATTTATAAGGATATACCCAAACAATTACTGGATCTCAGATCTATTTACACTGACCTAGCAAGACTTTTGAGAAGTAACGGGATACCCTACAGGTGGGAGTTTCCACAAGGCCTATCATTTAACTACAAAGGAAAGAAGGTTAGAATTAAAACAAAAGAGGACAATCAGAAGTTCCTGCAGGACCACGGAGAGGATCTTCAGAAGGGAACAGCAGTCCCCTGGCCTCCGCCACAGCCTGGAGTAGAACCAACACCATCTCCCTCGGACCCGGACAAAAAAGAGGACACCCCATAAAGAGCAACAACAGATTGATACAGGATGTCTCTGCAGCTGTATAGTTGGAACATTAATGGGGCAAATTCCCCGGAAAAACGAAAAAAGAATTTTCCATATTTTGAAAAAGGAACATCTGGATATAATTTGTCTGCAAGAAACGCATGTGACTAGGCTCCACAGGAAAGTATTAATCAACAAAAGACTAGGCCAAGAATTTATTTCATCAGATAAAGTAAAAAAGAGAGGCGTGGTGATCTACGCAAAGGAGAACCTAGCACCGAAATTTTTGTTTAAAGATGAACAGGGAAGAATCCTGGCAATTGAAATACAAACTCAAGGAGAAAAAGTTTTGATATTAGGAATTTATGCACCAAATGAGGGGAAATCAGAATTTTATAAGAAGCTACATGAGACATTATTGGACTATCTGGACTATTCGAACATCATTATGATGGGAGATATGAATGTGGTGGTCTCTACCTTGATGGATAAGTCACAAAACCAAAATTTAACCAAGGATGGCAGACTACCGAAAACCTTTTTTGAACTGGCAGACAATATGGATTTGATTGATATTTGGCGGACAAGGAACCCCCTAGGTAGAGAGGGAACTTTCTTTTCTGAGGCCCACTTGTCATGGACAAGAATCGACCAAATTTGGACAACTAGAGGGCTGGCACCAAAGACTATAAGAGTGGAAATCTGCCCAAAGACTTGCTCCGACCATAACGCCCTGAAAATGGAGGTGAGACTTACTCCAGCCGGCTCCTTCAGATGGAAAATGAATGACAGCCTGTTTAAAGATCAAGAGATTGTAAAGAAGGCCCAAAAAACTTTAAAAGACTACTTTGAAATCAACTTGAACACTTCAGTGGAAAAAAGAACAATCTGGGACGCGAGTAAAGCTGTAATGAGGGGGTTTCTGATACAACAAAACACAATTAAGAAAAAACTCTGGAATGGGAAAAAGGATAAAATATTAGAGAAGATAAGAGATGGAGAGAAAAGATTGAGATCTAAACCAAAATCTAAAGAGATCTTGCGAGAAATTAAATTCCATCAGGCACAATATCTGAAATTGATAAATCAAGAAGTGGAATGGAAAATTAAACAAATGAGACAAAGATCTTTTGAGTCAGCAAATAAATGTGGGAAACTGCTGGCATGGCAGTTGAAAAAAAGACAGAAACTAAATTATGTTACCAATCTAGAGGTGGAAGGGAAGAATATTCAGAAACCAGGTGAAATTAGAAAGTGTTTCCAGAAATACTTTAAAAAGTTGTACACACAAGGGCCGGAGGAAGTGTCTGAGATGGAACGATTTTTGAAACTCAACGGCTTACCAGAATTATCTCAGGAGAAGAAATCAATCTTGAACTGTAAAATAACACAACAGGAAATTGAGGATGCCATTCAGAATATGCAGCTGGGCAAATCTCCAGGCCCAGATGGGCTGACCTCCAAGTACTATAAGACACTAAAAGACTACTTGATTCAACCACTAATGGAGGTTTGCAATCAGATTATGGGGGGAGGAAGGGCACCGGAAACGTGGAAAGAAGCCTTCATCACATTGATACCTAAAGTGGAAACTGAAAAGACTCAACTTAGGAACTACCGTCCCATCTCACTCCTAAATGTGGATTACAAAATATTTGCAGACATTTTGGCAAGTAGATTGAAAAAGGTTTTAAATGAAGTAATTCATAAGGACCAAGCAGGCTTTCTCCCTGGTAGGCATTTGTCTGACAATACTAGGAATATTATAGATATTCTGGAACTTTTGCAAACAAATATTAACACTAAAGCAGTGTTAATTTTTATTGATGCAGAGAAGGCCTTTGACAATATTTCCTGGAAATTTATGAAGAAAAATTTGGAAGGGATGGGAGTGGGACGGGGGTTTGAAAATGGCATAGAAGCAATTTATTCAGAACAAAAAGCTAAGTTGATAGTGAACAATGTGGTGACAGAGGAGTTCCATATTGAAAAAGGAACACGCCAGGGGTGCCCCTTATCCCCCCTATTATTTATATCAGTCCTGGAGGTTCTGCTGAACATGATTAGGAGGGACCGGCAAATACAGGGGATCACGGTCGGAGTGAAACAATATAAACTGAAAGCATTTGCAGATGACTTAGTTTTAACACTACAGGAGCCAGAATCTAGTACAAAAAGAGTTTTGGAACTGATACAAGAATTTGGTCGGGTGGCAGGATTTAAGTTGAACAAACAAAAAACTAAAGTTTTGGGGAAAAAACTTGACGCCTTTAGAAACAGAGGGGTTTCAGAAGGAAACAGAGTTAACTGTGGTTAAGAAAGTGAAATACCTGGGGGTAAACTTGACGCCTAAAAATTTGAATTTGTTTAAAGACAATTATGAGAAATGTTGGTCAGAAGTTAAGAAAGATTTAGAAACTTGGTCGAGACTGAAGCTTTCCTTGCTGGGCCGAATTGCTGCTGTAAAGATGAATGTTTTGCCAAAAATGTTGTTTTTATTTCAAACCTTGCAGGTCGTGGACAGAGTGGAATGTTTTGGAAAGTGGCAGAGGGACATCTCAAAGTTTGTCTGGCAGGGCAAAAAGCCCCGAATAAAGTTTAAAATACTAACTGATGCAAAAGAAAGAGGGGGGTTTGCCCTTCCAGACTTAAGGTTATACTACGAAGCGGCAGCCTTCTGCTGGTTGAAAGACTGGTTCTTATTAGAGAATACAGATGTCCTAGACCTGGAAGGTTTTAACAACTCGTTAGGATGGCATGCGTATTTGTGGTACGGCAAGGCAAAGACACATGGAATGTTTAAAAACCATATTGTCAGGAAAGCAATTTTTATGGTCTGGATGAAATACAAAGACTTACTTGAAAGTAAGACTCCGAGGTGGTTATCACCAGTGGAGGCTAAGGCGTGGAAAAAACCCAATATGGAGGCCGGCTGGCCGAAATATTGGGAATTAATAGAAAAAATTGGAGACAATTGGAGGTTGCAGAGCTTTGAAAAATTAAAGGATAAGCTGCAAGATTGGTTTCATTATGCCCAAATTAATGAGGTTGTTAAGTTGGACAAAAAAACAGGATTCCAGGTGGAAAAATCGAAACTCGAGACAGAGTTGTTAGAACCAAAAACCAAGGTATTATCGAGAATGTATAACTTGCTGCTTAAATGGAATACACAGGATGAGACAGTTAAATCAGCCATGATAAAGTGGGCTCAAGACATTGGGTACAATATCATGTTTGAAGACTGGGAAAGGTTATGGACCACCGGTATGAAATTTACGGCATGTAATGCCTTGAAAGAAAACATTATGAAAATGATATACAGGTGGTACATGACCCCAGTCAAGCTTGCTAAGATATACCATTTGTCTGATAACAAGTGTTGGAAGTGCAAGGAGGCTGAAGGAACATTCTTTCACCTTTGGTGGACCTGTCCAAGAGTGAAGGCCTTCTGGGAAATGATTTATAACGAGTTAAAAAAGGTGTTTAAGTACACCTTTCCTAAGAAACCGGAGGCCTTCCTCTTGGGCATTATGGGCCAAAAGGTGCTAAAGAAGGATAGAACGTTTTTTATGTATGCTATCACAGCAGCAAGAATTCTTATCGCCAAATATTGGAAGACTCAAGATTTGCCCACACTGGAAGAGTGGCAAACGCAACTGATTGACTACATGGAGTTGGCCGAGATGACCGCCAGAATCCGAGATCTGGGAGAGGAAGCAATGGAGGAGGATTGGAAAAAATTCAAGGACTATTTCATAAGTTATATGAACTATAAAATGCCGCATGACCTGAAATGTTAGCCCCAGCAATGAGAGTGGAATATATATGAAATTGGATAATATTATTGAAAGAATCAAAGTTTAAATGGTTAAAAATGATATTATGTTTTGCTTTCAGAGTAAATGGATAATAAGGGATTTAAACTTAAACTGCAATTGAAAGTATAAAAGAAACACATGAAACAAGGTTATAATTTGCTGATAAATTTATTGTAAAGAATGCATTGTGCGGGAGATGTGGGGAAGTTCGATAGAAAGTTGAAATAAGTTGTTGAAAGGTTATGATTCTTTTTATCTTCTTTTCTTGTCCTTTTTTTTCTTTCTTTTTTCTGTCTGTAATTGGAAAAAATGCAATAAAAACCATTAAAAAAAAACAAAACCAAATCATCTGCAAAAGCTTTCAATTTATATTGTTTCACTCCGACCTGTATTCCTTGCACCAACCGGTCCTCCCTAATCATATTCAAAAGTACCTCCAGGACTGAGATAAATAACAGAGGGGATAGGGCGCACCCCTGTCGTGTTCCTTTTTCAATTTTGAACTCTTCTGTCACCACATTGTTCACTATCAGTTTAGCTTTTTGCTCTGAATAGATTGCTTCTATACTATTTTGAAACCCCCGTCCCACTCCCATCCCTTCCAAATTTTTCTTCATGAACTTCCAAGAAGTTCAAGTTTTATTGCGGCCAAAGCCAGTGACACTAAACACCACAAGATCAGACAACAAGAAATCAACAACAATCTCAGGGGGAAAAAAGGTTACACAAGGGAACTTCGGAGTGTGCCATTCAACAGAAGAGATTTACGCTTCCTAATTACTAAAGTGCAAAATTTAGCCACCTCATATGATATTGAGCTTGAGGAATCTTCCAGGAGGTATTTCAGGGGAGGATTCCAAATAATATTGAAGGGGTATAAATTTTGATAGAAGCGGTAAAATAAGTTGAACTCGTTCTTCACTATATATTCGCAAAATAAAAGAATGTGTGTGACAGATTCTACCTTATTAGACGTACAAGAGCAGAGACGCGCATGCATTGGAACCCGCGTGAATTTGCCGTACAGCACTGCTGAGGGCATTGTCTCAAAGCGGGCTCTAGAGAAAGCCCATCTATAGGCTTCGTTAGTGATGTTAGTTAAGTAAGGGGCAGCTGCAAAATTAGGCCAAGCTTTTAAACATCTATACGTCTCTGGGAGTAGGGCGCCTTCTTGTTGTAATTCGATATCATAAAGTCTCCGAGTGATAATAGCTTTTGCCTTGTTCAGAGTTCCACTAAAAAGATTTTCAGGGTTTAGGCCAATTTGTTTGATCTTGTTAGTTATTTGCATAAGCCAAGGAGGATAGGGAACTGCGGCCAGGAAGCAAGGTAATAGACCCTTAGGATTGTAATGGATTTTCAGCCAGAGGGATATTGCTTGTTCCCAGACTTTTAATTCCACTCTGGGCAGTCCTGCCTCTTGCCTTAAGACTGCATTAGGTGTACACTTAGGGGTAGCAAATAATGATCTTAAGAATTTAGATTGTACTGTTTCAAGGGTCTTAAGGTTGGCAGAGGGGCTAATTTGAGAGCCATATAGGAGTTGGGCTAAAGATTTTGCCTGAAAGACTGTTAGGGCCATCAGGAGGAAGCCAGCTCCTTTCCTTCTGAATAATCTAAGGATAGCATTTGCACTTCTTTCTGCTGATACAGCTGATGTGGTCAAGTGTGTTGACAATTTGGCATTATAAGAGAAAGTAATGCCTAAGTATTGGAAGGTCTTAGCCTGTTCAATGGCGTTTCCATTTACGCTCCAATTATCTTTCCTGAAGGAGCGGTTAAAATGTACAATTTTGGTTTTGGCAAAGTTAATTGTTAACAGTTCAGTGTTACATTGGTCACTAAACTTTCTTAAGGCACGTTTCAGACCCACTTTGGTTTGAGAGAGAAGAACAGCGTCATCCGCATACATTAAAATTGGTACTTTTCTGCCGTTAGAGAACACAGGGGGGTGGGTTTCAATTTCACGGCAGCATGTGACCAGGGAGTTAACATAGATGTTAAATAGGAATGGGGCTAATAGGCATCCTTGTCTAACTCCTCTTTGGACTGGGATTTCTCTAGAGAGTCTGCCGTCCTGTGCAAGTCTTATCTGGAGGGTATTGTTCTCATGAAGCTTAATCATCAGAAGTAATAACCTTCTGTTAATACCCATATTGGCCAATTTGGCCCAGAGCCTACTCCTGGATACAGAATCAAATGCTGCCTTTAGGTCCACAAAGGCCGCATATAATGACTTTTTCCAATGTTTCGCATACTTATAGACAAAGTAATCTAACACTAAGCAGTGATCAATGGTGGAACGTCCGGATGAAAACCCTGCTTGTTCAATTTCTAGCAAGTTATTATGATCTAACCATTCACATAATTTTAGGCATAGATGTTTTGTATAAAGTTTACAGATCACATTCAGGAGACTAATTGGTCTATAATTAGATGGATCAGAGGGGTTGCCTTTTTTAAATATGGGAACAATTATAGCTAGTCCCCAATCTTTAGGGATTTCAGTTGTCTTATCTATATATGAAAATAGATTTGCAAGGACCGGGGCCCACCAGTTTATTTGCGCTTTCAGAAGTTCAGCGACAATGAAATCACTTCCTGGGGCTTTGCCAGATTTCATTTGTAGAATTAGCGAAGTGATTTCAGTTTCAGATGTTGGGGGCCATGGTGTATCATTATCTAAGGGGATGTTAAGCGGCGCAGAAGGACGATGTTCCCTAAACAGCACTTTATAGTGCTCTTCCCATGAATTTGCAGGAATTATTGTGCCCTCATTAGGAGCTTTGGTTTGACTGGAGATAATTTTCCAGAAGTTGGAATTGTCTTTTTCTATTGACGCTTTTATGAGGGCCTGCCAGATGAGAGAGTCTGCGGTTCTTTTTTTGGTTTTTAATAACTCTTTGTAGTTCTTTTTTTTAAGTTGTAACTCTAATTTAGTGATAGGGTTAGGATTTTGCTGGAAGACCTTAAAGCATTCCCTGAGTATAAGTTTTGCCTGAGTGCATTCGTGGTCAAACCATTTTTTGTTGGTAGGGGAGTCATTTTGGTTAGATCTTCTGGGTCTTGACAATAACGGTTGGAGTTTTTGGATTAATGTGTTATAATGGTCAATTGGGGAGGTCTCTTCAATGTCGTTGGAAGTGAGATCAGCCCAGAGGAGTTGACCTTCCATTGATTGTGTCCAAATACCAAAATTGTTATTAACATAAGGGGACCATTTAATTCTGGATCTGCCTATTTGTTGTAAAGCACTAGGATCAGGAGTCTGCGGGGCAAGCCCACATCTAGAGGGTTCCCAAAATTCAGTCCTTTTAAGATTTAGGGGTAAATGGTCACTTTCGGTTCTTATATCTACAGTAAATTCAATATATTCATCGAAGAGTTCTTGGGAGACAAGGATGTAGTCAATAACAGAATGCCTTAAGCCTGACCAGTAAGTAAATTGGCCAGGGCAGTCTCCCGAGGAGAGGCCGTTTAAAATAACAAGGTTTAATCTAAGTGCCATTTAAAAAAGACATGTACCAGCAAAATTGGTAACTGGGTCAAGTGAGTGACGCCTGAATAGGGGCCAATGTTCATCATTAGCATTTAGGGGACCCATTCCACTTTCCTTGATTAACTGTTCGTCTGAGTGGCCTAGCCTTGCATTAAAATCCCCACCAATAATTAAGGAGGCAGAGGGAAACTTATTTGAGACAAGGAGAATGCAGTCTTCCAGTTCGTTCCAGATGTTTTTAAGAAACGTTGTCAAAGGCCTTCTCTGCGTCAATAAAGATTAGCACTGCTTTCGTGTTGATATTGGTTTGCAAAAGCTCCAAAATGTCAATAATATTCCTGGTGTTGTCAAACAAATGTCTACCTGGGAGAAAGCCTGCCTGGTCTTTATGAATTACTTCATTTAGCACTTTTTTAAGTCTACTTGCCAAAATATCTGCAAAAATTTTGTAATCCACATTAAGGAGTGAGATGGGACGGTAGTTCTTAAGTTGAGTCTTTTCAGATTCCAGTTTAGGTATCAATGTGATGAAAGCTTCTTTCCACGATTCCGGTGCCTTCCTCCCCTCCATAATCTGGTTACATACCTCCATTAGTGGTTGTATCAGAAAGTCTTTCAGTATCTTGTAGTACTTGGAGGTGAGACCATCTGGGCCTGGAGATTTACCTAGTTGCATATTCTGAATGGCACCCTCAATTTCTTGTTGTGTTATTCTATAATTCAGGATTGTTCTCTTCTCCTGAGGTAGTTTTGGAAGTCCATTAACTTTTAAAAATTGGTCTATCTCAGTCTCTTCCTGCGGCCCTTGCGTAAAAAGTTTTTTGGAAAATCTTTGGAAACACTTTCTAATTTCTTCTGGTTTCTGAATGTTTCTCCCTTCAACCTCCAGATTGGTAACAAAGTTCAATTTTTGTCTCTTTTTCAACTGCCATGCTAGCAGTTTTCCACACTTGTTCGCCGATTCAAATGATCTTTGTTTCATTTGTTTAATTTTCCATTCCACTTCTTGATTTATCAATTTTGCATATTGTGCTTGATGGAACTTAATTTCTCTCAGAACTTCTTTTGATTTTGGTTTTAGTCTCAATTTTTTCTCTCCATCTCTTATCTTCTCCAATATCTTGTCCTTTTTTCCATTCCAGAGTTTTTTCTTGATCGTATTCTGTTGTATCAGAAACCCTCTCATAACTGCTTTACTTGCATCCCAGATTGTTCTCTTTTCCACCGAGGTGTTCAAATTTATTTCAAAATAGTCTTTTAAAGTTTTTTGGGCCTTCTTCACAATCTCCTGATCTCTTAGTAGGGTGTCATTCATTTTCCATCTGAAGGAACCGATTGGAGTGAGTCTCAATTCCACTTTCATGGCATTATGGTCGGAGCAAGTTTTTGGGCAGATTTCCACTTTTCTAGTCTTAAGTGCCAGCCCTCTAGTTGTCCATATTTGGTCTATTCTTGTCCATGACAGGTGGGCCTCAGAAAAGAATGTTCCTTCTTTACCTAAGGGGTTCTTTGTCCTCCAAATGTCAATCAAATCCATACTGTCAGTTAGTTCAAAAAAAGTTTTAGGTAGTCTGCCATCTTTTGTTAAATTTTGATTTTGTGACTTATCCATGTGAGTAGAGACCACCCCATTCATATCTCCCATCATAATGATGTTGGTATAGTCCAGATAGTCCAGCATTATCTCATGCAGCTTCTTATAAAATTCTGATTTCCCCTCATTTGGTGCGTAAATTCCTAATATCAAAAAATTTTCTCCTTGTGTCTGTATTTCAATTGCCAAAATTCTTCCTTGCTCATCTTTAAATAGAAATTTCGGTGACAGGTTCTCCTTTGCATAAATCACCACGCCTCTTTTCTTGACTCTGTCTGATGAAATAAATTCTTGGCCTAGTCTTTTGTTAATTAACACTTTCCTATGGAGCCTAGTCACATGCTGTCAGAGCCGCTTCCAGGTCCCAGCTCACAGAGGACCACGCTAGCCGGCAGTACTGTACAAAAGTCTTTATTGAGTTACAGTTTCCATTTCAAAGCCGCAGCGCGCAGCTCTACGTCTTAGAAGTTAGACCGGCGAAGCTCCGTCTGAGTCTCCGCCTCCTGTACACCAACTTAATACTCTCGCCTTGCTCCACCTCTTCCTTCTTTCCTTTCTCCTCTGGGTCCCTCTACCCCCCGTGGTCTCTTCCTTCCTGGACTCTTCTGACGCTGACCCGCCCGACTCTTCTCCCTCTTTGCGGCGGGCTTTGGGATCTGGCTCTCTATCCGGGCTGCTTACTGTGCCGCCTTCCTGTGCATTTGAACTTGGCGCGCGTGCGCAGCCTTCAACCTTCCTCTCGACCGTTTCCTCGCTCCCCGATGGAGGTGTGGCCAATCCTAACTCCTGTCCTCCCTCTTGCGGAGAGCCGCCAGATCCCGATACCTGGGACTCCTCCCCCCTACTGCGCTCTGGTGGGGACGCTGGTCCCGATTTCCAACTGCTGCTCTCTGAGTCCCCTCTGGTCCCTTCTTCCTGGGGTGTCCCCCTAGGCGCCCCCCTTGCTCTGACCACTGGCGCCCCTTTCTGAGAATCTTCCGACTCACTGGAAAGACTCGGAGATCTCGGTCCGCTGTCGTCGCTCATATTACCTTCGGATTCCTCCCCCTCGCTCTCTGTTTCCTCCCTTTCCTGTGCCTCTGCTCCTGAACCCCTGACATCCATCCCCCCTTGAAGCCCCCCTTCCCCCCTCCCCTCTTTCAGGCGTGGGTGCTGGGTGCTCCGGTGATATGTGGGTGAGTGCCGGATACAGTTCATCCCCCGCGGCGTACATCCAACTGGAGAAATCCGGCTCTTCCTCCTCTGCTTCCATCTCTGTGCCGCCGTGCTCGAACCCAAGGTCCTCCCCGAACATGTCCATATCCGTCTCTCCCTCGGTTCCTTCTGGGGACGTTGCTCGTCCTGGACCCTCCAGCCACTTCCTGCGCCACTGCTCCTCTGGTCGATCATCCCACCAATATGAGGGTTCTGAGGCAGATCCCGAGGGTGACCCCTCCTGGGAACGTGCGTTCAGTGTCGGGTCCTCGTCCGAGTCGAACCCCTGGAACGTGCTGTCTGAAAGTGTGGGCGTGAAAAGCCAGTCGTCGAAAAACTCGGCTGGCATGGGCCTGTGTGGAAAGAGGGCATGAAACTCGTCTTTTAGCAGCGGTTCGTCCAAGGCGTAACCCAGCACCCAGCTGTTGGCACTGACTGGGGTGCCTTCTCTGGCGAGAAGGTATTCTACTCCGTCTTCCCCCCACCTTGAGTCTAAAATCTCTGTGACCTCGTTGAGAGGCTCCCCCTCTGGTGACCCCCTCTGCTCTGTCCTGTCCCTGAGCGGCCTTGGTGCCGTCCCGGGCTCCTGAAATCTGTGCGGTGCCTTGTAGGGAGTGAGCACTGACCTATGGAAAACCGGATGCATCCTGGACCCCTCCGGAAGTGTCAGCCTGAAAGCCACTGGGTTGACCTGTGCCTCGACTTGGTAGGGCCCTAGCTGCTTATGGCCGAGCTTCTTTTTCGCTAACGACCTGGCCGGCACTGCCTGGGCTGCCAACCAAACCCAGTCTCCCACCTGTATGTCTTCCCCAACCCTCCTGTGTCTGTCTGCCTGCAGTTTGTATGCGTGCTTAGCTAGCTCTAACTGCCTTCGAAGCTGTTCGTGGACCTCCTGCAACTCCGACGCAAATGCGTCCGGTGCCTGTGGCTCCCCTTCCCCCACTCTCTCTAATCCCGGGAAGTTTCTGGGATGCCTCCCATTGTTGGCGAAGAACGGCGTCACCCCCGTTGGCACGTGCTTCGTGTTGTTGTAGGCGAACTCGGCGAGAGGCAGGTAGTCCACCCACGTAGCAGGCTGCTGATTTGCGTAACATCTCAGGTACTGCTGCATGATGGCATTGACCCGCTCTGCTTGGCCGTTGGTCTGCGGGTGTCTCGCCGACGCTAGGTTGATCTTGACGTTCAGGATGCCCATCAGCTTCTGCCAGAAGTTCGAGATGAACTGTCGCCCCCTGTCGGACAGTATAGACCGTGGCAGACCGTGAACTTTGAACACGTGATCTATGAACAGTTTGGCGGTCTGTTCCGCCGTGGCCACCTTCACACACGGAATGAAATGTGCCATTTTGGTTAACAAGTCCACCACCACTAGCACTGCTGTTTTGCCCCTCGAGCTGGGCAGATCCGTGACAAAGTCCAGGGCTACTCTCTCCCACGGTTCGAGCGGCGTTTGCAGCGGTTCCAGCAGGCCCGCCGGCGGTTTGTGCACTGGTTTAGCCCTCTGGCAGGTGTCGCACCTCGCTACGTAATCCGCGACTTCCCCCCGCATCTTGGGCCACCAGAAGTCCCTGGTGACTAATTCTATTGTCTTCTCTTTGCCAAAGTGCCCAGCGGTGGGTGCGTCGTGCAACTGCTGCAGTACCTTCGCGCGGAGTTCGTCTCCCGGCACGTAGAGGGCCCCTTTGCGCATGAGCAATCCTTCGCGTATCTGAAACTCGTCGCCCTTCGCTTGGCCCCTGTGCACCTCCTCCATCTTCGCTCGTGCGAAAGAGTCGTCCTGCAGCGCGCGACGTACAGCATCCAGGTCGACGGTTGCCGAAGCACACGCCCACGCTTCTGGTGCAAAAATGTGCTTGGCCGCCACTGGCGTTGCCTCCTCGAGGTATTGCGGCTTCCTGGACAGTGCATCTGCCATGATGTTGGTGTCACCTGGGACGTACTCTATCCGGAAGTTGAAGTCCGCGAAGAACTCCGCCCAACGTAAATGCCTCTGGTTCAGGAACCTCGCCGTGCGCCAGTACTCTAGATTCTTATGGTCCGTGCGGACCTGCACTGTCTGTTTGGCTCCGATCAGGAAGTGCCGCCACGCCTTGAATGCTGCATGAATGGCCAGCAACTCCCTGTCCCAGATGGTGTAGTTCTGCTCCGACTTGCTGAGCTTCCTGGAGTAGAAGGCGCACGGTCTCCAATCCCCATGCGGGTCTTGTTGCAACAGGACGGCTCCCACGGCCCTGTCTGAGGCGTCTGTCTCAACCCTCATCGGTTTGCCAGGATTCACATGCAGTAACTGCTCTTCGGACGAGAAGAGACGTTTGAGTTTCTGAAAGGACTGCTCCGCCTCCTCCGTCCAGATGAACTTTTTCTTCTTGGAGCTGAGCGTGTCGGTAATGGCCGCCGTCTGCATCGCGAACCCCTTGATGAACTTCCGATAGACGTTAGCAAAGCCGATAAACCGCTGGACCTCCTTCCGGTTGCGCGGGCTCTTCCAGTCCAACACTGCGCGAACCTTGGCGCTGTCCATGGCGAGCCCCTTGTCCGACAATTTGTAGCCCAGAAAATCCACCTCCGTCACGTCGAACTGGCACTTCTCCAGCTTGGCATACAGTCTATGCTCCTGTAGCCTTCGCAGAACTTCCTTGACGTCTCTGTCGTGAACCTCCTGCGATTCTGAAAATATCAGGATGTCGTCCAGGAAGCAGACACACTTCTTGTAGAGGAGCCCAGCCAGCACGTGATGCATGAAAGCTTGAAAACAGTGGGAACCATTTTGTAATCCAAAAGGCATAACTCTGTATTCGTAGGTGCCCAGGGGCGTGAACATGGCCGTCTTCCACTCGTCGCCCTCCCGTATGCGGATCAGATTGTACGCCCCTCGCAGGTCCAACTTGGTGAAGACGCGTCCTTTGCGCACCGTCGCGAGGAGGTCGTCGATCCTGGGCATGGGGAAAGCCGTGGGCTTGGTTTTAGCGTTCAAAACGCGATAGTCCACCACCAGCCTCTTTTGGGGCGTGTCCCGCTTCTTCACAAAAAATACGGGACTGCCCCCCACTGCCTGGGATTCCCGGATGAACCCGCGC
Organism: Podarcis liolepis; assembly: GCF_965112155.1. NCBI lineage: Eukaryota > Metazoa > Chordata > Lepidosauria > Squamata > Lacertidae > Podarcis > Podarcis liolepis. The sequence goes on from NC_139568.1 coordinate 17,709,258, forward strand.
TTCAAATTATGATCTATGAACTCCCTGAGTTCCTGTAGTTCATCCTCAGACATGGAATACAAGTGCCCTGTCGGTAGCGTCGCCCCTGGCAGAAGGTCAATCTTGCAGTCATAGGGCCTGTGTGGAGGTAGCTTGTCCGCCTCCTTCTCGCAGAAAACCTCCAAAAATTCTGCGTACTTGTGGGGAACTGCTTGCAGCGTGCCCAATTGCAGCTGTGCGTCCTCTTCTTCCCCCTCCAGTCTAGGCAGGATGCAGTGTTCTGCACAGTAAGAGGAGCCGAAAGTTAGTTGTCGCTGGTACCAAGCCAACGTTGGACTGTGCCTGTCCAGCCAACTCATGCCCAATACAACAGGCGTGTCCGACAGTTTGGTGACATTAAAGCTGATGACTTCCCTGTGATTTCCGATCTGCATCACCATCGGCGGCGTTTGCTTCACCACTTGCCCCCCTAGCAATTCTCTGCCATCCACCGTGACAACCTTCAGGGGCAGCGTGGCTGGCAGTAGCGTTAACTTGTGCTGCTGGACGAAATCCTGCCCTATGAAGTCCGCGTTGCTGCCAGAGTCAACAGTAATTGGCACTTCTATTGTAAGTCCATTGGGTAGCTGGAGCGATGCGGTGAGCTGCACAACTGGTTTGGGCGGGAGGGGGTCTGTGGGCTGCAAAATCTCTGGGGACTGCTTCACTGACTCGTTTGGCTGGGCCCCAGTGCCTCTGTTTCCAGCCAGACTCCGTCGTTTCCCTGCAGCGGTTCTCTCTGCTGAGTTGCTTCAGTTACCATCGCTGAGGCTGCAGTGTGCTTGTGGAGCCTCTGGGGACACTCTTTCGCCATGTGTAGAGGACTGTCGCAGAGGTAGCACTTCCTATTCCCTCTAGGAGGCTTCATCTTGACTGCTCCTGGTGCTATGGCTCTGGTTGCTGACTGAGCCCTGGCACCTCCAACCTCCATAGGTTCCCCTCCTCTTCCTGGCGGAGGCGTGGATTGCGCACGCGCTGCATCCCTGGGAAAGAAGGAAGGCGTTCTCGCCAACTCGCACCCTCCACGCCCTTCGTCCCTGCTCCATGGACGTTCTTCCAGCCGCACTCCAATCGTCAGCGCCCTCTGAACGATCTCCTGAGTGCTCCGGGGCCTCTCCCCCCTCGCAATTTTGTCTTTTACAGCACTGTTCAATCCTTCCCAGAACAGGTCTCTGACCGGGGCTGAATCTTTGTCCCATTCCAGGGCACTGACCAGTGCAAAAAAGCGGGAATGATACTGCCTCACACTGGCTCTCCCTTGCTTCAGCCCATGTATCTCCTTCCGGGCGATATCAACGTCTATATTTGATAGAAAACACGAATCCATCGCTTTAATGAAGGCATCCGCACTTCTGAGCGCCGGATCCTTATCCCTCCATAGATTGCGCAGCCACGCTTTGGCGTCTCCATGCAGATGGGATAAAATAAACCCCACCTTCTCCTGCTCATCTCTAAAGTCTTTATCCAGCAGTTGCAGCGCAAACTGCACATCTGCCCTGAAGTTGGGGTACTGCTGCAAATTACCATCGAAATGAGATACAAGGCTGCCACCTCTGCTCCCCAGCCCAATTCCCTCCGATTTGGGTCCCGGTTGCCCCTGCTTCGTAAGCACTTCCAACCTGACTTGGAGATCCTTGTAGGCGGCAGCCGCTTCCTCCTCCCTCTTCCTGGATGCGAGTATTTCGGTGTTTAGATGTGACACTGCATTTTGCAGGGCTGCTATCTGCTGTTCAGTAGTCATTTCGTCCGATTTTCGTGAGCTCTCGAAGCACCAATCTTCACCCCTCGCTGCGTCCACTCACGCTGCGAGGCTCTTGGTGCAAAAGGGAGACGGAGCTTACTGTCAGAGCCGCTTCCAGGTCCCAGCTCACAGAGGACCACGCTAGCCGGCAGTACTGTACAAAAGTCTTTATTGAGTTACAGTTTCCATTTCAAAGCCGCAGCGCGCAGCTCTACGTCTTAGAAGTTAGACCGGCGAAGCTCCGTCTGAGTCTCCGCCTCCTGTACACCAACTTAATACTCTCGCCTTGCTCCACCTCTTCCTTCTTTCCTTTCTCCTCTGGGTCCCTCTACCCCCCGTGGTCTCTTCCTTCCTGGACTCTTCTGACGCTGACCCCCCCCGACTCTTCTCCCTCTTTGCGGCGGGCTTTGGGACCTGGCTCTCTATCCGGGCTGCTTGCTGTGCCGCCTTCCTGTGCATTTGAACTTGGCGCGCGCGCGCAGCCTTCAACCTTCCTCTCGACCGTTTCCTCGCTCCCCGATGGAGGTGTGGCCAATCCTAACTCCTGTCCTCCCTCTTGCGGAGAGCCGCCAGATCCCGATACCTGGGACTCCTCCCCCCTACTGCGCTCTGGTGGGGACGCTGGTCCCGATTTCCAACTGCTGCTCTCTGAGTCCCCTCTGGTCCCTTCTTCCTGGGGTGTCCCCCTAGGCGCCCCCCTTGCTCTGACCACTGGCGCCCCTTTCTGAGAATCTTCCGACTCACTGGAAAGACTCGGAGATCTCGGTCCGCTGTCGTCGCTCATATTACCTTCGGATTCCTCCCCCTCGCTCTCTGTTTCCTCCCTTTCCTGTGCCTCTGCTCCTGAACCCCTGACACATGCGTTTCCTGCAAGCAAATAATGTCCAATTGTTCTTTTTTCAATATATGGAAGATTCTTCTTCTTTTTTTCCGGAGAATTTCCGCCATTAATATTCCAACTAAAGAGCTGCAGAGACATCCTGGATCAATCTGTTGGTCCTAAAGTGGTGTCTCTTCCTTTTCCTCTGAACCCAGGGGTGCTGGTGTTGATGCAGGTGCAGGCGGAGGTGGTGGCCAAGATGCTGCTGCTCCCTTTTGAAGGTCCTCTTCGTGGTCTTTCAAAAACTTTTGTTGGTCTTCTGCTGTTCTGATTTTAACTTTCCTTCCTTTGAAATTAAAGGATAGTCCTTGGGGGAACTCCCACCTATAAGGAATTGAGTTGCCTCTTAATAGTCTTGCAAGCTCTGTGTATGTAGCTCTAAGGTCCAAAAGTTGTTTCGGTATGTCTCTGTAGATTTCTGCTTTTTTGCCTTGAATTTCCAGTGATTTTCCAAAATGTAGGCCTAGTATTTTGTCTCTTTCTTGTATGGATCTCAAGATAATCAAGCAATCTCTAGATCTGTCCTTCCTAACCACTCTTCCCAGTCTAAAAGCAGTGACAATTTTAAAGTCCTTGTCTTCTTCTATACCCCAGAACTTTGATATTTCTGATGTCAGATAACCAATCAGATCTTCTTGTTCAAGTTCTGGGATGGCTCTTAATCTAAGGTTATTTTCCCGATTCCTCAATTCCACCATAGACAGGTAGGCCTGCTGTTCATTAATCTGCTTGTGCAGTGGCCTTACCTCCCCTTTTATTGCCTCGGCCTTTTGATTAGCTTGTTCTGCTTTTTGATTGGCTTCCTCAGCCAACTTACGATTTTCTGCAGTTGTTGCCTGAAGATTCCCAATTACTTGCGTGTGTTGAGTGACTTGCTCAGTCAATTTACTAATAGTGGCTGTGACTTGATCAATTTTAATCGACTGTTCATCAGCCTTTTTGTTTAAAGCTGCCAGTTGCTCCAAAATTTGTTTTGAGACTGGGTCAAGTCCTCCTGAAGCCATATCCTCTGATGCTGTCTGCACAACTTCCCCTTCTTGCAGTCCTAGAACAGTTGGTACAGATGATCTGCGCGACTGAGAAGTCAAAGTTGTTTGTAGCAATTGTACAGATTGTTTTGCTTTCGTTTTGGCCGACCTTGTTTTCCCTGTGCCACTCATTCCACACCTGTCTATGCGTCAAGGTCAAACTGTAAGCAATTCCATGGGAAAGACAGTCCAAAGTATAAACAGCAAGACAACAGATAGTCAAAATAATATGCAGTTCCCAGAGACTTATAAATCCCAAATCCTCTAGGGGGAGCACTCCTGTAATTCAGAAGAAAGCAAGAACTTTTTCCGCCATTAAAATCCCAGCAGTCCGAAATAAATTACAAAGGTACCTTCAATGTCCCTTTAAGCGTGCAGAGCTTTTCCCAGATTAAAACAAATTTTCAGAAATGGTGCAAGTAATAGTTGATTTGAACACGAAAAGTATTAATGACCTGGGTGAGAAGGTGAATTCTAACACGCAGTCTATTGGGAAACTTTTAGAAGAATCAGCTACAACTCGAAAGATTGCAGAAGAAGCTAAAGAGATTGCTGTCACCACCCAGGAAAAGATACCACCAGTTCATAAAAAATTGGAAGAACATGAGCTAGCTTTGTCTATGCTTGAAATGCAAAGAAAAGAGAGAAATTTGAGAATAAGAGCAGTGCCTGAAAGTGAGAAAGATAGTTTGGCGGACTTTCTCACAAAAGAATTTTTGGACTTTTGGCAACAGGAGCTGGGGAAAGAAGAATTTAAAATAGAGGCTGCTTTCAGATTGGGCAGAAGACAGAACAGAAAGAAACCAAGGGATTGTCTGATAACTTTAAGATCAAAAGAAGAAAGAGATAAAATATTGAACCTACATTACCAAAGGACGCTGGAAATTGAAAATTCCTTTGTGGAAATCTTCAAGGACATACCCAAGCACATTTTAGACGCCAGAGCTCATTACAAAGATTTGGTTGACCTACTGAAAAAGAATAGAATACTCTTCAGGTGGGAATTTCCTCAAGGCCTATCTTTTAAGTACAAGGAAAGGAAAATAAAAATTAAATCTGTGAGTGACAAGGAGCTATTTTTACGAAACAACGAAGAAGACCTTCTGAAAGAAGTGATTGGAGTGGAACCTAGATCATCAGCAGATGTAATACCTGATATTGCCAATCTATCATTTGGACTGAAATTACCGATTACTGACGAACAACTACTCGGAGCGGCAGGAGGGGCAAGTAAATAACTGTAAGATGGCTTTGCAACTTCTAAGCTGGAACTGCAATGGTTTGAACTTTCCTCGAAAGAGGAGAAATGTGTTTCATATATTGAAAAAAGAACATTTGGACTTGATTTGTTTACAAGAAACACATGTGACGAGGCTGCATAGAAAATTACTTATCAACAAAAGATTGGGACAAGAATTTATTTCTTCTGACAAAGTTAAGAAAAGAGGAGTTGTGATTTATGCAAAGGAAAAATTGTTACCGAAATTGATGTTTAAAGATGAACAAGGAAGATTTTTGACAATTGAAATTCAGGTTCAAGGAGAAAAACTTCTGATCGTGGGAATTTATGCACCAAATGAGGGGAAATCTGATTTTTTTAAAGAAGTTGCATGAGACCTTACTGGATTACTTGGATTACAATTTAATTTTGATGGGGGACATGAACGGAGTAGTATCTACAAATATGGACAAAGCACAAAGACAGGTAGTCTCCAAAGATGGGAGACTACCAAAGACTTTCTTTGAAATGACTGAAAACATGGACTTGATTGACATCTGGAGAACAAAGAACCCTCTCGAGAGAGAGGGAACTTTCTTTTCTGAAGCTATGATGACATGGACTAGAATTGACCAAATATGGGTTACTAGTGGGATGGCTCCAAAGATAAAGAAAGTGGAAATCTACCCAAAAACCTGCTCCGACCACAATGCTGTAAAGATGGAGATGAAGTTAACAACAGCTGGCTCCTTCAGATGGAGGATGAATGACACCTTATTTAGAGATGAAGAGATCTACAAAAAGGCCCAAAAAACTTTGAGAGACTATTTTGAAATAAATTTAAAAACAGATGTTGAAAAAAGAGTAATTTGGGACGCAAGTAAAGCTGTTATGCGAGGATTTTTAATACAACAAAATACAATAAAGAAGAGAAGCCAAAATGAGAAAAAGGACAAGATTTTGGAAAAGATAAAAGAAGGAGAAAAGAAATTGAGATCTAAACCAAAGTCCCAAGAGATTTTGAGAGAAATTAAGCTATTTCAGACGCAATATATGGAATTGACAAATCAAGAAATAGAATGGAAGATTAAACAAATGAGACAAAGGACATTTGAATCTGCAGATAAATGTGGCAAACTTCTGGCTTGGCAATTGAAGAAAAGACAAAAATTAAATACGGTTACAAGCTTAGAGGTTGAAGGAAAGAATATTTTGTTCAGTTTCTGTTAATTGATTCTCATGGGAACTTACAGATTCTGGCTTCACACAATTAACTCAAGGCAATGTCAATTTACTCTTGGCAGAAAGCCAAGGTCTGCTTGACCTAGAAACTACTTACTCTGATTGGTTAACGACCAGCACTCAACTCTGTTATCTAGGAATGCTAGCACAGTTTGGTGTTAGCGGTGTTAGGAGTAGAAGTGCTGTGTATGGTAGAGAGAGAGAGAAAGAAAGGATTTATTTTGCTTTGTTTTGTATGCAGAAACTCTGCTGGTTTTATTTTTCCTTTTAATAAATCCTGTAAATAGTTATTCTGAGTCTAGCTGACTAGTCATTTCCACCTCGACTAGCTTCTTCGCTGTGCAGGAAAACTCTGCTACGTTTGGGCTAAAGCCATTAGAGCTATGCCTGACACTTCAAAGTTCCATGAGTTTATGGGCATTGTGCTGCCAGCCTGAGTTGTGGTGGTGTCAGCATCAACGGTGTTGGTTCCAGTAGTTCCAGAAGTTCTTGTTCCTGTCGGTGCAGCAGATGGACACTGGCTGGTTCCTGACTGTTGTGAGCTGGTGACGCAGTGGACACAAGGAGAACAGCTGCAGCGTGTGAGTGCTGGGTGCTGTGGTTCCTGTTTTCTCTCTCGGTGGTCGTGAGTAGCTGGTTCCGGGTTCCAGGGACATCGCTCTCAAGATGGCCTCACAACCAGTTCAGATGGCTTTTGAGCGTCTGAATGACTCCAATTACTTGCTGTGGTCGGAACGCATGCAGGCAGTGCTGCAGAGGGATCGTCTCTGGCAAGTGGTGAGTAAGTTTCCTACGAAGCCTGATGATGAAGACCTCGATAAAGACCAAAGAGCAAGGGCCACAATTGTCTTGGGGCTGGAAGATTCCCAGTTGCCGTATGTGAGGGGAATCAAGACAGCTAGAGGTGTGTGGCAAGCACTTAAAGAACTCCATGTGCGTGAGACAGCGGTTTCCAAGCTGTTCATTTGCAAGGCATTGTACAAGGCAATGTTACAGCCTGGGGTTACAATGCAGGAACACCTACACAGTTTACAGTTAAAGTTTGCTGCGCTACAGGAAAGAGACTGTGCGTTAGACCAGCAGGAGAAGGTGGCTATTATTTTGAGTTCTCTCCCGGAAAGCTGGGATAAAATTAGTTTTGTCTCTAGACGGCATACAGGAGCGTGATTTATCAGTCAGTTACGTTACTGGGCGTTTGATTGAAGAATGGCAGAAGAGGCAAGAAAGGTCGTTGGCTGCAGAGACTTCTACTGGAGGGCGGTTTGGAAGGAGTTCTCATGCCGTGCCAGAGGTGAAGCAAAAGCAGCGTACTGGTGAGGAGTCAGCATTTGCTGTTAGGCGTTGTTTCCGATGTGGGTCTTCAGCGCATCTAAAACGACAATGTCCGGAGTTGGTCAAGTCTCAGTTGCTGGTGCAGGAGCAGAGACGAGATCAGCAGCAGCAGCAGCGTAAAAAGAAATTCTTCAAACAAAAACAGTCGGCTCAGCTGGTGACCGCCGAGGTCAAGATTGCTGATGAGAAACAAGCTGTCTGGGTGGTCGATTCGGGAGCGTCTCGGCACATCGTAAATTCAGATGAATTGTTTGTTTCCAAGAACTCAGCACAGCGCAGCCAGGTGGCTCTAGCAGACGGAAGTACTTCCGAAGTGATTTCGGGGGGTGCAGTTTTTGTTCCTTGTCTTCGTGAATGCCTGCAAAATGTACTTTGTGTGCCTTCATTAAGGAGCAATCTGATGTCTGTAGATTGTTTGCTAAAAGCTGGGTTTAAAGTGTATTTTGAAGGAGACAGTTGCATTATTAAGAAGGCTGGTGAGATTTTAGGCACTGCTAAGTCAGAGGGAGGCTTGTTTTGGCTTAAAGCAGGATCTCAAGTTGCAGAATTAGTCAGTAAATCTCAGCCTGCAGTGAATAACAAAGCTATACATGACAACTGTGTGCACTTATTGCATAGGAAAATGGGGCATGCTTGCTGGAAAAGTGTACTAAAAATGTCTGAATTGGCTGATGGGGGTAATTTAAAGAGTTGTAACAAGTACCTTGATTGTAATGTTTGTAAAAAGGTTAAAACCCACAGAGTCTCTTACCCCAGAAGTGACAGAGTTAGTGAGTCACCACTACAGCTGGTTCACATGGACGTAATTGGTCCATTTGCTGTAAGCAGGGGTGGAGCGCGCTTTTCATTAACAATTGTGGATGACGCCATGCGTTACTCTTGGGTTTTTCCCATGAAAAATAAGGGTGATGTGTTCACTAAGTTTAAAGGCTGGGTGGCATCTGTGGAAAGATTTCTGTCCATTAAACTCAGAAGGATTCAGACGGACAGAGGTGGTGAATTTATGTCAAATGCTTTTAGAGATTGGTTACAAAAGCGTGGCATTGGGCATAGGAAAACGAACGTTTTTTCCCCAGAGGAGAATGGCGTTGCAGAGCGAAAAAACAGATCTTTACAAGATATGATGTTTGCCATGCTTGATGATGCTGATTTGCCCATGTCTTATTGGGGGGAGAGCATGCTCACCGCGTGTTATCTCCAAAATAGGCTCTTTCATCAAACAATAGGTACAACTCCGTACTTTAAATTGTTTCAGAAAAAACCTAAAATTGACCATTTGCATGTGTTTGGATCAAAAGCCTGGGTATTAATTCCAAAACAAATGAGAAAGAAGGGAGATCCTAAGACCAAACAGTTAGTGTTTGTGGGTTACCAGGAGCTGGGGAAAGGTTTCCGCTTTGCTGAAGGGACAAATGGCATTGTGATCTCCAGGAATGCCAGTTTTTGTGAACATAGTGGCTGGGAGAGACTACATGCCAATACTGAGGTTTGGTTTGAACCTTCCCAGGAGCTTCATGACTCTGAAAGTAGACACAGAGAATCAGAGTCTGAGGGGGAGGAAAGTTCAGATAAGAGCTCTCAAGAAAGTGGAATTAGCCAGAGACCAGTTGCTAAGCAACAAAAGAGAGGTCGTAGTTCTGAGGAGGAAAGTGGGTCAGAAGAAAAATTTTCTCCCAGAAGATCTAAAAGACAAAACAAAGGAGTGCCTCCGGTGCGCTTTTCTCCAGATACTGCAAATGTGTTTAGTGTAATTGCAGAACCCAAGAGTTTTCAGGAGGTCAAAATAAAAAAATTCCTTCCAGTAGCACCTTAAAGACCAACTAAGTTAAGGAGGTGTTAAAGTTACCAAAAGAGGAGGCAGAGCTCTGGAAACAGGCAATGGAGGAAGAGATGTCCTCTCTCAATGAGCATAAGGTCTTTACACCAGTAGCAGCGCCTGAGGGGGCAAAGATTGTAGGCTGCAGGTGGGTGTACAAACTTAAACCTCTGGTGACAGGAAAGTACAAATACAAAGCTCGTTTAGTGGCTCAAGGATATTCTCAGAGGCCTGGAAAAGATTATGACGAAACTTTTTCCCCTACTGCTAAGGGGGACAGTGTAAGGCTGATTTTAACGCTTGGAGCAAAGAGAAAACTCCTGTTAAACCATTTTGATATCCAGACTGCATATTTACATGCATCAATATCAGAAGACCTGTATCTAGCTGAACCGCCTGGTTATGAGACAGGTTCCAATAGAGTGTTGAAATTAAACAAAGCTCTATATGGTCTCAAACAGGCTGCAAGATCTTGGAACAAATGTTTCCATGAGGCCTTAGTGTCATTTGGTTTCAAGCAGAGTACAGCTGACAATTGTGTTTATGTACGTGGTACAGGCAGTGATCAAGAGTTTTGTCTGATTTATGTAGATGATGTATTGTATGCCTGTAAAACAGATAAACAAACTAAAAGGTTTGCCAAGCAATTGTCCAGTAAGTTCAAAATGAAAGACTTAGGCCCGGTTAGGACATATCTAGGGTTGGAAGTGTGCTGGGCCCAAGATGGCAGCTGCCTAATTAGTCAGCAGAACAAAGTTAAACAACTACTGACTACATACAGGATGCAGGATTGCAAAGGGGCAGCGGTGCCTATGGATCCAGGTTTCATAAAAACACTTCATATAGATGAGAGTCCTGAATTTGAACATCCTGACGTATATCACTCTGTAATTGGAAGTTTATTGTATCTAGCACAGTGGTCCAGACCTGATATTAGCTACGCAGTAGGCATATTAAGTAGATTGGTCTCAAAACCCACACTAAATGCCTGGGAAGGGGTAAAACAAGTTCTGAGATACCTCAAACAGACAATTGGCTATATGTTACAATTAAATTCTTCCGAGGACGAAATGTTGAGTTGCTACTGTGATAGTGACTGGGGAAATTTGCCAGATAGAAAATCTGTCACAGGACTAGTCATAATGGTCGGTGGAGCTTTAATCAGCTGGCGGTCACGCAAGCAAGATGTTGTAAGTGTGTCATCAACGGAATCTGAGTACGCCGCATTGAGTGAATTGTGCAACGAGGTGATTTATTTCAAGTATTTGTTAGCAGATTTAAATGTAAATTGTGGAGAACCAGTATGAGTTTACATTGATAATCAAGCTTGTATGACCTTAAGTAAAACAGAGGGTTTCAAATCACGCTCCAAACATATCTCTGTAAAATACCAAAATGTACGTTGCTGTGTACAAGACAATATAATCACATGTACTTATGTATCAAGTGAAGAAAATGTAGCAGATGTATTAACTAAACCATTGGCAAAGATAAAGAACAAGCAAATGTGCAAGGGTTTAGGTTTGCTGGAAAAATAATCTCCTACATAGGTGTTATTTGATGTTAATTGTCCAGCAGAATCTGTGAGGGGGTGTTCAGTTTCTGTTAATTGATTCTCATGGGAACTTACAGATTCTGGCTTCACACAATTAACTCAAGGCAGTGTCAATTTACTCTTGGCAGAAAGCCAAGGTCTGCTTGACCTAGAAACTACTTACTCTGATTGGTTAACGACCAGCACTCAACTCTGTTATCTAGGAATGCTAGCACAGTTTGGTGTTAGCGGTGTTAGGAGTAGAAGTGCTGTGTATGGTAGAGAGAGAGAGAGAGAGAAAGAAAGGATTTATTTTGCTTTGTTTTGTATGCAGAAACTCTGCTGGTTTTATTTTTCCTTTTAATAAATCCTGTAAATAGTTATTCTGAGTCTAGCTGGCTAGTCATTTCCACCTCGACTAGCTTCTTCGCTGTGCAGGAAAACTCTGCTACGTTTGGGCTAAAGCCATTAGAGCTATGCCTGACACTTCAAAGTTCCATGATATTTATAAGCCAAATGAGATTAGAAACTGTTTCCAAAGTTACTTTAAAAAACTTTATCCGCAAGGGCCGCAGAAAGAAGGGGATATAGATGAGTTTCTAAAGAAATATGGATTACAAAAAATCTCTCATCAAAATAAGATAGATCTGAATCAGAAAATAACTGAACAAGAGATAGAAGGTGCCATTCAAAACATGCAATTGGGCAAATCTCCAGGACCGGGTGGGTTGACTTCCAGATATTACAAAGCCTTGAAGGAGTGGTTACTACAACCTTTGAAGGAAGTCTGTAATGAAATTTTGGAGGGGAAAAGGGCACCAGAATCGTGGAAAGAAGCTTATATCACACTCATACCGAAAACAGAGACTGAAAAGACTCAGCTTAAGAACTACCGCCCCATTTCATTACTCAATGTGGGTTATAAAATTTTTGCAGACATTTTGGCAAAAAGATTGAAAAAAGTACTGATGGAGGAGATTCATAAGGACCAAGCAGGTTTTCTTCCAGGAAGGCATTTGTCAGACAATGTGAGGAATATAATAGACATTTTGGAACTATTAGAAGTGAACATAAACACAAAAGCAGTACTGATATTTGTGGACGCGGAGAAAGCCTTCGACAATATCTCTTGGAGTTTTATGAAGAAGAATCTACATGGGATGGGGGTAGGACAAGGATTTGAGAATGGTATGGGTGCAATATATTCAGAACAAAAGGCCAAATTAATTGTAAATAATGTGATAACGGAAGAATTTAAAATAGAAAAAGGGACACAACAGGGATGCCCAATTTCCCCACTACTGTTCATATCGGTTCTGGAGGTCTTGCTAAATATGATTAGAAGGGACCAGCTGGTTAAAGGGGTACAGGTCGGAGCTAAACAGTACAAATTGAGGGCTTTTGCAGATGATTTGGTACTTACTTTACAAGAGCCAGACACTAGTACGAAAAGGGTTTTAGAATTGATTCAAGAATTTGGTCAAGTTGCAGGATTTAAGCTGAACAAACAAAAAACTAAGGTATTGGAGAAAAAATTAACAGTTATTGAAAGGGAGAGGTTCCAGAATGAAACAGGATTAACTGTGGTTAAGAAGGTGAAATACTTGGGGATCAATATGACATCTAAGAATGTGAATCTATTTAAAGATAATTATGAGAAATGTTGGACAGAAGTAAAAAAAGATCTAGAAACATGGTCAAATTTGAAGCTTTCCTTGTTAGGTCGAATTGCTGTTATTAAGATGGATGTATTGCCTAGAATGTTATTTTTATTTCAAACATTACAAGTTGTGGATAAGATGGATTGCTTCAAGAGGTGGCAAAAAGATATTTCGAAGTTTGTCTGGCAGGGCAAAAAAACCAGAATAAAATTTAAGATTTTAACTGATGCAAAGGAAAGAGGGGGATTTGCCCTGCCAGACCTTAAACTTTATTATGAATCATCAGCTTTTTGCTGGTTGAAAGAATGGCTACTTCTTGAGAATACAGACATTTTGGATTTGGAAGGTTTTAACAATGTATTTGGATGGCATGCATACATATGGTACGACAAGGTTAAAGCTCATAAAGCTTTTAAAAACCATATTGTTAGGAAAGCTCTATACAATGTTTGGATTAGATATAAAGATTTGTTGGAAAATAAAACCCCAAGGTGGTTGTCGCCGGTGGAGGCGAAAGCTGTGAAAAAGCTCAACATGGAGGCCAAATGGCCAAAATATTGGGAAATTTTGGAACAAGAGGGTGATAAATTGAAATTACAGAGTTATGAGAAATTGAAGTTTAAAGTACGAGACTGGCTCCATTATTACCAAATAATAGAGGTTTACAAACAGGACAGGAAAATTGGCTTCCAGGTGGAGAAATCAAAATTAGAATCAGAACTGTTAGAACCCAATACTAAGAATTTGTCAAGAATGTACAACTTGTTGCTGAAATGGAATACACAAGATGAGACAGTTAAATCAGCCATGATTAAGTGGGCACAAGACATTGGTCATAACATTATGTTTGCTGACTGGGAACAGTTGTGGACCACCGGTATAAAATTTACGGCATGTAATGCCTTAAGAGAGAATATAATGAAAATGATTTACAGGTGGTACATGACCCCAGTCAAGCTTGCAAAAATCTATCATTTGCCCGATAATAAATGTTGGAAATGTAAAGAAACTGAAGGTACTTTCTTTCACCTTTGGTGGACGTGCCCGAAGATTAAGGCCTTCTGGGAAATGATATATAATGAAATGAAAAAGGTACTTAAGTGTACCTTCCCTAAGAAACCAGAGGCCTTTCTCTTGGGCATTGTCGGCCAATTGGTGTCAAAGAGGGATAGAACATTCTTCATGTATGCTACAACAGCAGAAAGAATACTCATAGCAAAGTATTGGAAGACACAAGATCTACCCACCTTGGAAGAGTGGCAGATGAAGGTGATTGACTACATGGGATTGGCTGAAATGACTGACAGAATCCGAGACCAGGGGAAAGAGACGGCGGAAGAAGACTGGAAGAAATTTAAAATTTATCTTAAAAAATATTGTAAAATTAATGAATATTAAAATGTTGTGGCTATATAAAGTAAGGAATTACAGCTGTTAAAGATTAAGTAAAAGAAAAGAAAAGGGAAAAATCGGATAAAATTAAGGGGAAGGATTTGCTGAAATAATTTTGGGAATTGGAATGCAGAAAGGGGAGGTATGGGGAAGTCGATGAAGTAAGTTTAAGGAAAAAAAGGAGTTGAAATTATACGTGTTTGTTTGTTATTGTATGTATATCTTTGTATTGTGTGTATTGTATGTGTTTTTAAAATTTGTGAAAACTTAATAAATATTTATAAAAAAAACCCCACAAACTGCTGAGAAGTGAACTCCCCGCTCCGATCAGTAAAGAGACAGCCAATACGTTTACCATGAACATTCTCCAACCAAGCACAGAATGCCTTGAATTTAGGAAACGCTTGCGATTTCTGCTCGAGCATAAACACATGAATGTACCTGGAAAAAGAATCAATCAGAACCATGAAGTACCTTGCTCCACCCAAAGAGGGCGCAAGTGGACCAACCAGGTCTGCGTGCACTAGCTGGTAGGGTTTGGAAGCCTGCCTGCTAGACTCCTTGCCTTTTGGAGCAACCTTCACCTTGTTCTCTGCACAAGATACACATTTCATGTGAAACTTACAGGGTTTGATGTTCAAACCCTCAACCATCTCTGGCATCTTGGCCAGTGCCTTCCAAGAGAGGTGACAAAACCTTCTGTGTGCATCGTGAATGCATCCTGCATGAAGAACTTGGTTAGTTTGTGCAACACAACAAGAATCAACATTAGACACAACAGCACCAGTGTCATCATAAGTAATAGAGAACAATCCATCCATAAACTTTGCATGCAAAATGTCCTCTTTGCCTTTTTCTGATGACACAAACGCTCCTCTTGAAGGAAATCTCAAAACCACGCCCAGTAAGCTGTGGGACACTGAGCAAGTTGTCTGCAGCGCCTGGAACATAAAGTACACCTTTGATGGTAGTGTGCAGACTTGCCAGTCTCACAGTCCCTTCTCCTGCAATTCGCAACGTCTTTCCGTCAGCCAGGTGGATCTCACCTTCTTGAGGTTTGAAGGAGATAAAGAGATGGCGGTCCTTCGCGATATGGCGGGTACTCCCTGAATCAATAACAAACCTGGCTTTGGTTTTTGGAGCAGTCTTTCCAGCAAGCAAAACCTTGTTTTCCACTGGCATGGGCTTTTGCAGCTTGCCCCCCTGCTCCTGGCCATCAGACTTGCCTTTAGCCTTTGGTGAAGCTGTGCCAGCAAACAAAGCCTTGTTTTCCACTGGCGTGGGCTTTTCACCCTCTCTCTGCTTCTGGCCATCTGCAGACGTCTGCCTCTGTTTTCCTTTGCCCTTCCGGCCTCTGCAAAGGCGATGACCTTGGCTCCCATGAGAAACAGAGCTCTCAGCTGCCGACTCCTTGGCTCCCCCTGGAGGCTGGAATGCTGCCTGGGATGACATCACAGTCAGCTCCCCCTGCAGCTTGCAACCGGTGCCCTCAGCATCCCTGCATTCACTCGCATTCTGGGAAACAGCCAGGACCTCCGATGCAGTCAAACTCTGGGCTGCGATGACTGGCTGGTGGGCTATTTTCAAAGCATTCCACATCTTACGTGCAGTCACGTGGCCAGCTAACATTGCAATTTCCTCCAGAGAGACGGACAAGACTATTACGTCTATCGCCCTCAAATTCTGGGCTTTCCATCTATCTGTCAGAGGAACTGGAGGGGCTTCAGACACAGTATGCCACACTCAAAACTGACGCAACAAACTCTCACACCATTTTGCCCAGGTCTTATAATTGTGCCCACTTAACTTAGGGCACTCATCAGCAGCCTCAGAAGCTTGGGAAAACTCCATTCCAGCCTTTTATTTTAGCCATGAGTCTATTTCACTTCAGAGACTTGTTATCTCGGCAGCCCATTAATCACGAAGCCTTTGGCGTGGCTCCCAGATTCATTAGTCTGCCGGAGTTCATCAAACCTTTATTGCATTAGCATACAGCCATAGCAAAATAAGACAATACAAAAATGCTAGAGACAAGCAACCAAGCAAAATTCAAGGCGATATTGCTGGCGTAATGACATTTAAATTACCCTAGGACAATAATGCAAAGATTTAGTTGCCAGCGCCAAAAATCTAATATGCGGATATATATAAAGCATAAAATGGCCCCAAAATAAGCTCGGCACATTGAGTTAAAAAAAATGTAATAAAAAGAATTAAAACAGGTCCAGGTCTAGGACACACTACCCTGTCAGAGTAGCCCTGAGTTTCAGAGCCTGCACTATGAAGATTGCCACCCCACGTGAAATTTGGGGATTTCAAACAGTCTTCCTTAGACGTAATGGTGGACGGGATGAAGAGGAGGAGATTAGATCTTATTGGCTCATAAATAGGGCAGTAGAAAAAGAAATGTGTGAAGTCCTCTACTTCATTCATTGTGCATGGACATAGACGCTGAGTAATAGGGGTCTTAGAGTAAATCCCCTGGAGGAAGGCCGTGGGTATAGAATGGAAACGGGCCATAGTAAACGCTCTTCTCAAATTGGGCTCCGTCATTTCTATCAAGTAGTTGGCAAGTGATCTTACCACTTTCACTTTAGGGAGCCACATGGAGAGGCGGGCTGTGGTGGACTGTGCCCGGTCCATGGCCTCATCTCTTGTAAGAATCCAGGCCCGGATTTTATGTTGGTCCCAAGATGACAGCGTGTCGAGATCTGGGAGGGAATAGCGTGCAGTAATAGTCTCCATGACCTTGGACCATTTGTTGCTATGAGAACAAGTTAAAAAGGCTTGCCTGGCTAATAGGGAACCTGAGGCATTGATTAATTTACAATAAAAACTAATAATTCTAATGTGGGCTCTCGCAACAATGGAGGGGAGGCCCAGTTCTGTTCTTAACTGTGCAGCAACCGAGCCCTTGGGGAGACCCAGTATCTTTCGTGCAAAAGAGTTTTGCAGAATCTCCAGTCGTTGTAGTGTTTTTAAATTCCACCCCCAGATTTCAACCCCATACAGTAACATCGGGAGGACTTTACTGATAAATGCTTTTCTGATTGGTGGAACCAACTGGCCGCCTTTTGCATAGAAGAGTTGAAAGGAGTTGAAAGGCAAAGAGAGAGTTGCCGGAGTTGAAAGGCAAACAGAAAAGCCTTACTTTCGCTTTTCCTCCACATACCTCTCAAAGCAGTCTGTCGCAGTCTTACTCTCCTGTAAGTGCTGTGAATCTGGGCCCAAAACCTGTTGTTGGGATACTGCCAGGGAGATAAAGTCCATCATGGCCCCAAGCCGTTTGCCGGACGATCCATCGATCTCCCGTAGGCACGCAGTATCATCGATTAGCGACATGAGTTTCTAGAAAATAGCCCAACATCTAGAGCTCATGCACACTCTGTCAGCAGATAATGCACAGCCAAAAGTTGCACTCAGGAGAGCATTATTTACAAGCTTTATTCAGCGTTGATCAGAACAAAGAAAGACATGACTGCCTGCGTCAGTGTCTCCGACAGAGAGAGAAAACGAAATCAATAGAAAACATAAACATCCTGTGAACAGGACATGCGCAGACTCTCTGACTCACAAAGCCTGCTCCCTTTTAAGGTGGAACGGAAATATCCTAACAATAAGTAACTATACAACATTTAGGGAAGTTTTTAATGTTTTATGATGGTTTTGCATATGTTGGAAGTCTGAGGCTGCCCCCCCTTGCCTTCCTTGCAGCTTCCTTCTAAAAGGGCTAAGGCATGACTACGCTCACAGAGTTTAAATCCACCATAAGGTGCAGCAATCAGGCCTCTGTTTCAACACAAAATACCAATGATCCTTATGCCAAGTGGGAGAAAGGTCGTAAACATTATGAACACACAAACCTTGGAGAGAAAAATTTAAAACAAAAAGCACCAGCAATTTAATTTGATTTAATGGAAGTATCTGCTGATAAGAACATGTGAGCAACGCAGATTTTCCAGATAGATGCAAAACCTAGAGCAGGAAACCTTAGACCTTTAGATATTGCTGGACAGCAGCTATGCTGGGGCTGATGGGAGTCCAACAACATCTGGATCATGTGCTGAGCTAGGAAAGCCCTCTAACTGGGAAATTGCAGAGCAGTCCTACTTATTCCAAGGCAACCCTCCAACTTAATTGGGACTTGCTTCTAATTAAGGTTGCACAAAACTGCAACCTTAAAAAGCATTTGTAGAAGTCACAGTCATTCTATGTTATAGCTACACTTTGCTCCTAACTGTCTGAAAGTGGTTTCTCTAGCCTAGGCTGGGGTATCCCAGACATAGGAAATAAACAGGGCAATATCCTGAACCACCATATATAACACAAATATGTCTCTCACCTGGTCGTAAGTCAGAAGTCTCTGAAGCTCATTTTTAGTGATCAGAGTTTTCAAATTGTTGGCATCAGGAAGGCAAAGCCTGTAGTTCAGATCACCCAACCAGATGACAATGCTGGAAAAAAGCAAAGAAACCACAGCTACAGGCTAGCTCACGGGGTCGGGGGGTGGGGGGCAGCCTGCTGCCACTTCCTGAAATATGTAGTAAGACTGATAACTAGAATTGGGCAGTATGATCATATTAGGCTAGTGCTCTGTGAACTACACTGGCTCTTGAACTGGTTCCAGGCCCAATTCAGAGTATCCCATTTGGCCTTTAAAGTGTTTCAAGGTTTGGGAAAAGGGTACCAGAAGAAGGCCTACTTATTTTTGTGGGATGTAAAACACAGGAGTGTGGGAGTCAGATAGCCACGGCAGAGGCTTGTAATATTGCAGGGTGCCCCCTGACCTCGGCTGACCAGCACTCTGAGCTTTACAATGTATTGGAATGCATTGACCTTATAAGGAGTTATGTTCCCCCCCTCTGGGCAGTGTAACCCTATATTGTTTGTGGGTGGGTTAAAGCCAGGACCGGATGTAGGTAACGTGAGACACTGGCAAATGGCCATGCGGCTGGGGAGAACAAAGGGTAATAAAGGACTGGAGGGAGAGAAGAAGCAGGAAGGAGCTGCTCCTCCATCCATGAAAATACAACTGTCTCACTGTGTCTTTATTTTATGCTAAAAAGCACCATTTTGTAACGGCTGGCTCCGACACAGGAGCAGTCAATTACAACATTCCTAGAGTGTACATGTTTAAACATGGGGAGGGATGTCTGTCCAGCCAGCAGGTAAACTTCCTGGGACAGACTTCCTCCACATGTGACCAGAGGTGGGTGTGGCCTCACCTGTGCAGGTAATGATAAAAGCAAAGGGCAGGGCAGCCATCTCTCTCTCTCTGCCATCTTCCTTCAAAGAAGTAACATCTGCTAAAGATGCTCTCTTGGCTCGCAGGCAAGAGAGGAGAAAGGGACTATCTTCTTATAAGATAGATTCTAAATGTATATTACCTTATTAAGCCTGTCTGCCTTCTGGGATCCTATTGTGAACAGAACGTGAGTAAACTCTTTATTATACTTTTATAAAAGACTGTGCCGTGTCTTGTATTTTAAGAGGGAACAAAGGGGAAATTACCAGAGTGATTATTATAGAGGTTCTAGCGAACCTGAGCACACATTACCGTTGCGAACTTAAAAAGGGAATGTCCTGCTCTGCTGATATTTTGGGAACTTGTTAGCACAAGTTGGATAAGGATATAATCTCACAATATATCCTCTCCTGCATCCCTGAACATTCCCACAAAGGGTTATGGGCCCAGTATTGCATACGTTTTGCGTATTTTTGAAGGATTGCATTGGATTGTGATTTTGAGTTGAGTAGTATTTTTCTGATAGAACTTCCTGGTAAGCACATGGTCCTTTGTTCCATTGTGCAGTGGGGATTAAGCAACACCCCCCCTTCCCTCTGAGTTCACAGTGACCCAAGGCAGTGAAGAATTGTTTCGTATTTTGAGGTTTTTTTGAGATTTTGATTTTAGAATTTTGAGAAATTTTGAATTTTGAAAATTTTTAAATTTTTGGATTTTAAGATGGCTAGAGCAGCTTTTGATAGTGATGCAAGACTAGGAATGCCTGTGCTAAATGAACACAATTTTGTGCACTGGAAGCAGTGCTTAATAGGATTGCTAGATTCAAAGCACATTTTGGAAGCTTTAGACCCTCAGCCTACAGGATCATCTGAGGAAGATTTAGCCAAGATAAGTGCTTGGAGACGCATGAACAGTGAAGCCAGACACGTAATTTTGAGTGGACTTCGTGATGAGCATCTATCATTAATAAACAGTAGAGATGATGCATCTCAAATCTTAAAAGATATTGAGCACATATATGCAGAATCTAACATTAACTGGTACAGAAGCTTAATGTATAAATTAACCAGATTGAGGATGAATTCAAAAGAGGAATTCACAGAGCACATTAACAAGTTTACTGAGATTATTCAGAGGATTGATCTAACTCCCAAAGCTTTTGATGATATTACAAAGATATCATTCTTGTTATCATCGCTTGGACCAAGATTTAACGCATTTGTAAGCCTCATGGACCACAGAGAAGGTCTAACCTTTAAAGACTTGATCAGTCATTTAAAACAGGAATGCAGAGAGAGAGCTGAATCTCCAGTGAGAAATACTAGAAGTAAGGTGCAGGTTCCATGAACTTGAAATGCAATATAAACAATGAATGCATTGAGAACACAATCTCTAGAGTTTTGTACGTACCAGAGCTGAGCTTCAATTTAATCAGCGTGTCCACTTTAGACAAGAAAGGTTTCCAGATCACATTTGGAAATGGAGAATGTAATGTGACTAAAAATGGCAAAGTGTTTGGTCAAGCAAAGCTAATAAATGGTGTATATGAGATTAATCTTTCAGAGAACCAGTCTGCAAAAGTGGCACATTCCAGCCAGAAGGATGAGGCAGATCTGGACCTATGGCACAGAAGGCTTGGACACAGAGACACCAGCGTTATTCTGGATCTACAAAAAGGAGATCTTGTAAGAGGTTTGCAGGTAAAGCAGAGCAACAAAGCTCCAGCAAAGTGCATAAGCTGTATTACTGAGAAGGCTGTAAAACCTTCATTTCCACGTTGTGCAGAACAAAGAAGCAACAAAGTGCTTGACATAGTGCACACTGACTTATGTGGACCCATGAATGTTCCCTAACTGGGAAAGAATAGATATATTTTAATATTTCTGGATAATTTTTCAAAATATTGTGTTGTGTATTTCCTCAAAGAGAAGAGTGAGACAGTGGACAAGCTCCAGGAATACATTGCCATGCTCAAGAACAAGTTCCAAAGAGCTCCAGCTGTGTTAATGAGTGACAGTGGAGGTGAGTGCTGCTCAAATGAAATGCAGGCTCTCCTGGCCAAGGAAGGAACTGCACACGTAACCACAATTCCTTACACACCACAGCAGAATGCCATAGCAGAAAGAAAGTTTAGATCCATTATGGCTATGACAAGGTGCATGCTAAAAGATGCATGTTTGCCACAGAAGCTGTGAGTGGAAGCAGTATACACAGCAGTCTATTTGCAGAACAGACTGCCAACAAAAGGAGCAGAGCACACACCATTTGAACTTTGGCATGGGAAAGCTCCAAATTTGTCGCACATACGTGTGTTTGGAAGTCCGTGTTACTTCCATGTGCCCAAAGAACACAGCCACAAACTTGACTCCAGGGCAAAAGCAGGTATCCTTGTGGGATATGCTTCTGGAGGCAAAGGATACAGAATTTTGGACTTACAAACTGGTAGGACAAATGCGCACCATGCGGTTTATTTTGATGAACATGGCAAAGCTGACATGCCTGCGTTGGAAGAGGCTGAGGAAGCTGATGCGGTCGCAGAACCAGAGGTCAGACGCTCATCCAGAACCAACAGAGGTGTCCCACCATTACGGCTGTCCTACTTTGCAGGGTCAGCGTTTCCACAGGAACCTTCCACTTGGGAAGAGATACAGGAGATGCCAGCTGCTGAAGCCAGTCTCTGGAGGAAGGCCACACAGGAGGAGATGGATGCACTGCATCAGAACAAGACCTGGACACTCACTGAGCTGCCTCCCGGTAAGAAGGCCATTGGCAGTAAATGGGTTTTCAAGGTTAAGAAGGGGTCAGAAGGAGAAGTGCAGCGCTACAAAGCTAGACTTGTAGCACAGGGATTTTCACAGCGTTTTGGTGAAGATTATGATGAAGTTTTTGCACCAACCGTGAGGTACAGCAGCATAAGAATGTTTTTGAGCATTGCAGCCTCCAAGCAAATTAGGGTGAAACACATTGACATTGCTACTGCTTTTCTTCATGGGCAGATTTCAGAGGAAATTTATATGAAACAGCCCAAAGGTTTTGTAAAACCACATGAGGCACATTTAGTGTGCAAACTCCAGAAAGGACTTTACGGACTTAAACAGGCTGCTAGAGCCTGGAACCAGAAGTTATATAACATGCTGACGCAACTTGGGTACAAGCACGGCAACGCTGACAAGTGCTTGTACAGTAAGTCAAATAATGGACAATTTTAATATATCCTAGCATTTGTTGATGACCTGATTATTGCCACAGCAAGTGAGAGAGACTATACACAGATAGTAAAACACCTTAGCAAAGAGGTGGAGGTCAAAGAGCTAGGAGATGTTCAATACTACCTTGGGATCCAAGTGGAGAGAGAAGAGGACGGCTCATTTCTTCTCAGCCCGAAGCAAAAGATCCACGAGCTGATTGAACACATGCAGATGCAAGATGCACACCCAGTTGCTACACCGATGGCTACTGACATCCTGAAGAATCAGCAGGATTCGAAGCGGTTGCCAGACAACGACGACTACAGGTCGGCGATTGGTAAACTTTTGTATTTAGTTACCACATGTAGACCTGACTTAGCTAATGCTGTGGGGATTCTTAGCAGAAAAGTGAATTCTCCCACTGAGCATGATTGGGCAGGTGCAAAGAGGGTGGTGCGGTATTTGAAGGGTACCATGAATTGTAAATTAAGGTTATCAGCCATCAGAGACCCTAAGTTGGTTGGGTATACTGATGTGGATTGGGCTGGGGATAATGCTGATTATAAATCAACAAGTGGTCATGTTTTTATGTTTGGGGATGGACCTGTTGCGTGGGGCAGTTATAAACAGAGCTGTGTAGCATTATCTTCCACAGAATCAGAATACGTTGCAGCAACAAAAGCCTGCAGAGAGATCGCCCGGCTTGATCAACTCATAAAGGACTTTGGGTTGGTGAGAAAAGGACCTGTCAGCTTGCTAGAGGACAATCAGAGTTGCATGAAGCTGACGCAGAATGAGAAGTTCCTAGCCAGAACAAAGCACATTGGGGTGAAATACCACTATATACGCCAGATGATCCAGGATGGACTAGTGGAACTATCCTACTGCAGCACTCAAGAGATGACTGCTGACAACCTGACAAAGGCCGTACCAAGAGAGAGTTTCCAGAATCTACGTGTCAAGCTGGGACTCTGGGTGGTTGAATAAAGTTGTTTATGTTTTGTGTATGTTGTATTGCCTGAGAAGGGGTATGTGGGATGTAAAACACAGGAGCAGTCAATTACAACATTCCTAGAGTGTACATGTTTAAACATGGGGAGGTATGTCTGTCCAGCCAGCAGGTAAACTTCCTGGGACAGACTTCCTCCACATGTGACCAGAGGTGGGTGTGGCCTCACCTGTGCAGGTAATGATAAAAGCAAAGGGCAGGGCAGCCATCTCTCTCTCTCTGCCATCTTCCTTCAAAGAAGTAACATCTGCTAAAGATGCTCTCTTGGCTCGCAGGCAAGAGAGGAGAAAGGGACTATCTTCTTATAAGATAGATTCTAAATGTATATTACCTTATTAAGCCTGTCTGCCTTCTGGGATCCTATTGTGAACAGAACGTGAGTAAACTCTTTATTATACTTTTATAAAAGACTGTGTCGTGTCTTGTATTTTATTTTATTTTATTAATAAAAATTTTATTGCGTTTCTTTTCCATTAGTTCACAACATCTGTTACAAAACAGTGAACAAGAAACAAATTTTGTAAATAGACAGATATAAAAAGATAAGAAGAAAGAAGAAAGAAAAGAAGGAAAAAAAAATTGAGTTTCATATTATCTTTCCAAAAAGTTACTCTCCTGTGGACCTCCTCACGTCCTCCCAACATTGCATTCTTTGAACTCACATTGTCAGCAATTTGTTACCTTATTTCACAACTTACTGTACCTTTCAGTTATTATGTAACCAATTTCAAAAAAAAATTGTGGTTCAATTTTAGTACCTTTATAATAAACATAATATATTTGTTTCAAATTGTCTTATTTTCCTCTGTTATAACTTACTTTGTCATTTACCTAATCAAATTGCAGGAGCATAACATTTCCTAATCGTGCACATTCTTAACATTCAAACAACTTATAGTACTTTTGCAAATAGTCCTTGAATTTTTTCCAGTCCTCCTCAACTTTTTCTTCGCTCAGATCTCGGATTCTGCCAGTCATTTCTGCTAATTCCATATAGTCCATCATCTGCATCTGCCAGTCCTCCAGTGTGGGTAAATCTTGTGTCTTCCAATGCTTTGCGATAAGAATTCTTGCTGCTGTAGTTGTATACATAAACAAGGTTCTATCCTTTTTTAACACCTTCCGGTCCACCATGCCCAGGAGGAAGGCCTCCGGTTTCTTGGGAAAGGTATATTTAAATACCTTTTTCAATTCATTGTATATCATTTCCCAGAAGGCCTTCACTTTCGGGCAGGTCCACCAGAGGTGAAAGAATGTCCCTTCTGCCTCCTTACATTTCCAGCATTTATTGTCAGACAGGTGGTATATCTTAGCTAGTTTGACTGGGGTCATGTACCACCGGTATACCATTTTCATAATGTTCTCTTTCAGGGCAGTACATGCCGTAAACTTCATACCGGTGTTCCACAACCTTTCCCAGTCCTCAGACATAATGTTATGTCCAACATCCTGTGCCCATTTTATCATAGCAGATTTAACTGTTTCATCCTGTGTATTCCATTTAAGCAGCAAGTTATACATTCTCGAAAGTACCTTGGTCTTTGGTTCTAGCAATTCCGTCTCCAATTTCGATTTTTCCACCTGAAAACCAACTTTTTTGTCCATTTTAAAAACCTCTTGAATTTGAGCATAATGTAGCCAGTCTCGCACCTTGCTTTTTAGTTTATCCTGGCTCTGCAGCTTCCAATTATCTCCAGATCTCTCAATTAATTCCCAATATTTTGGCCAGTAGGCCTCCATATTGGGTCTTTTTTTTGGAGCCTTGGCTTCCATCGGTGATAACCACCTCGGGGTCTTACCTTCTAGTAAATCCTTATACTTCAACCAGACGGCAAAAATTGTTTTCCTGACAATATGGTTTTTGAACAGTTTATGAACTTTCGCCTTGTCATACCACAAATATGCATGCCAACCAAAGGCATTGTCAAACCCTTCCAGATCTAGGACATCAGTGTTCTCCAACAGAAACCAATCCTTCAACCAACAGAAGGCTGCAGCTTCATAGTACAACCTCAAGTCTGGCAGGGCAAACCCCCCTCTTTCTTTCGAGTCAGTTAGTATTTTAAATTTTATTCG
This sequence comes from Podarcis liolepis, assembly GCF_965112155.1. NCBI lineage: Eukaryota > Metazoa > Chordata > Lepidosauria > Squamata > Lacertidae > Podarcis > Podarcis liolepis. Next base: position 17,734,639 of record NC_139568.1, read on the forward strand.
GGGCTTTTTGCCCTGCCAGACAAACCTAGATATGTCCTTCTGCCACTTTCCAAAGCATTCCACTCTGTCCACGATCTGTAGGGTTTGAAACAAGAATAACATTTTCGGCAAGACACACATCTTTATAGCTGCAATTCGACCTGACAAGGTAAGTTTCAGTCTTGACCAAATTTCCAAGTCCTTTTTAATTTCCAGCCAACATTTTTCATAATTATCTTTAAATAAATTCAGGTTTTTGGTGGACAAAAATACCCCCATGTCGTGTCTTGTATTTTAAGAGGGAACAAAGGGGAAATTACCAGAGTGATTATTATAGAGGTTCTAGCGAACCTGAGCACACATTACCGTTGCGAACGTAAAAAGGGAATGTCCTGCTCTGCTGATATTTTGGGAACTTGTTAGCACAAGTTGGATAAGGATATAATCTCACAATATATCCTCTCCTGCATCCCTGAACATTCCCACAATTTTTGCACTGCCTCTCCACTGACTAGAATCTTTAGCAGGGGCAGCCCTTTCCCAGGGAACTCCTGCTCTTTCTTTTAAAAAAAAAATAATTTCTATTAACCGGCCAATCAAATCAAATTAAATCACATCACATAAGTTCCGAATTACAAAGCCGAATTTTAAATTTTGTTGGGGGGACCCATATTTCAAGATCCGAAGGGGGATTCTGATCATCTTCTTGCTACTGCATTAATGTCCAAATCAAACCAAATCAGTCCAAACAGAGTTCATAATTCTATCCCGTCTTATCTGTTTCCACATCACATCTTGTTCATATATTTTCTCTTTTTTCTTTATGATCTCTTCTGATAGTCTCCTTAAGCCGATAAACACCAATATTAATCCTGTGTGAATTTTTCCGTTCTTCCAATCCTCGAATCGAGATGGTTTCCATATATCATCACCTTCATAGATAACATCGCTCTTTCCATCATTATCTCGTAAAACTGTCGCAGCTCTATTTCTCTATTTCTCCTCCCAGACTCAAGACCTCCGACAGAACTTCCCAATATGGCGACGGCATTTTTAACTGCGTCATTCCAGAGCTCTTGTACATTCCACGCTCTTCTCAAAACATGCCTTGGTTTGAAAGTTTATCTCCACACAGTCTTAAATCCACAGCTTGAGTCCTTAAAACGACATTTCTGACTCGTGAGGGGAGGGGATTCTTGTTAAATCACATAAGGAAAGAAAGGAAAGTTTTTCCCCCTCCCCCATCAGCCATTTGCCATACCGTATCTTGGCGTATCTTCTCATGATTTATTCTTGTCTTGTTTTATCAGAGATCTCTTCTGTTAGCAGTATTTACTCCCCCTCCTTCCTTGAAATATGTGCAATTAGCTTCATTCAAATTGTTTCTTTTGAAGTTCTTGCAGCTAGTGGCGCGGATCAGGGACGGCGTCCAGGAGTGACGGAATCCCACAGGAGGGCTTTGTGCCTAGTGCCCCCACCCCCACAAATTCGGGGGTGGTGTAGGGCACAGCAGGCAAGGGCAGTCCCCCCCACCATCCGGGGGGGGGGTAAGGAGGCTAATGACCCCCATCATAGTCTCCAAATTACCTCGTGTGGGTCGGAGAGATGTTATTGTCAGCCATCTTCCGATGCGCCCGGGAACTCCTGCTCTTTCAAGTATGGCAGGGCCTTTTCAGTAATGGCACCCTACCTTTCAGAATAATCTCCCAAAGAGGTTCACCTGGCCCCTGCTTTGATGTCCTTTCAGCAAAGACTTTTAGAATTTCCCATGGGTCTTTAATTCATGGGCAGGGCGCTTGTGGCCCTCCAAACACTGCTGCAGTACACAGGAACATAGGAAGCTACCTTATATTGAGGCAGACCATTGACCCATCAAGCTCAGGACTGACTACATGGACTGGCAGCAGCTTTCAGGCAGAGATCATTCCCAGCCTTCTCCATGCAAAATGGCTGCTCTGCTTTTGCTGGAGAAGTTGCCCACATTTGCTATAATTTACTATTCACTTGTAGGAAGATGTGCTTATTTAGATTACAACATTGCTCTTTTTAGATCTGCTGCTATTAAGGTACTGTTTATATTCTTTAAATTATCTTGAGGTGCATTTCTGATTATTATTTTAAATAAGCCACTCTGGGGAAGAAATCCCCACAATAAACAGAAATTAATGAATTAAGCCCAGCACTCACTTCCACAGATGTTTAGTATCTGCCTGCCCTGAATGAAGCAGGAGCCTACAATGCTGGGCACTTCTGGCTGCTCTAGTAGAAACCTTAGTGGTGCAGCTGCAGCAGCAGGGATTGCCGACACTGCACCCTCCTGGTGTTGCTGAAGTGGAACTCTCATGAGCCCCAGTCACCAAGGCCAATTCTTAGCGATTATGGGAATTTTGGTCTATCAACATTAGGAGAGCACTATGCTGCCTACCCTTGAGCTACACACAGGCAGGAAAGTTACAGAAACGTGACTCAATTTGCTTCTCCAGATAGCGGAGACCAACAAGTTACATCAGCCAAGGCTATCTCCCTCCAAGCCCTTGAAACGCACTCGTGTTTCATGATTGTCAGCTGCGGCAGACCCTGGTCAGGGGGCAGGGAGCTCATCTGGGCACAGATATCCTTCTAATCCTGGTTTCGGCGCTTGAAGTCTTCCACGTGGGCAGCAAGGTGGGAATTGACAATGCAGAAGCTGGTATTGTTGAAGACAAACCTCACGGCCACACACCCCTTATTACCCTGCAGGGGCGGAGCAAAGATGGCTGTTAGTGAGCAAGCAGGAAAGAGGGGGAAACTGGTTGGCAGAGATTATACAAACATATAGCCAGATAGAAAGATAGACATAGGGAATTCCGCTGTCAGGGTCTACTCACCATCTTCCCCATGATGCCTGTACCCACTGTCTCCCTCATCACTTCCTTGATGCGGCTGAGCTGGTCCTTCCTGACAAAGATGAGCAACATCATTCCGACTAGACGCACCAGCTGCACCTAGAAGATGCAAGGTACTGGGGTGTCTACCAGCTTTGTTCATTGCTTGCTGTCATGGGCTGGCTGGATGCAGATAGGAGTGGTAGGTGGCACCAACTGGGGATCCCCCAAGGGAAGAAGGCTCAGAGCCAGGGAACTGGTGGGGGGACGACGACGCTGAGCCATCAGAGGGAGAAGAGGGAGCAGACTGTGAGCAAGAGGGGGTTTTGGAAACTGAAGAGGCAGGAGGGCAGGAAGATTCTGTGGCAAACAGCAGCCCAGAATCCGAGGCAGAAGTGGAGGCTGGAGGCGGGGGTCAAGAGGCAGAGATCAGGCAGGCTGCTGAAGAAGCCAGGGGGTCTCCCCATCCTGCTGCGATCAGCTCCCCTCCCTGCTGGTCTCCCAGAACACAGAGAAATTAAGAGGAGGGAGCAAAGACAGGCAAGGTGTCAGAGTATCAGGTTGCTTGGGAAGGGCCAGGGGGAGGAGGAGAATTAAGAGAGTGGTGGGAGGGTAGCAACCTTCAGCCTTCACAACTACCTCACTGGGGCAAGACCTGTTGGGAAAGGTTTCTGTGATCACTAGGCCTGCACAGTTTTGGTTTCTTTGAATAAAGAATTTTGGCTTCTTTTGAGTAAAACACCACTGACACCAGGTGTTTTTTATTGCTGACCACCTCCTCCTCCTCCTCCTCCTCCTCACTCCAGCTCCTGACAGCTGTCTGGCTGCTGAAGAAATGGGTGGGGTTGGACTTACTTTCTTGTACTTGGATTTGGAATGCAAAGCCTTTTCCACAGCTGTCAGCCACTCTTGCTCCTTTGTCGAGTCCAAGTAGAAGAAAGCCTCTGTGCTCAGGTCCAGCTCCTGGAACCGAATGCCCAAGTGCCAAAGAGAAGGATGTGGAACTGCAGGAATAGGACTCCAATCGGAACAGACGTGCTGGTTAAATATGCAAAGACAACAGGAGTGTGCAAGGGCAGGCAAGATCAGGACCAAGAACAAACAAGTAATGCCAGCCACTTCTTCCTCAGCTTAGCTATTCTGGGCCCCAAAGGAGTTTTGCTAATGAAAGAAAAAAAGCTTTTTCCTTGTATTTTTTAAGATGTGTCAGCCAGCCTGATATCTAAGCACTATCCCAGTAGCCACAGGCAACCAGAAATTCTTTGAAGGCAAGTGAGTTGGTTGATCTCTCCATTCTTCCTTCACCTGGCAACCTGGTTTCCAGGCTGGCTTTCAGGGAGCAGAAAACCACCTCTCAGATCTGCTGTGCCAGCCAAGCTTGTTTGCTAGAAGATTACCCCGTAACACCCTTGTCCTCTTTGCAAACCTCCTAAATGGCTAGCATTCTGTGTTTCCATGCTGGCCATGAAGGAATGGGCATTCCCCACTCTGAAAACAGCACAGAAATACAGCCTGTCTAGTAAAGGGGTAAAAAGAGCAAGCTAAACAGCCTCTGTAAAACAGTAGCATCTGAAGCTGCTAACCACATACTGATAAACATATCATAAAAGCAGACATTAAAAACAAATGGCCACTGCGTACTACTAACGGTACGGGGAAATAACCAAAGCAAAAACTTTGTTTGAAATAGTAAGCTTAGCATTATAAGAATGACTCACACCAAGTGTTGGGGGGGGGTCACACCTCCCTGTCCTCCAGCACAGCTTTTAGGAGGAGTTCCAAAGGTTTTGCTTCAGTTTTGGATTAACTGCATCTTGTCACAATGTCTGAAGCTGCACAAACCGCTTAATTTTAACCATGGTTCATTGAAACATGCCAACTTCCAATCATGGGTTTACAAAGCTGGTAAAATTAACCACCATAGGATCTGGACACACCAAACTGTGGTTAATTTAAAATCCAAGTGGAAGCTTCCCAATAGGCTTGGGGTGGGGGAGAGGTGTGCAAACCTGGAGGAGAGGCTGCTGTCCTGCTCATAATATGAAGCCACGGTTCAGTATGTGGCACCAAGGAAAATTGCCCACCACAACTCATACTTTAAATTACCCACCCATGTGGCCTGAGTGAACAGGACAGACTTTGCCTGGCACCCAACAATAAAGCTGTCATGTAGATGTCGCTTTCTCCAACCCCAACTATGATACAGGTTCCACTGGTGTTTGCATGGTGTTTGCACTTTTGCATGATCTGACCTGAAATTCTGGATGTTGACATATTCCTTCTCTCTCTTGGCGAGGACGTGCTTGATGAGTCCCTCTCTCTGTCCGGACTGCGTATGTGTGGAAGGGACAAAGAGCTTGCGCATAGTGTTGGTCACTTTGGGTTGCTTCTTGCTCATGCTCTCCTTGTCACGGATATGCCTAAGGGAGATGAGAACAGAACTCAAGTAGTCCTTAAAACCAAGGAGGCAGGAGGGCACAGTACACCTCTAAGGCACCTTACAGCCTGCTTGGTGGCAGCAGTGGGGGTGGAGGCTCCCGGCGGGCACTCATTTGCTGATTCTGCAGGTTTCTTTCCTTCTCCATACTCATAACACTGAAGTTATCCTCGAATCCCAGAATTCCTAAGAGAAGAAAAGACTTCTGAGGTTAGAGAGGCTTCAGAACCGTTTGGGGAAGTTTTGGGAAAGGGACTTAGAAAATACTTAACTGCAGGGAAATGTTCCTGCCTCCCCACAGCACCACATTTGTCGGACAATTGCCTCTCAGCTTATGCATGTTTAGGAAGGATTGTGGAGGCAACAGGTCCTCCCCTCAAGGCCTTTTCCTCTAAAGGAGGTAGACTGATCTTCTCCAATCCTCTGGCCACTGCTGAGTTTTCCAAACTTGCTGGCATATTGAGTGTAGCACCTTAACAGCATCATCTTTAACAAAATTTAATAGTTCAGCTGGAATATCATCACTTCCACTGGCCTTGTTATTAGCGGTGCTTTCTAAGGCCCATTTGACTTTGCTCTCCAGGATGTCAGGCTCAAGGTCAGCAACCACACTACTTGGGGTGTACGAGCCATCCATATCTTTCTGGTATAATTCCTCTGTTTATTCTTGCCACCTCTTCTTGACGTCTTCTGCTTCTGTTAGGGTCTTTCCACCTTTGTCCTTTATTATGGTAATCTTTGTATGAAATGTTCCTTTCATAGCTCCAGTTTTCTTGAACAGATCTCTGGTTCTTCCCATTCTGTTGTTTTCCTCTATTTCTTTGCATTGGTCGTTTAAGAAGGCCTTCTTGTCTCTCCTTGCTATTTTTTGGAAATCTGCATTCAATTTCCTGTATCTTTCACTATCTCCCTCGCATTTTGCTTGCCTTCTCCAAGTCCACCTTTCCTTTTGAAGCAAAATGTCATTGAAATGGGGGAGAAATGCCCGGCATGAAGTCTTGGGTTTGCAATTTTGGGAGAGGGAAGACTGTCTGCGGCGCTGGGGAGTGGGCAGGCTGGCGAGGCCCCCTAGCCTATACATAAATCCGGCCCTGCCTATGTCACAGTGACCACAGGCCCATTGATCACGTGCAAGGCATTCTGCGTGTTGGGAAGGAGCCTCCTGTTCTGGGCCAGGTGGAAGAGTGACTCCGCCAGATGGTTGAAAGGGGAGGAATGCCCATCCTCATCTGCTGCAGCAGACGACTGGGTGGTGGGGTCGAAGCTGATCCCATGGAGCACGTGAGGAGTCAAGGCTTCCCGGATGAAGGCCTCGCTTCCCCTAGATTTCCCTGCCTCCTGGTCTGTGTTCGCTTTCTTCTTCAGATACAGCGCCAGCATGTTCTGGATGGTGCACCTGCTTTCGGGGGAGAGCTTGTCGAACTGGTCCACACTAGAAGAATAGCCATGAGACGGGTGGGACTCCTGCAAGGCGTCCCCAAAGTCAGGGGAACATAAGCGCATTTGAAGAGCCTTGCTGGGTCAGGCCAAGGCCCATTCAGTCCGACATCCTTTTGGCATAGTGGTTCCTTCCAGATGCCCGTTTTTGTCGATTCATGATTGTTTCTATTCATGACAGTAGGAGGGCAGTTATATGCAAGACTGTATTCAGTACTGTTCGTGCCTGCAAAGCTTTCGGGACAGACATACTCCGACACTTCCAACCAGTGCCCCCTAACTTCCAGCTGAAACCAGGTACCTTTTTCATACCACAACTGTTCTTCAGTGGTAAACCATGGCATCTCAAATTCCAGGGGAGCCCTGTACGATGCCAAAATTCAGTGCCCCCACACCTCTCAAAGTCTATTCAACATCATAGTTGCGGTGTCTCCTATGGGGCTCGCAAGGCTTCACGCCAGTGTGACCAAACCAGTTGCACTCCCCTAAATCCATCTAAATGTTATGGGGGGGATTTGTCCCACTTAAGTTGCACTTTATAGATCAAGAGGGCCCCTCTGGCTGATAATAATATAGTAGCACAGGGGAAGCATCACAGAACAACTTGCAAAGCAAAATGACATGTAGTTGGCCCACCACAATTGCAATATTATTGCATCCTTCAGGAATGGTGTGTCCAGCTCCATCTGAGTCATCATCCAGGCACGCTGTGGAGCTGCATGGATGAGAGATGGGCATCTTCGGCCAGTCAGGGGTGAAGAGCTGGCAAGATCCCCTGTACTGAGCAGAAAAGCAAACTCTTTGGCCTCCGAGATCTCTGGCGAAGCATTGCAGAGCAACTGAGAAAGCAGAATGATGTTTGCGTGGACAGTCCATTACAAAGCTGCACTATTATTGCATCGATAGCACATTGCAGAATACGGCCCCCCTCCACGCAAAAACATCCGTCTGGAAGGACAGTAGCTTTCATTTCGGAGGTTGTGGTTTTACATTTTCCTATTTATTTATTTATTCAAAATTATTTATTTATTTCATAAAATTTATACACTACCAGATGGTAAGAAACATCAAAGCCGTTTACAGAAAGATAAAACCATAAAATCAGGAAAACCCTACAGTACATTAAACGCTGAAGAAGTGAATACCAGAATAGATCAGAACTCACTCCCAAGGTAAGGGGAAGAGACATGGCTAAGATGGCAGGACAGTTTACTCTATGGTGTTAACCCCTTCATGCACTAAGTAGACTGAAGCATGTTGGTTATATAAGACTGGTTATCCCACACAACATGCTCTCACGCAACCCATGCCCTCCAACTGAAAACCCATTTCCTGGACAATATCAACATTGTGTTTTGTGCCTGTGAACTGCAAAGTGAACATTTTTATTAGAAAAGAAAACAGCCCGGTGTTTCAGCTTCTCAAAGTTGTTTTATTCAGTGCACTGCTACAGCTTGTCACACCCAAATCCTCCAAAGGAATCTGCCAAAGTGCTTTTCCAGGCAAAAGGGGGCAGAGGGAGAGAAACCAAGAACCTCAAATTCATTAGACCAGGGATGGGGAATTCTGTGGCCCTCTAGATGTTGTTGGATTCCATCACCCCTGACCGTTGGCCATGCTGGCTGAGGCAGAAGGCCATTGGATCTGGCAATATCTGGGAGCCCACAAGATTCCCAGCCTCCGCCCTACCCAAACAACCAGGCACTCAGCTGTGAGGCATGCCTCTTACAGGAGGGAAGGTCACTCCAGAGGCAGCTGTGGCATGAGGGTGCTGGATCATGCCTTTGTGGGCACATCTGAGGATTAAAGAGGACCCCCTAGGAAGTGTGCTTGGAGATCTTCCTTACCACGTGGCTCTCAACGTCAAGCTGGTCTAAGGAAGAAAAGCATAGGAGTTAGTCTTGAATCCCCACACACATGTGCTGGGAGATGCCTGCACACCACACATGTAAAGCACATCTCCTCCCACCCACACCCAAAAAGTCCTGGGAACAATGGTTTGTTTTGTTAAGGGTGCTGGGAATCGTAGCACTGTGAAAGGAAAACTAAGGTTCTTAGGTTGCTTTTGAGGGGGTGGAATGTTGAATACACAGCGGCCACATGGACGGACGGACACCCACACACCCCACCATAGCTTCAACTTTTAGTAATAATAATAATAATAATAATAATAATAATAATAATAATAATAATAATAATAATAATAATAATAATTTATTATTTATACCCCGCCCATCTGGCTGGGCCTCCCCAGCCACTCTGGGCGGCTTCCATAGAAACCAAAAATACACTAAAATATCACACGTTAAAAACTTCCCTGAACAGGGCTGCCTTAAGATGTCTTGTGAATGTCAGGTAGTTGTTTATCGCTTTGACATCTGCTGGAAGGGCGTTCCACAGGGCGGGTGCCACTACCGAGAAGGCCCTCTGCCTGGTTCCCTGTAGCTTTGCTTCTCGCAATGAGGGAACCGCCAGAAGGCCCTCGGCGCTGGACCTCAGCGTCCGGGCAGAACGATGGGGGTGGAGACGCTCCTTCAGGTATACTGGACCAAGGCCATTTAGGGCTTTAAAGGTCAGCACCAACACTTTGAATTGTGCTCGGAAACATACTGGGAGCCAATGTAGGTCTTTCAAGACCGGTGTTATATGGTCTCGGCGGCTGCTCCCAGTCACCAGTCTAGCTGCCGCATTCTGGATTAATTGCAGTTTCCAGGTCACCTTCAAAGGTAGCCCCACGTAGAGCGCATTGCAGTAGTCCAAGTGGGAGATAACTAGAGCATGCACCACTCTGGTAAGACAGTCCGCAGGCAGAATCTTAATGCTGAGCAAGGACAAATGATAGAGGGTAAGGACTTGCTGAATTAAATATCTGAACTGGAATACAAAAAGGGAGGTGTGAGGAGGTCAGGAAACTAGTAATGAAGTATAAGATATGAAAATATTGATTTTTTTTCTTTTTTTTCTTCTTGTTAACTGCTTTCTATTTTGCATTTTTCATGTGTTTTGTTTTTGTATCTTTGTAGCTCTTTTTTCTTTTATTAGGGTTATTCTTTGTTCTTATTTTTTATGTTTAAACTTTGAAACTTTTTATTGTTTGTAAAATTTCAATAAATATTACTTTTTTAAAAAAAGACAGTCCGCAGGCAGGTAGGGTCTCAGCCTACGTACCAGATGGAGCTGGTAAACAGCTGTCCTGGACACGGATTTGACCTGTGCCTTCATGGACAGCTGTGAGTCCAAAATGACTCCCAGGCTGCGCACCTTGTCCTTCAGGGGCACAGTTACCCCATTCAGGACCAGGGAGTCCTCCACACCTGCCCGCCTCCTGTCCCCCAAAAACAGTACTTCTGTCTTGTCAGGATTCAACCTCAATCTCTTAGCCACCATCCATCCTCCAACCGCCTCCAGACACTCACACAGGACCTTCACCACCTTCACTGGTTCTGATTTAAAAGAGAGGTAGAGCTGGGTATCATCCGCATACTGATGAACACCCAGCCCAAACCTCCTGATGATCTCTCCCAGTGGCTGCATGTAAATGTTGAAAAGCATGGGGGAGAGGACAGAACCCTGAGGCACCCCACAAGTGAGAGCTCAGGGGTCTGAACACTCAACCCCCCCCTTTCTGAACACGGCCCAGGAGGAAGGAGCGGAACCACTGTATGACAGTGCCCCCAGCTCCCAGCCCCTCAAGACGGTCCAGAAGGATGTTATGGTCGATGGTATCAAATGCCGCTGAGAGATCCAGCAGAACTAGGAAACAGCTCTCACCTTTGTCCCTAGCCTGCCGGAGATCATCAGCCAGTGCGACCAAGGCAGTTTCAGTCCCATGATGAGGCTTGAATCCTGATTGGAAGGGATCCAAACGCTCCGCATCCTCCAGGCGTGCTTGGAGTTGTTCAGCAACCACTCGCTCAATCACCTTGCCCAAGAATGGAAGATTTGAGACTGAGCAATAGTTGGCCATCATGGCCTCATCTAAAGATGGGTTTTAAGAAGCGGTTTAATAACCACCTCTTTCAGCGGGTCTGGGAAGGCTCCCTCACGGAGGGAAGCATTCACCACCCCACGAAGCCCATCACCCAGTCCTTCCCGGCTTGCTTTTATAAGCCAGGATGGGCAAGGATCCAGGAGACAGGTGGTGATCAGGAACAAAATACACATTGTTTATAGTTAAGTTCAGGCTCTCCATGTAAACAGTTCCAAACCCAGTCGCTGCGATCGCCTGACCATTGGCCTGTTTCACTGTGAAGCTTTGCTTCTCAAATGTAGAAAACAGTTCCCGGCGTGATGCCATGTGCTGCGTCACTCCCGTGTCCAAAACAAAAGTGTTTTCCACCGATGATGTGACTTTTAGCGACAGCAAAGCCTTCGCAGGTTTCACCTGGGACTTGGGACGACCTTTGCATGAGGCCTCAGGCTTTGCAGAGCTCCCTCTAGCTCCTTTCTGCTGACGTGGCTTCTTACAGTTCCTCTGAATATGTCCAGTCTGTCCACAATTGTAACAACGGACAACGTTCAGAGCTACAGCTTACTCTTCACTTGCATTAGCAGTGGGGGTGCTAGAATCGCTCCCCTGTCAGCGACATCTATTGCAGCAAGGCGGTCTCTCTCTCTTAGGGGAAGTGGATAAGGTAAACCTCCCCTTTTCTTGGCATCCATTTTGAATCCAAGCTTCAGCTCTCAGTCACGAGCTGAAAAACCCAAAAGCCTATAGTGCTGTTTACTAGCTGCTATGCACCTGGCAGCTCGCTTGGAAAGTCCCTTCCAAGAGTCAGTGAGATAACAAACAAACGCTGAAATTCCAACAGCTATTTCCAGCCTCTCAGCCTCAGCCTCGCTTTCGCTTCGGCTTGCTTTTCTCTCTTTGCTTTTGAAGCTAACTAGCTCATAAATTAGCTCAAAAGTGCTCACGAAAGTCATTGGCAGACAACGGCACTTGGCAGGTGACGGCAGACTTTATCAGCTCCCCTGGAATGCGAAGTATGTGGCTTTCTCTGCCAGTTTTAATCCAAAAACACGGCAGCATCAGAGTGAACCGGAGAATTTTCAATCCATGTACACCATCCAGCCATCAATCTTCAATCATCAGGGGTCCGTGGAACATCGCTTATCAGCAAAACACGTCTCCACCGGTGCTCCAGCTGTCCTTAGCCGTTACTTTGTAGCCACCATCCGCGTGCTACCACAACTCATTGCAGAGGATGTTTACGATCCATCAACCATCCTCTGCTACCACATGTTGGAAAACAAGCCTTAACAGGAGAGGCTGGCCCATCTCTCCCAGGCTCCCGGCTTGTTTACCGGTGACCTCCCTGGCTGCAATCCCCGCAGGTCCAGGGTAGATCTTAATAGGCGACATTTCCCAGCGTGGAAAATGCACACCCACTTCTCGCCCTTGGCAGGGGAAAGAAGAGTACTTAGAAAGTCCTTTTACATCATGTTTATTTCTGACCGTACAAGCCTACAAGAAAACACATCCGATCACTTCAGACTCCTTCAAGCAAGTCACAAGGACCTCCTTTACAAACACAACAGGAAGGTCTCATATTACACACTTCACAAAGACTTTTCCAGCCTGTGAACTTCCGGGAAGATTCTTTCCCACAGCTAGTCGCATCATGTGATGTAAACATCGAGCTGGCAGTTTGCAACTGCATTGCTCTCATATCGTAACAGGTTTCACTCGTCCAAGCAGCCTGTCCACATCCTCGGAGGTAACAGATTGGAATTAATCCCATGCAACTTGACTAGACAAAACTCTAGCACTCTCCCGCCCCGGCCCTGCTCCCACGGTGGAGTCTACTTCTTCCCGAATCTGAGCGATTTTATCTGCAAAAAACTTTGCAAAATCATTGCAGGAGATCATATGGCCCGTACTGGGCCCCGATGTCTCCTGCTGCTGTTTTCTGCAGATGCAATAGAGGCGGTGAAGAAGCTCCTCTTCGCCGTCACCGTCGTCACTTGGTAGGCTCGACGTTGAGCTCTAACCTGTGTCCGGTCAGATTTGGAATGAGTTATCCGCCGCCGGCGCTCTAGCCGTCTCAACGATTGTTTCATTGCCCTCAAATCCGTGGAAAACGATGGGGCTGTCCGGGCTCCATGCAATCAGAGAGGGCGCTTCGGAGCCAAACAGTCAATAGCCCTGGTTAACTCCACATTCCAGCGGGCCACCAGGGAATCAGCTGAAAGGCCATCAACATGGGATAAAGCATCCCCTACCACTCTCTGGAAACCATTTGGATCCATTAAGTGGTGGGGGCGGACCATCCGAATTGGTCCCACCTCCCTGCAGAGGGGATGGGTCGCGGAGAAGTCCAGTTGCACCAGGAAGTGATCTGACCATGGCACTTCTTTCGTTTTTCTTTTACTTAGTGTCAGATCACCAACATCCATAGAGGTAAACACCAGGTCCAAGGCATGTCCGCGGCTATGGGTTGGGCCAGACTTATTCAGGGACAGCCCCATGGAGGCCATGCTTTCCACGAAGTCCCAAGCGGCCCCTTGTAAGGTCGTGTCGGCATGGATGTTAAAATCCCCTAGGACTTGGAAGAAGACAAGGTGAGAGACTGTTTGATTACTTTTCGAACAAAAGAAGAGAGAGATAAAATTCTGAATTTGCACTATCAAAAGACTCTGGAAATTGACGATTCAAGCGTGGTGATATTCAAGGATATTCCTGTCAGGGAACTGCCATCGGAGGGACGGGTGGTGGAAGGGCTCACGGAGGTTGGGAGAGACCCAGCAGCGGAAGCAGGAACCAGCAGGGGGAGAGGTGGGTCTCTGAGGGAAAGCGAGCAAGAGGGAGGGCTCAGGGACACGTCCAGCGAGAACAGTGGGGAGGTTTCTGGACCTCCCATAGGGAGACCCACTCCTCGCCGGAAACTGTCACGCCGTGAGTCCAGAAGACGTGTTTCCGTTAAGGAGCTTTTATGTTGGAAGCGATTCCGAAAGCAGCCACTGTCAGAATCTGCGAGTGACTAGAGGAGCCATGTCTGAGGAGCTCCGTCACAGACAGAGGTTTGTGGACTTGAACAAACTCTGAGGGACTACGATTTTACGCACAAGCAGCTCATCATCCCATCACAGCATTCTGACAGTCTCTGAAAAGCAGCTTGTGCAGGAGAAGGCATCATGAGCAACCCAGCCGGAACCGGAGAAGCAGGAGCGGGAGCGAGTCCAAGCCTGGAAGAAAGGTACCGGGTGTTGGAAGTCCAGCTAGCGCTGCAGACGGCGAGGCTTGAGGAGAGGAGGGCTCAGGATGCAGACAAAAAGGGGAAAGCCACCCAGCTCGCCAGAAAGGTACCAGGATTGGTGCAGAAGTTTGGGGGGGAGCCCAAGGACTATCATGCCTTTCGGACAGAGATGCAATATGCCCTCAATCTGCAGTTTGATGAATTCCCTGATGAGGAATCGCGAGTGGCTTTCGTGATTGGGCATCTTGAAAAGGGGGCGAGAGACTGGGTTAGACCCCTGATGGCAGCGAATAGTGACGTCCTAAAGGACACGATGAAGTTCTTTCGCGCCTTGGATCTGATGTTTTCCAGCGATATTGAGAAGGGAGTGGTGCGCAGACAGTTAATGGCTTGCAAACAGGGGAGCCGATCTGTCCGTGAGTACTGGACTGAGTTCACCATGCTGGTTCACAGATTGGGGTGGGACTTATCGGCGGAACCCATTCAAATGTTATTTGAAGAAGGGCTTGCTTCGGCTGTGAAAGACGAACTTTCCCGGGGCCCCAGGGCGGATTCTATGGACCAGCTGACCAAATCTGCGCTGACCATAGGAGCGCGCCAGGAGGCGAGAGCATTGGAGAGGCGGGAAGGGGGAACGTTGGAAGGAGTTCCGCATTCCAGACATTCCAGAGCCAACTTTCCCGCCGGCAGAGCCGATGGAAATCGGAACAGCGCGCGCGCAGTTTCAAAGCCCAGTGAGGGGGGAAAGAAGGAGGGAAAAGGCGCCCGGAAATGCTATCTCTGCCAACAGCCAGGTCACTTTGCCAGAGTCTGCCCCCAGAGGAAGGAATGGCAAGGGATGGTGGGAGCTGTTGAGGGAAGAGAGGAAGAAATACCGGAGCAAGTAAAAGCCAACACCTGGCTGCCACCGTCGGGGCACAGCAGCCAGGCCAAAGAGCAGTGAAAGTGCCCACGCCAGAACCTCCTAAACCTGCCCTAGTCATAGAGGTGTTACTAGAGCTGGCTAACGGACACCCACTAAAGATAAAGGCGCTATTGGACTCAGGCAGCTCCTGCAATTTCATGAGTAAGGAGTTTGCTGCTGAGCACCAGATACAGACTATCCCTTTAAGCAACCCCCTGCAGGTGACCACGATCGATGGCAGGGAGCTGTTGGGAGGAGAAGTCAGCTTGCAGACCGTCCCAATGATAATGAAGGTGGCAAGGCACACCGAACTGATAGCGTTTAATGTGGCCACCTTGGGAGTGTATGCAACAACGGCAGCAAGGATACTGATCGCTAAGAATTGGAAGACTCAAGATCTACCCACCCTGGAAGAATGGCAGATGCAGCTGATGGACTATATGCAACTAGCTGAGATGACCGGCAGAATCCGAGATCTGGGAGAAGAGAGAGTTGAAGAAGACTGGAAGAAATTTAAGACTTATTTACAAAAATATTGTAATTTGGCTGAATATTGACAGGGATGCCAGAACAGAAATAACTGTCTTTCACTAAACTAGATTTAAGTTTAACTATATTTTAATGACTGAATCTAAAGATTAGGAACAAAATGATAATTTGCTTGGAAATAATTTTATAATGATGCAAGTGTGTGGGGGAAGAGGGAGGGAGTCCAAAGTTATGATGAAAAGATGTTAAATAATTAACATTGTTTTACTAAATATGCCTTTTTGTATTGAAAAACCTTAATAAATATATATTTAAAAAAAAAATTCACGGCATGTAATGCCTTGAAGGAAAATATTATGAAAATGATATATAGGTGGTACATGACCCCAGTCAAGCTTGCAAAAATATATCACCTGTCTGATAATAAATGTTGGAAATGTAAGGAGGCTGAAGGGACATTCTTTCACCTCTGGTGGACTTGTCCAAGAGTGAAGGCCTTCTGGGAAATGATCTACAATGAGTTAAAAAAGGTATTTAAATATACCTTTACTAAGAAACCAGAAGCCTTCCTCTTGGGCATTGTCGGCCAGAAAGTGTTAAAGAAGGACAGAACTTTTTTTATGTATGCGACTACAGCAGCAAGAATACTTATTGCAAAACATTGGAAGACACAAGATTTACCCACACTGGAAGAGTGGCAGACGCAATTGATGGATTATATGGAACTGGCCGAAATGACTGGCAGAATCCGAGATTTGGGAGAAGAAACAATGGAAGAAGATTGGAAAAAGTTTAAAGACTATCTACAAAAACAGTACAAACTGTATGAATGTTAAGAAATTGCACGATCTAGAAAAATATGGTTCCAGTAACTTGACTGTGAGATATAGAAAATTAAGTGATATGTAAGAAAAGGTCGAAACTTAAAGCAATACTATGTTTAACCTAAGTTACAAATAATTGACAAAAATTACTTTAAGTCTAGAAATATAACATTTGAGAAGTACAAAATAAGAAATGAAACAAGGTAATAATTTGCTGGTACTTTTATTACAGAGAATGCAGGGTAAGGGAGATGTGAGGAAGTCCAGTTAGTTATATAAAAAATGTTATGAACAGTTGTGTTTTCTTTCTTTTTTCTTTTTTATACTGTTCGTTGGTGTAATTGCATTTGTTTTTTTATTGTTATTTCTTTGGTGAAGGGATTGTGTGTGTTTGCTATGTGATTTTCTATTTTATGTTTGAAAATTGAATAAAATATTTATTAAAAAAAAAAAAGATAGAGTGCCAGAGCCAGAGCCAGAGCGAGACCCTGAATCAGAGCCAGAGCCAGAGCCTCATTCAGAGCCAGAGCTGAAAGAAAGCCAGAGCCAGAGCCAGAGCCAGAGCCAGAGCCAGAGCCAGAGCCAGAGCCAGAGCCAGAGCCAGAGCCAGAGCCAGAGCCAGAGCCAGAAATAGGGCTTGATACAGGGCCGGAGCGCAAAACATAGCTGCAGCCACAGCCTAGAGCCACAGCCTGAGTCTGCAGCAGTACTTGATACAGTGCCGGAGCTGGAGCTGGAGTCAGAGCCAGATCCAGAGACACAGCCAGAGCCAGAACAAAACCCTAATTCAGAACCAGAGCCTGAAAGAGAGCCAGAGCCAGAAACAGTGCTTGATAGAGTGCCAGAGCCTGAAACAGAGGCAGAGACAGATACAGGGCTTGAAACAGCGTCGGAGCCTGAAACAGAGAAACAGCGTGAAACAGAGACAAAGACTGAGACACAGGCCGAGCCTGAAATAGAGCTAGAATAAGTGCTAGAGCCAAAGACTGACACAAAGCCTAATAAAGAGCAGGAGCCTGAGCCTGAGCCTGAGCCTGAAACAGTGCTTGATACAGTGCCAGAGCTTGAAACAGAACCAGAGCCACAGCTACAGCCATAGTGCCACAGCCTGAGTCTGCAACAGTGTTTGATACAGCGCCAGAGCCTGAAACAGAGACACAGCCTGAAACAGAACCTGAGCCTGGTTATTAGCATGGCAATTAAAGAAGAGAGAGGCAGAAAGGCTTATAAATAGAGTTAAGTGCAAAGGCAAAATAATAAACAACCCTAAAGAAATAGAGAAACGATTCCTCGAATTCTTTAGAGAAATCTATAAGGAAGGAAATGAAACAACAGAAGAAGTTAGAGAACATTTAGAACAGAACTGTCTTCCGAAACTTACTAAAGAACAAAAAGAACTGTTGAATGCCCCTATTACATCGTACGAAATGCAAAGAGCAATTAAGGAAGCAAAGATAGGAAAGCCACCAGGGCCAGACGGCCTACCGGCAATATATGATAAAAAAATGGAGGACTACCTGTCTGACCCATTAAGAAGTATCATGAACAACATCTTAAAAGACGGAACCATGCCGGATTCTTGGAAAGACAGCTTTATTGCATTAATTCCAAAACAGGGAACGGACAATCTACTTATTAACAACTATAGGCCTATTGCACTTCTAAATAACGATTATAAATTATATGCAACTATTTTAGCCGAAAGATCAAAAAAAGGCTTCCAGATGATGATACACAATGACCTAGCTGGCTTTTTGTCCGGGAGGCAAAAGGGAACCCTGCAAGGGGCTCCGGAGCAAAACGGGGGTTTGACGCGGTGCTGAGAGTTGATCGCTACGTCCGTGGAGTGAAGCCGTGCAGCTGTTGCCAGAGAGCGCTGACCTTTTTTCCTGGGACAATTCGGCTATTAAACAACAACCCGTGAGTAGGTCAAGCTTTAAGATCTGAAGTTAAAAGAAAAAAAATGGACTAATTTGGCACCGAAGCGGCAAGGTGTAAACAGGAAGTCCACCTTCCGTTTTGTATATAGATTAAAGCAAAGACTGACTAAGCTAAGACCGGGAGAGGTGCGTTAAAAGTCTCAAGCCCAAACGTCAAATAATGAAGAACTCCCTCCCTGAATTCAGAGGGGAGGGAAGAAGGGAAAGTGTTTTCTGCTTGTAAAAAATAAGAGAGGAAGGAAAAGAAGGAGGGATATAAGACCACCACTCAATCCCTGGGATCGGATTGCCAAGACAAATAGAACAGTCGTTCTGAGAACCGCACTATTTATGGACAATGTAACTTTTTGGACAGCTAACTCTGCATGTGAGACACTTTGGACTAGAAATTGGTATTAACTTTCTTGTAGGGGGCCTCTTGAAGAGCTGGGAAGTTACTTTATTGCACTATTTCTGACTGTTATTGTGTCCCCCTAGAGGCTCACTGAAATTGTTACAATTGGCTGGGGAATTTTCCACTTCTAACTACAAAACAAGTTCGACTGTGGGAGCGACCTTGACTCGTTGATAAAGTGTTATGGAGGAAAGGACAACAAGTTTGGGCAAAGTTAGAATCCAACAGACCAGCGCAGCACTGCAACAGCGCAGAGCATCTGCATCTGGCCCTTCTGTTCCACAAGGGGAAGACCCGGCACAGGCGGGGGTAAAAGGTATGACATTGGAAGAAGGATTCACTTCAGTTTTAAGCAAAATATATGAAACCTTAGATAAATTAAGTAAACAAGTTACTGAAGCGACAAATAAAATTGACCAGAACACCATAAGCATTAACAATTTGGGGCAGAAGGTAAATTCAAATACAGAATCTATTGAAAAATTGCTGCAAGAATCTGCATCAAATCAAAAGACAGCTGAGGAAGCAAAAGAAAAAGCAGCCGCTGTAGAGGAAAAGATAACACCGATATGTAAACAGCTTGGAGACCACCAGTCACAGCTTGGGACCCACCAGGCACTTTTGTCTACGATTGAATTGAAGGAGAAACAGACCAATTTGAGAGTCAGGGTGGTACCTGAACTTGAGAAAGATAACCTAAGTGACTTTTTGACACAGGAATTTGCAGGCTTTTGGAAACTGGATGACAAGCAAGACTTTAAGATAGTAAAAGCTTTTAGACTTGGAAGAGGAGGGAGAAAGAACAGGGTGAGAGACTGTTTGATCACCCTTCGATCAAAAGAGGAGAGAGATAAAATATTGAGCCTGCATTACCAGAATACTCTGACAATACACGAATCAAGAGTGGAGATATTTAAGGATATTCCGAAATAGTTGCTGGACCTTAGGTCTAACTACGGAGATTTGGTGACACTGTTGAAAGGTAATAGAACCATCTTTAGGTGGGAATTCCCCCAAGGCCTATCTTTTACCTTTAAAGGTAAAAAGTTTAAAATAAGATCAGTGGAGGAGAAAGAAAAATTTCTGAGAGATCACGAAGAAGACCTGCAAAAAGGAGTGGAAGAAGATCCAAGGGCCTTACGACCAGGAACATTAGACAAAGTACCACCAACCTTGGGATTGGACAAGTTACAGAAAGTGATACCCGGCATGGAGACCGGGAAGGGTTGTCCACAAACCATGGGGGTCCTGTTGAAGTACGCCAACTAGGATCCCACGGGTGTCACCGCTCGGGGGCGTGCCGGAGGCCCTTACCTCCCTAGGTTTCAGACAAGGCAACGCCCCCCGGAGTCCTCTACCGGACTACCCCTTTCATTGCGGGAAGGTGATGGCGCTTCCTTCCCCCCTTTCATTTGCATAACAATTCCCCGTGCCAATGCCTAACCGCCACCCGAGTGAAGCTCGCCGCCAATACCTTTAACCCTGCAACCAATTCCTAATCCCTGCCGTGATGTCCCCCAACCAAATGTCGTTTCCCGCATCTGAGAGATGCACGCCATCACCTCTGTAGAGGGCCTTGTTGCTGTACTGGATGCTTGGGTGGCCAATGACGCCCCCACCCAGAGCCGCCACTCTACGCTGCACAGCCCGCTCCAAAACCTTTCTTGCTTTATTTATCCCAACCGGGCTCACACAATCCCTCCATGTCCTCCTTTCAAGCAGTGAGGACCACAATATCGTAATGTTTGGGTAAACCGCCATCAAATCAGCCAGATCGTCAAATATATTCCATCTCAAGTCAATAGCTTTGCGGTATACAAGGTTGTTTTCCCCCAACTGAATAACCAAAGCATCCGGGGGGCCCTCAAAGGCAGCTCTCGCCATCACAGCTGGCTTGAATTCGCTCCAGCGCATCCCTCTTCGCTCCATCCATGACAGCTCGACATTCGCAGGTAAATTTAAGTTTGGCCCCAGCCCGGTAGTCATGGCCCGATTCTTGGCCCAGTGCACAATGCTGTGGCCCACCAACCAAATGTGTACCTTTTGTAATTCTGAAAAGAAAATAAATAGAAAGACCAAGGTCAGGTGTATGCCACTATTCACAATTACCTTCTTAAGTAGGCCCTGTATGCGTTAGACTTCCACCGGCCCAGATCCTTTATCCTTTCCATGGAGAGACCGAGGTGCACCGCGGTAGTTGCTGCACCAACACGGAAGGAGTGGGCTGCGAATTCGGCCTCGGGCAGCCCACAAGCAGCCAAAGCTTTGCGCATCACTCGAGTAAACTGGTGTCTAGCCAAAGGTGATCCATCAGCATGGATTAGGAAGGGGCCTGGGCCACTGGGTCTTAAGTAGAGGAAACGCCTTGTATCCCTAACCGGGCAGGGGCCACTGCCTTGTGCGGCTGGTAACCGCAAGAGTGCCCCCCTGCCCTGCTGATCCGTCTTAGAGCTCCGCACTTGAACTATGAGCTCGCTTGTTGATAGGGTCAGATCACTTAGGAGGATGCCCCTCCGGCCGTGGGCAACCCTTACCTCGCAGACCACTTCCCCTATGCGGAGGGCACCAAAGAAGGCTATGGAATAGGCTGCCGAAAATAGGCGAGCCTCGTATTTTGACCAACAAATTGCACGTAATTTTTTATGTATCTGGGTCAGAACATCAAAAGTTATGGGCCTCCTCCTGTCGGAGCTGGGGGGCTGGAGCCGGCGCCACCCCTCTAAAGTCTTGCGCACTATAAACTTAGCACACGGGTCGGTGGCGAAAAAGGTTTTGCAAAAATATGAAATCCCTGCAGACTGAATATTGAGAGTTTTAGGTGCCCTGCCCAGTTCCTTCAAGTGTGCCAAATAGTGAAGGACCTCCCTCGTAGAGGGGACAGAGTTCCGACATGCGCTGGGTAATTTAATGCGGAACTTTAAAAAGTCGGCCCACCCTTTTTTGTAAGATCTCATTGTGGAAGGGGCGACTGCGCCGAATACTCCCTTCATCACTTCTTGCTCCCAAGACTCCAGAGATGCTCCAGGAAAGGCATCGATGACTGCTCCGCCTCCGGCGCTAACGAGCGGAAGCGCTCCATCTGAAGGCGAGACAGAGCATCCGCGATGTCATTATTAGTGCCGGGTACAAATTTGGCTGAGAAATATATGTTCTGCTCGAGACATAGGAGGACGAAGGACCGTAACAAGCTTCCGACCCTGGGGGAGCACGCAGACTGTCTGGAGAGGACTGCTACCACAGCCTGGTTATCTGTGTTGAAACAAAGTCTATGATTGCGGAACTGCTCTGTCCAAAGATGAACTGCCACTACGATAGGGAAGAATTCCAAGAACGTAAGGTCCCGAGAAATGGGCTGGCCCCGCCAATCTTCAGGCCAACTTCTTGCACACCATTGACCCCTGAAACAGACTCCGAAACCCAAGGACCCTGCCGCATCTGACTGGACTTGGAAGTCAGCATTGAGTGCCATGGAATCTTGCCACAAGGAAATACCGTTGTATTTTTCGAGGAATTGTAACCAGACTTCCAAGTCTGCTTTGACCTCCTTAGAGAGGCGCACTCTATGCTGGGGTGCCCTAAGACCTGCTGACAGTCTGGCTAGCCGGCCACAAAAAGGTCTACCTGGTGCCACTACCCTACAAGCGAAATTTAGGTGGCCTAATAGTGATTGAATTTGCCTTAAGGTGACCTTCTTGAGGGGCAGTAGCTGTTGTATGAATTCCTTAAGGCTTAACAGCTTTTCCCGGGGTAGTTTGGAGGTTTGGGCCACAGTGTCTAATTTGATGCCTAAATAAACTAATGAAGTAGCGGGACCCTCTGTTTTCTCGGAGGCCAATGGCACCCCCAGCTCGCCTGCCAATGCCGTGAAGGCGTCCAAGAGCACGGCGCATCTAAGCCTGTTCTCTGCCACCAAAATAAAATCATCGAGGTAATGGGAAACGCCCAACGATCCTGTCCTAAAGCGTAGGGCCCAGTCAAGAAAGGTACTGAAGCACTCGAAGGCTAAGCAAGCCACGGAGCAGCCCATGGGCATCGCCTTGTCAATGAAATACGCCCCCCCAAACCGGAAGCCTAACCAACGGAAGTCCGCTGGATGGACAGGAAGCAAACGAAACGCTGACTCAATGTCGCATTTTGCCAGGAGTGCCCCCTGCCCAAATCTGTGAATCATTTTTACTGCTTGGTCGAAGGAGGCGTATTTCACCGTGCAAAGCTCCCGGGGAATCAAATCGTTGACCGAGCCCCCCCTTGGGTAGGAGAGGTTGTGGATCATGCGAAATTCCCCTGGGGACTTTTTTGGTACGATGCCCAATGGGGATAAGTGAAGACCTTCTAGTGGGGGCTCTGCAAAAGGACCTGCTACCCTACCTGTGCGGATTTCCTTCTCTATCTTTTTTTTGACAGTCTCTGGCCTTCCCCTAACTGATTTTTGATTTTGTGGGTCCCCGGTGTTAGGGGGGCAGCCACGGGGATTCTAAACCCCTTGGAGAACCCCTCCCAAAGGTATTGTGTCGCTTTTCGGTCGGGATATTGTTCCAGCAAAGTTTTGAGGGGCTGAAGTTTGATGGGGGAGGAGGCTAGACCCAGGTGCAAATTACTGGCGGTTACCTGATCCCTGGTGGGTGGATCCGGGGGCACCCCTGTTATTGTTGTGGAAGAACCCCTGGCCCCCCCCGAAAGGGCTGCTGTTTGTTCTTGAAGCAGGCAGAGGCGGGGTGGTTACCCCAGCACCGCTCACATTCATGCAGATACTTACAGGAGGGTCGCGAGCATACACCCCTGTTGTACTCCCAGCACTGGTGGCGCCGCTTCGCCTCTGTCTTAACCGCCTTGGAGGATTCCTGATTTTTCTTTTCGATGTAGGGATTGACGTCCTCTCCCCAGAAATTAGGATCCGTTAGATCCCAGCGGGTGGAAGGTAGGAGAGATGCGTTTCTACAGAAATTCTCATCATACGTTAGAGCATTTTCTCCCGAAAGGGCATGCGCCCACCTGACGTGAGCCAAATAAGCAACCAAATCCATGGAGCGCCGAGGATAAGCTGCGCACACAACTCCCATGAAAACCTGGTACCCGTCCAACCAATTCTCAAAGGTGCGCTCCGCCCTAGGCGTCCTATACCTCCGCTTACCATAGGAGCGCCTCTTCTCCCCTTTCCCTGTCAACTTGGTCGGAGGGAGAAGGGTAAACATGTCCACGTAGTCCCCATTGAGGATCTTATTCCTCTTCTTCTGGGACAAATGGTATCCCAAAATAAAATCAGTGGATTGGTTGGTGGCAACTTTTACATCCTCCACCAATGCCCCATCCTTCCATGCCAGTACACCATTGAAGGTCTTGCGATGGGAATTGCCCTCCTTTCATGAGCCCAAAGTGGGAGCCCATGATTATCCTCCCCTAGACCCCAATAGCTATCCATGGGGCCCTCGCTATCCGAATCCGAGGATGACGTACCTGACTCATCCTCAGTCTCTGACTGTTTACTTCTCTTCCTCTTAGAGGACGTGTGCTTCTTCTTGGACTTCCTCTTTCCACCTTGTACCTCGACGTTGGCTGTGGTCGCACTTTCCGCTGGCTGAGGGATGGGAGGTTCAATGTGCTCATCCTCCAGGGCAGAACCCGCGCTGTCCTCGGTAGAGCTGTGCTGGGGCTGCTGTTCCTGAAACACACTAGGGATGTCTACAATCTGTGAGGCGGTGTTACGGCTGGCGCCCTTGGCAGTGGCCTTCCCCTTGCCGGGACCCTTAGCCGGTGCCTTTCCTTTGCCTATGCTTTGGTTAGTTTTCTTAGCAGTGGCTGCCTGGGCACGGGTGTTTGGGCGACCTATATTCGTCGTTTCTGACTGGTTGCTGCCCCCTGCAATGGCGGTGATGACCTGCTGAACTTGGCAGCTAGGAGGAGTGTCGGGTATCACCTCCTGCGAAGGTTCTGGGGCTGGCAGTGCCAAAGCCCCCCTAGACCTACACTGTTTGTAAAATGTTTCAAATGCCATGAAAAATTGGGCGAAGGCTTGTGGGTCGCAAGGCATGGCCGGCACTTGTGCGCTGCCATTGCCTGCGGGAGGTGCCTGCTGATTGGTGGAAGTGGATGCCTGCTGGTCTCCACCGGAAGCCATTTCGTAAAGAATTGGGAACTAACCACCAAGTTGTTGGTCTAGAAATTTAGAATTGCCCGCCTAGGAGGTCCGTGTACCCCTTTACCAGTTCAGATCATCTAGGCTGACTTAAGAGCCACCGCTAACAGCAACACGGCCTCAAGTTGAACCCAGCTCGGGATTGTCAACCCTGTCTCAGCTTGCGCTTGACTCTAGAAATGCTGATCAACACTGGCCTAGCTATTACCTACCCTAGAAGGGGTTGACTAATCTTCTAATCTTCAGTATTATCCACACTGCCACGGTCAGTATTAACCACAATGACTTAGGGCTAGCTTAATTTTAACAAGGCTCGCTGTCCGTATTAACCACACTGACTTAGGGCTAGCTTAATTTTAACAAGGCTCGCTGTCCGTATTAACCACACTGACTTAGGGCTAGCTTAATTTTAACAAGGCTCGCTGTGATCTAATTGGTAATATAAGATATTCAAGCTCTAGAGGAAGAATCAAAATAGTTCAAATAATCAGACCAGTTCAACTGTAACCTAAACCAAATAGACTAATAACCCCACAACCCCCTCTTCTTCTTCTTTTTTTTTAAAAAAATATTATTTTTATATTTATTTTATTTTTTATTAGTATTTTTTGTATTTTTATATTTATTTATTTATTTATTATTTATATTTTTAAAGTATTAATTATATAGATATTAATATTGTTATTAAATAGATTATTATTGTAATTGTTTATAGATCCTTATCTATTTTATGTCAATTATCTTGAAAATTCCAATAAATACCGCTTAGTTGTACGCTCCCTCTACCGACTGGTCACCCAGCAGCAGAAAGGCAATTTGAAAAGATTAAGAAATAAAGCACACCGCGCTTAGCCGACAGTTGAAAGAAACCAGGAAAAACAAGAGTAATAAAATCCCTCCACCTTCTGTTTAGCAGCCGAGATAAAGACACAATAGACCTGCTTAATTAAAAGGCTAAAGTAAAACGCTCTCGCGCGCCACACCTAAAATGGCCGCCGGGGCTTCAACACGTGGACCTACCAAGATGGCGGCCGCTATCAGCCCTTTCCCCCTGCCTACACTAAAATGGCCGCTCGCGGCACCACACGAGTGCCCTCAACAATGGCGCTTATTCTCTGCCCTTACCCGACCCCTTAACATAAATGGCGGCCACGGCTTCTGAGTGCTATGTCCGCAGCAACCCGGCAGAAGAATTCCGGCAAAACAACAACAATGAAAAGGGAAGCGCGATCGGCAATGCCCGGGGGGGGGGGATTTAAGGATGGAGGAGGGCAGATCAGGGCTACCTATCTGCAGCTCTAATCCGGCGCTAGCAAGGAGGAAAATGAGGAAAAGCAGGGGAGGTAGCTGAAGAAAAGGGAAGCAGAGATGGAGGCGGGGGAAAGGCGGCCCGGGAGGCAAACAGCGGCACGCAGGTGAATGAAGGAGCGAAAGGTGGCTGCTCCGGTACTTTACCACTCTTCCCCTCCTGGCGCAAGCGCGACAACAGCGACACACAGGGGAATGAAGGAGCGGAAGGTGGCTGCTACGGGTACTTTACCCCTCTTCCTCTCCTGGCGCAAGCGCGACGCTCCCGGTGGTGACCATGCCTCCGTTATTGGCTAGGGACGACTTGTCCGCTGCTCCGATCCCCCTGCCTCTCTGCAGCCGACCAGGTTGGAACGAAGCAAAAGCACAAAATTGCTGCGCAGCTGCTCGCGTCTCTCGACCTTCTTTTGCCGGCACACCCCTGCGGCACCAGTGATTTCAGCTCCGGAGGAGACTGTGGTCTCTACAGTGATTTCAGCTCAGGCGGGGAGAGGCGCGTGCGGCTAAAGGTGAGGTTCGTAGTGGCTAAACGCAGAAGCGAAGAAAAAAAACCCTCTGTGCTGCCCAGGTGGAAAGAGGGCGGTCTCCGGGCGTGCCTGGCCAGGCCAGGCCCCACCTCCCCGGCCCGCTGATTGGGGGCCGGCTCAGTGAAACACCCGGGGATTCCCTGCTCGCGCGGGGGCAAAGGCCAGCCCCCGCACGCATGTGGGAGGAGTCCGCCCGCAACCCCATCTCCTCCAAGGCGGAAATGGCTTTAAAGAAGAGAGTCCAAAATGAGAAAAAAAATGGAAAAAATTAAAGAGGGCGAGAAGAAACTGAGAGTGAAACCCAATTCACAAGAGATTCTGAGAGAAATAAAGCTACATCAAGTGCAATATATGAAGATAATTGTCAGGGAACTGACATCGGAGCAGAGTGGAGAGGCTAGGCTCCCAGATTCTGCCGGAGAGGGAACCAGTAAGGGAAGAGAGAGAACGTCCTCTGGGGAAGGAAGTCCAGGTGACACCAGGAAGAAGGGAGAGGCAGAGAGCACTTCGGAGGGGAGGCTCCGAGACTCTTCCAGTGAAGTCAGTGAGGAGAGTGGAGGACCACCGTGTGGCACGCCCACTCTGCGCAGAAGGCTTCCGCGCAGAGAGGCGAGGAGGAGGTTGTCCGTTAAGGAATTCTTATGCTGGAGGAAATTTAGGAGACACCCACTGACGGATTCTACCAGCGACTGAGGCAGCCGCGCAAAAGGGCTGCTCAGCCAGGGAAAGATGCAACCACCCCTAAGCAATTGGAACAGCTGGAGGTTTACACACAAGCAACCCCAATTCCCATGATAATAATGAATCAGGAAATTGAATGGAAAATTAAACAAATGAGACAAAGGACTTTTGAATTGGCTAATAAATGTGGGAAACTGCTAGCTTGGCAGATGAAAAAAAGACAAAAGTTAAATACTATTGCTAATTTAGAGGTGGATGGAAAGAACATTCAGAATCCAGTGGAAATTAGAAAATGCTTCCAGAGGTATTTTAAACAACTATATACGCAAGGGCCTCAGAAAGAGACTGAGATAGACCAGTTTTTGAAAACAAATGGATTGCAAAAGATCTCTCAAGAAAATAAAATAATGTTGAGCTACAAAATTACGGAACAGGAGGTAGAAGGTGCCATTCAGAATATGCAGTTGGGAAAATCTCCAGGGCCGGATGGCTTAACCTCAAAATACTATAGAACCTTGAAGGACTGGATAATTCAACCACTAAAAGAGGTTTGCAATGAAATTTTGGAGGGGGGAAAAGCGCCAGAGTCGTGGAAAGAAGCATATATTACTCTTATACCGAAAACTGAGTCCGAAAAGACACAACTTAAGAACTATCGACCCATATCCCTGTTAAATGTGGATTATAAAATATTTGCTGACATTTTGGCTAAAAGGCTGAAAAAAGTACTAGGGGAAGAGATACATAAGGACCAAGCTGGCTTTCTCCCAGGCAGACACTTGTCTGACAACACGAGGAATATAATTAACATTTTGGAGAAGTTGCAAGAGGACATTAACACTAAAGCAGTTTTAATCTTTGTGGACGCCGAGAAAGCCTTTGATAATATTTCTTGGAGTTTTATGAAGAAAAACCTTCAGGGGATGGGGGTCGGTCAAGAGTTTGAAAATGGTATAAGTGCAATTTATTAAGAATAAAAGGCTAAATTAATAGTTAATAATGTGGTGACAGAGGAATTTAAGATAGAGAAAGGGACACGACAAGGCTGCCCAATTTCCCCATTACTCTTTATTTCGGTCCTGGAGGTTTTGTTAAATATGATCAGAAGGGACCATCTGATTAAGGGTATAAAGGTTGGAGCCAAACAATATAAATTGAAAGCCTTTGCAGATGACTTAGTATTGACATTACAGGAGCCAGAACCTAGTACTAAAAGAGTATTAGAACTGATCCAAGAATTTGGTCACGTGGCAGGATTTAAGTTGAATAAGTTAAAAACTAAAGTCCTTGAGAAAAACTTAACAACGAATGAGAAAGAGAGGTTTCAGAACGAGACAGGTTTAACAGTGGTTAAGAAGGTGAAATATTTTGGGATTAATATGACAGCCAAAAATGGGAATTTATTTAAAGACAATTATGAAAAATGTTGGTCGGAGGTCAAAAAGGATTTAGAAATATGGTCAAATCTGAAGCTTTCCTTGTTGGGTCAAATTGCTACTATAAAGATGAATGTATTGCCAAGAATGCTGTTTTTATTTCAATCATTACAAATCTTAGACAAAATGGACTGTTTCAAGAAGTGGCAGAGAGACATTTCTAGATTTGTCTGGCAGGGCAAGAAGCCCAGGATAAAATTAAAATATTAACGGATGCAAAGGACAGAGGTGGATTTGCCCTGCCAGACTTTAAACTTTACTATGAATCAGCAGCATTCTGCTGGTTGAAAGATTGGCTGCTTCTTGAGAACACAGACATTTTGGATTTAGAAGGTTTTAACAATGTTTTTGGGTGGCATGCATACTTGTGGTACGACAAGGTTAAAGCACATAAAGCATTTAAAAACCATATTGTCAGGAAAGCATTATTTAATGTCTGGACAAGATATAAAGACTTACTTGAAAACAAAACCCCAAGGTGGTTGTCACCGATGGAGGCAAAGGCCCAGAAAAAGCTCAATATGGAGGCCAAGTGGCTGAAATATTGGGAAATTTTGGAGCAGGAAGGAGATAATCTGAAATTGCAGAGTTTTGAGAAACTAAAAGATAAAGTGCGAGACTGGCTTCACTATTACCAAATAAGAGAGGCCTATAATTTAGACAAAAAAATTGGCTTCCAGGTGGAAAAATCAAAGTTGGAAATAGAATTGTTAGATCCTAAAACAAAGATACTTTCAAGAATGTATAACTTGCTGTTAAAATGGAACACTCAGGACGAGACGGTTAAATCTGCTATGATTAAATGGGCACAAGATGTTGGACATAACATTATGTTTGCTGACTGGGAACAGTTGTGGACCACAGGTATGAAGTTTATGGCATGTAATGCCTTGAGAGAGAATATTATGAAAATGATTTACAGGTGGTACATGACCCCAGTCAAGCTTGCAAAAATCTATCATTTGCCCGATAATAAATGTTGGAAATGTAAAAAACTGAAGGTACATTCTTTCACCTTTGGTGGACATGCCCAAGGATTGAGGCTTTCTGGGAAATGATCTATAATGAAATGAAAAAGGTATTTAAATATACTTTCCTGAAGAAACCAGAGGCCTTTCTTCTAGGCATTGTCGGCCAATTGGTGCCAAAGAAGGATAGAACTTTTTTATGTATGCTACAACAGCAGCAAGGTTACTTATTGCAAAGTATTGGAAGACACAAGATTTACCCACTCTGGAAGAATGGCAAATGAAGATGATGGATTATATGGAATTGGCAGAAATGACTGGCAGAATCCGAGACCAGGGAGAAGAAATGGTGGAAGAAGACTGGAAGAAATTTAAAGACTATCTGCAGAAATACTGTAAAATTAATGAATGTTAAAGTGATGTTGGACTGAAAATAAATGGTTTTGGTATTAAGGCTTATAAGAATATGTAAATATAGATAGTTATTTGGATGAGAAATTATAGTTATAATAGGTTAAGAATATAGAGTAAAGAAAAATGAAAGAGGGTAAGGATTTGCTGAAAGATATTGAAAAATGGATTATTTCTTTTTTTAAGATATTTTTTCTTTTTTTCCTCTTCTTTTTCTACTTTTTTGAATGTTTTTTTTGTATTGTTTGTCACACTGTTTTTCTTTTGTGTAAAATCTCAATAAATATTTTATTTTTAAAAAAGAAAGAAAACCCCAAGATGGAACTCTCCACTAGAAGCAATCGCTGTTAAAAAAAGCAACAACATCAAAGAGAAGTGGATAACGTATAACACAATATTAAGGGTGTGCGTGTGAGGAATCAAGCCTTTATCAGGAGAAACTGGCAACTCTCCCAGGCACCCGGCTTGGTCTCCTGTTGACCTCCCTGTCTGCTTTACCGGCAAGATCCAGGCAGAGGTCGCGATAGGCGATCCTTCTCAGCGTGAGAAGAACACCCCCCCCTCTTTCCTGCCCCCCCCCCCGGGCAGGGGAAAGAGATAGACAGAAACGTATTTACATGCCTTTATTTCTGTCTTTGCAGCATTACAGAAAACATGACTGCTCTCTTCATACTCCTGCAGTCGAGAGAGAACAAACACTTCCTGTCCAGCTCATATTACACTCTGAGCTAATTCCGGTGCCCTCTGCACTGTGAATTGACTGTCCCTCTGTTTCCCACGGAACAGTCCCAACATTCCCATTATGTTTTGTTTTCAAGCTACCAGCAGCTCGCGGCTGCATTGCTTCAATATCGTAACATACTCCCCCATATGAATCAATGTGCGCTGCGAGCAAAGCGTGATCCAGAGAAGAAAACAAACAGTTGTTATACACATAACACTCCCCTGTTGTTTCAGTTCCACCCTTGGAACTACCCGCCACTGGTTTCCCCAGTGTACCTCTCTGGTTGTCTGACTTCCAAGGAATGAGTGCATCTGCATTTCCTTGGCTAGGGAATGTAGTGTTACGCTTAGCAACTCTCTGTTGTGTCTTTGTCTCTGACTTAGACACAGCTTCATTTATTTTTTTATAAAAAATTTATTGGGTTTTCACAATTTATATAAACACACATAATACACGATACAGACATACAAACACAAAAACAAACACATATAATTTCCAATCCTTAATTTCTTAACCACTTTCCCTGACTTCCCCACACCTCCCCTTCTTGCATCCCAATTCCATAATTAACTCAGCAAGTTCTTATCTCCTACTTTTACCTTATTAATATTTTACTTAATTCTTCTTAGTTAACCAAATTTAACTTATAAACCTCCATTAAACAACAATACCCATCTTTTACCTCCTTTTCTAAGGTCGACCCAAGTTCCCTTCCACAAATTTCCCAATTTTTATATTAATTTTTAAACAAAATAACAAAAAACAACATATAATTGTACACCCTTTGGATTCCAAAACCCTCACCCCCCCCTTTCCCGGTTTCGATCCCCAAAGAATATCCATCAGTCTATCAGTTCTCAGCCTGGATCCCTCACGTCCGAGGCCCTCAAATCTCTCTCAGTCCCTCTCTGCCGGTTTTGTTGGTATTCCTTTATGTTGGACATCGAGTCCCGGAGAAGCTCTGTCCCAATAGGGTCTATGTTTCTTCCAGCCAGACCTCCATATTCAAGAGTGGAGCCCAAATTGTGTTTCTTGTTCCTTTTAAGTCCAAATGTCCCAAATGTCCCAAATGTCCCAAAAGCTCCAACTTTCGTCTTAATCAAATTTGTAATCCATAGATCTTCCGATCTCCCCCTGGAGAGATCTCTCCAATCTTCATTCTCAAATTCATACCAAATTCTCATCATCCAGGTCTTGTTTCCCTTGTAATCCATTTTTACAGGCCTCTGGTTGATCTTTTCCACTTGCGGCATTTCAGCTCCTCCTTCCCACTCCTCTGAATCAGCACATATCTCCTCTTGTTCAGCTGCAGAATCTTCTTGAGTCAAGTCCTCAGCACAATCAACAAGTTTATTTACTTTAGAGTTCAAGGTCGTTACTTCTGTAGCCAGAGCTTCACTCTGATCTTGTAATTTTCCCAAGAGAAAGAACATTCTATTCAGCTCAGCCTGTACTTTTCCATCTGCAGCCATTGTAATGTCTCAAAACCCCCTCTAGAGGGATTTTAGTTACTTAGTATTCTTTCTCCAACAGTCTAGTTACTTTGTTTTTATTTCTTCTTTATTTTCCACAACTTAAAGTCAAATGTATCAAAATTAACCAGCAGAAATAACGAAAGGCAAATTTTTCTATCTTTGACAGCTCATTTGGCAGCTGTCAAACTCTTTATGTCTTCTCAACAGGCTGTCTTACCGATCGCTCCCGGATCCCGGGGGGTTGCACGTCAGCTCCTAAAAATCAGTTCTTATCCTCCAGCAAAATACTTCTAATGCCAAATCTGTTAGGATATTTCCGTTCCACCTTAAAAGGGAGCAGGCTTTGAGAGTCACAGAGTCTGCGCATGTCCTGTTCACAGGATGTTTATGCTTGCTGTTTCCTTTCGTTTTCTCAGTTGGCCGAAGATGCTGACACAGAACGGTCATGTTTTTCTTTGTTCTGTTCCACGCTAAATAAAGTCTGTAAATAATGCTCTTCTGCGGTGCGAGCTTTTGGCTGTGCTTTTATCTGCTGATAAACAGTGTACACAAGCCTGGAATGTGGCAATCCGTTTCTCAGGCTTCGTGTCGCTAACTGCTGGATCTGCCTGTCTACGGGAGATCGATGGTCGTCCGACAGCTGGCTTGGGGCCATGATGGACAATATCTCCCTGGCAGATTCCCAACAACAAGGTTTCGGGCCCAGATTCACAGCACCTACAGGAGAGTAAAAGCTGCAACAGACTGCGTCAGAGAGGTATGTTGTGGGGAAAGCGAAAGAAAGGGACGCTTTTCTGTTTACCTCGGCAAGGAGCCTTTGATCTCCGGCAAGGCTTAATTGGCCTGGGAGCTGCGCCAAAGAGGCTTCGTGATTAATGGCTGCCAAGATAAGGAGTCTCTGAAGTTAAAAAAAGACTCACGGCTAAAGCAAAAGCTGGAAATGGAGTTTTTCCAAGCTTATGGAGATACTCAGTGTCCTAAGTTGGATGGGCAGAATTATGAAACCTGGGCAAAATGGTGTGAAAGTTTGCTGCGTCAGTTTGGGGTCTGGCATACCATATTTGAGCCCCCCCCCCCGGTTCCTCTGACAGAGAGATGGAAAGCCGATGATTTGAAGGCGATAGACGTAATAGTCTTATCCGTATCTCTTGAGGAAATTAAGACGCTGGCTGGCAACACCACTGCACGTGGAATGTGGAATGCTTTGATGAAAGCTCATTTGCCAGTCATCCCAGCCCAGAGTTTGACTGCATCGGAGGTCCTAGCTGTTTCCCAGAATGCGAGTGAATGCAGGGATGCTGAGGGCACCGGTTGCAAGCTGCAGGGGGAGCTGACCGTCACGTCATCCCAGGCAGCATTCCAGCCTCCAGGGGGAGCCAAGGAGTCGGCAGCTGAGAGCTCTGTTTCTCGTGAGAACCAAGGTCATCGCCTTTGCAGAGGCCGGAAAGGCAAAGGTAAACACAGGCAGGCATCTGCAGATGGCCAGGAGCAGAGGGAGGGTGAAGAGCCCGCGCCAGGGAAAAACAAAGCGTTGTTTGCTGGCACAGCTTCACCAAAGGCTAAAGGCACGTCTGCTGACCAGAAGCAGGGGGGCAAGCTGCAAAAGCCCACGCCAGTGGAAAACAAGTTTATGTTTGCTGGCACAGCTTCACCAAAGGCTAAAGGCACGTCTGCTGACCAGGAGCAGGGGGGCAAGCTGCAAAAGCCCACGCCAGTGGAAAACAAGGGTTTGCTTGCTGTAAAGACTGCTCCAACAGCCAAAGGCAGGTTTATTATCGATTCAGGTGCCAGCCGCCATATTTCGAAGGATCGCCACCTGTTTATCTCCTTCAAGCCTCAAGAAGGTGAGATCCACCTGGCTGATGGAAGGACGTTGCAAATTGCAGGAGAAGGGACTGTGAAACTTGCAAGTTTGCACACAACCATCAGCGGTGTACTTTATGTTCCAGGCGCTGCAAGCAATTTGCTGAGTGTCCCGCAGCTTACTGGGCATGGTTTTCAGATTTCCTTCAAGAGGAGCGTCTGTGTCATCAGTAAAGGCAAAGAGGACTATTTGCATGCAAAGTTTATGGATGGTTTGTTCCATATAACTTATGACGACACTAGTGCTGTTGTGTCTAATGCTGATTCTTGTTGTGTTGCTCAAACTAACAAAGTTCTTCATGCAGGTTGCATTCACGATGCACATCGAAGATTTGGTCACCTCTCTTGGAAGGCACTGGCCAAGATGCCAGAGGTGGTTGAAGGTTTGAACATCAAACCCTGTAAATTTCACATGAAGTGTGTATCTTGTGCAGAGAACAAGGTGAAGGTTGCTCCAAAAGGCAAGGAGTCTAGCAGGCAGGCCTCCAAGCCCTACCAGCTAGTGCATGCGGACCTGGTTGGTCCACTTGCGCCCTCTTTAGGGGGAGCAAAGTACTTCATGGTTCTGATTGATTCTTTTTCTAGGTACATTCATGTGTTTTTGCTCGAACAGAAATCGCAAGCGTTTCCGAAGTTTAAGTCATTCTGTGCTTGGTTGGAGAATGTGCACGGTAAACGTATTTCCTGTCTGTTTACCGATCGAGGCGGGGAGTTTACTTCTCAGCAGTTTGAAGCTTTCCTGACAGAGAAGGGAATCCAGCATGACATGTCAACGCCCAGATCGCCATGGATGAATGGGCTTGCGGAGAGAGCAAATCAGACATTGCTGCAAGGGATAAAAACCTTGTTGCATGATGCCAATCTCCCTGATAAGTTTTGGGGGGAGGCTCTGGGGAATTTGGTTTACTCCTTTAATCGCAGATTGTCATCACCCATTGGTTGTACCCCCTATGAGAAGATGTTTGGCAAGAAACCCAACACCAAACACATGAAAATCTTTGGTTCTGACATGTGGGTACACTCCCCACAAACCAACAAGCTTGGGAAGCGTGGGGCACATGGTTTGTTCATGGGGTACGAAAAAGGTGCATACAGGGTATGGATGACTAACTCTAAGTCCATTAAGTTCACAAGGAGTGTTAAGTACAATCCTAAGTGGGGGGAAAATGTGGGAATTTTCCAGAGTTACCCAGAGGAGGATGAAGGTGATGTCAAGCAAGCAGCTAAAGATGAGAAAGCTGCTGCTGATGAGGATGAGGATGAGGATGAGGATGAGGATGAGGATGATGATGATCAGAGTTCGGATTCCAGTTCAGTGGGCGGTGCAGCTGCTGGTGTCAGTGACAGTGATGACACAGCAGACTACCAGAGCGCAAAGGCCTCAGTCAGACCATCTGATGCGTCTGACAATGAACTGGAAGAACCACTGTTCACCATTGGTCACTTTTCTCCTAAGAAAGAGGAGATGAGTCCAGAAGACTTGCGTCTAGTACGTAGGTCTGAAAGGGCAACCAAAGGCAGACCTCCAAAGAGGTATGCTGATGAGTTTGCTAAGACAGCAACTGCTGTTCTTAGTAGCTCAGAGAAGGTGTGGGAACCTTCAAGCTTCAAAGAGGTTCAGGAGTTAACCTCTAAAGATGCTGAGCCTTGGCTTAATGCCATGAAGGCTGAAGTTGATTCCTTGAACAGGAACCAAACTTGGGAATTGGTACCGGTAGTCCCAGGAATGAGACTGGTTGGCAGCAAATGGGTCTTCAAGGCCAAGACAGACCAGAATGGCAAGGTAGTCAGACACAAAGCCAGATTGGTTGCCAGAGGTTTTTCACAGGTACCAGGACAGGATTACCACGAGACCTACTCACCCACAGTCAAATATGAGAGCATTCGGCTGATGCTCAAGGTCGCTGCGGAGGAGAAACTGCATGTTTCCCACCACGACATTAATACAGCTTTTTTGTACGGGATTTTGAACGAGGAGCTGTTCATGCTTCCACCTGATGGGATGCAGATACAGAAGGGAATGGTCTGTAAACTGCGGAAATCCTTATATGGTCTTAAGCAGAGTGCCAGGTGTTGGAACACAAAACTCACTGAGACATTGCTTTCTCTAGGTTTTCACCAGGGCAAAGCTGATCCATGTGTGTTTGTCAAGGAGGAGGGGCAAAACAAACTGTATTGTTTATGTTTTGTTGATGATCTTCTGATGTTTTGGAAGAATCAGGCTTTTTACCAAGGCACCCTAGCTCAACTGAAGGATCACTTTGACATGAAGGATCTTGGTGAGGTATCCAACTATCTTTCTCTGCAGGTGGAGAAGGACCAAGCAGGTAATTTTCTGGTACACCAAACACAGAAAATTACTGATGTATTAACCAGGTTGAATTTGGTTGATGCAAATCCAGCAGACACACCGATGGTGACAGGTTACCAGGTAGACAGTACTGCTGAAGCGTTTTCTGACACAACGCTATACAGATGCATTCTAGGCAAGCTGAATTTCATTGCCAGATGTTCAAGACCTGACATAGCTGTAAGCTGTAATCTGCTTAGCAGACATGCCAACAATCCTACGGTTCAGGATTGGAAAGCTCTGAAGCGCATAGCCCGCTATTTGAAAGGGACTATGCACTACAGGCTGAGGTTCACCAGTCAGAAGACTGGGGGTCTTGAAATCTTTGCAGATGCAAGTTTTGGAAGTGACACCACGGATGGTACAAGCACTTCTGGAGTATGCTACATGTTAAACCACTGCCTGTTTGACTGGTTGTGCAAGAAGCAAACAACAGTGAGCCTAAGTTCCTGTGAAGCAGAACTCAATGCTCTGTCATTTTCACTCATGGATTGTGAATGGTTGATGCAACTGTTTAAGGACATCGGGGTTTCTGTGAAATGTCCTGTACAAGTGTATCAAGACAATAGATCTTGTTTGGCTTTGCTGAACTCGGAGAGTTGCAAGCAGAGAACCAAGTACTTGCAGATCAAGTTACATCGTGCAAGAGAGTGTATTCAGAAAGGACTGATTCAGGTGTCCTACATGCCAGGAAATGAAATTCCTGCTGATCTGTTGTCTAAGGTTGTTAACAGAGAACAACTTAAGGTTTATGTACAAAGGTTGCAATTGAGTGAACCACAGGTACAACAGGTTACACGGAAAGGGGGAGGATGTTAGGATATTTCCGTTCCACCTTAAAAGGGAGCAGGCTTTGAGAGTCACAGAGTCTGCGCATGTCCTGTTCACAGGATGTTTATGCTTGCTGTTTCCTTTCGTTTTCTCAGTTGGCCGAAGATGCTGACACAGAACGGTCATGTTTTTCTTTGTTCTGTTCCACGCTAAATAAAGTCTGTAAATAATGCTCTTCTGTGGTGCGAGCTTTTGGCTGTGCTTTTATCTGCTGATAAACAGTGTACACAAGCCTGGAATGTGGCAATCCGTTTCTCAGGCTTCGTGTCGCTAACTGCTGGATCTGCCTGTCTACGGGAGATCGATGGCTTGGGGCCATGATGGACAATATCTCCCTGGCAGATTCCCAACAAAATCGTGAAATTAATAACTTTTGCCTCACGAAGAGAGAAGTAATCTCTCGACCTTAGTTATCCAATTCTTGCTTTAAATTGTCTGCAGGACGGGGGGCGGACTTCCTTTTGACACCTCCCCCGATCGTACCGAATTCAAAGGAAAAATAAATTTTTAAGTCCAATTTCCGTACTACTCACGGGTTGTTACTTTTGTAATCCAAATGTTCAAAGGAAGAAGTCAGCGCTCTCCGGCCATGGCTTGCGGCTTCACTCCGTAGAAGAAGCGGTCTGCTCACAGCACCATGCCCCTCTCCGGCCCCCGCTCCAAAGCCTTTAAAAAGGCTTCTTCGCAGGTCGGAGGGCGCAAATGGTGCCCGCTGAGTCACCAAGTCCACAGGCTTCAGCGTCTGTGGTTTCTGAGGGTCCCCGCGTCGCCGCCACGGCAGGACCCATCTTCCACGGAGCCGATTCCCTCCAGAGCTCGGAGGGAATCCGCCATTAGTCGATCGCGCTAACCCGGAAGTCCCCTAGACACAGCTTCAACCTGTCTTGAGTTGTCAACAATAGTAACACATGCAACAGCTGAGTTAGCAAACTCTTTTGAATACCTCTTGGGCGGTACACCCTTTGTAACTCTCTCAGACCTACGTATGAGGTGCTGATCCTCTCTGCTCACTGGTTCAGTCTCAGGACTCTTTGGAGAACCAGTTCCAATAGTAAACAGTGGTTCATCCTTCACCTGTGAAGGTCTAGCCATTGTGTGAGATTTCCTCTCAATGACTGTGTCAACTGAGCTCTCCGAGCTATCACTGTTACTCTCAGTACCACTGTAATCAGTAAAATCACCATCATCATCTGAATTGTCCTCTGTGGGAAATGTGGGAACAATTACTCTCTCCTGTTCAGGAGCACTCTCTAGAAATTTCGTGAGAATCACCTGACCAGATTCAGACAAAATTACTCTGTAGAGACCCTTTTCATAACCCACAAAAATGCCTCTAGCATTCTTTACTCCACCTGGAGCTTCAGTCTTTACATGAGACCCAAAAACCTTAAAATGGGCAACAGAAGGTTTTCTGTGGAATAGCTTTTCAAAAGGAGAACTTCCTAAATCTTTTGAAACCTTTCTCATCCAACTGTAACAAAAACACATTAACGACTCCGCCCAATACTCATGTGGCAAATGTGAACTCAGCAATTGCGCCTTCATGCCATTTTGCAATTCTTTGTTCACTTGCACACAGACACTTTTGTTCCATGCATCTGCTGAAACAGCTGTCTTGTGCCTTATCCCTTTCTTATCCAGGAAATCCTGGAAATCCTGGAAAAGAAAAACTGGCTTTTCATCTGTGAAAAGACAATCAATGTTAGCATCATGAACATTTTTAACCTTGTCACAAAACTCTTTAAACCTTTCTAAGGCTTCTTGTGGTTTCTGCAATATATATACCCACACATAATGAGAGAAATAATCCACACACACAAGATAATATCTTGCATTGCCTCTAGATGGTGCTAGAGGACCAATCACATCAGCATACACTCGCTGAAATGCCCTGTCAACCTCGGTCGCCTTCTTGACGCCCTTCGTCATACCTGCAAGAGAAATCATGTTAGATTCAGATGCATTACAATTTATGCAATCACTTTGATCAAAAGTCAACAAATACAGTCCATCTTTCTCTCTGGCAGAAAGATACAGCTCTCCATCTTTGAAGATTTTGCAGCTTTCTCTATCATAGGACAAAGTCAGTCCTTTCTTTGTGATCTGCGAAACACTCAGCAGATTGAACTTTAAATCAGGAACCAAATACACATTGTTAATAGCCAAGTTCAGACTCTCAAGATACACAGTTCCAAACCCGGTCGCTTTCAGCTCCTGGCCATTGGCCTGTTTCACAGTGAAGCTTTGCTTCTTAAACGTTGAAAGCAGATCTCTGTGCGACGTCATGTGTTGCGTGCATCCCGTGTCAAGAACAAAAGCGTTCTCCGTTGAAAATGCGGCTTTTGTTGACAGCAATGCTTTTGCAGGTTTCACCTGGGACTTGGTACGACTTTTGCCTGACGCCTCAGGCTTTGCAGAGCTCCCCTTAGCTCCTTCCTGTTGACGTGGCTTCTTACAATTCCGCTGAAGATGCCCAGTCTGTCCACAATTGAAACAACGGACAACGTTCAAAGCAACAGCCTGTTCTTCACTAGCAATAGCAGCGGGGGTGCTTGAACTCTGAGCTTCTCTCCCCCTGTCTTTGACATCTATTGCAGCAAGTCTGTCTTTCTCATTGAGAAGCACGGCACAAATTCTCTCCGTCGTAAGATCTCGAGCAGGTAGAGAACCCAGCTGACTTGCAACTGTTTTATAAGTCCGATTAAGGCTGTTAATAATCATGAAGCAGAATATCTCTTCCTGTAGAGGGAAATTGCATTCCGCCATCTGCTGGCGTAAGAATTTCATCTCTGTCAGATGCGCTCGTACATCTCCATCAGGCGCTAGCCTCAGATTGGTCAGTTTTTCAAAATGCAGCAACGCTGAAGAACCAGCATCTCTCTGATGTATTCTACGCAGCGTTTGCCAAATCTCACGCGCGTATTCTAAATCCTGAATATGCACGAGTTGATCATCTGAGATACACAGAATTATGGCCGTCCTGGCTATCACATTCTGTGAATTCCAACCTGGCGTTGGTGAAGCAGGGATGGGGTTATCAATCACCCCAAAAATCCTCTGATTCTGAAGCAGGGCTTTCATCTTTACAGACCATGAGGAATAATTGTCATTAGTCAGTGGAGGTGGGTAAGGTAAGCCTCCCCCCTTCTTGGTATCCATTTTGAATCCAAGCCTCAGCTCTCACTCTCAAGCCTGTAATATTCCAAGAGTCTATTGGCTGTTCACTGCGTTGCACTTTGCAGCTAAACGCAGGCTGTTTTGAAAGTCCCTCCAAGAGCAGTGAGATAGCAGACAAAACAAACGCTGGAATTTTTGCCAGTGTTTTTCCAGCCTTTCACAGTCCCAGCCCCTTTTCCGTTGGCTAGTAACTTTCCACTTTACTGACGTTTCGTTGCTTAGCAACTGGCTTATCAAGACTCAGGAATGCGAAGAATGTGGCTTTCTCTCAGTGCTGTTTTCATCCAAAAGCAGACACTCAGTGAACCGAAGAATGCTTCAACTCGCGTTCACTCTCACAGCCATAAAATCACCATACCTTGAGGGAATCCGTTGCTCAGCAAAAACACCTCCTCCGGTGCTCAGCCGTCCTTGTAGCTTCCATCCGCACGCTACCATATCTTCCTTATCTCCTTGCAGAGGATGAAGTACGATCCATCAACCTCTCTTGTTGCTTTCATGGATCAAAACCATCGGCTACATGCTACCAGATGTCGGAAATCAAGCCTTTATCAGGAGAAACTGGCAACTCTCCCAGGCACCCGGCTTGGTCTCCTGTTGACCTCCCTGTCTGCTTTCCTGGCAAGATCCAGGCAGAGGTCGCGATAGACGATCCTTCTCAGCGTGAGAAGAACACCCCCCGTCTTTCCTGCCCCCCCGCGCAGGGGAAAGAGATAGACAGAAACATATTTACATGCCTTTATTTCTGTCTTTGCAGCATTACAGAAAACATGACTGCTCTCTTCATACTCCTGCAGTCGAGAGAGAACAAACACTTCCTGTCCAGCTCATATTACACTCTGAGCTAATTCCGGTGCCCTCTGCACTGTGAATTGACTGTCCCTCTGTTTCCCACGGAACAGTCCCAACATTCCCATTATGTTTTGTTTTCAAGCTACCAGCAGCTCGCGGCTGCATTGCTTCAATATCGTAACAGGGAGGAGGGTGAACTAATATTGATAAGTTATGAGAAACTAAAAGATCACTTTTCTAGTTGTCTAGATTACTTCCAGGTGAATGAAGTGTTCAGACAGGATAAGCAAATAGGTTTTGAAAAGGAGCCTTCAAGATTTGAAAGAGAACTACTGAATAGTAAAACCAAAATAATCGCAAAAATGTATAGACTTCTTTTAGACTACAAAGTAATGGATGAGGAGGTTAAGGCTTCAATGATAAAGTGGGCCCAAGATGTGGGCCGTCCAATTATGCTAAAAGATGGGGAAAACTGATGGAATGTAAATTTGAAATTTACAGCCAGCTATAATATAAGAGAGAACATGATGAAAATGGCTCATAGGTGGTACCTCACTCCTTCCAGATGATCAAGAATGTATAAAAAATTGGCGAATGCTTGTTGGAGATGTTGAGGAAATAACGGTGACATGAGCCACATGTGGTGGACGTGTGAAAAGATTAAGATTTGTTTTTTGGGGGGGAATATACGATGAATTAAAAAAGATGATGGGGATAACCTTTACGAAAAAAACGGAGGCATTTCTATGAAGTATTTTAGATAAAGAGATCCCAAAAAATCTAAGAGAGGTATTCTTGTATGCAACCGCAGCAGCTTGTATACTTGTGGCCAAGGGATGGAAAGATCACGAGGCTCCAAAAATAACAGATTGGCAAATCAAATTACAGGAATTGGTGGAGACGGCTCAATTGACTAGGAAACTCAGAGGAATCTCAAAGCAAAAATTTGCAGAAAAATGGGATGGTTATACAAGATACGTTCAAAAATACAATAATAGTTTTGACTCCGTGCTAGCATTCGAGTGATAAAGGAACTAAAAGGAGGTGGACAACAATTAAGGATTTATTATGTTTTCAGAATGTATTGGAAAATTTATATAGAAAGGATTATTGTTTTGTGTACATTCCATTGTAAGAATGGAAACAGAGTCAGATCCACAGCCACAGCCTAAGTCTGAAACAGTCCTTGATAGAGTGCCAGAGCCAGAGCGAGACCCTGAATCAGTGCCAGAACCAAGCCCTCATTCAGAACCAGAGCCTGAGAAAGAGCCAGAACCAGAACCAGAGCAACAGCCACAGCCACAGCCTGAGTCTGAAACAGCCCTTGATAGAGAGCCAGAATCAGAGAATCAGAATCAGAGTCAGAACCAGATCTTCGGTAAAGACGTGGTCTGGTCTTAGCGCAACTGCTCCTACCACCCGCGATAACAGAGATTGGGTGTTCCAATACATCCCTCCGAAGGGAACCTGCCCCAGCCATTCTGTTGGCTGAGGCCCCCTCCCAGGCAGCCCTGACCCTTTCCCCTTAAAAAGCAAAATACAAACTATACAATAAGCTAAAAAAATAGTAAAAGAAAAACAAAGCAAGAAACAATTATGCTAAACTTAAAATAATCCCCGCCCCAACTAAACATTTGTCCCACCCCAGAAAGAAAATAACAACAACAACAACAACAAACCACCGTTTGAGGTGCAACAGAGACACAGCCAGAGACAGAGCGAGACCCTGAATCAGTGCCAGAACCAAGCCCTCCTTCAGAACCAGAGCCTGAAAAAGAGCCACAGCCCGAACCAGAGCAACAGCCACAGCCACGAGCCACAGCCTAAGTTTGCAACAGTACTTGATACAGTGCCGGAGCCTGAAACAGAGACACAGCCTCAAACAGAGCCTGAGCCTGAAACAGAGGCAGAGCCACAGCCACAGCCTGAGTCTGAAACAGTCCTTGATAGAGTGCCAGAGCCAGAGCCAGAGCGAGACCCTGAATCAGAGTCAGAGTGAGACCATGAATCAGAGCCAGAGCCAGAGCCTCATTCAGAGCCAGAGCTGAAAGAAAGCCAGAGCCAGAGACACAGCCAGAGCCAGAGCCAGAGCCAGAGCCAGAGCCTGAAATGGGGCTTGATACAGGGCCGGAGCGCAAAACATAGCTGCAGCCACAGCCACGAGCCACAGCCTGAGTCTGCAACAGTACTTGATACAGTGCCGGAGCTGGAGCTGGAGCCAGAGCCAGAGACACAGCCAGAGCCAGAACAAAACCCTAATTCAGAACCAGAGCCTGAAAGAGAGCCAGACCCTGAAACATAGCTCGGTCAGAGGCAGAGGAAGAGCCATCATGAGACCCTGAATCAGAGTCAGAAAGCCATTTCCGACCTGGGAGGAGAGGGGGTTGCGGGCAGAAATCCCTCCCACAACCCACGCGGGGGCTGGCCATTGCCCCTGCGAGACTAGGGAATCCCCGGGCGTGTCGGTGACCCGGCCGCCAATAATTAAGACTAGGCATGCCCGGGGACCGCCCTCTTTGCCCCTTTCCAGCTGAGCTGTTTTTTTTGAGCAGTTTGCTTCTGGTTGGGTTTTCTTCCTTCTCCTCTGAGCCGTAATTTTTGCTGGTTTTCGGAGCCGCTACGCACCGCTACACACCCACTTTCTGCCTTGCTAGTAGCCTCCCTTCCTTTGGGAGATCGCAGGCTCAACTGCAGCTGAGAAGCGAGCTGATTTCACTTCTAGGGAGGTCTGCTGGCAGGGAGGAGGTTGGGGAAGCGAGCGGCTGTGCTGGTAGTTTTTTACTCTTTTGCCTAATTCCCGAGCGTTTTGGGCTGCCTAGGGACTCACTTCGGGGATCCGGGTGGTTTTGAACAGTGGATT
Source organism: Podarcis liolepis (assembly GCF_965112155.1). NCBI lineage: Eukaryota > Metazoa > Chordata > Lepidosauria > Squamata > Lacertidae > Podarcis > Podarcis liolepis. The sequence continues at coordinate 17,778,639 of NC_139568.1, forward strand.
AAGCGTGTCGGAAGCAACAGCGGAGATCCAGGCACCGCGGGAATTGACGACCGAACAGCAAGAGGGGTAAAATACCCGCAGTGGGAGACACCCCCCCTCCCGGTTAGCATCTGATCTCTGTTCCTACCTTCTCCTCGGCTTCCTTCCCTCGGCTTCCTATCTTTTAGCCTTAGGTTCTGGCTGGCCTGCAGTCTCTGCTCCTCTCCCTATCCAGCAACAGAATAGCGCCATAGTCCTTTCCCCGCTGCCCTCTACTTTCGTGCTCATTTTCCCGCCAGGTGCTCTCCCTTTCTCGAAGCTGAGGCTTCCATCTCTGTTAAGGGCTTGTTAAGGGCAGAGAACAGACGCCATCTTTGTGGGCACACGTGGTGGTAGTGCGAGCGGCCATCTTTGTTGAGGTAAGGGGAAGAGATCACGGTCACCATCTTGGGAAGGGACACTTGTGGAGGCACGAGCGGCCATTTTAGGTGTGGCGTGAGGAACATATTCTGAATGCAAGCAGAGTATTCTTTGAAAAAAAACGGAGGTAGCAGCTTTGCAAAGCGGCGATTGGGCAAGCAAGGTTTTCACACAGTTCAATCAGACCCTTTACGTACACGGTTTCATAGTTTTACTGTTTAGGAACTTTCCTTTTCAGGGTATAGTTGTGCATTGATTTAGGCAGTAAGTCTGAAGGCAGGGGGAGTTAATTCTTGGATTGCTTGGTTTTCATTCGTCTGGGGGGCAAAAAGTGCTGTGTGCTTTGAATATTTGTAAGTGGCTTCTATGCTGTTGGTGCTAAAGTGCTGAGTGCTGTAAATAATTAAGTGGCTTTTTATGCTGTTGGGGGCTCAGTGCCTGGTATAGTGTAAGTGGCTTCTATGCTGTTGGTGCTAAAGTGCTGAGTGCTGTAAATAAATAAGTGGCTTTTATGCTGTTGGGGCACAGTGCCTGGTATAGTGGAGATTATTTGGCAGTGGTTAGTTAAGCCCTCTCCTTCATTCAGGAAGTTGAACTAATAGCCTCTATAAATATAAACGTCCTCACTCACTGGGATTCGGGTTTTGCTTGAACCAATTGGTTAGGAAAATTTAATTTGAGCTTACTGGATAGGATATACAATTCAATATATAGTTTAAAAGCTAATAATAGCAGTATTTGATTTATAGGTAAAAATTTAATTCTTTTACTTAATAGAGCTAGTGGTTCTTACTAGCTTTTATTGAATTAAGTTACAGCTGCACCGGCGTAGGTATTATTAGAATAGGTCCTGCCAACGTCTAGTGGTTCTGAACTAGCTTTTACTGGCTTAAGTTACAGCTGCACCGGCGTAGGTATTTCTTAGAATTGGTTCTGCTAACGTCTAAAGAGTTAGGTAACGGCTAAGCCGGTGTTGAGATTATCGAACTTTGTTGCAGCTTGCATTTCTATTTTAAGTTGAACCTTAGCCAGTGCCGATAGTACTGAACTTGGCAGCCAGTACCACAGGTAAAGGAACAGCTGGGTCAGTGTTGATAATTCTGAACTAGGGCAACCAGCCCTTCCAGATTCAACGTTGTGCCAAGTCATTGTAGACAATACTGAGCTGGGTGCAGCTTTAGGTGGTGTTCCAACAGCTGGCATTGGCCGGTGGTGGTTTGTAAGTTTGCTTAGGATATACTGAACTAGGGGGGAGTTCACAGTCCACCTAGGTGGGCGACACCATATATTTAGGCGAATAATTTCAGGGCTATTGCAATGGCTTCCGGTGGGGACCAGCAGCCATCCACCTCCGGTAATCATAGGGCACCTTTCTCAGGCAATGGGGGCGCACAGTTGCCTGTCATGCCATGCGACCCGCAAGCCTTCGCCCAATTTTTCATGGCCTTTGAAACTTTTTACAAACAATGTAGGTCCAAGGGGGCTTTGGCCCCCCCAGCCCCTGAACCCTCACAGGACGTGATACCGGATACTCCTCCCAGCTGTCAAGGGCAGCAGGGTGGCTCAGTTGGGGGTGGGGCTAGCACCCAGTCGGACACGGCGACCGTTGGTCGCCCTAATACCCGTGCACAGGCAGCCATGGCAAAGAAAACCAACCAAAGCGGGGGCAAAGGAAAGGCTCCAACAAGAGGTCCAGGTAAGGGGAAGGATGTGGTCAAGGGTGCCAGTGCCAACAATGCCTCACACATTGTAGACATTCCTAGTGTGTTTCAGGAGCAGCAGCCCCAGCACAGTGCTACCAAAGACAGCTCGGGTTCCACCTTGGAGGAAGAGCGTGCAGAATATCAAGGTACTCAGACTGCCGCCAGTCCGATCCCAGCCAACGTCAAGGTGCAAGGAGGGAAAAGGAAATCCAAAAAGAAGCACACTTCTTCAAAGAAGAAAAGAAATAAGCAGTCTGAGACAGAGGACGACACAGGTACGTCATCCTCGGATTCGGATAGTGAGGGCCCCTTGGATGGCTACTGGGGCCTGGGAGAAGGGAATCATGGGATCCCACTTTGGGCACATGAAAGGAGGGCCAATTCCCATCGTAAGACCTTTAATGGCGTGCTAGAATGGAAGGATGGTGCCTTAGTGGAGGATGTAAAGGTCGCCACTAATCAACCCACTGATTATATTTTGGGGAACCATTTGTCACAGAAGAAGAGGACTAAGATCCTCAATGGTGACTATGTGGACATGTTTACCCTTCTCCCCCCAACTAAGATAACAGGTAAAGGTGAGAAGAGGCGCTACTATGGTAAGCGGAGGTATAGGACGCCTAGGGCAGAGCGCACCTTTGAGAACTGGCTGGATGGGTACCAGGTTTTTATGGGAGTTGTTTGTGCGGCTTATCCGCGGCGCTCCATGGACTTAGTTGCTTATCTGGCTCACGTGAGGAGGGCCCACGCACTTGCTGGAGAAAACGCTGCTTTAACTTATGATGAGAATTTCCGTAGAAACGCTTCTCTCCTGCCTTCCACGCGATGGGATCTGACGGATCCTAATTTCTGGGGCGAGAACGTCAACCCTTACACCGGAAAGAGAAACCAAGACTCAGTCAAGGCGGGTAAGACAAAGGCCAATCGGCGCCGCCACTGCTGGGAGTACAACAGGGGTGTATGCTCGCGACCCTCCTGTAAGTATCTTCACGAATGCGAGCGGTGTTGGGGCAACCACCCCGCCTCTGCGTGCTTCAAGAACAAACAGCAGCCCTTTCGCGGGGGCCGGGGGTTCTCCCACAGCAATAACAGGGGCGCCCCCGGATCCTCTCACCAAGGGCCCGGTAGCTGCCAGTAACTTGCACCTTGGCTTAGCCTTCTCCCCCATCCGTCTGCAGCCCCTCAGAACCCTGCTGGATCAATATCCCGATCGGAAAGCCGCGCAGTATCTCTGGGAGGGGTTTTCCACGGGTTTCAGAATCCCGGTGTCTTTTCCCCCTAACACCGGGGACCCGCAAAATCAAAAATCAGTCAGGGAAAGGCCAGAGATAGTTAGGAAAAAGATAGAGAAGGAAATCAGTGCAGGTAGGGTAGCAGGTCCCTTTGCAGAGCCCCCGGTGGAAGGACTTCATCTATCCCCTTTGGGCATAGTGCCAAAAAAGACCCCAGGGGAATTGCGCATGATCCTCAACCTCTCTTACCCAAGGGGGGGCTCGGTCAATGACGCGATTCCCCAGGAGCTTTGTACAGTGAAATACGCCTCCTTCGACCATGCTGTAAAAATGATCCGCAAATTCGGGCGAGGGGCACTCCTTGCCAAATGTGACATTGAGTCGGCATTTCGCCTTCTTCCCGTCCATCCAGCGGACTTCCGTTGGCTGGGCTTTAGATTCGAGGGGGCGTATTTCATTGACAAGGCAATGCCTATGGGTTGCTCCGTGGCTTGCTCAGCTTTTGAGTCGTTTAGTACATTTCTGGATTGGGCCCTACACCTTAGGACAGGGTCGTCGGGTGTATCGCATTACCTCGATGATTTTATTTTGGTGGCAGATAACAGACAGCGGTGCTCTGCCCTCCTGGAGGCCTTCACAGCCTTGGCAGGCGAGCTGGGGGTGCCACTAGCCGCAGAAAAAACAGAAGGTCCATCTACTTCATTGGTTTATCTAGGCATTGAGTTAGACACCGTAGCCCAAACGTCCAGACTGCCGCGGGAAAAATTGTTAGCCCTGAAGGAAGTGATACAACAGCTTTTGCCGCTAAAGAAGGTTACCCTGAGGCAGATTCAATCCCTGCTAGGGCATTTAAATTTCGCTTGTAGGGTAGTGGCACCGGGCCGGCCTTTCTGTGGCCGGCTGGCCAGACTGTCGGCAGGTCTCAGGGCACCGCAGCATAGGGTTCGCCTGTCTAAAGAGGTCAAGGCAGATTTGGAAGTATGGCTGCAATTCCTTGATAAGTATAATGGCATATCCCTATGGCAGAACTCCATGGCACTCAATGCTGACTTCCAAGTCCAGTCAGATGCAGCAGGGTCCCTGGGTTTGGGAGTCTACTTCAGGGGCCAGTGGTGTGCAAAGAAGTGGCCAGAAGACTGGCAGGGCCAGCCCATTTCTCGGGACCTCACGTTTTTGGAATTCTTCCCTATCCTAGTGGCAGTGCATCTCTGGGCAGAGCAGTTTCGCAATCATAGGGTATGTTTCAATACGGATAACCAGGCAGTGGTAGCGGTTCTATCCAGACAGTCTACGCGCTCCGCTAGGGTGGGAAACTTGTTGCGGTCCCTTGTCCTCCTGTGTCTCGAGAACAATATATACTTCTCAGCCAAATTTGTACCCGGCATTAATAATGACATCGCGGATGCTCTGTCTCGCTTTCAGATGGAGCGCTTCTGCTTGTTGGCGCCGGATGCGGAACAGTCATCGATCCCTTTCCCGGAGCATCTCTGGAGTCTTGGGAGGAAGAAGTGTTGAAGGGAGTATTTGGTGCAGTCGCCCCTTCCACAATGAGATCTTACAGGAAAGCGTGGGGAGACTTCCTAAAGTTCCGAAATATGTTTCCCAATGCAAAACGCAGCTCTGTTCCCTCAGCGAGGGAGGTCCTCCACTATCTAGCTCACCTGAGGGAACTCGGCAGGGCTCCTAAGACTCTCAATATTCAGTCCGCAGGAATTTCATATTTTTGCAAAACATTTTTCGACACTGACCCGTGTGCCAAATTTATAGTGCGTAAGACTTTAGAAGGGTGGCGACGGCAGCAACCACCTAGTTCTGACAGGAGGAGGCCCATAACTTTTGACATTCTGACACAAATACACAAAAAATTACGTGCTATATGCTGGTCAAAATATGAAGCTCGCCTATTCTCGGCGGCTTACTCCATAGCCTTCTTTGGGGCTCTTCGCATAGGGGAGGTGGTTTGTGACGGAGGGGCTTTCCAAGCCCGGAGGGGTATCCTTTTAAGTGATCTGACCCTGTCATCAAACGAGCTTATAGTCCAAGTTCGGAGCTCCAAGACCGACCAGCAGGGGAGGGGGGCCTTGTTAAGGTTACCAGCAGTGCAAGGTACTGGCCCCTGTCCAGTCAGGGATACGAGGCGTTTCCTCTACCTAAGGCCCAGTAGCCCAGGCCCCCTCTTAATTCATGCCGATGGCTCACCTTTAGCCAGGCACCAGTTTACACGGGTGTTGCGCAGGGCTGTGGCTGCATGTGGGCTGCCCGCGGGTGAATTTGCGGCTCACTCTTTTCGGATCGGTGCGGCAACTACTGCTGTGCATCTTGGGCTCTCCGCAGAGAGGATAAAAGATTTGGGCCAGTGGAAATCAAATGCATTCAGAGCTTACGTAAGAGGGAATTTGTGACTTGTGGGTGCATGCCTGACCTCGCTTTCCCTGTCTATTTCCTTTTCAGAATGCCGAAGGGTACGCATCTGGCTGGTTGGCCACAGTATTGTGCATTGGGCCAGGCAGCGGGCAATGAGTTCCGGGCTGGGTAAAAACTTGAACTTACCAGCGGGTGCCCAGCTGACCTGGATGGCGAGAAGAGGCATGCGTTGGTGTGAATTCAAGCCAGCTGTGATGGCGAGAGCTGCCTCAGAGGGCCCACCTGATGCCCTGGTTATTCAGTTGGGGGAAAATGACCTGGCGTACCGCAAAGCAATTGACTTGAGATGGAACATTTTTGACGATTTCGCTGATCTGTTGGCGGTTTACCCAAACATGACTATCTTGTGGTCCTCGTTGCTTGAGAGGAGGACATGGAGGGATTGCGTGAGCCCGGTTGGAATCAATAAAGCAAGAAAGGTCTTGCAGCGGGCCGTGGAGCGTAGAGTGGCGGCGCTGGGCGGGTGTAGCATCGGCCACCCTGGCATCCAGTACAGCAACGAGGCCCTCTACAGATGTGATGGCGTCCATCTGTCGGAAGATGGAAACGATATTTGGTTGGGGGACATCATAGCAGGGATTAGGAATTGGTTGAAGGCTTGAAGGTATTGGCGGCGAGCTCTGCTCGAGTGGCGGTTAGGCATTGGCAGGGGTCTATTGTTATGCAAATGAAGGGGGGAAGGAAACGCCATCACTTTCCCCAAAAAGAAAAGGGTAGTCCGGTAGAGGACTCCGGGGGGCGTTGCCTTGTCCGAAACCTAGGGAGGTAAGGGCCTCCGGCACGCCCCAGAGCGGTGACACCCGTTGGGATCCTAGTTGGCATACTTCAACAGGACTCCCACGGCTTGTGGACAACCCATCCCGGTCCCCAAGCCGGGTAGTTGATAGGAGCCAATGCCTAAGGCCAATACCTTCCAATTCTGTAATCAATAAAGTTGTGGCCTTTTATGCCCATTAACCTTAAATACTGTGTCCAGTGTCTTCATTTCACATGGGGGAGGGGACTTGCCACGCAACCAGATCTTCATTCAGAACCAGACCCTGAAAGAGAGCCAGAGCCACAGACAGAGCCACAGACGGAGCCTAGAGCCACAGCCGAGATCCACAGCCACAGCCGAGATCCACAGCCACAGCCGAGATCCACAGCCACAGCCGAGATCCACAGCCTGAATCTGAAATAGTGCTTGATACAGTGCTGGATCCTGAAGCAGAGACACTGTCTGAAACTGAGCCTGACGCTTAAAGGTAGCCAGGGGCAGACGGAGAGGCAGAGCCTGATACAGTGCTTGATACAGCATAGGAGCCTGAAGCAGAGACACAGCCAGATCCAGAGACACAGCCAGAGCCAGAACAAAACCCTAATTCAGAACCAGAGCCTGAAAGAGAGCCAGAGCCAGAAACAGTGCTTGATAGAGTGCCAGAGCCTGAAACAGAGGCAGAGGCAGATACAGGGCTTGAAACAGCGTCGGAGCCTGAAACAGAGAAACAGCGTGAAACAGAGACAAAGGCTGCCAAACCGGGCACTCCAGACGACGTGGCTCCCAGCTCCCACTCCGTCAGCCTCCTCCGATCTGCCCTCTGATCACATTGAAGCCTTGGCAGTCGATCAAGCTGACGTTCGGTCCTTTTAAAGTCTTCCAAGCCCTTTCTCACACGATTCACGTTCACCCATAACCATGTTCAGTAGATTTATTGCTTTATTGTTCGGCGCACAGCCACGCTTCCCCTGGGAGCCTCTGTAGATCATAAATCAATTAGCAGAAGTACACAGCGGCGTGTGTCGAGAGAGCAGTAAACAAGTCCCACATGTTTCTTCTGTCCTACTATCCCTTCATTTGCTCAAATATAGTGTGTTTACAATTCATAAAGACCATCAGATTCAAGCTGCATTTTCTCTGCGTCCTTCTATCTCAGTGCAGCGGCTGAAGTGCTTTCAGTTCCCACTCAGCTCACAGCATTCCAAGCTGCTTTCGTCACGTCCTGGCTTACTTCCCTTGTAAGCGCCTCCTCTCAGGCTTCAGGCACAGAAGGTTAACCCTTCACTACACCCAACAAGCCAGAATCAGAGAATCAGAATCAGAGTCAGAACCAGATCTTCGGTAAAGACGTAGTCTGGTCTTAGCGCAACTGCTCCTCCCACCCGCGATAACAGAGACTGGGTGTTCCAATACACCCCCCCGTAGGGATCCTGCCCCAGCCATTCTGTTGGCTGAGACCCCCTCCCAGGCAGCCCTGACCCTTTCCCCTTAAAAAGCAAAATACAAACTATACAATAACCTAAAAAATAGTAAAAAAAGCAAGAAACAATTATGCTAAACTTAAAATAATCCCCGCCCCAACTAAACATTTGTCCCACCCCAGAAAGAAAACAACAACAAGAACAACAACAACAACAACAACAAAAAACCACCATTTGAGGTGTAACAGAGACACAGCCAGAGACAGAGCGAGACCCTGAATGAGTGCCATAACCAAGCCCTCATTCAGAACCAGAGCCTGAAAAAGAGCCACAGCCCGAACCAGAGCAACAGCCACAGCCACAGCCTGAGTCTGAAACAGTCCTTGATAGAGTGCCAGAGCCAGAGCCAGAGCGAGACCTTGAATCAGAGTCAGAGGGAGAACATGAATCAGAGCCAGAGCAGGAGCCAGAGCCAGAGCCAGAAATAGGGCTTGATACAGGGCCGGAGCGCAAAACATAGCTGCAGCCACAGCCTAGAGCCACAGCCTGAGTCTGCAACAGTACTTGATACAGTGCCGGAGCTGGAGCCAGAGCCAGAGCCAGAGACACAGCCAGAGCCAGAACAAAACCCTAATTCAGAACCAGAGCCTGAAAGAGAGCCAGATCCTGAAACATAGCTGGGTCAGAGGCAGAGGAAGAGCCATCATGAGACCCTGAATCAGAGTCAGAACCAGATCTTCATTCAGAACCATACCTTGAAAGAGAGCCAGAGCCACAGCCGAGATCCACAGCCACAGCCGAGATCCACAGCCTGAGTCTGAAATAGTGCTTGATAGAGTGCTGGATCCTGAAACAGAGACACTGTCAGAAACTGAGCCTGACGCTTAAACGTAGCCAGGGGCAGACGGAGAGGCAGAGCCTGATACAGTGCTTGATACAGCATAGGAGCCTGAAGCAGAGACACAGCCAGATCCAGAGACACAGCCATAGCCAGAACAAAACCCTAATTCAGAACCAGAGCCTGAAAGAGAGCCAGAGCCAGAAACAGTGCTTGATAGAGTGCCAGAGCCTGAAACAGAGGCAGAGGCAGATACAGGGCTTGAAACAGCGTCGGAGCCTGAAACAGAAACAGCGTGAAACAGAGACAAAGGCTGAGACACAGGCCGAGCCTGAAATAGAGCTAGAATAAGTGCTAGAGCCAAAGACTGAGACAAAGCCTAATAAAGAGCAGAAGCCTGAGCCTGAGCCTGAAACAGTGCTTGATACAGTGCCAGAGCCTGAAACAGAACCAGAGCCACAGCTACAGCCATAGTGCCACAGCCTGAGTCTGCAACAGTGTTTGATACAGCGCCAGAGCCTGAAACAGAGACACAGCCTGAAACAGAACCGGAGCCTGGTTATTAGCATGGCAATTAAAGAAGAAAGAGGCAGAAAGGCTTATAAATAGAGTTAAGTGCAAAGGCAAAATAATAAACAACCCTAAAGAAATAGAGAAACGATTTCTCGAATTCTTTAGAGAAATCTATAAGGAAGGAAATGAAACAACAGAAGAAGTTAAAGAACATTTAGAACAGAACTGTCTTCCGAAAATTACTAAAGAGCAAAAAGAACCGTTGAATGCCCCTATTACATCGTACGAAATGCAAAGAGCAATTAAGGAAGCAAAGATAGGAAAGCCACCAGGGCCAGACGGCCTACCGGCAATATATTATTAAAAAATGGAGGACTTACTGTCTGACCCATTAAGAAGTATCATGAATGTAGTGGTTGGGAGTTACTCATGCATAAACTTTCCCACTTTGAAGCTTGGTTGCATAGTTTAAACCGTTTTGATGGACAGCCCATCTCAGCGCGGCTGCCTCAGTCGCTAGCAGAATCTGTCTGTGGGCGTTTCTTAAACCTTTGCCAGCATAAAAGCTGTTTGACATCCAATTGTCTCCGTCTCTCATTGCGCGGAAGTCTTCTGCGCAGGGAGGGTGTGGGTAGTGGAGGACCAGTGCTCTCCTCACTGACTTCCAAGGAAGAATCCCGGAGCCCTTCCACCTCCTCTGCCATTTGCTCTCCTGGATCCTTGGTGTTACGCTGATTTCCTTCCCCCTCTATCAAGCTATGTCTCCCCCTTGTGCTGGTACCTTCCCCTGCAGAATCGGAGAGCCTCTCCTTCTCCCGTTGCTCTGATGTCAGTTCCCTGACATCCACCTCCCCTCCAGGATCCCCCCCATCCCCTGCTCGCCCGGTAGAATCGATTTCTCTCTCTTCTTCGGCCGACGAAACGGGGAAACCCCGGAAGGAACCGTCACCATCCTCAGTGGATTCGAAACCCTCTTCCCACCTGCTTTGGTTCCCACCAACGGGATGAACCTCCCAGTCCGATTCTGCCTTCGATTCTGAAAACCCCTCGAAACCCTCTTCGTCATCTGTGGTTCCAAATTGTTCCTCCACCCCTCTCATTGGTGGGGTCTGGTGTGTCACTTCCCCTCCTAGAAGCTCCCTCCCATCAATGGTGGTTACTTGCAAGGGGAAATCCAAAGGTAGCAAGTGAAGCTGGTGCTCTAATGCAAAGTCCTTGCTGAAGAAATTGCAGGAGCTGCCTGAATCCAGCATCCCCTGAACCTTGACTGGGTGCCCATTCGGGAGTTCTAGCACCACCTCAATGGCTATAGCTGTCTTTGGGGAATCTGGTTTGGGCACCTTTACTGGTTGCTGGCCTGGCTGCTGTGCCCGTTGATTGGCAGCCAAGCGTTCCCGTTTCCCTGCTCCTGTGTCTGTTGCACCTCCTCCTCACCCCCCACGGCTCCCACCATTCCTTGCCAGGCCTTTCTTTGTGGGCAGACTCTGGCAAAATGTCCTGGCCGCTGGCAGAGGAAACATTTCTTGGTCGTTTTTACGTCCTTTCCCTCTCTCTTGCAACTTTCGCTGGAGCTTGAAGCCTCCCGGGCACGCGCACTCCCTATTTCCATTGGCTCCGCCGGCGGGGAAGGCTCCCTTGGTATCTTAGGAATGCGGTAGTCATGACAACGCTGCTCTCCGCCTTCCCGCCTTTCCTGAGCCCGCGCTTCCTGCCTCACACCAATCGCAAGTGCAGCTTTGGTCAGCTGGTCCATGGACTGTGGGCAGGGTGCGCGCGAAAGCTCATCCTTGACCGTTGGTGACAACCCCTCCTCAAACAACATTTGTATGGGTTCAGAGTCCAGCTGCCACCCGAGACGGTGAACTATCATTGCAAAACGTGACCAGTAGTCTCTAACTGACTGGTCTCCCTGTTTATAGCTCATCAGTTCCCGTTTTGTCACACTTTCCTCAATATCGCTGGCAAACATCGCGTCCATCGCCTGATAGAATTTCCGTACGTCCCGCATGGCTGCATTCTGCGTCGCCATCAGGGGCCTGATCCATGCCCTAGCCCCATCCTCCAGGTGACCCACGATATAAGCCACTCGCGCTTCATCGTCTGCAAAATCGCTATGCTGCAATTTCAAGGCGTATTCTATTTCTGTTCTAAATGCCCCATAATCTTGAGGTCTCCCCCCAAACTTATGCACCAGTCCCGGTACCTTCCTTGCTACGGGGGTTGGCTTGCTCTGGGCATCTTGAGACCGTCGTTCGTCCAGGCTCGCTGTCAAGAGGGCTATGTGCTGTTCCAATTCGCGGTTTCTCTCCGCCAGCGATTGTCCTCCAGCAGCCCCTTCCGTGGCTCTGACTTCTCCTGTCTCACTCATGATGCCGCCTGCTTTTTGCGTACGAGCAACTTTTGGTGACAGACAGATTGCTGTAGTGGTTGGGAGTTACTCGTGCGTAAACTTTCCCACTTTGAAGCTTGGTTGCATAGTTTAAACCGTTTTGATTGCACAGCCCATCTCAGCGTGGCTGCCTCAGTCGCTAGCAGAATCTGTCTGTGGGCGTTTCTTAAACCTTTTCCAGCATAAAAGCTGTTTGACACCCAATCGTCTCCGTCTCTCATTGCGCGGAAGTCTTCTGCGCAGGGAGGGTGTGGGTAGTGGAGGACCAGTGCTCTCCTCACTGACTTCCAAGGAAGAATCCCGGAGCCCTTCCACCTCCTCTGCCATTTGCTCTCCTGGATCCTTGGTGTTTTGCTGATTTCCTTCCCCCTCTATCAAGCTACGTCTCCCCCTTGTGCTGGTACCTTCCCCTGCAGAATCGGAGAGCCTCTCCTTCTCCCGTTGCTCTGATGTCAGTTCCCTGACAATGAACAACATCTTAAAAGACGGAACCATGCCGGATTCTTGGAAAGACAGCCTTATTGCATTAATTCCAAAACAGGGAACGGACAATCTACTTATTAACAACAACAACAACAACAACAACAACAATAATAATAATAATAATAATAATAATAATAATAATAATAATAATAATAATAATTTATTATTTGTACCCCGCCCATCTGGCTGGGTTTCCCCAGCCACTCTGGGCGGCTTCCATAGAAACCAAAAAAACACTAAAATATCCTACATTAAAAACTTCCCTGAACAGGGCTGCCTTAAGATGTCTTCTGAATGTCAGGTAGTTGTTTATCGTTTTGACATCTGATGGGAGGGCATTCCACAGGGTGGGCGCCACTACCGAAAAGGCCCTCTGCCTGGTTCCCTGTAGCTTTGCTTCTCGCAATGAGGGAACCGCCAGAAGGACCTCGGTGCTGGACCTCAGCGTCCGGGCAGAATGATGGGGGTGGAGACGCTCCTTCAGGTATACTGGCCCGAGGCCGTTTAGGGCTTTAAAGGTCAACACGAGCACTTTGAATTGTGCTCGGAAACGTGCTGGGAGCCAATGTAGGTCTTTCAAGACCGGTGTTATGTGGTCTCGGCAGCTGCCCCCAGTCACCAGTCTAGCTGCCGCATTCTGGATTAGCTGTAGTTTCCGAGTCACCTTCAAAGGTAGCCCCACGTAGAGCGCATTGCAGTAGTCCAAGCGGGAGATAACTAGAGCATGCACCACTCTGGCGAGACAGTCCGCGGGCAGGTAAGGTCTCAGCCTGCGTACCAGGTGGAGTTGGTAGACAGCTGCCCTGGATACAGAATTGACCTGCGCCTCCATGGACAGCTGTGAGTCCAAAATGACTCCCAGGCTACGCACCTGGTCCTTCAGGGGCACAGGTACCCCATTCAGGACCAGGGAGTCCTCCACACCAGCCCGCCCCCTGTCCCCCAAGAACAGTACTTCTGTCTTGTCAGGATTCAACTTCAATCCATTAGCCGACATCCATCCTCCAACTGCCTCCAGGCATTCACACAGGACCTTCACCGCCTTCACTGGTTCTGATTTGAAAGAGAGGTAGAGCTGGGTATCATCTGCATATTGAAGGACACTCAGTCCAAACCCCCTGATGATCTCTCCCAGCGGCTTCATATAGATGTTAAAAAGCATGGGGGAGAGGACGGAACCCTGAGGCACCCCACAAGTGAGGGCCCAAGGGTCTGAACACTCATCCCCCACCACCACTTTCTGAACACGGCCCAGGAGGAAGGAGCGAAACCACTGTATAACAGTGCCCCCAGCTCCCAACCCCTCTAGACGGTCCAATCGCACTTCTAAATAACGATTACAAATTATATGCAAATATTTTAGCCGAAAGATCAAAAAAAGGCTTCCAGATGATGATACACAATGACCAAGCTGGCTTTTTGCCCGGGAGGCACATTTATAGCAACACTAGAAACATTATAAACTTATTAGCGTATTTAGACTTAAGAATAGAAAAGAAGGCAGTCTTAATGGCTATAGATGCAGAAAAAGCTTTCGACAGGGTATCCTGGAAATTTATGAAAGGTCTATTACACCATATGGATTTTGGTATACAGTATATAAAAGGGATTGAAGCAATATAATCAAAACAAAAAGCTAAAATCATAATCAATGGAAATTTATCACAGGAGTGTGAAATCAGTAAAGGGGTCAGACAAGGTTGCCCACTATCCCCCTTAATTTTCATATTAACATTGGAAGTTTTATGTAAACAAATTAGGGAAGAAAAAGAAATAAAAGGGATTATGCTGGGAAATAGAAGTTACAAAATGAGGGCATTTGCTGACGATTTAGTTATAACTACGGAGCAACCAAAACAGAGTTTAAGAAAGGCGTTGGAAATAATATACGGCTACGGTAAAGTTGTGGGGTTCAAAATGAATTTAAACAAGACAAAACTATGAGTTAAAAATATGTCGCCAGATGAAAAAGCAGAATTTGAACAAATAATACACATTAAAATCTACCCCAAAATCAAGTATTTAGGATTATGGATAACACCAAAGAATATTAACTTATATGAAGATAATTATACCAATTGTTGGAAAGATATCAAAAGACAGTTGGAGACATGGACAAGGTTAAATTTATCATTCCTGGGCCGTATTTCGGTAATTAAAATGATAGTTTTACCGAAGCTACTCTTTCTATTCCAAACGATTCCAATTACAGGAAAGACCAGCAGTATCAACAAGTGGCAAAAAGAAATTTCTAAATTTTTGTGGAAGGGTAAAAGACCAAGAGTAAAGCATAAGATATTAATAGATACTGTAGAAAGAGGTGGCTACGGGTTACCGGATTTGAAGCTCTATTACGAAACCTCATGTCTTCTCTGGTTGAAAGATTGGTATTTATTAAAAAATTGGGATATTTTAGATCTAGAAGGTCATGACACCCGTTTTGGGTGGCATGGCTATCTTAATTATGGGAAAATAAAGACGCATAGGAGTTTTTCAAATCATATAATAAGAAATGCTATATATAAGGTATGGGGAAAATACAAAAGATATTTGGAACAGAAAACCCCAAGATGGAACTCTCCACTAGAAGCAATCGCTGTTAAAAAAAGCAACAACATCAAAGAGAACTGGATAACGTATAACACAATATTAAGGGGGGAGGAGGAGGGTCAACTAATATTGATAAGTTATGAGAAAATAAAAGATCACTTTTCGAGTTGGCTAGATTACTTCCAGGTGAATGAAGTGTTCAGACAGGATAAGCAGATAGGTTTTGAAAAGGAGCCTTCAAGATTTGAAAGAGAACTACTGAATAGTAAAACCAAAATAATCGCAAAAATGTATAGATTTCTTTTAGACTACAAAGTAATGGATGAGGAGGTTAAGGCTTCAGTGATAAAGTGGGCCCAAGATGTGGGCCATCCAATTATGCTAAAAGGTGGGGGAAACTGATGGAATGTAAATTTGAAATTTACAGCCAGCTATAATATAAGAGAGAACATGATGAAAATGGCTCATAGGTGGTACCTCACTCCTTCCAGATGATCAAGAATGTATAAAAATTTGGCGAATGCTTGTTGGAGATGTGGAGGAAATAACGGTGACATGAGCCACATGTGCTGGACGTGTGAAAAGATTAAGATTTTTTTGGGGGGGGGAATATACGATGAATTAAAAAAGATGATGGGGATAACTTTTACGAAAAAAACGGAGGCATTTCTATGAATTATTTTAGATAAAGAGATCCCAAAAAATCTTAGAGAGGTATTCTTGTATGCAACCGCAGCAGCTCGTATACTTGTGGCCAAGGGATGGAAAGATCACGAGGTTCCAAAAATAACAGATTGGCAAATCAAATTACAGGAATTGGTGGAGACGGCTCAATTGACTAGCAAACTCAGAGGAATCTCAAAGCAAAAATTTGCAGAAAAATGGGATGGTTATACAAGATATGTTCAAAAATACAAGAATAGTTTTGACTCCGTGCTAGCATTCGAGTGATAAAGGAACTAAAAGGAGGTGGACAACAATTAAGGATTTATTATGTTTTCAGAATGTATTGGAAAATTTATATAGAAAGGATTATTGTTTTGTGTACATTCCATTGTAAGAATGGAAACAGAGCCAGAGCCACAGCCACAGCCTAAGTCTGAAACAGTCCTTGATAGAGTGCCAGAGCCAGAGCGAGACCCTGAATCAGTGCCAGAACCAAGCCCTCATTCAGTACCAGAGCCTGAGAAAGAGCCAGAGCCAGAACCAGAGCAACAGCCACAGCCACAGCCTGAGTCTGAAACAGCCCTTGATAGAGAGCCATGTTCGGTAGATTTATTGCTTTATTGTTTGGCGCCCAGCCACGCTTCCCCTGGGAGCCTCTGTAGATCGTAAAGCAATTAGCAGAAGTACACAGCGGCGTATGTCGAGAGAGCAGTAAACAAGTCCCACACGTTTCTTCTGTCCTACTATCCCTTTATTTGCTCAAATATAGTGTGTTTACAATTCATAAAGACCATCAGATTCAAGCTGCATTTTCTCTGCGTCCTTCTCTCTCAGTGCAGCGGCTGAACTGCTTTCGGTTCCCACTCAGCTCACAGCATTCCAAGCTGCTTTCGTCACGTCCTGGCTTACTTCCCTTGTAAGCGCCTCCTCTCAAGCTTGAGGCACAGAAGGTTAACCCTTCACTACACCCAACACCCCCTCTTGCCTCGTGCCTGAGGGGAGAATCGACCCTTGGTCGTCCCAAACCCAGACCTTCGCAAAACTCCCCATGTCTTTGGAAGGTGAGTGGCTTCGTGAACCCATCAGCTAGGTTCTTGGCAGAGGGACAATACTTCAGCGCAACTAATCCCTCCTGAACGCTCTGGCACACATTCCGAAAGCGAATGTCTAGGTGTTTAGTTCTAGCCTTGAACTGACCTGACTCTGCCAAACGCAGGCATGGTTGATTGTCCTCGAAAACACGTATCGGCAGACAATCCACTTCGCAGAGTTCCTGCACTAAGCAAGCATAGAACTTCTCTCTATGCTCTCTATGCTCTAAGCATAGAGCCAGTGTGGTGTAGTGGTTAAGAGTGGTAGTCTCGTAATCTGGGGAACCGGGTTCGTGTCTCTGCTCCTCCACATGCAGCTGCTGGGTGACCTTGGGCCAGTCACACTTCTGTGAAGTCTCTCAGCCCCACTCACCTCACAGAGTGTTTGTTGTGGGGGAGGAAGGGAAAGGAGAATGTTAGCCGCTTTGAGACTCCTGAAGGGGAGTGAAAGGCGGGATATCAAATCCAAACTCTTCTTCTTCTTCTTCTATGCAAAAGGCGGCCAGTTGGTTCCACCAATCAGAAAAGCATTTATCAGTAAAGTCCTCCCAATGTTATTGTATGGGGTTGAAATCTGATGGTGGAATTTAAAAACACTTCAACTGCTGGAGATTCTACAAAACTCTTTTGCACGAAAGATACTGGGTCTCCCCAAGGGCTCGGTTGCTGCACAGTTAAGAACAGAACTGGGCCTCCCCTCCATTGTTGCGAGAGCCCACATTAGAATTATTAGTTTTTATTGCAAATTAACCAATGCCCCAGGCTCCCTACTAGCCAGGCAAGCCTTTTTAACTTGTTCTCATACCAACAAATGGTCCAAGGCCATGGAGACTATTACTGCACGCTACTCCCTCCCAGATCTCGACACGCTGTCATCTTGGGACCAACATAAAATCCGGGCCTGGATTCTTACAAGAGATGAGGCCATGGACCGGGCACAGTCCACGTCAGCTCGCCTCTCCATGTGGCTCCCTAAAGTGAAAGTGGTAAGAACACTTGCCAACTACTTGATAGAACTGACGGAGCCCAACTTGAGAAGAGCGTTTACTATGGCCCGTTTCCATTCTATACCCACGGCCTTCCTCCAGGGGATTTACTCTAAGACCCCCGTTACTCAGCGTCTATGTCCATGCACAATGAATGAAGTAGAGGACTTCATACATTTCTTTTTCTACTGCCCTATTTATGACCCAATAAGACCTAAGCTCCTCCTCTTGATCCCATCCTCCATTACATCTAAGGAAGACTGTTTGAAAGCACTTCTTGTGGACGCAAATCCCCAAATTTCACGAGGGGTGGCAATCTTCATAGTGCAGGCTCTGAAACTCAGGGCTACTCTGACAGGGTAGTGTGTCCTAGTCCTGGACCTGTTTTAGTTCTTTTATTACCTTTTTTTTTTAACTCAATGTGCTGAGCCTATTTTGGGGCCATTTTATGCTTTATGTATATCTGCATATTAGATTTTTTGGCGCTCGCAACTAAATCTCTGTATTATTGTCTTAGGGTATTTTAAATGTCATTACGCCAGCAATGTCGCCTTGAATTTTGCTTGGTTGCTTGTCTCCGACATTTTTTTTTTTTTTTTTGTATTGTCTTATTTGGCTATGGCTGTATGCTAACGCAATTAAATAAATAAATGAAAAATGATAGAGTGCCAGAGCCTGAAACAGAGGCAGAGACAGATACAGGGCTTGAAACAGCGTCGGAGCCTGAAACAGAGAAACAGCGTGAAACAGAGACAAAGGCTGAGACACAGGCCGAGCCTGAAATAGAGCTAGAATAAGTGCTAGAGCCAAAGACTGAGACAAAGCCTAATAAAGAGCAGAAGCCTGAGCCTGAAACAGTGCTTGATACAGTGCCAGAGCCTGAAACAGAACCAGAGCCACAGCTACAGCCATAGTGCCACAGGCTGAGTCTGCAACAGTGTTTGATACAGCGCCAGAGCCTGAAACAGAGACACAGCCTGAAACAGAACCTGAGCCTGGTTATTAGCATGGCAATTAAAGAAGAGAGAGGCAGAAAGGCTTATAAATAGAGTTAAGTGCAAAGGCAAAATAATAAACAACGAAACGATTTCTCGAATTCTTTAGAGAAATCTATAAGGAAGGAAATGAAACAACAGAAGAAGTTAAAGAACATTTAGAACAGAACTGTCTTCCGAAACTTACTAAAGAACAAAAAGAACTGTTGAATGCCCCTATTACATCGTACGAAATGCAAAGAGCAATTAAGGAAGCAAAGATAGGAAAGCCACCAGGCCAGACGGCCTACCGGAAATATATTATAAAAAAAAATGGAGGAGTTACTGTCTGACCCATTAAGAAGTATCATGAACAACATCTTAAAAGACGGAACCATGCCGGATTCTTGAAAAGACAGCCTTATTGCATTAATTCCAAAACAGGGAACGGACAATCTACTTAATAACAACTATAGGTCTATCGCACTTCTAAATAACGATTATAAATTATATGCAAATATTTTAGCCAAAAGATCAAAAAAAGGCTTCCAGATGATGATACACAATGACCAAGCTGGCTTTTTGCCCGGGAGGCACATTTATAGCAACACTAGAAACATTATAAACTTATTAGCGTATTTAGACTTAAGAATAGAAAAGAAGGCAGTCTTAATGGCTATAGATGCAGAAAAAGCTTTCGACAGGGTATCCTGGAAATTTATGAAAGGTCTATTACACCATATGGATTTTGGTATACAGTATATAAAAGGGATTGAAGCCATATAATCAAAACAAAAAGCTAAAATCATAATCAATGGAAATTTATCACAGGAGTGTGAAATCAGTAAAGGGGTCAGACAAGGTTGCCCCCTATCCCCCTTAATTTTCATATTAACATTGGAAGTTTTATGTAAACAAATTAGGGAAGAAAAAGAAATAAAAGGGATTATGTTGAGAAATAGAAGTTACAAAATGAGGGCATTTGCTGACAATTTAATTATAACTACGGAGCAACCAAAACAGAGCTTAAGAAAGGCGTTGGAAATAATATACGGCTACGGTAAAGTTGCGGGGTTCAAAATGAATTTAAACAAGACAAAACTATTAGTTAAAAATATGTCGCCAGATGAAAAAGCAGAATTAGAACAAATAATACACATTAAAATCTACCCCAAAATCAAGTATTTAGGATTATGAATAACACCAAAGAATATTAACTTATATGAAGATTTTTCGGATATTTCCGTTCCACCTTAAAAGGGAGCAGGATGTTTGTGTCACAGCCTGCGTATTTCCTGTTTTCACAGGATGTTTCTGTTGTGTCTTTTGCTTTCGTTTTCTCACTCTCTGTGTCTGGAGACACTGACGCAGGCAGTCATGTCTTTCTTTGTTCTGATCAACGCTGAATAAAACTTGTAAATAATGCTCTCCTGAGTGCGACTTTTGCTGTGCATTATCTACTGATAGAGTGTGAATGAGCTCTAGAATGTGGCAAGATATTTTCTAGAAACTCATGTCGCAAATTGCTGATACTGCGTGCCTACGGGAGATCGATGCATCGTCCGGCAGATGGCTTGGGGCCATGATGGACTTTGTCTCCCTGGCAGTATCCCAACAACAGGTTATGGGTCCAGATTCACGGCACTTACAGGAGAGTAAGACTGCGACAGACTGCTGAAAGGTATGTGGAGGAAAAGCGAAAGTGAGGCTTTTCGTTTGCCTCGGCAAGAGCTTTTGATGTCCGGCAGGCCTAATTGGCCTGGGAGCCGAGCCACGCAGGCTTCGTGATTAATGGGCTGCCGAGATAAGAAGCCTCTGAAGTGAATTAGATTCATGGCTCAAGTAAAAAGCTGGAATGGAGTTTTTCCAAGCTTCTGAGGCTGCTGAGTGCCCAAAGTTAAATCGGCACAATTATAAAACCTGGGCAAAATGGTGTGAGAGTTTGCTGCGTCAGTTTGGGGTGTGGCATACTGTGTCTGAAGCCCCTCCAGTTCCTCTGACAGATAGATGGAGAGCCCAGAATTCGAGGGCCATTGACGTAATAGTCTTGTCCGTCTCTCTGGAGGAAATTAAAACGTTAGCTGGCAATGTGACTGCACGTAAGATGTGGAATGCTTTGAAGATAGCCCACCTGCCAGTCATCCCAGCCCAGAGTTTGACTGCATCGGAGGTCCTGGCTGTTTCCCAGAATGTGAGTGAATGCGGGGATGCTGAGGGCACCAGTTGCAAGCTGCAGGGGGAGCTGACTGTGATGTCATCCCAGGCAGCATTCCAGTCTGCAGGGGAGCCAAGGAGTCGGCAGCTGAGAACTCTGTTTCTCATGGGAGCCAAGGTCATCCTCACAGATACCGGAAGGCCAGAAGTAAACAGAGGCAGATGCCTGCAGATGGCCAGAAGCAGAGGGAGGGTGAAGAGCCCACGCCAGTGGAAAACAAGGCTTTGTTTGCTGGCACAGCTTCACCAAAGGCTAAAGGCATGTCTGATGGCCAGGAGCAGGGGGGCAAGCTGCAAAAGCCCACGCCGGTGGAAAACAAGGTTTTGCTTGCCAGAAAGACTGCTCCAAAGGCCCAGGGCAGGTTTGTTATTGATTCGGGGTGTACCCGCCATGTCTCAAAAGACCGCCATCTCTTTATCTCCTTCAAACCTCAAGAAGGTGAGATCCACCTGGCTGATGGAAAGACGTTGCGAATCACAGGAGAAGGGACTGTGAGACTGGCAAGTCTGCACACTACCATCAAAGATGTACTATATGTTCCAGGTGCTGCAGACAATTTGCTCAGTGTCCCACAGCTTACTGGGTGTGGTTTTGAGATTTCCTTCAAGAGGAGCGTCTGTGTCATCAGAAAAGGCAAAGAGGACTATTTGCATGCAAAGTTTATAGATGGTTTGTTCCGTATAACTTATGATGACAATGGTGCTGTTGCTGTGTTTAATGCTGATTCTTGGTGTGTTGCACAAACTAACAAAGTTCTTCATGCAGGATGCATTCACGATGCACACAGAAGGTTTTGTCACCTCTCTTGGAAGGCACTGGCCAAGATGCCAAAGATGGTTGAGGGTTTGAACATCAAACCCTGTAAGTTTCACATGAAATGTGTATCTTGTGCAGAGAACAAGGTGAAGGTTGCTCCAAAAGGCAAGGAGTCTAGCAGGCAGGCTTCCAAACCCTACCAGCTAGTGCACGCAGACCTGGTTGGTCCACTTGCGCCCTCTTTGGGTGGAGCAAGGTACTTCATGGTTCTAATTGATTCTTTTTCCAGGTACATTCATGTGTTTATGCTCGAGCAGAAATCGCAAGCGTTTCCTAAGTTCAAGGCATTCTGTGCTTGGTTGAAGAATGTTCACGGTAAACGTATTGGCTGTCTCTTTACTGATCGGGGCGGGGAGTTCACTTCTCAGCAGTTTGAAGCTTTCCTGACTGAGAAGGGAATCCAGCATGACTTGTCAACGCCTAGATCGCCATGGATGAATGGACTTGCGGAGCGAGCAAATCAAATGTTGCTGCAAGGACTGAAAACCTTGTTGCATGGAGACTTCCGGTCAGCGCCATCGGCTAATGGCGGGTTTCCCTCCGAGCTTCGGAGGGAGTCTGCTTCACGAGTTCGGGTCCTGCCGCTACGGCGAAGCGGGGACCCCCAAAAATTACAGGCGCGGAAGCCTGTAAACAAGGAGACTCGGCGGGCACCATTGCGCCCCCCGAAACCGCGAAGGAGCCTTTTTAAAGGCTCCAAAACGGCAGCGGGTGTGCGGTGCGGTGCTGAGAGTCGATACCCAGCCCGTGGAGCGAAGCCGCGTCGCCATAGTCGGAGAGCGCCGATTCCTTCCTGAAATTTGGACTGGAAATCAACAACTCGTGAGTAGGATTTAAAAGACCAATTGGGATTTACAAATAATTTAAAGAAAATTTGGCCGGAAACGGGATTGGCATAAAATAAGGAAGTCTGCCTTCCCGGACTGCAGAAGGTATAAGCAAAGAAAGTACAAAGCAGTAATTGGAGAAAAGATCTACAGGGAATCAAGTAAACTGGACATTGGACTAGAAACCCCCCTCTTGCTGGCAGGAGCAGAAGGGGAGGAAAGTGGACTGTGATTAACCTGCAGGAAAAGGGGTTTTTAAAAATTTTTGCCGCTGTGTCAAACCCCCTGAAACGGACTGCCTAAACAAAGATGCCGGAGAGAGAACTGTCATTTTGTTAAACTGTTACTTTGAAAGTTACTTTTTTACTGGACTATTGAGTACTTGAAAGATACTAAATTGCATTTGAATTCTTTGAAAGCTTAGGGGAACTGGATTAAAAGACATTTTGTTATAAAAGCTTTGGAAACTTTTCCCCCTAGAGGATTCTGCTGAAACAGCAGCAAAGTGGACTACAGTTTTTAAGTCAGTGGAACTTTCCATTTAAAAACAATTTACAGGCGTGGGAACGACCTTGACTGGGACATGAGTGGTACACCAGAAGATACAACAACTAGATCTGGCAGACCATACAAGGCAAAAATTTTACAATAGCCAAGAGTTTCGGTCTCAGGCACTCCAGTGGTAGCAGCTGCAACTGGGCAGATAAAAGCAACAACTATGTCAGCAGACCCTGTGACACAAGCCCTAGTTAAAATAAATGAGTCTTTGGAATCTCTGACAAAGCAAGGTGCGGAAAATAGTAAAAAAATGGCAGAGGTCTCTGCAAAGCTTGATTTGAATACGCAAAGTGTTAATGAATTAGGGAAGAGGGTGACCTCTAATACAGAGACTATTAACAAACTTTTAGAGGACTCTGCCACTACTCGTAAGATTGCAGAAGAAGCTAAGGTTTCTGCAGATGCCACTCAGGAAAGGATAATACCAGTCTGTAAAAAGTTAGAAGACCATGAACTGGCTTTGTCTATGCTCGAAATGCAAAGGAAGGAGAGGAATTTAAGATTGAGAGCAGTGCCTGAAAGTGAGAAGGACAACTTGGTGGACTTCCTTTCTAAGGAGTTCTCGGATTTTTGGCAACAGGAGTTGGAGAAGGAAGAAATTAAGATAGTGTCTGCGTTTAGATTGGGCAGAAGACAAAACAGAAAGAAGCCAAGGGACTGTTTGATAACTTTAAGATCAAAAGAGGAAAGAGATAAAATATTGAATCTGCATTTTCAAAGAACCCTGGAGATTGAAGATTCTTTTGTGGAGATTTTCAAAGATATACCAAAGCATATCTTGGGTGCAAGAGCCCAATACAAAGAGCTGGTTGAGTCACTGAGAAAGAACGGAATACCATTCAGGTAGGAATTTCCCCAAGGCCTATCTTTCAAATACAAGGGAAGGAAAATCAGAATAAGATCTGCCCAAGATAAAGAGCAATTTCTACAAGACAACGGGGAAGACCTTCCGAAAGGGGTGGTGGAAGTGGAACCAACCCCAGCAGCAAAGGAAGCAACAGACATTTTGAATCTAACATTTGGACTGAAATCACCAACAGAAGACGAACAACTACAGTGATCACGGGTAGGAGGAGGAGTTACGCCAAGACTAGACCATGTCATTACAGAGGGGGCAGGTTTAGTCGTTGTTTGAGGACTATTCCTGCCTCCGGGTCTGGTCCTGACCGGATGGATACTAGAATCAGCAAGGGATACCCACATGACCTGAAGGTGCTGCTGTGCAATGCCAGGTCAATGATTCATAAGACCACTGCCATCCATGACTTGATCATGGGTGGAGGACTTGACCTGGCATGTGTTACAGAGACTTGGTTGGATGAAGCAGATGGGCCTGTCCTTGCCGCTGCTTGTCCACCAGGTTTCTCTTACACACAGCAACCCAGGTCATGTGGGCGGGGAGGGGAGTTGCAGTGATTTTTAGGAAGTCATTAGTTTGCACCAGGCGTCCTATTGGGAAGACCCAGTTTTCCGAGTTGGGCAATAGGGCCAGTACAGGATTCCTTTTGGTGTACCGACCTCCCCGCTGCACCAAGGATTCCCTGCCCGAGCTGCTTCAGGTCGTGGCGGATGTTCTCATGGAGACACCTAGCTTGGTCATCCTAGGGGATTTTAACATCCATGCCGACACGACCTTACAAGGGGCTGCTCGGGACTTCGTGGAAAGCATGGCCTCCATGGGGCTGTCCCTGAATAAGTTTGGCCCAACCCACAGCCGCGGACATGCCTTGGACCTGGTGTTTACCTCTATGGATGTTGGTGATCTGACACTAAGTAAAAGCGAAACGAAAGAAGTGCCATGGTCAGATCACTTCCTGGTGCAACTGGACTTCTCTGCGACCCATCCCCTCTGTAGGGAGGTGGGACCAATTTGGATGGTCCGCCCCCGCCACTTAATGGATCCAAATGGTTTCCAGAGAGTGGTAGGGGATGCTTTATCCCATGTTGATGGCCTTTCAGCTGATTCCCTGGTGGCCCGCTGGAATGTGGAGTTAACTAGGGCTATTGACTGTTTGGCTCCGAAGCGCCCTCTCCGATTGCATGGAGCCCGGACAGCCCCGTGGTTTTCCACAGATCTGAGGGCAATGAAACAATCGTTGAGACGGCTAGAGCGCCGGTGGCGGATAACTCATTCAGAATCTGACCGGACACAGGTTAGAGCTCAACGTCGAGCCTACCAAGTGGCGATAGCGACGGCGAAGAAGAATTTCTTCACCGCCTCTATTGCATCTGCAGAAAACAGCAGCAGGAGACTTTTTCAGGTGGTTCACAATTTAGCGGAACCACCTGCAACATCGGGGCCCAGTACAGGCCACATGTTCTCCTGCAATGATTTTGCAAAGTTTTTTGCAGATAAAATCGCTCAGATTCGGGAAGAAGTAGACTCCACCGTGGGAGCAGGACCGGGGCGGGAGAGTGCTAGAGTTCTGTCTAGTCAAGTTGAGTGGGATCAATTCCAATCTGTTACCTCCGAGGATGTGGACAGGCTGCTTGGACGAGTGAAACCAACCACCTGTCTCCTGGATCCTTGCCCATCCTGGCTTATAAAAGCTAGCCGGGAAGGGCTGGGCGATGGGCTTCGTGGGGTGGTGAATGCTTCCCTCCGTGAGGGAGCCTTCCCAGACCCGCTGAAAGAGGCGGTTATTAAACCGCTTCTTAAAAAACCATCTTTAGATGCGGCCACGATGGCCAACTATTGCCCAGTCTCAAATCTTCCATTCCTGGGCAAGGTGATTGAGTGAGCGGTTGCCGAACAACTCCAGGCACGCCTGGAAGAAGCGGACCATTTGGATCCCTTCCAGTCGGGATTCAGGCCTCATCATGGGACTGAAACTGCCTTGGTCGCACTGGTTGATGATCTCCGGCGGGCTAGGGACAAAGGTGAGAGCTGTTTCCTAGTTCTGCTGGATCTCTCAGCGGCCTTTGACACCATCGACCATAACATCCTTCTGGACCATCTTGAGGGGCTGGGAGCTGGGGGCACTGTCATACAGTGGTTCCGCTCCTTCCTCCTGGGCCGTGTCCAGAAAGTGGTGGTGGGGGATGAGTGTTCAGACCCCTGGGCTCTCACTTGTGGGGTGCCTCAGGGTTCTGTCCTCTCCCCCATGCTTTTCAACATTTACATGCAGCCGCTGGGAGAGATCATCAGGAGGTTTGGGCTGGGTGTTCATCAGTATGCGGATGATACCCAGCTCTACCTCTCTTTCAAATCAGAACCAGTGAAGGCGGTGAAGGTCCTGCGTGAGTGTCTGGAGGCGGTTGGAAGATGGATGGAGGCTAACAGATTGAGGTTGAATCCTGACAAGACAGAAGTACTGTTTTTGGGGGACAGGAGGCGGGCAGGAGTGGAGGATATCCTGGTCCTGAATGGGGTAACTGTGCCCCTGAAGGACCAGGTGCGCAGCCTGGGAGTCATTTTGGACTCACAGCTGTCCATGGAGGCACAGGACAAATCTGTGTCCAGGGCAGCTGTTTACCAGCTCCACCTGGTACGTAGGCTGAGACCCTACCTGCCTGCAGACTGTCTCGCCAGAGTGGTGCATGCTCTGGTTATCTCCCGCTTGGACTACTGCAATGCACTCTACGTGGGGCTACCTTTGAAGCTGACTCGGAAACTACAACTAATCCAGAATGCGGCAGCTAGACTGGTGACTGGGGGCGGCCGCCGGGACCATATAACACCGGTCTTGAAAGACCTACATTGGCTCCCAGTACGTTTCCGAGCACAATTCAAAGTGTTGGTGCTGACCTTTAAAGCCCTAAACAGCCTCGGTCCAGTATACCTGAAGGAGCGTCTCCACCCCCATCATTCTGCCCGGACGCTGAGATCCAGCGCCGAGGGCCTTCTGGCGGTTCCCTCATTGCGAGAAGCAAAGCTACAGGGAACCAGGCAGAGGGCCTTCTCGGTAGTGGCGCCCGCCCTGTGGAACGCCCTTCCAGCAGATGTCAAAGCGATAAACAACTACCTGACATTCAGAAGACATCTTAAGGCAGTCCTGTTCAGGGAAGTTTTTAACGTGTGATATTTTACTGTATTTTTGGATTTAAGGAAGCCGCCCAGAGTGGCTGGGGAGGCCCAGCCAGATGGGCGGGGTATAAATAATAAATTATTATTATTATTATTATTATCCAAGAATGTAAATTTATTCAAAGATAATTATGAGAAATGCTGGACAGAAGTTAAAAAGGACTTAGAAATATGGTCAAATTTGAAACTTTCCTTGTCAGGCCAAATCGCTGTCATTAAGATGAATGTATTGCCTAGAATGTTATTTTTATTTCAAGCATTGCAGATTGTTGATAAGATGGACTGTTTCAAGAGGTGGCAGAAAGACATTTCGAAATTTGTCTGGCAGGGCAAAAAAAGCAGAATAAAATTCAAAATGTTAACGGATGCAAAGGAAAGAGGGGGATTTGCCCTGCCGGACTTTAAACTTTACTATGAATCAGCAGCTTTCTGCTGGATGAAAGACTGGCTGCTCCTCGAGAATACAGATATTTTGGATTTGGAAGGTTTTAACAATGTATTTGGATGGCATGCATATCTATGGTATGACAAGGTTAAAGCTCATAAAGCTTTAAAAAATCATATTGTTAGGAAAGCATTATATAATGTTTGGATTAAATACAAAGATTTGCTGGAAAACAAAACCCCAAGGTGGTTGTCCCCAATGGAAGCAAAAGCCGTGAAAAAGCTCAATATGGAGGCCAAATGGCCAAAATATTGGGAAATTCTGGAACAGGAGGGAGATAAACTGAAACTACAGAGCTTGGAGAAATTGAAAGATAAAGTACGAGACTGGCTCCATTATTATCAAATAATGGAAGTTTACAAACAGGACGGGAAAATTGGCTTCCAGGTGGAAAAATCAAAATTAGAAACAGAACTGTTAGAACCTAATGCTAAAAATTTGTCAAGAATGTATAACTTGCTGTTGAAATGGAACACAGAAGATGAAACAGTAAAATCAGCTATGATTAAGTGGGCACAGGACATAGATCATAACATCATGTTTGCGGACTGGGAACAGTTGTGGACCACCGGTATAAAATTTACGGCATGTAATGCCTTAAAGGAAAATACTATGAAAATGATCTATAGGTGGTACATGACTCCAGTCAAGCTAGCAAAAATCTACCATTTGCCTGATAATAAGTGTTGGAAATGTAAAGAAACTAAAGGTACTTTTTATCACCTTTGGTGGACATGCCTGAAGATTAAGGCTTTCTGGGAAATGATATATAATGAAATGAAAAAGGTACTTAAATGTACTTTCCCTAAGAAACCAGAGGCCTTTCTCTTGGGCATTGTCGGCCAATTGGTGTTAAAGAAAGACAGAACTTTTTTAATGTATGCCACAACAGCAGCAAGAATACTCATCGCAAAGTATTGGAAGACACAAGATCTACCCACTCTGGAAGAATGGCAGATGAAGGTGATTGTCTACATGGGACTGGCTGAAATGACCGGCAGAATCCGTGACCAGGGGAAAGAGACAGCGGATGAAGACTGGAAGAAATTTAAAATATATCTTAAGAAACATTGTAAAATTAATGAATGTTAAAATGTTGAAGTTTTTGAAAAAAGGGGATTACAGCTGCAAAAGATTAAATAAAGGGAAAGAATAAGGGAAAATTGGATAAAATTAAGGGAGAGGATTTGCTGAAACGAATTTAGAAATTGGGATGCAGAAAGGGGAGGTATGGGGAAGTCGGTGAAGTAAGGTTTAAGAAATAAGGATTTGAAATTATACATGTTTGTTTATGTGTTTGTTTGTTTTTATTGTGTTATGTTTGTGTTATAAAAATTGTGAAAAACTAATAAAAAAATTATTTTTTTAAAAAAAACCTTGTTGCATGATGCCAATCTCATAGAATCATAGAATCATAGAGTTGGAAGAGACCACAAGGGCCATCGAGTCCAACCCCCTGCCAAGCAGGAAACACCATCAGAGCACTCCTGACATATGGTTGTCAAGCCTCTGCTTAAAGACCTCCAAAGTAGGAGACTCCACCACACTCCTTGGCAGCAAATTCCACTGTTGAACAGCTCTTACTGTCAGGAAGTTCTTCCTAATGTTTAGGTGGAATCTTCTTTCTTGTAGTTTGGATCCATTGCTCCGTGTCCGCTTGTCTGGAGCAGCAGAAAACAACCTTTCTCCCTCCTCTATGTGACATCCTTTTATATATTTGAACATGGCTATCATATCACCCCTTAACCTCCTCTTCTCCAGGCTAAACATGCCCAGCTCCCTTAGCCGTTCCTCATAAGGCATCGTTTCCAGGCCTTTGACCATTTTGGTTGCCCTCCTCTGGACACGTTCCAGTTTGTCAGTGTCCTTCTTGAATTGTGGTGCCCAGAACTGGACACAGTACTCCAGGTGAGGTCTGACCAGAGCAGAATACAGTGGCACTATTACTTCCCTTGATCTAGATGCTATACTCCTATTGATGCAGCCCAGAATTGCATTGGCTTTTTTAGCTGCCGCGTCACACTGTTGGCTCATGTCAAGTTTGTGGTCAACCAAGACTCCTAGATCCTTTTCACATGTACTGCTCTCAAGCCAGGTGTCACCCATCTTGTATTTGTGCCTCTCATTTTTTTTGCCCAAGTGCAATACTTTACATTTCTCCCTGTTAAAATTCATCTTGTTTGTTTTGGCCCAGTTCTCTAATCTGTCAAGGTCGTTTTGAAGTGTGATCCTGTCCTCTGGGGTGTTAGCCACCCTCCCAGTTTGGTGTCATCTGCAAATTTGATCAGGATGCCCTTGAGTCCATCATCCAAGTCGTTGATAAAGATGTTGAATAAGACCGGGCCCAAGACAGAACCCTGTGGCACCCCACTAGTCACTCTTCTCCAGGATGAAGAGGAACCATTGATGAGCACCCTTTGGGTTCGGTCAGTCAGCCAGTTACAAATCCACTGAGTGGTAGCATAGTCAATACCACATTTTACCAGCTTCTTTACAAGAATATCATGGGGCACCTTGTCGAATGCCTTGCTGAAATCAAGGTAGGCTACATCCACTGCGTTCCCTTCATCTACCAGGCTTGTAATTCTATCAAAAAACGAGATCAGGTTAGTCTGACATGACTTATTTTTCAGAAATCCATGCTGACTATTGGTGATCACAGCATTCCTTTCTAGGTGCTCACAGACTGTTTGCTTAATGATCTGCTCCAGAATCTTCCCTGGTATTGATGTCAGACTGACTGGGCGGTAATTATTTGGGTCCTCTCTTTTCCCCTTTTTGAAAATAGGGACAACATTTGCCCTCCTCCAGTCTGCCGGGACTTCGCCTGTTCTCCAGGAATTCTCAAAGATGACTGCCAGTGGTTCTGAGATCACACCTGCCAGTTCTTTTAATACTCTTGGATGCAGTTCATCTGGCCCGGGAGACTTGAATACATCTAAACTAGCCAAGTATTCTTGTACTATCTCCTTAGTTATTCTGGGCTGTGTTTCCTTTGCTGAATCATTTGCTCCAAATTCTTCAGGTCGGGCATTGTTTTCTTTATCGGAGAAGACTGAGGCAAAGAAGGCATTGAGGAGTTCAGCCCTTTCTGTGTCCCCTGTTTGCATTTCACCATCTTCTCCTCTGAGTGACCCCACTGTTTCTTTGTTCTTCCTTTTGCTACGAACATACCCATAAAAGCCTTTTTTGTTGCTTTTAACCTCTCTAGCAAGCCTGAGTTCATTCTGTGCTTTAGCTTTTCTGACTTTGTGTCTACACGTGCTGGCTATTTGCTTGAATTCCTCTTTGGTGGTTTCCCCCCTTTTCCATTTTTTGTACACATCCTTTTTTAATCTTAACTCAGTTAAAAGTTCTTTAGATAGCCACCCTGGCTTCTTTAAGCACCTTCCATGTTTCCGTCTCATTGGTATTGCCTGGCGTTGTGCTTTTACTATCTCCCTCTTAACAAACTCCCAGCCATCATGAACTCCCTTTCCTTTTAGAATTACTGTCCATGGGATCTCACCCAGCACTTCCCTAAGTTTTATGAAGTCGGCTTTCTTAAAGTCAAGAAATTGAGTCCTAGTATGCTTGGCTGCTCCTTTCCGCTGTATAGTAAACTTCAGAAGAGCATGAGCACTCGCGCCTAATGATCCTTCCACTTCTACCCCACTAACCAGGTCATCAACATTGGTTAGGACCAGATCTAAAATGGCTGTTCCTCTTGTTGCTTCTCTCACTTTCTGGACAATGAAGTTGTCTGCAAGGCCAGTGAGGAATCTGTTTGACCTTATGCTCTTGGCTGAGTTTGACATCCAACAAATATCCGGGTGATTGAAGTCCCCCATTACTACTATCTCCCTTCCTTTTGCATGCTTGGCCATCTGTTCCAGGAAGGCATCATCTATGTCCTCCGTTTGGCTTGGGGATCTATAGTAAACTCCCACAATGAGGTCTCTGTTATTCTTCTCTCCCTTAATTTTGACCCAAATGCTCTCACTTTGGCTTTGAGGTTCTAAATCTTGGATCTCTTCACAGGTATACACATCCCTGACATATAACGCCACTCCTCCGCCTTTCTTGTCTGGTCTGTTTCTCTGAAATAGATTGTATCCCCCTATTATTACATTCCAATCGTGGGACTTATCCCACCAGGTTTCAGTGATGCCTATTATGTCATATTTAGTTTGCTGTACCAAGAGCTCAAGCTCATCTTGTTTATTTCCCATGCTTTGCGCATTAGTGTACAGACATTGAAGTCCATTAATCATTCCCCCGTGTCTCTTATTTAAGGATTTTTTCCTCCCACCACTAGGTCTGCGTGCTGTTTGCTCCATTTGGTCTATGACATTTGGATGATCATCTTCATCAATTGATCAATTCATCATCTCCCTGATAAGTTTTGGGGGGAGGCTCTGTCGAATTTTGTTTACACTTTTAATCGCAGATTGTCATCACCTATTGGTTGTACCCCCTATGAGAAGATGTTTGGTAAGAAACCCAACATCAAGCACATGAGAATATTTGGTTCTGACATGTGGGTACACACCCCACAGAGCAACAAGCTTGGGAAGCGTAGAACACATGGTTTGTTCATGGGGTACGAAAAAGGTGCATACAGGGTATGGATGACTGACTCTAAGTCCATTAAGTTCACAAAGAGTGTTGAGTACAATCCCAAGTGGGGGGGGGGGGGAATGTGGGAATTTTCCAGAGTTACCCAGAGGAGGATGAAGGTGATGTGAAGAAAGCAGATAATGTTGAGGCAGCTGAGGAAGCTGAGGATGATGATGATGATGATGATGATGATGATGATGATGATCAGAGTTCGGATTCCAGCTCAGTGGGCGGCGCTGCTGCTGATGTCAGTGACAGTGATGACACAGCAGACTACAAGAGCACAAAGGCCTCAATCAGACCATCTGATGCGTCTGACAATGAACTGGAAGAACCACTGTTCACCATTGGTCACTTTTCTCCTAAGAAAGAGGAGATGAGTCCAGAAGACTTGCGTCTAGTACGCAGATCTGAAAGAGCCACAAAGGGCAGACCTCCAAAGAGATTTGCTGATGAGTTTGCTAAGACAGCAACTGCTGTTCTTAGTAGCTCAGAGAAGGTATGGGAACCTTCAAGCTTCAAAGAGGTTCAGGAGTTAACCTCTAAAGATGCTGAGCCTTGGCTTAATGCCATGAAGGCTGAAGTTGATTCCTTGAATAGGAACCAAACTTGGGAACTGGTACCGGTAGTCCCAGGAATGAGACTGGTTGGCAGCAAATGGGTCTTCAAGGCCAAGACAGACCAGAATGGCAAGGTTGTCAGACACAAAGCCAGATTGGTTGCCAGAGGTTTTTCACAGATACAAGGACAGGATTGCCACAAGACCTATTCACCCACAGTCAAATATGAGAGTATTCGGCTGATGCTCAAGATCGCTGCGGAGGAGAAACTGCATGTTACCCATCATGACATTAATACAGCTTTTTTGTACGGGATTTTGAACAAGGAGCTGTTTATGCTTCCACCTGATGGGATGCAGATACAGAAGGGAATGGTCTGTAAACTGCGGAAATCCTTATATGGTCTCAAGCAGAGTGCCAGGTGTTGGAACACAAAGCTCACTGAGACATTGCTTTCTCTAGGTTTTCACCAGGGCAAAGCTGATCCATGTGTGTTTGTCAAGGAGGAGGGGCAAAACAAACTGTATTGTTTATGTTTTGTTGATGATCTTCTGTTGTTTTGGAAGAATCAGGCTTTTTATCAAAGCACACTAGCTCAGCTGAAGGAGCACTTTGACATGAAGGATCTTGGTGAGGTATCCAACTATCTTTCTCTGCAGGTGGAGAGGGACCAAGCAGGTAATTTTCTGGTACACCAAACACAGAAAATTGCTGATGTATTAACCAGGTTGAATTTGGTTGATGCAAACCCAGCAGACACACCGATGGTGACAGGTTACCAGGTAGACAGTACTGCTGAAGTGTTTTCTGACACTACGCTGTACAGATGCATTCTAGGCAAGTTGAATTTCATTGCTAGATGTTCAAGACCCGACATAGCTGTAAGCACTAACCTGCTTAGCAGACATGCTAACAATCCTACTGTTCAGGATTGGAAAGCTCTGAAGCGCATAGCCCGCTATTTGAAAGGGACTATGCACTACAGGCTGAGGTTCACCAGTCAGAAGACTGGAGGTCTTGAAATCTTTGCAGATGCAAGTTTTGGAAGTGACACCACGGATGGTACTAGCACTTCTGGAGTATGCTACATGTACAACCACTGCCTGTTTGACTGGTTGTGCAAGAAGCAGACAACAGTGAGCCTAAGTTCCTGTGAAGCAGAACTCAATGCTCTGTCATTTTCACTCATGGATTGTGAATGGTTGATGCAACTGTTTAAGGACATCAGAGTTTCTGTGAAATGTCCTGTACAAGTGTATCAAGACAATAGATCGTGTTTGGCTTTGCTGAACTCAGAGAGTTGCAAGCAAAGAACCAAGTACTTGCAGATTAAGCTACATCGTGCAAGAGAGTGTATTCAGAAAGGACTCATTCAGGTGTCCTACATGCCAGGAAATGAAATTCCTGCTGATCTGTTGTCTAAGGTTGTTAACAGAGAACAACTTAAGGTTTACGTACAAAGGTTGCAATTGGATTGAACCACAGGTACTACAGGTTACACGGAAAGGGGGAGGATGTTAGGATATTTCCGTTCCACCTTAAAAGGGAGCAGGATGTTTGTGTCACAGCCTGGGTATTTCCTCTTTTCACAGGATGTTTCTGTTGTGTCTTTTGCTTTCGTTTTCTCACTCTCTGTGTCTGGAGACACTGACGCAGGCAGTCATGTCTTTCTTTGTTCTGATCAATGCCTGGAGGAAAGGGGGGGTCCCCTGCCCCGACTGAGGTGGAGGAGTGGCTAAACGACACAAGAGCTCGACATCCAGACCTGGGCAGCTATAATTACATAATGACAGGGTTGTACAAAGATCTGTTGGAAGAACACCAAACTCAGCTAATTAAAGAACTGGGGCCAATTAAAAACTTTCTTTCAGAATGTTTGGGTCTGCTCACCTCCCTGATTGAACTAACCAGGAGGAAAGAGGATTGCCACTTTCACAAAGAAGCCAGCAACAAGCCAAATGGAAATAAAACCCAGTCCAACATCAAAGAAAGGAAAACAAGCAGAGCCAATCTAGTCCAAGGAAAAGTACTGGCCACCAGGAAACCTTCCTTAAAGGGAAAGAGTTCAATGCACAAGAAGAAGCCGAAGAATATGAAAATGGGTCGAAAGGCTAAGTTGCCCTCTCGGACTGGGAAAATGAATTTCTCAAAGCTATTCAAGATTCTGGAGAATTCAAGTACAAAGAACCCCAACATAACAACGCCAAATAAGAGCCAAAGCCCAAACATTTTAAATAAATAACAGGTGGCTAGCCCCCCAAGGCTAGTAAAACAATCGCTGCCCTCTAGTGGAAAATTAAAGAAAACTCCAGACCCAAAGCAAGAAACTCCCCAGAAGGGAGTACAAAAGAGCCAGAACCTAATTTTAATTAAACATAAATTAGTCCTCCTCCCTCTCTTCAAGCATGGAGGCCTTTCCACGCTTGCACAACAGAGAATTTATATACTTAAGAAAATTGACTTAGTCATCAGAGGCCTTATACCAGCAGGAAATATTGTCAGCGTGAAGTTTCTTCCTTTTGATAAGGCCCAAAACAGAGTTGTGGTGACCTTTAAGGACTGGTCGGTAACTAAACAAATCTTGGACAAGAGGGACAGGCTCCAGAGGGCTGGCCTGTTGGTGACCCGCCTTTTCGAAGAGTCCGGCGTTCCACCATCCCTCTTAGGAACATGCAAGCCTACTAGTCTGCGCACAGAATTGGAAATGGCTTCTGAAAACTACAATCAAGGCCAACCGGAGGCAGTCAAAATTTCCAAACAGAAGGCTAAGCTCCAAAAAACTTTACTCCCTTCCAATGAACCCAAAAAAGATACCTTAAATGAAAAGGAGTTGTTCTTTTTAGCCTCCCTTGAGCAGATTCAACAGTCCCAGGATGCGTTAATAGCTAGGTTACAAACCATTAAAAAATCCTTACTCCTCCAAGGCTTTTCTACTCCTTTGGAATTTAATTTTGCTACTGTCAGAGCTGCTTGAAGATCCTAGCTCACACAGGATCACGCTAGCCAGCGATCATTAAGTAAAAGTCTTTATTGAATTACAGTTTACATTCTCACGCTGCTGCGCGCAACTCTACGTCTAGTAGCTAGATCGGCGAAGCTCCGTCTGAGTCTCCGCCCCGTGTGCACCAACTTAATATCCTAGCCTTGCTCCACCTTTTCCGCCTGACTGTCCTCCTCTGGGTCCCTCTACCCCCCGGGGTTTCTTCCTTCCGGGATTCTTCTGACGCTGACCCGGACCCTCCTGTCTCCTTGCGCCGGGCTTTAGGACCTGGCTCTCTTTCGGGGCTGCTTACTGCGCCGCCTTCCTCTGCATTTGAACTTGGCGCGCGCGCCCAACCTTCCACTTTCCTCTTAACCGTTTCTTCGCTCCCCGATGGAGGTGTGGCCACTCCTGACTCATGCCCTCCCTCCTGTGGTGAGCTGCCAGCGCTTCCCCCCTGGCTCCCTTCCTCTTCCCTGCTTCCTGGCGGTGACGCTGGTCCCGATTTCCAGCTGCTCTCCCCTGAGTCCCCTCTGGCTCTATCTTCCTGGGGTGCCCCCCTAGACTCCCCCCTTGCCCTGGCCACTGGTGCTCCTTTCTGTGAATCCTCTGATTCACTGGAAAGACTAGGAGATCTCGGGTCGTCGTCATCACTCATCTTTTCTTCTGCCTCCTCCCCTTCGCTCTCTGTTTCCTCCCTTGCCCGTGCCTCTGCTCCTAAACCCCTGACAGCTACTAACACGACAAAGCCCTTATCCAACGAAGACTGGACGCAGTGCCGGTTCCTGTCCCCCGAAGAAGTGGGTTCTCCCACACAACCCTTAATACCTCAAACAACAATACACCAGGTAGACCTTGCCATGCCGATGAGTAGGAACGGTTCAATCTTTGTGGACGCCTCAGGATCCTTAGATGGCATTCAGGTGGAGGATTGAAAGACAGATACAGCGAGGGGACACCACGCCAGGGAAACAAAACTTACTAGGTTAGTACCTACCATAAATGATCTCAACAGCTCACTCCACCTTCACAAAAACATTCATTCCATCATCCTGAAGAACAAACGGAGGAGTCTACCTTTGTTCCCCTCACCACCATATTTCCACATCTTATCGTGGAATGTGGCGGGCTGGCTGTCTAAGCAGGGCGATGCTGATTTTCTGGATTTCCTCTCAAAATTCCAGATTATTTGTTTACAAGAGACCTGGTGCCTAGACTCTTATCCCCCTTACTTACAGGGCTACGTGGCTTTTGCTACCCCTGCGAAAAAACTAAATAACCGTGGCCGACCTAGCGGCGGTTTGGTCACTTTTATTCCTATAGAGCAAGGGTACAGGGTGCGACAACTGCAGTGGATGAAGAACAACAATTTCCAGATTTTACATATCTCCAATAACACAGGAGGAGATTTTCTATGTTTCAACGTTTATATTCCTCCCGTGTGTACTTCCTCTCAGACAGTACAAATCTGGGAAGATTTGGAGTCATGCTTGGAGAAGGCCAAAATAGAATTTCCTGACTGGAACATCCTGTTGGCAGGTGACTTTAATGCCAGGATAGGCAGCGACATGAATTCGTATAGCTCCAAAACCCAGTTTTTACCAGAGGCAGACTGGTTTATCCCTTGGAGTTCTGATGAAAAGGTCATGAATAAGGCAGGTAATACATTACTGGAGATTGCTTTTAAGCATAATTTGTATAACCTGCATGGTACTTACATGGATAGGTCAGGAGGTTTCTTCTCTTTTATCGGCCCTCGTGGTGCAAGTGTGATTGATCATATCCTGGTCTCCCCAACAATTTTGGAGAGGACACAGGGTCTCAGCACTTTTAACAGAACCGAGAGTGACCATCTTCCTAGAGCAATCTCACTAACTCCCCTCGAATCAGGGGGATTACAACATCTACATTGTGCAGTCCCTCTTCAAACACCGGCCCCACGCAGGTGTAAATGGAACAGCGAGCTGGAGCTTAAAATCAAACAACACCTGCACTCTCCAGATTTATTGGTTCTGAGAGACCAGTGTCTTTTACCTAACTTTGACCCTTTTTCACTATATCAGCGGGTCTCAGAGTCTCTTTTCCCATTTCTTACAAACACCAGGCCTCCCAAACAACATAACAAATCGGGGGTCTGGTTTGACAAAGACTGCCGGAAGCTAAGATCCCTGCTTAGGAAACAACAAAATAAGGTAAAACAGGAGAGGACTTTGTCATCTATGGTAAATTTACACAGATGGCGCTCTTACTATAAAAACATCTTAAAACTCAAGAAATCCCTATATAGGAAGGAACAATGGGAGGCACTTGATAAGGCGATTAAATCGCGTGACGATAGAAAATTTTGGGCAATAGTAGCACAAGGAGTCTCATCCAAAGGAAAAATTGTAAACAGCAGTATTCCATCCAATGTGTGGTATCAACACTTTTTCAAGCTATACACACTTTCAAATACTGCTAATTTGAGTCCATTCCTCCCATTGAAGAATGAGCATCTAGCTAGCTGGGATCCTGTTACGGAATCAGAGTGCCTACAGCTAATTAAAACTTTAAAAAATGGCAAAGCTCCTGGTGAGGATATGATCCCCCCTGAGGTTTTTAAATCAAATGCCCAATGGTGGGCCATCTTTTTGGCCAAACTTTTTACGGCAATAAACAACACATGTAAAATCCCAGCAAACTGGAAACTAAGTGTGGTAGCCCCTATCTACAAGAAGGGAGATATTCAAGATCCAGCAAACTACCGCCCTATAAGCCTTCTGGACATCGCATACAAACTTTATACCAGGTACTTATTAAACAAGCTGATAGATTGGGCGGACCACTCTAACCTGTTCAACCAGGAACAGGCAGGATTCAGAAAGGGCCACAATACGATAGGTCACTGCATGGTACTACAGACCTTGGTAGCTAAATATGCAAAAGCGTATAAGAGCAGACTCTTTGTGGCCTTTGTTGACTTGACATCTGCCTTCGATTCAATCTGTAGAGATAGACTATGGAAAAAATTATATGAAACGGACATTGATAGATGACTTTTAAAAATTCTCAGAGAGCTACACACAGACATTACAGTCAAAATCAGAACTGGATCATCGGGAACTCTTACGGACCCACTGCCATTGGGGAAAGGGGTCAAACAGGGATGCCTGCTAGCCCCATTTCTTTTTAACTTTTATATAAACGACATTGTTCAGTACATGGCAAAGTACAAGTCATCGGCTCCAGCCCTCGAAGGTAAACGCCTGAATATATTGCTATATGCCAATGACATGGCTTTAATGGCACTCACCCGAAGAGGCTTACGCAGCATGCTGGAGGGGATCGCAGCCTACTGTTCCCATAACTCACTAAAGATAAACTATGACAAAACAAAAATTGTGGTGTTCACTAGAGCTCGCCACATCTCTAGATGGTCTTTAGATGGACATGTGATTGAACAGTGTCCTTTTTTTAAATATCTGGGTGTTACATTCCAGGCTACATCTAGTTGGCTAGCCCACTTTAAGGCTGTAACCATTTTAACACGAAGAACAATTGGTGCTTTGCTTAGTTTCTTCCATTCCAGGGGGGGGACAACTGGTGACCCCGGCATTAAGAGCTTTTGTTGGGAAAGCTATCCCCCAGATGTTATATGGGATAGAACTCTGGGGGTGGAACCAGAGGCTGTTGGAACGGCTTGAAATTTTGCAAAATTGTTATCTCAAGAGGATTCTAGGCCTTCCTCAAGGAACCCCAGCAGCTTTCTTGAGGGTGGAGGTTGGATTACCCTCTGTATCTGCCAGGGCCCACTTAAGATTCCTACGATTTTACATCAATCTTGCAAACACTTCAAACACCTTATTGGCCAAACAAGCCTTTGTATCTTTTCAAAAGAACACCACTTGGTGCCAAAACTTATCTGAGATCCTGGTTAGATACACCCTACCGGAGTTTAATATCCTTAAACTGTGGAGCCCGGACAAAGTCCGGAAATGGATCCTGGAGAGAGACGCTTTGTTAGATATCACGAAAATACAGATCCTAGGGTCCTCCCACTGGTTTCCTCGACTGAAAGCAGTCAAAATCTGCGCCAATTATTTGGCGAATATCATCAATCCCACTCTTCGGAGAGCCTTTACTATGGCCCGTTTTCAAACCATTCCTACGGCCTATCTGTCAGGCAGATATGCAAAAATCCCAGTAGAGCAGCGTATATGTCCTTGTTATATGAGAACCAAAGAGGATCTCATACACTACATGTTGTATTGTCCCATCTATTCGGCTTTCAGGGATGCGATGTTACAAACTATTCCCAAATCAATAGTCAACTCTGAGGACCAAGTAAAGTTTTTACTGGTGGACGCTGATCCACGGATTTCTCACGTGGTAGCGGTCTTTGTGGTGAAGGCTATGAAAACTAGGGTATGGTTCCTGGATGAAAAGGTGAGGTCCCTTCCATTGCTCTCCTAACCTGTTGCTATATCTTCTTCCCTGAATGGTGGGGTTTATTGGGTAGTTTCCTTGCTGGGACAGCATGGCATGAATTTTAGCTTACTTTTATAATTTTATTGTTTATCTTTTAATAATGTTTTATGGTATTTTGTGTAAAGGCATGGACCTCACAAATTTAATAAACTTGTATCTAGTAGAAACTCATGTCGCTAATTGCTGATACTGCGTGCTTACGGGAGATCGATGGATCGTCCGGCAGACGGCTTGGGGCCATGATGGACTTTGTCTCCCTGGCAGTATCCCAATTGTTGGAAAGATATCAAAAGACAGTTGGAGACATGGACAAGGTTAAATTTATCATTCCTGGGCCGTATTTCGGTAATTAAAATGATAGTTTTACCGAAGCTATTCTTTCTATTCCAAACGATTCCAATTACAGGAAAGACCAGCAGTATCAACAAGTGGCAAAAAGGAATTTCTAAATTTTTGTGGAAGGGTAAAAGACCAAGAGTAAAGCATAAGATATTAATAGATACTGTAGAAAGAGGTGGCTACGGGTTACCGGATTTGAAGCTATATTACGAAGCCTCATGTCTTGTCTGGTTGAAAGATTGGTATTTATTAAAAAATTGGGATATTTTAGATCTAGAAGGTCATGACACCCGTTTTGGGTGGCATGGCTATCTTAATTATGGGAAAATAAAGACGCATAGGAGTTTTTCAAATCATATAATAAGAAATGCTATATATAAGGTATGGGGAAAATACAAAAGATATTTGGAACAGAAAACCCCGTCCGGAGGTGGCGCCATCGGCAATGGCGGATTCCCTCTAGTCTTGAGGGAATTGCTCCTCGGAAATCGGGTCTTGCCGCTACGGCGAAGCGGGGACCCTATCGAAAACCACAGGTGGGTGAAGCCTGTGACCGTGGGACTCGGCGGGCACCTTCAGCGCGCTCCCAATTTGCAAGGGAACCCTGCAAGGGGCTCTGGAGCAAAACAGGGGTTTGACGCGGTGCTGAGAGTCGATCGCTACGTCCGTGGAGTGAAGCCGCGCAGCTGTTGCTGGAGAGCGCTGACCTTTTTTCCTGGGACAATTCGGCTATTAAACAACAACCCGTGAGTAGGTCAAGCTTTAAGATCTGAAGTTAAAAGAAAAAGATGGACTAATTTGGCACCGAAGCGTCAAGGTGTAAACAGGCAGTCCACCTTCCGTTTTATATATAGATTAAAGCAAAGACTGACTAAGCTAAGACCGGGAGAGGTGCGTTAAAAGTCTCAAGCCCAAACGTCAAATAATAAAGAACTCCCTCCCTGAATTCAGAGGGGAGGGAAGAAGGGAAAGTGTTTTCTGCTTATAAAAAATAAGAGAGGAAGGAAAAGAAGGAGGGATATAAGACCACCACTCAATCCCTGGGATCGGATTGCCAAGACAAATAGAACAGTCATTCTGAGAACCGCACTATTTATGGACAATGTAACTTTTTGGACAGCTAACTCTGCATGTGAGACACTTTGGACTAGAAATTGGTATTAACTTTCTTGTAGGGGGCCTCTTGAAGAGCTGGGAAGTTACTTTATTGCACTATTTCTGACTGTTATTGTGTCCCCCTAGAGGCTCACTGAAATTGTTACAATTGGCTGGGGAATTTTCCACTTCTAACTACAAAACAAGTTCGACTGTGGGAGCGACCTTGACTCGTTGATAAAGTGTTATGGAGGAAAGGACAACAAGTTTGGGCAAAGTTAGAATCCAACAGACCAGCGCAGCACTGCAACAGCGCAGAGCATCTGCATCTGGCCCTTCTGTTCCACAAGGGGAAGACCCGGCACAGGCGGGGGTAAAAAGTATGACATTGGAAGAAGGATTCACTTCAGTTTTAAGCAAAATATATGAAACCTTAGATAAATTAAGTAAACAAGTTACTGAAGCAACAAATAAAATTGACCAGAACACCATAAGCATTAACAATTTGGGGCAGAAGGTAAATTCAAATACAGAATCTATTGAAAAATTGCTGCAAGAATCTGCATCAAATCAAAAGACAGCTGAGGAAGCAAAAGAAAAAGCAGCCGCTGTAGAGGAAAAGATAGCACCGATATGTAAACAGCTTGGAGACCACCAGTCACAGCTTGGGACCCACCAGGCACTTTTGTCTATGATTGAATTGAAGGAGAAACAGACCAATTTGAGAGTCAGGGTGGTACCTGAACTTGAGAAAGATAACTTAAGTCACTTTTTGACACAGGAATTTGCAGGCTTTTGGAAACTGGATGACAAGCAAGACTTTAAGATAGTAAAAGCTTTTAGACTTGCAAGAGGAGGGAGAAAGAACAGGGTGAGAGACTGTTTGATCACCCTTCGATCAAAAGAGGAGAGAGATAAAATATTGAGCCTGCATTACCAGAATACTCTGACAATACACGAATCAAGAGTGGAGATATTTAAGGATATTCCGAAATACTTGCTGGACCTTAGGTCTAACTACGGAGATTTGGTGACACTGTTG
Organism: Podarcis liolepis; assembly: GCF_965112155.1. Lineage (NCBI taxonomy): Eukaryota > Metazoa > Chordata > Lepidosauria > Squamata > Lacertidae > Podarcis > Podarcis liolepis. Next base: position 17,821,035 of record NC_139568.1, read on the forward strand.
AAAGGTAATAGAACCATCTTTAGGTGGGAATTCCCCCAAGGCCTATCTTTTACCTTTAAAGGTAAAAAGTTTAAAATAAGATCAGTGGAGGAGAAAGAAAAATTTCTGAGAGATCACGAAGAAGACCTGCAAAAAGGAGTGGAAGAAGATCCAAGGGCCTTACGACCAGGAACATTAGACAAAGTACCACCACCCTTGGGATTGGACAAGTTACAGAAAGTGATACCCGGCATGGAGACCGGGAAGGGTTGTCCACAAACCATGGGGGTCCTGTTGAAGTACGCCAACTAGGATCCCACGGGTGTCACCGCTCGGGGGCGTGCCGGAGGCTAGCAAAAATCTATCACTTGCCCGATAACAAATGTTGGAAGTGTAAAGAGACTGAAGGTACCTTTTATCACCTTTGGTGGACATGCCCGAAGATTAAGGCCTTCTGGGAAACGATCTATAATGAAATGAAAAAGGTACTTAAATGTACCTTCTCTAAAAAACCAGAGGCCTTTCTCTTGGGCATTGTCGGCCAACTGGTGACAAAGAAAGATAGAGCTTTTTTCATGTATGCTACAACAGCAGCAAGAATACTTATCGCAAAGTATTGGAAGACACAAGATTTACCCACTGTGGAAGAATGGCAGATGAAAGTGATGGACTATATGACACTGGCCGAGATGACAGGCAGAATCCGTGACCAACGAAAAGAGACGGTGGAAGAAGAGTGGAAAAAATTTAAAAGTTATCTTAAGGACTACTATAATCTTAATGAATGCTAAAATGTTATGGTTTCCAGAAGCAAAAGGGTACAGGGATACAAGGTTAGACTATAAAAGAGGACTAAGATGATAAAGATTGGAAAGTTACAATTGGAAGTTGCTAGTTGAATTTTGGACATTGGGATGCAGAGAGGGGGGGTATGGGGAAGTCTAAGAAAAGAGGTTTATGAAAAGATGTGTGAAACTATACGTGTATGTTTGTCATTTTTAGTGTTTGTCTGTTTTTCTCAAAAATTTTGTAAAACCAATAAAAATTTTATAAAAAAAAAAAAAAAAGGGATTGGACAAGTTACAGAAAGTGATACCACCGTCAGAACAAGAGGAGTTACTGGGAGCAGTTGGAGGAAAATAATTCAAATACACCATGTCTCTGCAACTATTAAGCTGGAACATTCATGGACTTAATTCCCCGGAGAAAAGGAAGAAAGTTCTTTATTTATTGAAAAAGGAACAATTGGACTTAATTTGCCTACAGGAAACACATGTGATAAGGCTACATAGGAAAATGTTGATCAATAAGAGACTGGGCCAAGAATTTATTTCATCGGACAAGGTTAAAAAGCGAGGAGTAGTTATCTATGCAAAAGAGAGCCTATCACCGAAATTTGTTTTTAAAGATGATCAAGGAAGATTTATAGCAGTTGAAATTCAAACACAAGGAGAAAAATTTCTGATAGTAGGAGTATATGCACCGAATGAGGGGAAATCTGAATTCTATAAGAAGTTGCATGAGACTTTGTTGGACTATATGGACTACAACATTATTTTGATGGGAGATATGAATGGAGTGGTATCGACAAACATGGATAAGTCGCAGAGACAGGTAGTCACTAAGGATGGTAGACTACCAAAAACTTTTTTTGAATTGACTGACAATATGGATTTGATTGATATTTGGAGAATTAGGAATCCCTTGGGTAGAGAGGGAACCTTCTTTACTGAAGCCCAAAAGACTTGGACAAGAATTGACCAAATCTGGATAACTAGAGGACTGGCACCTAAGACTCGAAAGGTAGAGATCTGCCCTAAGACGTGCTCCAACCATAATGCCGTGAAAATGGAGATGAAACTAACACCAACTGGTTCCTTCAGATGGAGGATGAATAACACCTTGTTTAGAGATCAAGAGGTTGTTAAGAAGGCCCAACAAACCTTGAGAGACTATTTTGAGATAAATTTGAACACTACCGTGGAAAAAAGAGTAATCTGGGACGCAAGTAAAGCAGTTATGAGGGGGTTTCTGATTCAACAGAACTCATTAAAGAAGAGAGCCCAAAATGAGAAAAAAGAAATTTTTTTGGAAAAAATTAAAGAGGGCGAGAAGAAACTGAGAGTGAAACCCAATTCACAAGAGATTCTGAGAGAAATAAAGCTACATCAAGTGCAATATATGAAGATAATGAATCAGGAAATTGAATGGAAAATTAAACAAATGAGACAAAGGACTTTTGAATCGGCTAATAAATGTGGGAAACTGCTAGCTTGGCAGATAAAAAAAGACAAAAGTTAAATACTATTGCTAATTTAGAGGTGGATGGAAAGAACATTCAGAATCCAGTGGAAATTAGAAAATGCTTCCAGAGGTATTTTAAACAACTATATACACAAGGGCCTCAGAAAGAGACTGAGATAGACCAGTTTTTGAAAACAAATGGATTGCAAAAGATCTCTCAAGAAAATAAAATAATGTTGAGCTACAAAATTACGGAACAGGAGGTAGAAGGTGCCATTCAGAATATGCAGTTGGGAAAATCTCCAGGGCCGGATGGCTTAACCTCAAAATACTATAGAACCTTGAAGGACTGGATAATTCAACCACTAAAGGAGGTTTGCAATGAAATTTTGGAGGGGGGAAAAAGCGCCAGAGTCGTGGAAAGAAGCATATATTACACTTATACCGAAAACTGAGTCCGAAAAGACACAACTTAAGAACTATCGACCCATATCCCTGTTAAATGTGGATTACAAAATATTTGCTGACATTTTGGCTAAAAGGCTGAAAAAAGTACTAGGGGAAGAGATACATAAGGACCAAGCTGGCTTTCTCCCAGGCAGACACTTGTCTGACAACACGAGGAATATAATTAACATTTTGGAGAAGTTGGCCCTTTCCACCAACAATATTTCCGCTCCTCCTTCTCTCTCCTCTAGTTCAGAAAATATCTCTTCTGATTCAGCTGCAGAGTTGTTTTTTGTCAAGTCCTTAACACAGTCGACAGGATTATTTACTTTAAGATTCAAGGTCGCAAGTTTTGTAGCCATAGCTGTGCTCTGGTCTTGTAGCATTCCCACGAGAAAGAACATTTTTTCTAACTCGGCCTGTAAATTTCCATCTGCAGCCATTGTAATGTCTCAGAATCCCCCCTAGAGGGATTCTGGTTACTTAGTATTCCTTCTCCAACAGTCAGTAACTTTATTTATTTATTTCTTCTTTGTTTCCAACAACTTGAAATCAAATGTAACTCATCTGATCCTCAAAGATAGTAAATAACAGATTTTTCTAGCTTTAAAAGCTCGTTTGACAGCTCCTTTTACAGCTGTCAAACTCCTTATTTCTCCTCAGCAGGCTCGCTCACAGATCGCTCCCGGATCCGGGGGGGTTTTCACATCAACTTCTAAGATTCAGTTCTCATCCTCCAGCACAAAACTTCTAGTGCCAATCGTGAAATTAATAACTTTTATCTCACAAAGAGAGAGATGGTCTCTCCACCTTAGTTATCCAATTCTTGCTTTAAATGTCTGCAGGAAGGGGGAGCGGACTTCCTTTTAGCACTCCCCCGATCGTTCCAAATTCAAAGAAAAAGAGGCTTTTAAAATCCAAATTCCATACTACTCATGGGTTATTTCTTTTTCAGTCCAAATATTCAAGGAAAAAAGTCAGCGCTCTCCGGCCATGGCTCGCGGCTTCACTCCACTGAAGTAGCGGTCTACTCACAGCACCATGCCGCTCTCCGCACCCTCTCCAAAGCCTTTAAAAAGGCTTCTTTGTGGGTCGGGGGGCGCAAACGGTGCCCGCCGAGTCACCAGGTCCACAGGCTTCCGCGCCTGTGGTTTTTAGGGGTCCCCGCGTCGCGGCCGAGGCAGGACCCGTCCTCAGTAGAGCCGACTCCCTCCGGAGCTCGGAGGGAATCCGCCATTAACCGATCGCGCTAACCCGGAAGTCTTATTTCTTGGAATTTTATGAAGAAAAACCTTCAGGGGATGGGGGTCGGTCAAGGGTTTGAAAATGGTATAAGTGCAATTTATTCAGAACAAAAGGCTAAATTAATAGTTAATAATGTGGTGACAGAGGAATTTAAGATAGAGAAAGGGACACGACAAGGCTGCCCGATTTCCCCATTACTCTTTATTTCGGTCCTGGAGGTTTTGTTAAATATGATCAGAAGGGACCATCTGATTAAGGGTATAAAGGTCGAAACCAAACAATATAAATTGAAAGCCTTTGCAGATGACTTAGTATTGACATTACAGGAGCCAGAACCTAGTACTAAAAGAGTATTAGAACTGATCCAAGAATTTGGTCATGTGGCAGGATTTAAGTTGAATAAGTTAAAAACTAAAGTCCTTGAGAAAAACTTAACAACGAATGAGAAAGAGAGGTTTCAGAACGAGACAGGTTTAACAGTGGTTAAGAAGGTGAAATATTTGGGGATTAATATGACAGCCAAAAATGGGAATTTATTTAAAGACAATTATGAAAAATGTTGGTCAGATGTTAAAAAGGATTTAGAAATATGGTCAAATCTGAAGCTTTCCTTGTTGGGTCGAATTGCTGCTATAAAGATGAATGTATTGCCAAGAATGCTGTTTTTATTTCAATCATTACAAATCTTAGACAAAATGGACTGTTTCAAGAAGTGGCAGAGAGACATTTCTAGATTTGTCTGGCAGGGCAAGAAGCCCAGGATAAAATTAAAATATTAACGGATGCAAAGGACAGAGGTGGATTTGCCCTGCCAGACTTTAAACTTTACTATGAATCAGCAGCATTCTGCTGGTTGAAAGATTGGCTGCTTCTTGAGAACACAGACATTTTGGATTTAGAAGGTTTTAACAATGTTTTTGGGTGGCATGCATACTTGTGGTACGACAAGGTTAAAGCACATAGAGCATTTAAAAACCATATTGTCAGGAAAGCATTATTTAATGTCTGGACAAGATATAAAGACTTACTTGAAAACAAAACCCCAAGGTGGTTGTCACCGATGGAGGCAAAGGCCCAGAAAAAGCTCAACATGGAGGCCAAGTGGCCGAAATATTGGGAAATTTTGGAGCAGGAAGGAGATAATCTGAAATTGCAGAGTTTTGAGAAACTAAAAGATAAAGTGTGAGACTGGCTTCACTATTACCAAATAAGAGAGGCCTATAATTTAGACAAAAAAAATGGCTTCCAGGTGGAAAAATCAAAGTTGGAAATAGAATTGTTAGATCCTAAAACAAAGATACTTTCAAGAATGTATAACTTGCTGTTAAAATGGAACACTCAGGACGAGACGGTTAAATCTGCTATGATTAAATGGGCACAAGATGTTGGACATAACATTATGTTTGCTGACTGGGAACAGTTCTGGACCACAGGTATGAAGCTTACGGCATGTAATGCCTTGAGAGAGAATATTATGAAAATGATTTACAGGTGGTACATGACCCCAGTCAAGCTTGCAAAAATCTATCATTTGCCCGATAATAAATGTTGGAAATGTAAAGAAACTGAAGGTACATTCTTTCACCTTTGGTGGACGTGCCCAAGGATTAAGGCTTTCTGGGAAATGATCTATAATGAAATGAAAAAGGTATTTAAATATACTTTCCTGAAGAAACCAGAGGCCTTTCTTCTAGGCATTGTCGGCCAATTGGTGCCAAAGAAGGATAGAACTTTTTTTATGTATGCTACAACAGCAGCAAGATTACTTATTGCAAAGTATTGGAAGACACAAGATTTACCCACTCTGGAAGAATGGCAAATGAAGATGATGGATTATATGGAATTGGCAGAAATGACTGGCAGAATCCGAGACCAGGGAGAAGAAATGGTGGAAGAAGACTGGAAGAAATTTAAAGACTATCTGCAGAAATACTGCAAAATTAATGAATGTTAAAACGATGTTGGACTGAAAATAAGTGGTTTTGGTATTAAGGATTATAAGAATATGTAAATATAGATAGTTATTTGAATGAGAAATTATAGTTATAATAGGTTAAGAATATAGAGTAAAGAAAAATGAAAGAGGGTAAGGATTTGCTGAAAGGACTTTGTAAACGGGAATACAAAAAGGGGAGGTGTGAGGAGGTCAAGGAAATAAGCAAATGAACCTAAAGATATTGAAAAATGGATTGTTTCTTTTTTTTAAGATATTTTTTCTTTTTTTCCTCTTCTTTTTCTACTTTTTTGAATTTTTTTTTATTGTTTGTCACACTGTTTTTCTTTTGTGTAAAATCTCAATAAATATTTTATAAAAATAAAAAAAGAAAGAAAACCCCAAGATGGAACTCTCCACTAGAAGCAATCGCTGTTAAAAAAAGCAACAACATCAAAGAGAACTGGATAACGTATAACACAATATTAAAGGGGGGGGAGTGTGAGGAATCAAGCCTTTATCAGGAGAAACTGGCAACTCTCCCAGGCACCCGGCTTGGTCTCCTGTTTACCTCCCTGTCTGCTTTCCCGGCAAGATCCAGGCAGAGGTTGCGATAGGCGATCCTTCTCAGCTTGAGAAGAACACCCCTCCTTTTTCCTGCCCCCCCCCCCCGGGCAGGGGAAAGAGATAGACAGAAACGTATTTACATGCCTTTATTTCTGTCTTTGCAGCGTTACAGAAAACATGACTGCTCTCTTCATACTCCTGCAGTCGAGAGAGAACAAACACCTCCTGTCCAGCTCATATTACACTCTGAGCTAATTCCGGTGCCCTCTGCACTGTGAATTGACTGTCCCTCTGTTTCCCACGGAACAGTCCCAACATTCCCATTATGTTTTGTTTTCAAGCTACCAGCAGCTCGCGGCTGCATTGCTTCAATATCGTAACATACTCCCCCATACGAATCAATGTGCGCTGCGAGCAAAGCGTGATCCAGAGAAGAAAACAAACAGTTGTTATACATATAACACTCCCCTGTTGTTTCAGTTCCACCCTTGGAACTACCCACCACTGGTTTCCCCAGTGTACCTCTCTGGTTGTCTGACTTCCAAGGAATGAGTGCATCTGCATTTCCTTGGCTAGGGAATGTAGTGTTACGCTTAGCAACTCTCTGTTGTGTCTTTGTCTCTGACTTAGACACAGCTTCAACCTGTCTTGAGTTGTCAACAATAGTAACACATGCAACAGCTGAGTTAGCAAACTCTTTTGAATACCTCTTGGGTGGTACACCCTTTGTAACTCTCTCAGACCTACGTATGAGGTGCTGATCCTCTCTGCTCACTGGTTCAGTCTCAGGACTCTTTGGAGAACCAGTTCCAATAGTAAACAGTGGTTCATCCTTCACCTGTGAAGGTCTAGCCATTGTGTGAGATTTCCTCTCAATGACTGTGTCAACTGAGCTCTCCGAGCTATCACTGTTACTCTCAGTACCACTGTAATCAGTAAAATCACCACCATCATCTGAATTGTCCTCTGTGGGAAATGTGGGAACAATTACTCTCTCCTGTTCAGGAGCACTCTCTAGAAATTTCGTGAGAATCACCTGACCAGATTCAGACAAAATTACTCTGTAGAGACCCTTTTCATAACCCACAAAAATGCCTCTAGCATTCTTTACTCCACCTGGAGCTTCAGTCTTTACATGAGACCCAAAAACCTTAAAATGGGCAACAGAAGGTTTTCTGTGGAATAGCTTTTCAAAAGGAGAACTTCCTAAATCTTTTGAAACCTTTCTCATCCAACTGTAACAAAAACACATTAACGACTCCGCCCAATACTCATGTGGCAAATGTGAACTCAGCAATTGCGCCTTCATGCCATTTTGCAATTCTTTGTTCACTTGCACACAGACACTTTTGTTCCATGCATCTGCTGAAACAGCTGTCTTGTGCCTTATCCCTTTCTTATCCAGGAAATCCTGGAAATCCTGGAAAAGAAAAACTGGCTTTTCATCTGTGAAAAGACAATCAATGTTAGCATCATGAACATTTTTAACCTTGTCACAAAACTCTTTAAACCTTTCTAAGGCTTCTTGTGGTTTCTGCAATATATATACCCACACATAATGAGAGAAATAATCCACACACACAAGATAATATCTTGCATTGCCTCTAGATGGTGCTAGAGGACCAATCACATCAGCATACACTCGCTGAAATGCCCTGTCAACCTCGGTCGCCTTCTTGATGTCCTTCGTCATACCTGCAAGAGAAATCATGTTAGATTCAGATGCATTACAATTTATGCAATCACTTTGATCAAAAGTCAACAAATACAGTCCATCTTTCTCTCTGGCAGAAAGATACAGCTCTCCATCTTTGAAGATTTTGCAGCTTTCTCTATCATAGGACAAAGTCAGTCCTTTCTTTGTGATCTGCGAAACACTCAGCAGATTGAACTTTAAATCAGGAACCAAATACACATTGTTAATAGTCAAGTTCAGACTCTCAAGATACACAGTTCCAAACCCAGTCGCTTTCAGCTCCTGGCCATTGGCCTGTTTCACAGTGAAGCTTTGCTTCTTAAACGTTGAAAACAGATCTCTGTGTGACGTCATGTGTTGCGTGCATCCCGTGTCAAGAACAAAAGTGTTCTCCGTTGAAAATGCGGCTTTTGTTGACAGCAATGCTTTTGCAGGTTTCACCTGGGACTTCGTACGACTTTTGCCTGACGCCTCAGGCTTTGCAGAGCTCCCCTTAGCTCCTTTCTGTTGACGTGGCTTCTTACAATTCCGCTGAAGATGCCCAGTCTGTCCACAATTGAAACAACGGACAACGTTCAAAGCAACAGCCTGTTCTTCACTAGCAATAGCAGCGGGGGTGCTTGAACTCCGAGCTTCTCTCCCCCTGTCTTTGACATCTATTGCAGCAAGTCTGTCTTTCTCATTGAGAAGCACGGCACAAATTCTCTCCGTCGTAAGATCTCGAGCAGGTAGAGAACCCAGCTGACTTGCAACTGTCTTATAAGTCCGATTAAGGCTGTTAATAATCATGAAGCAGAATATCTCTTCCTGTAGAGGGAAATTGCGTTCCGCCATCTGCTGGCATAAGAATTTCATTTCTGTCAGATGCGCTCGTATATCTCCATCAGGCACTAGCCTCAGATTGGTCAGTTTTTCAAAATGCAGCAACGCTGAAGAACCAGCATCTCTCTGATGTATTCTACGCAGCGTTTGCCAAATCTCACGCTCGTATTCCAAATCCTGAATATGCACGAGTTGATAATCTGAGATACACAGAATTATGGCCGTCCTGGCTCTCACATTCTGTGAATTCCAGCCTGGCGTTGGTGCAGCAGGGATGGGGTTATCAATCACCCCAAAAATCCTCTGATTCTGAAGCAGGGCTTTCATCTTTACAGACCATGAGGAATAATTGTCATTAGTCAGTGGAGGTGGGTAAGGTAAGCCTCCCCCCTTCTTGGTATCCATTTTGAATCCAAGCCTCAGCTCTCACTCTCAAGCCTGTAAAATTCCAAGAGTCTATTGGCTGTTCACTGCGTTGCACTTTGCAGCTAAACGCAGGCTGTTTTGAAAGTCCCTCCAAGAGCAGTGAGATAGCAGACAAAACAAACGCTGGAATTTTTTCCAGTGTTTTTCCAGCCTTTCACAGTCCCAGCCCCTTTTCTGTTGGCTAGTAACTTTCCACTTTACTGACGTTTCGTTGCTTAGCAACTGGCTTATCAAGACTCAGGAATGTGAAGAATGTGGCTCTCTCTCAGTGCTGTTTTCATCCAAAAGCAGACACTCAGTGAACCGAAGAATGCTTCAATTCACATTCACTCTCACAGCCATAAAATCACCATACCTTGAGGGAATCCGTTGTTCAGCAAAAACTTCTCCTCCGGTGCTCAGCCGTCCTTGTAGCTTCCATCCACATGCTACCATATTCCCTCTGCACTATGAATTGACTGTCCCTCTGTTTCCCACGGAACAGTCCCAACATTCCCATTATGTTTTGTTTTCAAGCTACCAGCAGCTCGCGGCTGCATTGCTTCAATATCGTAACAGGGAGGAGGGTGAACTAATATTGATAAGTTATGAGAAAATAAAAGATCACTTTTCTAGTTGGCTAGATTACTTCCAGGTGAATGAAGTGTTCAGACAGGATAAGCAGATAGGTTTTGAAAAGGAGCCTTCAAGATTTGAAAGAGAACTACTGAATAGTAAAACCAAAATAATCGCAAAAATGTATAGACTTCTTTTAGACTACAAAGTAATGGATGAGGAGGTTAAGGCTTCAGTGATAAAGTGGGCCCAAGATGTGGGCTGTCCAATTATGCCAAAAGATGGGGAAAACTGATGGAATGTAAATTTGAAAATTACAGCCAGCTATAATATAAGAGAGAACATGATGAAAATGGCTCATAGGTGGTACCTCACTCCTTCCAGAATCAGAGAATCAGAATCAGATCTTCGGTAAAGACGTGGTCTGCTCTTAGCGCAACTGCTCCTCCCACCCGCGATAACAGAGATTGGGTGTTCCAATACATCCCCCCGTAGGGAACCTGCCCCAGCCATTCTGTTGGCTGAGGCCCCCTCCCAGGCAGCCCTGACCCTTTCCCCTTAAAAGAGCGAGACCCTGAATCAGTGCCATAACCAAGCCCTCATTCAGAACCAGAGCCTGAAAAAGAGCAACAGCCCAAACCAGAGCAACAGCCACAGCCACGAGCCACAGCCTGAGTCTGCAACAGTACTTGATACAGTGCCAGAGCCTGAAACAGAGACACAGCCTCAAACAGAGCCTGAGCCTGAAACAGAGGCAGAGCCACAGCCACAGCCTGAGTCTGAAACAGTCCTTGATAGAGTGCCAGAGCCAGAGCGAGACCCTGAATCAGAGTCAGAGTGAGACCATGAATCAGAGCCAGAGCCAGAGCCTCATTCAGAGCCAGAGCTGAAAGAAAGCCAGAGCCAGAGCCAGAAATAGGGCTTGATACAGGGCCGGAGCGCAAAACATAGCTGCAGCCACAGCCTAGAGCCACAGCCTGAGTCTGCAGCAGTACTTGATACAGTGCCGGAGCTGGAGCTGGAGCCAGAGCCAGAGACACAGCCAGAGCCAGAACAAAACCCTAATTCAGAACCAGAGCCTGAAAAAGAGCCAGACCCTGAAACATAGCTGGGTCAGAGGCAGAGGAAGAGCCATCATGAGACCCTGAATCAGAGTCAGAACCAGATCTTCATTCAGAAGCAGACACTGAAAGAGAGCCAGAGCCACAGACAGAGCCACAGACGGAGCCTAGAGCCACAGCCGAGATCCACAGCCACAGCCGAGATCCACAGCCTGAGTCTGAAATAGTGCTTGATAGAGTGCTGGATCCTGAAACAGACACTGTCTGAAACTGAGCCTGACGCTTAAAGGTAGCCAGGGGCAGAGGGAGAGGCAGAGCCTGATACAGTGCTTGATACAGCATAGGAGCCTGAAGCAGAGACACAGCCAGATCCAGAGACACAGCCTTCAAGATTTGAAAGAGAACTACTGAATAGTAAAACCAAAATAATCGCAAAAATGTATAGACTTCTTTTAGACTACAAAGTAATGGATGAGGAGGTTAAGGCTTCAATGATAAAGTGGGCCCAAGATGTGGGCCATCCAATTATGCTAAAAGATGGAGGAAATGCTTCGAATGTAAATTTGAAATTTACAGCCAGCTATAATGTAAGAGAGAACATGATGAAAATGGCTCATAGGTGGTACCTCACTCCTTCCAGATGATCAAGAATGTATAAAAAATTGGCGAATGCTTGTTGGAGATGTGGAGGAAATAACGGTGACATGAGCCACACGTGGTGGACGTGTGAAAAGATTAAGATTTTTTTCTTGGGGGGGAATATACGATGAATTTAAAAAGATGATGGGAATAACTTTAACGAAAAAAAGGGAGGCATTTCTGTGAAGTATTTTAGATAAAGAGATCCCCAAAAAATCTAAGAGAGGTATTCTTGTATGCAACCGCAGCAGCTCATATACTTGTGGCCAAGGGATGGAAAGATCACGAGGCTCCAAAAATAACAGATTGGCAAATCAAATTACAGGAATTGGTGGAGACGGCTCAATTGACTAGCAAACTCAGAGGAATCTCAAAGCAAAAATTTGCAGAAAAATGGGATGGTTATGCAAGATATGTTCAAAAATACAATAATAGTTTTGACTCTGTGCTAGCATTCGAGTGATAAAGGAACTAAAAGGAGGTGGACAACAATTAAGGATTTATTATGTTTTCAGAATGTATTGGAAAATTTATATAGAAAGGATTATTGTCCTTGATAGAGTGCCAGAGCCAGAGCCAGAGCGAGACCCTGAATCAGTGCCAGAACCAAGCCCTCATTCAGAACCAGAGCCTGAGAAATAACCAGAGCCAGAACCAGAGCAACAGCCACAGCCACAGCCTGAGTCTGAAACAGCCCTTGATAGAGAGCCATGTACGGTAGATTTATTGCTTTATTGTTCGGCGCCCAGCCATGCTTCCCCTGGGAGCCTCTGTAGATCGTAAAGCAATTAGCAGAATTACACAGCGGGGGTGTCGAGAGAGCAGTAAACAAGTCCCACACGTTTCTTCTGTCCTACTATCCCTTTATTTGCTCAAATATAGTGTGTTTACAATTCATAAAGACCATCAGATTCAAGCTGCATTTTCTCTGCGTCCTTCTCTCTCAGTGCAGCGGCTGAACTGCTTTCGGTTCCCACTCAGCTCACAGCATTCCAAGCTGCTTTCATCACGTCCTGGCTTACTTCCCTTATAAGTGCCTCCTCTCAGGCTTGAGGCACAGAAGGCTAACCCTTCACTACACCCAACACCCCCTCTTGCCTCGCGCCTGAGGGGAGAATCGACCCTTGGTCGTCCCAAACCCAGACCTTCGCAAAACTCCCCATGTCTTTGGAAGGTGAGTGGCTTCGTGAACCCATCAGCTAGGTTCTTGGCAGAGGGACAATACTTCAGCGCAACTAATCCCTCCTGAACGCTCTGACACACATTCCGAAAGCGAATGTCTAGGTGTTTAGTTCTAGCCTTGAACTGACCTGACTCTGCCAAACGCAGGCATGGTTGATTGTCCGCGAAAACACGTATCAGCAGACAATCCACTTCGCAGAGTTCCTGCACTAAGCTAGCATAGAACTTCTCTGCACACCTCTGAAAGAGCACTAAACTCAGCCTCAGAGGATGAGAGCGCTATAAGACTTTGCTTCTTAGACCTCCATCCAACTACTGAGTTCCCAAACTTCACCACTAGGCCAGACACAGACTTGCGATCCTCAAGATTAGCCCAATCCGAGTCCACAAGACAAGTCAGTTTGACTTCTCCTTGTGCCGGCAACCTAAGACAAAAGTCTTTGGTTTCCTGCAAATACCTCAGAACTCTCTTGATGGCATTCCAGGTTTGCATACTAGGGTTTGAAGCTTCCCTGCTGAGCAGATTGACAGCAAACGCTATATCAGGTCTGCTCCACTGGGACAAGTACAACAAACTCCCTAGGGCTGACTGAAACACTTCAGTATTTTCGAACGCAGCGCGTTCTACTTGCTAGCTGTCCTTTACAAAACTAGTCTCCATAGGACTTCTCACTCCTGCACAATCACTCATCCTCATTTTCTGAAGCAATTGCTCAATTTTGCCTCTCTGGCTGAGCAAGAAGCTTCCATCCTGTGCATGCACAACACTGACACCTAGGTAGGTTTTGACAGCACCAAGCTGTTTAAGCTTGAACCATTTACCTAGCTCTTTGGCAAACTTCTCTGCCTGTTCATCTGTCTCTGAGAAAAACAACAAGTCATCAACCCAGATCTGCAAATACTCTTGTGTTGCCCCTGATCCTCTCAAATAAAAGCAACTATCAGCAACACTTCTCCTGAAACCTAGCTCTTCTAAGGCTTCATTCAGGCACATGTTTCAGTTTCTGGCAGATTGACGTAATCCATAGATGGATTTGTGCAATCTCCACACAACATCCTGCCTTAAGTTCTCAAACCCCGGAGGAGGAATCATGTACAGCTCCTCCTGGAGATCTGAGTTAAGGTAGGCAACATCCACATCAAAGTGGTTTACCTTCCAGCCTCTCTGTGCTGCACAAGCTAAAAGCGTTCTCAGAGTCTCCGCTCGTGACGTTGGCGAATAAACCTTCGTGAAGTGTATTCCCTTCCTCTGAGTAAATCCTCGAGCAACTAACCTGGCTTTATACTGTGGTTCTCCAGCATCAGTGGGTTTCAAGCGGTAAACCCACCTGCAACTCACAGCCTGCTTGCCTGGTGGCAACTCTGTGAGTGAGAACACACCTAGATCTTTCATGGACTTCATCTCTTTGTCCATTGCCCTGTGCCACTTGCCTGCTTCTTCCTCAGCTAAACTCTGAATATCCTCGAAGGATTCAGGTTCACATCTGGCTGAACCTACCCAGACGCCTGAAGCGTCGTACCTATCAGGAGGCCTCCTTGTCCTCGCTGATCTCCTCAGTGTGAATCCTGGTGACTCTGCTGCTTCACTGGGTCTAGCTAAATCATCTTCAGTGTCTTCCCCCTCTGACTTGCTGCGCCTCTTGGGCCGTACAGCTGGTCCAGCAGGTGAAGAAGGCTCACTCTTTGGCTCAAATTTGACACTTGCCTGAGGAGGTGTTCTAGGTTCCCCCCTCTGAGGGATCCTGAGCTGTCCCTGCCTTGGACTCTGTCCCTGTGGTGGACCCTGTTGCTCTGGACCATGGTCCCCAGCAACAAGTTCCTCTTCCTCCTCAACATCTGAGTCATAGAACTGCTGCGAAATCACATCTGGATTAGCGTGCAGACGTTTCCAACCAGCTTGCTCACAGAATTCAGCGCTATTGCTGATAACCAACCTAGACTGGTTTCCACTTGGGTACGCAAACCTCCAGGCCTTTGAGCCAGGCTCATACCCTACAAAGATCATTCTTTTAGATCTTGGCTCACCTTGTTGAGGGTTTCAGAACTCACAGAGTTAAGGAGTTCTGAGTGACGTCTCTTTCCTGAGGCGTGGTTACAAACACTTACGGGAGTGGTTTGACTCTGAGTGTTTCAGTCTGCCTCTGGTACGCTATGCGAGAGGGAGGATGGGCGAGCTTTCGCCAGGTCTGATTTATGATGTTATTCTACATGATTAAAGGCTAAGAAGATAAGGAATGCCTTGTGTCTGTTCTGAATTTATTACCCACACGCTGCAATTGCTTCTAACTGCTGCGATCGCTCTGCTACCGGCCAAAGAGGCAGAGGACTTTTGGATCAGCACGGATAGTTTGCATGCTGCGCAACGGAAGAGTGCTGGACTCCATGTTTGGCCTTTCTTGGCACTCATGGCACTTTTGGCCTCTTGGCCGCATACACCTTTATGTCAGCATCGCCCTAGAGCCAGTGCGCCAACTGGACTCATGTACCTCAACCCCGACTGGGCTGGGCGAGCTGGGTAGCACCGCCAGAGACCTCCTTCCCGCAGGAAACGGTCACAGTGCTGTGGACTCACAGCTTAGAGCTGAGAGCACCGGATTCACTGTCTCAATACTTCAGTCGTTGCGCAGCAGAGTTTTGCAGAGTCTTGCAGAGTATAAACCACTCGGAGAGCAGCTCTGTAAAATATCTTCCGTTTATTCTATAACTACAACTATGGTACAAAACTATATACAGAGCTAAGTATTCTGAGCATAAAGCAATGCTATACTGAGAGTCTGCAGCTGCTCTTAGCAGCAATCTAATCTCTAGGTTCTCTAACACTCTCACTCTCTCCGATGCACTGACTGACTCTCTCTCTCACACACACAGATATGTTGCTGGGCAGATTAAGTTAATAGGCAGGACACGCCTCCTCTTCTCTGTGGAGTCAGCAGAAACCATCAGGAGATGGTCAGGAGATTCTTGGGTATGGGAGGGGTGAAATCTCCTCATCCTCCCCCATTTCATCCGACCATTTCAAGAATCTTTAACATAACTGCAATTTACACATACACTCCAAAAGTTGTTCTCTGCTTACAACCTTGGTTAACATATTTGCAGGTATCTCTTTTCCCAGCATATAACACACTTTTACAATACCATTGAATAAGCAGCTTCTAGAAAAATCTTCATACACATTTCTTCTTTCTCAAATGCAAATTGACATTTCTAATTAGGCAGATTTGAACAAACCATTTTCAGAACTGAAATACACGCTTTCCTTCAAATATCAGGTAAGGAAATAAATAAAGCGTTTTGTGCTACTACTCTCAGCACACTTCATGCTAGGTTTGAAAACTCCACCAGAGTTGCTTGTGACCGCAGTCTTTGCAAACTCTTCAGAAAACCTTTTCGGTGGTACACCCTTGATTGTTCTCTCGGATCTGCGCAAAACTCTCTGATTCTCTTGTTCTGGTGCTTCCTCCTCTTTGGGAGAATGGGGAGCTAAAGTATATGAAGCTGCTAAGTCTGAGTCAGCGTCAGACTCACCTGAGGCTTTTGTGCTCTGATAATCTGTGCCATCATCTGGAACTACATTGGCATCAGGATTATCACCACCAACAACACTTGCCTCTCTCTTAACTTTCTTTGCCCCTTTTGCACCATCATCACAAATGGGATGATACTGAAAAACACCAACTTTGTCCCATTGTGGATTGTCATCAATACTCCTGGTCAGCCTTATGGTTTTCGTGTCTGTGATCAGAACACGATAAGACCCTTTCTCATATCCTAGGAAAATACCATGTTCTCCACGCTTGCTGTTTGTCACCTTGCGAGGTGTGCACCCAAACCTGCGAACCAAAAATTTTAAAATGCTTTACACATGGTTTTCTTCCGTGAAGCATCTCATATGGGGTGCAATTTATACTAGACTGGTACCTCCTGTTATACACGTGACAGAAAAACGAAAGAGCTTCGGCCCAAAAGGGATTGGGCAGCCCTGAATCATGTAACAGCGTTCTGATTCCTTGCTGCAGGGTTTGGTTTACTCTCTCACATAAACCATTCTGCCAGGGTGATCTGGGCGTGGCGGTCCTATGCTCAATGCCCTGTTCAGAAAGAAAACTCTCAAACTCTTCTGAACAAAACTCTCCACCCTTATCTGTGAAAAAGCAACGTACATTCTCCTTATGTACATTTCTGAGCCATTTACAAAACTGGCGAAACTTGGTAAAGGCTTCAGACTTTTTCTGCAGCATATAGACCCAAACATATTTTGAATAGGAGTCTATCAGAACCATGAAAAACCTTGAATTGCCTCTAGAGAGCGCTAGAGGCCCCACTAAGTCTGCATGAATGACTTCATATGGTTTCTTGGCCTCTCTCCCAGACTCTGTACCTTTGGGAGCTTGCCTTGCCTTACTCTCAGCACAAGAAACACATTTCATGTGGTAGGGACATTCTTTCAACCTCATACCCTGAACCATATCAGGCATTTTTGCCACAGCCTGGAAACCCAAATGACCATAAATGCGATGGTAATAATGAATACATTGGTCATGCAACTTCTCATTCTTATCCACAGACAAATTGCAACACTCTTTCTCAGTTGCTTCTGCAGTGCCTGTACCTGAAACAAAAGGCAATTGGTACAATCCATTTACACATTTTGCATACAGAATGAGCTTGCCATCTCTAAGAATTTCACAGCGAGATTTAGCAAACACCACCTTAAACCCTTGACGATCAAGCTGGGAAACACTCAACAAATTTTCCTGAATATCAGGCGCATACAGGACATTCTTAATAGTTGCATTCAGGCTCTTTAAGAACACAGTTCCTTGAGCCACACTCGTGAGAACTGTCCCATCTGCTTGATGAATTGCTTTCTCTTGCTTCTCAAGCTGAACAAAGAGATTCTTATCTTTGGCCACGTGGTTTGAACAGCCAGAGTCGACCACGAAGAAACTCCGCCCACGTTGACTGGAACAGCGAGAGATCAAGGCCTTTGAAGCAGCAGGTGCTTGGGGATTTCTTCCTCCTCCCCCTCTGCCTCTGAAGTTTCCCTTCTTCTTTGAAGACTTCTTACACTGGAAACTCAAATGGCTTTGTGCTCCACACGAAAAGCACCGCTTCAATTTCAGAGCTTTAACAGCAGCAGTTTCACTTTCACTTTCCCCTGCTGAAGACTCAGGCACATTTTCAAGCACATTTTTAACAGCACAGTTTTCCCGGCTTTCTTTAACAGCCTGTCTGCGATCCCACTCATTCAGGAGCACGCTAGACACATAATCTTCTGTTAGCCGGTCAGAAGGCATTGTAGAAATCTGGGCAGCCACTCCATCATAAGACTCATCTAGGCTATTGATCATTAGCATTGCAAACACAGCCTCTGAAATAGCCAGGTCTCGCTGAACAAGGTCTTGTCTGAGATGCTTTAATTGAGACAGATGGCTAGGCAAATCACCACCTTTCTCCAACTGCAGCCTGCACAGCTTCTTAAAGAAAATCACACTGGAACCAGCATTTTGTCTCAGATGCATATCTCTCAACTTATGCCAAACAGCTTGTGCAGTCTCTTGACCCTCTAAGTTCACCAGCAAGTGGTCTGAAACACTCAAAACAATTGTCCCTCGGGCTTTCATAGAGAACCCAAGCCTCACAACCAAACACACGGAGGTAGTGTACCTTGGGCTTCTTTCCATGCAGTAAGAAATACGGCATATTTCCTACACTAGAGTTGTACACTCTATTCTGCGTATGAACAATGTAGCGCCAGGCCTCAGACCAATATTTCTGGGGTAGCCCTGCGTCCCACAGGATCGCAGACACAGCTTCCTCCGCCGTCCTGTTCCTTCTCTCTGCGACCCCATTCTGTTGCGGAGAGTAAGGAGCGGTCAAACGGTGGCTAATCCCCTTCTCCCTAAAGAAATCCTGTAAAGCAGAACCAGTGAATTCAGAACCTCTGTCACTTTGAAAACCACGAACTTTGGTGGAAAAGGTTACCTCAACTGTGGTGATCCAATCCCTGATCATTTTAGCCGCCTCCCCTTTTGTTTTCAGAGAGAAGGTCCAAGCAGACCTCGAAAAATCATCAATCAAAAGCAGAGAATACTTTGATCCTCCCAGTGACTGAACTGACATGGGTCCACACAAATCTGAACGAATTAATTCAAAGTTTTGTGTGGTCTGCCTCTCTGACTTTGGATATGAGCATGTCACAATTTTTGCCTGTTTACATGCATTGCAATCTAAAAATTTGTCACAAACATTAAATTTGCACCCTTGTGTCAGCTCTGGTGCTTTCTGAAGATATATCCAATTCAAATGGGCGAAGCGTCGGTGCCAAATATGTGAACAACCATGGTGAGGCGCCACATTCACACATTGGCCCTTCGCCCTTCTTCGGTGTCATCCTCTCCTGTGGAAAAAGGCACATTTACAGCAAACAAATTATCTTTAGACTGCACTGTGTACACGTGTTTCCCATCCTTGGAAAATTCACATTTGTCACCTGCAAAAGAGACATGAAAACCATCAACTAGTAGGTCATGCACACTTAACAAACAGTTACCGCAAAAGCTTTGACTTCATGCTTAAGGAAGGGACAGAAGAAAAAGCCTGTCTCTGTTAGTCTTTTTCTGCTTCCATCCGCAATCGTCACAAATTTCTGAGTTTTTACTGTCCTGCAATTTCTCAAAAGACTGCTAGATGGCACCAGTGAGTTGGCGGCTCCACTGTCGATTATTACAGTAAGAAAGTCTTGTTGTTGACAATCCTGGGTCATCAGGGCAACAATTTTCTCACTACCGGGGACTTCCGGAGGCGGCGCGAACGGCAATGGCAGTCTCCTTCGCGCTGTGAAGGAGAAGCTCCCCAGAAACGGGTCGTCCGCTATGGCAAAGCGGAGACCCACACCAGAAAACCACAGATAGAGTGAGCCTGTGGCCATGGGACTCGGCGGGCACCAGAAGCGCCCCCCGAAATGAAGAAGGAACCCCGTAAGGGGTTTCGGAACGTGGAGGGGTTGGCGCGGTGCTGTGAGTCGATCGCTCTTTCTGAGGAAGTGAAGCCGCATAGCTGCTGTCGGTGAGCGCTGACCTTTTTTCCTGGAACATCCGATCCGAAAAGCTTCAACCCGTGAGTAAGAGGGACTGAAGGAATTTGAGACCAAATTAATATAAAATTCGGCCAAAGCGGGAGACGTAACCAGGAAGTCCGCCTCCCGGTTCTGCTTAAAGTTCAAAAGCAAAAGACTTTGATCTACCTGAAGCCTTTGAAGTGGCGGAAAAAGCTTTTAATTCGTGCATTGTTGGAGAGGTTTTAATAGAGACTAAGGGGCTGAATTTTGTTTCGTTTTGGACCTGTTCTACCTTCCCCTGTGAGCCTAGAAACTTACTGAGAAGCCAGGGGCTCGGACTGCTGGATTAATAGAACTGTCAGATTGTGCACTTTGTTGCCGCTATTTGGAACTGTTACATTTGAGCGCTACTGGTTTGGATACACTGAAACATCGTTTTCTGGCACTTTTCAGAGACATTGTTCTACTTTAAGGATTACCTCTGCTAGCTGTAAGAGAGCTGAGGGTCTTCTGGAAATATATGGCTGTTCGGCTTCCGGTCGGTGCCAGCGCTTAATGGCGGTCCTAGCTCCGAGCTCCGGAGAAGGACTGCTTCGCAAGTTCGGGTCTTACCCGCTACGGCGAGCGGGGGACCCCTAAAATCCCAGGCGCTGAAGCCTGAGAACAAGGAGACTCGGTGGGCACCTTTGCGCCCCCCGGTACCGTGAAAGAGCCTTTTTAAAGGCTACGGATCGACATCGGGAGTGAGCGCGGTGCTGAGAGTCGCTACCCAGCCTGCGAAGTGAAGCCGCGTCGCCATAAGCGGAGAGCGCCGATTCCTTCCTGAAAAGAAAATTTGGACTGAATTCCCGTGAGTAAGAATTGGAAAATAATCGGGACCCCTTTTAATCTTGAAAATTGAGCTGAAAACGGGGAGATTTAAACTAAGGAAGTCTGCCTCCCCCCGACTGCATGAAAGTGAAAGCAACGGAACTCTGAACTCGCATCCGTTGAAACCCGCTCTTTGATCAGCTAAACCGGACATTTAGACCTTTGATCTCCCCTCTAGCTAGCAGAGCAGAGGGGAGGCGTATGAGATCAATATCTGCATGATCTATATGAAGTAAAAAACCTCTGCTGTCTCACCTATTGAAAGCATGAAACGGTCTGCCTTCCTAGGACACTGAACTGACTTTTCCCTGTGAAGTGATACTTTGATACAAAGTTTCCACAGTGCCTGGTTACTGTATAATACAAGAAGAAACAGCATAAATTGGGCAACTGTGGCAATTTGAAGTTATAAGTTTCTAGTAATACTGACTTTGACTGTGTTAATCTCCTTTTTTACATCTTTGGATAATCTCCTTTGTTTTTGTATCTGGATATTTTGCTCTAGATTCTAAATCTCTCGACTGGACAAAAACTACCACCAACAGAGGAAGAGCAACAACTCGGAGCTGTGGGAGGAGTTTAGAAAAATAACAAGATGGCTTTGCAATTCCTTAGTTGGAATTGTAATGGGCTCAATGGGCCTTTGAAGAGAAGACAGGTATTTCATATATTGAACAGACAACAATTGGATCTGATATGTCTGCAAGAAACTCACATAACCAGAGCCCACAGGAGACTACTCATAAATAAAAGGCTAGGACAAGAATTTATTTCATCAGATAAAGTCAAGAAAAGAGGAGTTGTAATATACGTGAAAGAGAAATGGGCCCCAAAAATGATATTTAAAGACGAACAAGGGAGATACTTGGCAGTGGAGATACAAATACAAGGAGAAAAATTCTTAGTGGTCGGAATTTATGCACCAAATGAAGGCAAATCTGACTTCTTTAAGAGACTCCATGAAACCCTCACCGACTATTTGGATTACAATATGATAATCATGGGAGACATGAATGGCGTGGTCTCCACTAATATGGACAAGGCACAAAGACTAACAGTTAGCAAGGAAGGGAGACTCCCTAAGACTTTTTTCGAAATGACAGAAAATATGGACTTGATAGACATATGGAGAACAAGGAACCCTCTGGAGAGAGAGGGAACTTTCTTCTCCCAAGCAATGATGACCTGGACCAGAATCGATCAAATTTGGATTACTAGTGGAATGGCCCCAAAGATCAAGAAAGTGGAAATCTGCCCAAAAACTTGCTCCGACCATAACGCCGTGAAGATGGAGATGAAACTCGCAATAACTGGTCAATTTAGATGGAGAATGAATGACACCCTCTTCCGAGATAAGGAGATTCTCACGAAGGCCCAAAAGACCCTAAAAGACTATTTTGAAATAAATTTGAGGACCGACGTGGAGAAAAGAGTGATCTGGGATGCAAGTAAAGCGGTGATGAGAGGATTTTTGATTCAACAAAATTCAATAAAGAGGAAAAAACAAAATGAGAAAAAAGAAAAGATCCTGGAAAAGATAAAGGAAGGAGAGAGAAAATTAAGAACAAAACCAAAGTCTCAGGACATTTTAAGAGAGATTAAGTTATACCAAACACAATATATGGAATTGATGAACCAAGAGATTGAATGGAAGATAAAGCAAATGAAGCAAAAGACTTTTGAATCAGCAAATAAATGTGGCAAACTTTTGGCTTGGCAACTGAAGAAAAGGCAGAAATTAAATACAGTCACAAGCCTAGAGGTCGACGGAAAGAATATATCTAAACCCAATGAAATTAGAAACTGCTTTTTAAGTTATTTCAAAAAACTCTACACTCAAGGCCCGCAAAATGAAGAGGATATAGACAAATTCCTTGGAAAATATGGACTACAAAACATCTCTCATCAAAGTAAGATGGATTTGAACCAGAGAATCTCAGAACAAGAGATAGAGGCTGCCATTCAGAATATGCAACTGGGCAAATCTCCGGGACCAGATGGACTGACTTCCAGATACTACAAATCGCTGAAGGAATGGTTGACTCAACCATTAAGAGAAGTTTGTAATGAGATCCTTGAGGGAAAAAGGGCACCTGAATCGTGGAAAGAGGCATATATTTCACTCATACCAAAGTCAGAGACTGAAAAGACCCAACTTAAGAACTACCGCCCAATATCATTGCTCAATGTGGATTACAAAATTTTTGCAGACATTTTGGCAAAAAGATTTAAAAGAGTGTTGATGGAGAAGATTCATAGGGACCAAGCAGGCTTCCTCCCTAAAAGACACCTGGCAGATAATGTAAGGAATGTAATAGACATTCTAGAAAAGCTAGAGGTGAACATAAACACTAAAGCAGTATTGATCTTTGTGGACGCGGAGAAAGCCTTTGACAATATTTCTTGGAGTTTTATGAGGAAGAATCTTCATGGGATGGGGGTAGGCCAGGGCTTTGAGAATGGTATGGCTGCAATATATTCTGAACAAAAAGCTAAACTGATTGTAAACAATGTTGTGACTGAGGAACTTAAGATAGAAAAAGGAACACGACAGGGGTGCCCGATCTCCCCATTACTTTTTATCTCAGTTCTGGAGGTGTTGCTGAACATGATAAGAAATGACCAGCAGGTCAAAGGTGTGCAGGTCGGAGCTAAACACTATAAGTTAAGAGCGTTTGCAGATGACTTAGTATTGACTTTGCAAGAGCCAAACACTAGTACGAAAAAGGTTTTAGAAATAATACAACAGTTTGGCCAGGTAGCTGGATTTAAGTTGAATAAGCAAAAAACTAAAGTTTTAGGGAAGAACTTAACAGATATGGAAAAGGAGAAATTTCAAGAGGAGACAGGTTTGACTGTGGTCAAGAAGGTGAAATACCTAGGGGTTTACTTAACATCTAAGAATGTGAATTTGTATAAGGATAACTACGAAAAATGTTGGTCAGAAATTAAAAAAGATCTAGAAATATGGTCAAAGTTGAAATTGTCAATGTTAGGCCGAATTGCAGTGATTAAAATGAATGTATTGCCTAGAATGTTATTTCTGTTTCAGACCTTGCAGATTCTTGACAAGATGGAATGTTTTAAGAGGTGGCACAAAGATATCTCGAAATTTGTCTGGCAGGGCAAAAAGCCCAGAATTAAATTTAAGATACTGACAGATGCTAAACAAAGAGGGGGTTTTGCCCTGCCGGACTTAAAATTGTACTATGAGGCAGCAGCTTTTTGCTGGCTGAAAGAATGGATGCTCCTCGAGAACACGGACATCTTGGATCTGGAAGGTTTCAATAATGCTTTTGGTTGGCATGCATATCTTTGGTATGATAAAGTCAACAGTGCCTTTAAAAATCACATTGTCAGAAAAGCATTGATTAATGTTTGGATAAGATACAAAGATCTATTGGAAAATAAAACCCCTAGATGGGTGTCACCAGTGGAGGCTAAAGCAGTGAAGAAACTCAATATGGAGGTCGGATGGCCGAAGTATTGGGAAATTTTAGAACAGGATGGAGATAAGTTCAAACTACAAAGTCAGGAGAAATTGAAACACAAAGTAGAAAATTGGTTCCAATATCGCCAAATAATCGAATTTTTTAAACAGGACAGGAAAATCGGTTTCCAAGTGGAAAAATCAAAATTAGAAACCGAACTGCTAGAACCCAATACTAAGAATTTATCTAGAATGTATAACTTGTTGTTGAAGTGGAATACACAGGATGAAACAGTCAAATCGGTTATGATTAAGTGGGCACAGGATGTTGGACATAACATTATGTCAGCTGACTGGGAATGGTTATGGAACACCGGTATTAAATTTACGGCATGTAATGCCTTAAAGGAAAACACCATGAAAATGGTTTATAGGTGGTACATGACCCCAGTCAAGCTGGCAAAAATCTATCATTTGCCCGACAACAAATGTTGGAAGTGTAAGGAGACTGAAGGTACCTTCTACCACCTTTGGTGGACATGCCCGAAGATTAAGGCCTTCTGGGAAATGATTTATAATGAAATGAAAAAGGTACTTAAATGTACCTTCTCTAAAAAGCCAGAGGCCTTTCTTTTGGGCATTGTCGGCCAATTGGTGACAAAGAAGGATAGAACTTTTTTCATGTACGCTACAACAGCAGCAAGAATACTCATCACAAAGTATTGGAAGACACAAGACTTACCCACTCTGGAAGAATGGCAGATGAAAGTGATGGACTATATGACATTGGCCGAGATGACAGGCAGAATCCGTGACCAACGAAAAGAGACGGTGGAAGAAGAATGGAGAAAATTCAAAAGTTACCTTAAGGACTACTACAAACTTAATGAATGCTAAAATGTTGTGGTTTCCAGAAACAAAGGGGTACAGGGATATAAGGTATATAAAAGAGGACTAAGATGACAGAGATTTGAAAGCAACAATTGGGAGTTGCTAGTTGAAGTATGGACATTGGGATGCAGAGGGGGGGGGGTATGGGGAAGTCCAAGAAAAGAGGTTTATATGAAAATATGTTTGAAACTATACGTGTATGTTTGTCACTTTTAGTGTTTGTTTGTCTTTTTAAAATTTTGTAAAACCAATAAAAATTTTATAAAAAAAAAAAGGAAATATATGGCTGTTCGGACATTGCGAAAAAGTTTTGAAGTTTTGGATTTAATTTGTTTTTGGGAGTAATAAATTTACTGCTTCCCTTGAGACACTACTGAACTCCCCCTAGAGGATTTGGGAATTACAACTACCGTATTTTTCGCTCTATAACACGCACCCGACCATAACACGCACGTAGTTTTTAGAGGAGGAAAATCCGTAGGCATGCCACCCGTAGGCATTTCCTCCATAACACGCACAGACATTTCCCCTTACTTTCTAGGAGGAAAAAAGTGAGTGTTATAGTGCAAAAAATACGGTACTTGGGACTTGTTTTTCTTCTTCCTTTCTATTTCATTGTTTACTCTTTGGACTTGTGGATTCCCATGGGACTGTACATAGTTTGACCTTGGCACGTAGACAGGAGTGGAATGAGTGGCACTGGGAAAACAAGAGCTGCTAAAGCGAAAGCTAAACAATTAACCTAAACAACTCTAATTTCACAGCGCAGATCATCTGTTCCTACTATCTTGGTGGCACAAGAAGAAACCGAGCAGACTTTATTAGAAGGCATGGCAGCTGGAGGACCTGGCTCAGTATTAGATAGAATTCTGGAAAAACTGGAAATTTTGGATAAAAAAGCAGATGAGCATTCGGTTAAGATTGATCAAACTACAGCCAGTGTAAACAAATTAACTGAACAGGTTGCTTCCCATGCTCAATCAATTGGGAACCTCTTGGAAGCCACCACTGAAAATCGTAAATTGGCTGTGGAGGCCAATCAAAAAGCTGAAGCAGTAAAAGAGGAGGTAAAACCACTATACAAACAGATTGGCGAACAGCAGGCCTACCTGTCTATGATAGAATTACGTAGTAGGGAAAACAATTTCAGACTGAGATCAATTCCTGAACTTGAACAAGGGGACTTAATTGGTTTTTTAACAAAAGAATTTTCTAAGTTTTGGCCCCTGGAAGAAGATAAGTTTAAAATTGTGACTGCTTTTAGACTTGGAAGAGTAGCAAGGAAAGACAAACCCAGAGACTGCCTGATTACCTTGGGATCCAAGGAAGAAAGAGACAAAATATTAAGCCTACATTACGGAAAGTCCCTTGTAATCCAAGGTAGGAGGGCAGAAATTTACAAAGATATCCCAAAACAACTTTTGGATCTTAGATCTACATATACAGAGCTTGCAAAACTGCTGAGGAGCAATTCGATTCCTTTTAGGTGGGAATTCCCCCAAGGATTATCTTTTACATTTAGAGGGAAGAAAGTGAAAATTAAAACAGCCGAGGATAAAGAAAAGTTTCTGAACGACTACAGAGAAGACCTTCAGAAAGGGATTTTTGGAATTCCAGGGCCCGGGCCTTTGCCTACACCTACACTTTTGCCTACACCCACACCTTCGGGGCCTGAAGATCAGAAGAAAGAAACGTCACCACCAAGTGAATAGCAGACTTGTCCAGGATGTCTCTCCAGCTTCTTAGTTGGAATATAAATGGCGGTAATTCCCCGGAAAAAAGGAGAAGAATATTTCATGTATTAAAGAAAGAACAATTGGACATTATTTGCTTACAGGAAATGCATGTGACTAGGCTCCACAGAAAAGTGCTAATTAACAAGAGACTAGGCCAAGAATTTATTTCATCGGACCGAGTTAAAAAAAGAGGAGTGGTGATTTATGCAAAGGAGAGCCTATCACCAAAATTTTTATTTAAAGATGAGCAAGGAAGAATTCTGGCAATTGAGATACAAACCCAAGGTGAAAAGTTTTTGATATTGGGAATTTATGCACCGAATGAGGGGAAATCAGAATTTTACAAGAAGCTGCATGAGACAATGCTGGACTATCTGGACTATAACAACATCATTATGATGGGAGATATGAATGGGGTGGTTTCCACAAATATGGATAAGTCACAAAATCAAAATTTGACAAAAGACGGCAGGCTACCTAAAACCTTTTTTGAGCTAACTGACAATATGGACTTGATTGATATCTGGAGGACAAAGAACCCCCTAGGAAGAGAAGGAACATTCTTTTCTGAGGCCCATCTGACATGGACAAGAATCGACCAAATATGGATAACTAGAGGA
Organism: Podarcis liolepis; assembly: GCF_965112155.1. Lineage (NCBI taxonomy): Eukaryota > Metazoa > Chordata > Lepidosauria > Squamata > Lacertidae > Podarcis > Podarcis liolepis. Next base: position 17,848,441 of record NC_139568.1, read on the forward strand.
CTGGCACCTAAAACTAGAAAAGTGGAAATCTGCCCAAAAACTTGCTCCGACCATAACGCATTGAAAATGGAAATGAGACTAATTCCAACCGGCTCCTTCAGATGGAAAATGAATGACACCTTGTTGAGAGATCAGGAGATTATTAAGAAGGCCCAAAAAACTTTAAGAGACTATTTTGAAATAAACTTGAACACTACAGTGGAAAAAAGAGTAATCTGGGATGCAAGTAAAGCTGTTATGAGGGGGTTTCTGATACAACAGAACACGATAAAGAAAAGAGCACAGAATGAGAAAAAGGAGAAGATCCTGGAGAAAATAAGAGAAGGCGAGAAAAAGTTAAGATTGAAACCAAAGTCACAGGAGATTCTGAGAGAAATTAAATTCCACCAAGCACAATATGCTAAACTGATAAATCAAGAAGTTGAGTGGAAAATTAAGTTAATGAAACAAAGGTCATTTGAATCAGCAAACAAATGTGGGAAACTGTTAGCATGGCAGTTGAAAAAGAGACAAAAATTGAACACGGTCAGAAACCTAGAGATTGAAGGGAGAAACATCCAGAACCCCGAGGAAATTAAGTACACCTTTCCCAAGAAACCAGAGGCCTTCCTCCTGGGCATAGTCGGCCAGAAGGTGTTAAAGAAGGACAGAACTTTCTTTATGTATGCAACGACAGCAGCAAGAATTCTCATCGCAAAATACTGGAAGACACAAGATTTACCCACACTGGAAGAGTGGCAGACGCAATTGATGGACTATATGGAATTGGCTGAAATGACTGGCAGAATCCGAGATTTGGGAGAAGAAACAATGGAGGAGGACTGGAAAAAAATTAAGGACTATCTACAAAAATATTATAAGTTATATGAATGTTAAGAATTTGCACGATTTGGAAAATCTAGCTTCAGCAATAAGATTTGATGCTATGGGAATTTAAGTTATACTAATGAAAGGACTAATGTTTAAAATAATACTACATTTGTTTTTAGAGTAAACTGATAATAAGTATTTTAAACCTAAAATATAATTATTTGAGAGAACAAAAGAACGCATGAAACAAGGTTATAATTTGCTGATATTTTTATTGTGAAGAACGCATGGTGAGGGAGACGTGGGGAAGTCCGGTTGGTTATGGAAAAACGTTTTGGAAAGATGATTCTCTTTTTCTTTCTTTTTTTCTTTTCTGTTATTCTTTTGTATGTCTGACTCGGTATCTGTATCTGGAAAAAATGCAATAAAAAATAGTATATAAAAAAGAAAGTGCTTCCAGAGATATTTTAAACAGCTTTATACGCACGGGCCGCAAAAAGAGACTGAGATAGACCAATTTTTTTTTAAAAAAAAAAAGGACTACCAAAATTAACTCAGGAAAAGAGGACAATTCTGAATGATAAAATAACACAACAAGAAATTGAAGGTGCCATTCAGAATATGCAACTAGGCAAGTCTCCAGGGCCAGATGGACTTACCTCCAAATGCTATAAGATATTGAAAGACTATTTGATACAACCATTAATGGAGGTTTGTAATGAGATTTTGGAGGGGAAGAAGGCACCGGAATCGTGGAAAGAAGCTTTCATCACATTGATACCTAAATTGGAAACTGAAAAGACACAACTTAAGAACTACCGTCTAATCTTTTTTTCTTATTTAATGTCTTTTTAATGTGTATTGTTTTCCTTTGGCTGTGTTTTTTTTGGCTGTATATGATGAAGAAAACTTAATAAAAAGCATTTATAAAGAACTACCGTCCCATCTTGCTCCTGAACGTGGATTACAAAATTTTTGCAGACATTTTGGCTAGTAGACTTAAAAAAGTGTTAAATCAAGTGATTCACAAAGACCAGGCAGGCTTTCTCCCAGGTAGACATTTGTTTGATAACACTAGGAATATTATTGACATTTTGGAACTTCTGCAAACAAACATTAATACAAAAGCAGTATTGATTTTTATAAATGCGGAGAAGGCCTTTGATAACATCTCATGGAAGTTTATGAAGAAAAATCTTGAAGGGATGGGAGTGGGACGGGGGTTTGAAAATGGGATAGAGGCAATTTATTCAGAGCAAAAAGCTAAATTGATAGTTAACAATGTGGTGACAGAAGAGTTCAAGATTGAAAAAGGAACACGACAAGGTTGCCCTATCTCCCCTCTGTTATTTATCTCGGTCCTGGAGGTGCTTTTGAATATGATTAGAGGGGACCGGTTGGTTGAAGGGATTCAGGTCGGAGTTAAACAGTACAAACTTAAAGCCTTTGCAGATGACCTGGTTTTAACACTACAGGAGCCAGAATCTAGTACGAAAAGAGTTTTAGAATTGATTTATGAGTTTGGTCGGGTGGCGGGATTTAAACTAAATAAGCAAAAAACCAAGGTTTTGGGGGGAAAATTGACACCTTTGGAATCAGAAAGGTTTCAGAAAGGGACAGGCTTAAATGTGGTTAAAAAGGTGAAATATCTAGGGGTTAATTTGACTGCCAAAAATCTGAATTTATTTAAAGACAATTATGAAAAGTGTTGGTTAGAAATTAAAAAAGATTTAGAAATTTGGTCAAGATTGAAACTTTCCTTGTTAGGCCGAATTGCTGCGATAAAGATGAATGTGTTGCCAAAGATGTTATTCTTGTTTCAGACTCTACAGATTGTGGACAGGGTGGAATGTTTTGGAAAGTGGCAGAAAGATATCTGTAAGTTTGTCTGGCAGGGCAAAAAGCCCAGAATAAAGTTTAAAATATTAACTGATGCTAAGGAAAGAGGGGGGTTTGCCCTGCCAGATTTAAGGTTGTATTATGAAGCTGCAGCTTTCTGCTGGTTGAAAGATTGGATACTTCTTGAGAACACTGATGTCCTAGATCTGGAAGGGTTCAATAATGCATTTGGATGGCATGCTTATTTGTGGTATGACAAGGTAAAAATTCATAAGACTTTCAAGAACCATATTGTCAGGAAAGCAGTGTTTAATGTCTGGACAAAATATAAAGACTTATTAGAAAACAAGACCCCAAGGTGGCTCTCACCAATGGAAGCTAAGGCTCGGAAAAGACTCAATATGGAGGCCGAATGGCCGAAATATTGGGAAATTATAGAGAAAGTTGGAGATACTTGGAGGCTGCAGAGTCTGGAGAAATTAAAGGACAAAGTGTGAGATTGGTTACATTATGCTCAGATTAGGGAGATTTTTATTTCGGATAAAAAGAAAGGTTTCCAGGTGGAAAAATCGAAATTAGAAACAGAATTGTTAGAATCTAAGACTAAGGTACTTTCAAAAATGTACAACTTGCTGTTAAAATGGAACACTCAAGAGGAAACAGTTAAATCAGCAATGATAAAATGGGCGCAGGACATTGGGTACAACATTATGTTTGAAGACTGGGAAAGGTTATGGACCACCGGTTTGAAGTTCACGGCTTGTAATGCCTTGAAGGAAAATATTATGAAAATGATATATAGGTGGTACATGACCCCAGTCAAGCTTGCAAAAATATACCATTTGCATGATAATAAATGTTGGAAATGTAAGGAGACTGAAGGAACATTCTTTCACCTCTGGTGGACTTGCCCGAGAGTGAAGGCCTTTTGGGAAATGATCTATAATGAGTTAAAAAAGGTATTTAAGTATACCTTCCCTAAGAAACCAGAGGCCTTCCTTTTAGGCATTGTTGGCCAGAAGGTGTTAAAGAAGGATAGAACTTTTTTATGTGTGCAACAACAGCAGCAAGAATACTCATTGCAAAATATTGGAAGACACAAGATTTGCCCACACTGGAAGAATGGCAGATGCAACTGACAGACTACATGGAGCTGGCTGAAATGACTGGCAGAATCCGAGACCTGGGAGAAGAGACAGTGGAAGAGGACTGGAAAAAGTTTAAAGACTATTTACAAAAACAGTATAAATTGTATGAATCTTAAGAAAGTGCACGAAAGGAAATAACATGGCATCAGTAATTTTGTTGAAAGATATATGACAATAAGTGGAATTTAATGATAAAGATGAAATTTGAAGTAATGTTATGTTTAAATTAAGCAGTTAAGTATTAGATAAAAATATTCAAAGTTTGAGAATTAGAAATAAGAAATGAAACAAGGTAATAAATTGCTGTATATAACTTTACTATGGAGAACGCAGGAAAGGGAGATGTGAGGAAGTCCAAGTAAGTAGGTATGAAAAAATGATACATGAACAGTTATGATGCTTTTATTTTATGCTTATCTTTCTGTTTTTGTATGTTTCTTTTTCTGTTTGTTACTCTGTGGTGATGGCATTGTATATGTCTGGTGATATTCTTTGTTCAAAATTTGCAATAAAATATTATTAAAAACAAAACAAAACAATTTTCTCACTACCCCCCTCCTTGGGGCTTCTGCAGATGTCCACTCTGGTTGTCACGGCAACAGACTCCCCCCGGCAGGAAGACTTGCCCACGACCTTCACAGCTTCCGTAGATGCAACTCTCTCAGTTGCCATGGTGACCGGACTTGTCTCAGAGTTCCCACACAACTTAGCAGCTTTTGGAGAAAGAGGCGTCTCTGAGCTTTCACTGCTCACTGCCCCCCCCCCACTACTCACGCGGCCTCCAGGACGTTTTCCTGCACCCCCTCTGGTGGGTAAAGGGCTCCCAACACTTGGCCTCTCTCCTGGCTCCTCACACAGACACGTTGCAGCATCCAAACAGCTCCCAGGCTCAGCAAAAGCACCAGCAGCATTGCCAGCAACAGCAACAGCAACAGTCCCTTCGCCCCCCTGTGGGGGCTCCCAGCTCCTCCCAGCTGTGTATCGGCTCTCAAGAATGTGGCCGGCGCCATCTTGCCTCTCCCTTTCGGATGCAGCCACTTCTCGGCCCTTGCTTCCCACCCCAGCTCCACAAGCTTCTTGGAGTGCTAGCCAAGCGGCCTCTGGCCTTTTTTCACCCAGGACAACTGGCACCAGCTGAGCATCCACATTTTCTGCCAAAAAAGCAAGCACACGCTTCTCAACTTCACTTTGCTCTGCAGCCCTCTTAGCCTCTGCTTTAACAGCTGCATTCTGTGGAGGCTGTACTACGTCCCAAACCTGCTCCCCCACCAGTAAAAGCTCCACTTGAAAGCTCCACTGCAGCCAATTTTGGCTAGTCAGTTTCTGACATGGCAGTTTAAACTCAAAGCCATGTGCACGGGGCTGAGCCATTGCTTCCCTTCCCTTCTGTTGGCCTCTTGCAAAAGTACTCACTCTGCAGCCAAACCGGGCACTCCGGACGATGTGGCTCCCAGCTCCCACTCCGTCAGCCTCCTCCGATCTGCCCTCTGCTCTCTTTGAAGCCTTGGCAGTCGATCAAGCTGACGTTCGGTCCTTTTAAAGTCTTCCAAGCCCTTTCTCACACGATTCACGTTCACCCATAACCATGTTCAGTAGATTTATTGCTTTATTGTTCGGCGCACAGCCACGCTTCCCCTGGGAGCCTCTGTAGATCATAAAGCAATTAGCAGAAGTACACAGCGGCGTGTGTCGAGAGAGCAGTAAACAAGTCCCACATGTTTCTTCTGTCCTACTATCCCTTTATTTGCTCAAATATAGTGTGCTTACAATTCATAAAGACCATCAGATTCAAGCTGCATTTTCTCTGCGTCCTTCTATCTCAGTGCAGCGGCTGAAGTGCTTTCGGTTCCCACTCAGCTCACAGCATTCCAAGCTGCTTTCGTCACGTCCTGGCTTACTTCCCTTGTAAGCGCCTCCTCTCAGGCTTCAGGCACAGAAGGTTAACCCTTCACTACACCCAACAAGCCAGAATCAGAGAATCAGAATCAGAGTCAGAACCAGATCTTCGGTAAAGACGTAGTCTGGTCTTAGCGCAACTGCTCCTCCCACCCGCGATAACAGAGACTGGGTGTTCCAATACATCCCCCCGTAGGGATCCTGCCCCAGCCATTCTGTTGACTGAGACCCCCTCCCAGGCAGCCCTGACCCTTTCCCCTTAAAAAGCAAAATACAAACTATACAATAACCTAAAAAAAGTAAAAGAAAAACAAAGCAAGAAACAATTATGCTAAACTTAAAATAATCGCCGCCCCAACTAAACATTTGTCCCACCCCAGAAAGAAAATAACAATAACAACAACAACAACAACAACAACAACAACAACAACAACAACAAACCACCGTTTGAGGTGCAACAGAGACACAGCCAGAGACAGAGCGAGACCCTGAATCAGTGCCATAACCAAGCCCTCATTCAGAACCAGAGCCTGAAAAAGAGCCACAGCCAGAACCAGAGCAACAGCCACAGCCATGAGCCACAGCCTAAGTCTGCAACAGTACTTGATACAGTGCCGGAGCCTGAAACAGAGACACAGCCTCAAACAGAGCCTGAGCCTGAAACAGAGGCAGAGCCACAGCCACAGCCTGAGTCTGAAACAGTCCTTGATAGAGTGCCAGAGCCAGAGCCAGAGCGAGACCCTGAATCAGAGTCAGAGGGAGAACATGAATCAGAGCCAGAGCCAGAGCAGGAGCCAGAGCCAGAGCCAGAGCCAGAGCCAGAAATAGGGCTTGATACAGGGCCGGAGTGCAAAACATAGCTGCAGCCACAGCCTAGAGCCACAGCCTGAGTCTGCAACAGTACTTGATACAGTGCCGGAGCTGGAGCCAGAGCCAGAGACACAGCCAGAGCCAGAACAAAACCCTAATTCAGAACCAGAGCCTGAAAGAGAGCCAGACCCTGAAACATAGCTGGGTCAGAGGCAGAGGAAGAGCCATCATGAGACCCTGAATTAGAGTCAGAACCAGATCTTCATTCAGAACCAGACCCTGAAAGAGAGCCAGAGCCACAGACAGAGCCACAGACGGAGCCTAGAGCCACAGCCGAGATCCACAGCCTGCCGAGATCCACAGCCTGAGTCTGAAATAGTGCTTGATAGAGTGCTGGATCCTGAAACAGAGACACTGTCTGAAACTGAGCCTGATGCTTAAAGGTAGCCTGGGGCAGAGGGAGAGGCCGAGCCTGATACAGTGCTTGATACAGCATAGGAGCCTGAAGCAGAGACACAGCCAGATCCAGAGACACAGCCAGAGCCAGAACAAAACCCTAATTCAGAACCAGAGCCTGAAAGAGAGCCAGAGCCAGAAACAACTATTAGTTAAAAATATGTCGCCAGATGAAAAAGCGGAATTAGAACAAATAATACACATTAAAATCTACCCCAAAATCAAGTATTTAGGATTATGGATAACACCAAAGAATATTAACTTATATAAAGATTGTTAGGATATTTCCGTTCCACCTTAAAAGGGAGCAGGATATTTGTGTCACAGCCTGCGTATTTCCTGTTTTCACAGGATGTTTCTGTTTTGTCTTTTGCTTTCGTTTTCTCACTCTCTGTGTCTGGAGACACTGACGCAGGCAGTCATGTCTTTCTTTGTTCTGATCAACGCTGAATAAAACTTGTAAATAATGCTCTCCTGAGTGCGACTTTTGCTGTGCATTATCTGCTGATAGAGTGTGCATGAGCTCTAGAATGTGGCAAGATATTTTCTAAAAACTCATGTCGCTAATTGCTGATACTGCGTGCTTACGGGAGATCGATGGATCGTCCGGCAGACGGCTTGGGGCCATGATGGACTTTGTCTCCCTGGCAGTATCCCAATTGTTGGAAAGATATCAAAAGACAGTTGGAGACATGGACAAGGTTAAATTTATCATTCCTGGGCTGTATTTCGGTAATTAAAATGATAGTTTTACCGAAGCTATTCTTTCTATTCCAAACGATTCCAATTACAGGAAAGACCAGCAGTATCAACAAGTGGCAAAAAGAAATTTCTAAATTTTTGTGGAAGGGTAAAAGACCAAGAGCAAAGCATAAGATATTAATAGATACTGTAGAAAGAGGTGGCTACGTGCTACCGGATTTGAAGCTATATTACGAAGCCTCATGTCTTCTCTGGTTGAAAGATTGGTATTTATTAAAAAATTGGGATATTTTAGATCTAGAAGGTCATGACACCCTGTTGGGTTGAAATGAACGACAGACGAGTAGGTAGGTGTCATACGGGAGGCGTCTCTCGAGCAAGCCTCGGAGACTCCCTTTTATTGGATATTATACAGCGTTTGCCACGTTTGTGCTTGTTGCTGATTGGTTAACATAAGTACAAAGCAAGGGTTGCATATAAGACATTAATTATTGCATATAAGACATTAATCATAGACAGGTTAAAGGTTGGGAAAAGGAACGCAGAGTTTACACAGGCATGGTTTCGGACTGCCCGTACCAGAGTGGTACGAAAAGGAATGCACAAGGAGGAGGGGGAGCTAAGATGGCGCCGAGGTAAGACGCACTTACGGGTGCTCTTCGGATTTCTTTTAATCTTCTTTTAATCCTTTATATTTTATCTTAACTGACTCAGTCAGTCTTTGAAGCATTTTATAATTGCTGCTGCTACATGCTATGGCAACTTTCTGAGAGATTTGGCCCTGCTCCAGATTGCTGCAGACTGCTCCTTGTTTCTCTCTTATCAGCGGGCCGGCCTCGGCTGCTAAAAGAGAAGTGAACGCCATTATCCTAATTGGAGAAAGGACTTAAGAGGAAGACGCCGTGTGGTGTTTAAATGTTATGTTTTTAAGAATCGTTTTAAGAATCGTATAATCCTTGGCCTGAGAAAAGTATGGGTCAGAACAAATGCTTGAGAGACTTTGACGAGCCCCTATCATCCCCTAAACCAAAACTATCAAGGTTGGTGCCACACCGGAATAGAAGAGGGAGTGACAATGCTGAGTATTGCCTTGGGGTGGAAACCCAAAATCGCTTCCTTCCTCTAAGTGATTTAGAAGCCACTCCAACTCTGACGACTCAAAATTTTTCAAAAGTAAAGCCTGTAAAGGAGAATATGGAAAAACTCTCATCACAGGATGATGGTTTAACATCTGATATGGGGGAGTTCCCCAGTTGTGTGCAGTTACACTTAGTTATTAAGACCCTTCACTGTATCTTTAAAAGGCTGGATGAGGTATCTTCACAATTATCTAATATCCTGCTGAAAGTCGAAAAACTTGAATCAACAACACAATCTTCAGTTTGTGAGGTCAAAAACTTATTGCCTAATTCAGATAAAAGAAAGGAGACTAAAATTAAATATATCTTAAATTCCCAACTGAATAATCAGATATTAACTCTGCAACCCAAGAAAAGTTGCCTTTCGGTCAGGTTGGAAATAGGAAGATAGTCATCGCTAGATGGGGCTAAAGACTGTTTAAGCAAACTCTTAAAAATTAAGAAACATCAGATTGACTTATATGTGGTTGTGATGGGATGATGAGCTGCTTGTGCGTAAAAGCGTAGTCCCTCAGAGTCTGTGCAAGTTCACAAACCTCTGTCTGTGACGGAGCCCCTCAGACATGGCTGCTCTAGTCACTTGCAGATTCCGACAGTGGTTGCTTTCGGAATCGTTTCCAGCATAAAAGCTCCTTAACGGAAACACGTCTTCTGGACTCGCGGCGTGACAGTTTCCGGCGAGGAGTGGGTCTCCCTATGGGAGGTTCAGATACCTCCCCACTGTTCTCGCTGGACGTGTCCCTGAGCCCTCCCTCCTGCTCGCTTTCCCTCAGAGATCCACCTCTCCCCCTGCTGGTTCCTGCTTCAGCTGCTGAGTCTCTCCCAGCCTCCGTGAGCCCTTCCACCAGAGACCCACCTCTCCCCCTGCTGGTGCCTGCTTCCGCTGCTGAGTCTCTCCCAGCCTCCGTGAGCCCTTCCACCACCCGTTCCTCCGATGGCAGTTCCCTGACAGCGGTGATGCCCCTTTTCCGACAGACCAACTTCTTGAAGGTGATACTCGCGTTCCACTCTGAAAAGATACCATCTATTATTGCTAGGCGGAAAACGCTTTTGTCCATGGCCGATATCGTAGCAACGAGGGTTTTTTCAGATAGCAAGATCAAACCCCTTCTAAATAGGTGCCCCGGTGATGAGGACATTAGGACAAGAGACTTCGCCTTACTTCAAAATACTGTCAGGCCCCACTGCGATGATTCTGCAGCGTACCATTCTCGACCAATCTCAATATCCTCTCAAACAGCCATATATGAGGACGGAAACCTACAGACTGCCCTTGATGAAAGGGAACTTATTGATTCGTTCAGAGCCCTCCCTCCGAAAGAACAGTCGGCGATGATGCTGAGATTTGATACCCTTAAATCTCAGCTTTTGAAAGTCCAACACAGAGGGGAAGATACTAACAATGCTTCAAATAACCCCACTGGGGCTCATCGGACAGAAGTGGTCGATCTTCTTCAGCTCAGCCCCACTTTGAAAACAAAAACCATCCTGCAAGACTCAAATCTTCAAGTTGTTTCTGCCCCCAGTGCTACTCCACGGGACGACCAGGCCCTGCCTTCCTCACTTAACTTTCATCTACATCCTTCGACTAACACACCTAAGTACGAAACTCTGATTTCCTTGCTTGACTCAAATCCCTCTTTAACTCACTCTTCTATGCCAGAGCTAGAATCTTCTCCAGTTTCGACCAGATATAGAAGCAGTTCACAAGTGATGCCCCCGAGAGAGTCTTCCGCAATTACCGCCCCCGTGATGTCCCCTCATCTACCTTCTCTAAAGGAAAATGTGAATGTTATACCTCGGGACCCGTCGCCGGAAACGATTGAAGACCCGATGGGACGCATCAATAAAATCATCCTAATGCCTGATGATAAATCTGCTAGTGGGTTTCCCCCGACGGACTTAATTTCTCCCTCTCTGGGTATTTCTCTGTCAAGTTGTACAAAGAATTTCAAAATGAAGAGATTTCCTGTTCAGGGATCTACTTCTAGTAGACCATCCTCGGTGTTCCAACAGTCGAACCAAATTGTTAAAAATTTTAATTTGGAGGGTTCGCCACAGTTACCATCTTCCCAATGTAAAATAACTGACTTTTTTGTTACATCTTCTGTCTCTTCCAGAGAGTCTGCCCCTCCTTCGCTCTGACTGTTAAAAGAACAACACAGAAGTCCCCAGCTAGCAGTCCTAAGTTGGAATATTGCGGGCTGGAAAAGGAAAAGATTAGATCCCGAATTTCTGTCCTATATAAACTCTTTTCAGATAATCCTTTTGCAAGAAACATGGGAAGAAGATAAAATAGATATAAATGGCTTTGAACTGATATCACTTCCAGCTAGTCCCTCCCAAAAAGGTGGCCGGTCCAGAAGTGGTCTTGCAATCGCCATATCGCTTAAAATGAGCGCTAAACTCTCGCTAGTTCAGACTTTTCCTCCTTTTGCCTTTACAGGTCTGATTCAAGCGAAAAATTCTCCCTATTAATCACCAATGTTTATCTTCCTCCAGGTGGTCTTATATCGGACCTCCATTATAGATGGGATTCTCTGGAAGATCATTTATTGGCATGCTATGTTATGTACCCTAATATCCCATTGATAATGGGTGGTGACTTTAATGCACGTACAACCGCCAATTGGGAGGGGATAAGCAAGGCCAAGTGGTGGGTGCCTGCCTCCCCCCTATCCAAAATCTGATTTAATCTCTTTTACATCAAGAAGATCTAAGGACATCAGAGTGAATGAGGCGGGAGTCCTTCTTTATCAATTGGCCATTCGTATGAATTTGAACATTTTGAATGGCAATTGTCCACCAGACGTGCCAGGAGAATTCACTCATTTGGGCACAACATCAAATAGTGTCCTAGACTACCTTCTAGTTTCAGAAGACCTATTCTCAAACTGCTTTTATTTCAAAGTAGACAATGTTCAATCCAGTGACCACCTACCTCTAGCGGCCAAGCTAACACTTGACTGGCACCCGGTTAGCGGCTCACACCCAATCCATGTAGGTTTAAATGCCGCAACACAAGTAAGAAGCATTAAATGGTCTATGAAACAGGCCCAAAATATGCAGAATTCTTCCAGAGGAATATCTCCGATCCCCTTAGTGTTTCAGTGGAGGAGTTGTCTGAACCAAATAGGATATTGGAGTGGTTCTCCCACCTCTCTGTAGATTTAACTAGCTTCTTTACGATACCGAATCACCTGGTTAACCGAGATCAACCCAGGTTCGGTGCACCTTGGTATGACTCCAAATGTAAGCAAGCTAGACTCTCTCTCTCTGTTGTATCTACAACAGATATAAATCTTCTGGAGCTGTAACTCTTCCTCCAGAGTACTTGCAGGCCACAATTGCTTACAAACAGGCACAGAAGTCAGCCAAGCATGAATGGCACCAAAGACGTTGGCAAGCGCTGATTGCTGCCTCTAAGCTTCGCAGCTCTCGTGGTTTTTGGAATTTAATCAACAAAAGATCAAGGAAATACCCATTGACGGTTATACCAGCCCCGACATAGGAACATTTTTTAAGAAAATATTTCTCCCAGACAGCTATCCCTAACATTCATTCTGATACTCTTTCATGTCACTTGCCCATATGGCCAGATACGGACCCGGAGGAAATAGTAGATTTAATTGCCAAACTGAAAACTGATAAAGCACCAGGGCCCGATCTGATCCCGGCGGAAGCTATTAAACAACACCCAGCATGGTGGGCCAAAATTCTTGCAAAAGTTTTTGATGCAATTAATGCCACGGGCCAGATACCAAGATCATGGAAGGAGTCCATCATAATTCCTATATATAAAAAAGGACCACCAGAGGACCCAGGAAACTATCGTAATATCAGTTTATTATCAATCATCGGAAAAATCTACACTCGCTTCTTGCTAACCAGACTAACCCAATGGGCCGAAGATTCCAATCTGATAGGCCATGAACAGGCCGGGTTTAGACCAAATCGTGCTTCTATTGACCAAACACTAATTTTATATCATTTGGTGCGGAAGTATTCTTCCCCCCCCTCATGGTCTTTTATGTGCCGCTTTTATAGATCTGAAGGCGGCCTTTGACAGTATCCCTAGAGAGCTGCTATGGGAAAAATTAGCAAAGTGGGGCATAGATAAAAGGCTGTTGTGGCTTATGATCAAATTACATGAAGGGACGGCCGCGAGGGTGAGGTTAACACCCGAGGGCGATCTCACAAACTCTGTACCAATAAATAAGGGGGTACGACAAGGGTGCATCCTTGCCCCCTATCTCTTTAACCTCTATATTAGTGATATGAGAACTCCCCTAGTTTAGGCCCAAACCACCATTCGTGCACCCAGGCTTGCAGACTATCGCTGCCCCTTACTATTGTACGCGGACGATGCGGTGATCCTCTCATATTCAAGAATCGGTTTGAGGAGGGCCTTTAAGATCTTCTCGTTATATTGCCAAACAAATTTACTCACTATTAACCATTCTAAATCTAAAGTCCTAATTTTTTCCAGGAGTCATAAATTGTATAGATGGGAACTTGAGGGGAAGCCAATTGAACAAGTCTACAAATTTCAATATCTAGGAATTTACTTCCAGCATAATATGGGATGGAAGGCGCATATCACATACTTACAAAATAAGGGCAAAGCCCTTATCTACGCTCTATTACGCTTTTTCTTTACAGAGGGGGCTATGCATGTTCCATCTGCCTTAAAAGTTTATAGTGCAAAAGTGGTAGCAACTATGGCCTATGTGGTCCCTTTATGGGGCGCTTTTGTAAACCTCATGCCTCTGGTGACATTGCAAAATCTTTTTCTCAGACGCCTTTTGAAGCTACCCTCCTGTGTAAGCAATTCTGCTATTTGCTTAGAACTTAAGACCCCCTCCTTAGAGATCCTGATGTGGAGACATGCTTTTAATTACTGGCTGTCCCTTTGGCATAAATTGCCCAATTACCATCTTATTCAGTGTCTTTGGAGAGATGAATTTACCAGCCCATGGGCAACAAAAATCCATTCCAAACTGTTGACATATGGAATCTCTCCTTCCGATATACTAAATTTAGATCTAATTACAGCAAAAAAGGTCATCAAACAAAGATTGGAGGAGGTTGATTTGCAACAAAATCTTACTACAGGTGGAGGTACATGTTCCCCGATAAACCAGGGCATTACATTTATGCCCCAGATTCCTCGATATTTGTCTACCTTGTCGGTTGCGTTGCATAGATTCACTTTTGTTAGAGCCAGATTTAATGTGTTCCCCTCAAATGTGCTGAACAATAGATTTTCTAATGGTAAAACCTCTGTTTTATGCGCATGTGACAACAAATCAATAGAATCCCTTCATCATATCTTGTTTAATTGTCCTTTATATATTGTTCCCCGATCAAGGATTCTGAGTTCAATCATTTTGGAAACTCTTGCAAAACCACCTGAATCACATCTAGCCTATCTACTCCAGGACATTGATTCTTACAGAACATTACAGGTTGCCAGATTCCTAAATTCAGTTCTTTCATACAAAAGACTTCATGGAATGCTGCATGACTATTAAAATCTAGTAAACGCTATCCACCATCTTTATAATCAAGGCCACAATATGGTACATCTAGAGATTGTATGTAAGGTCAAGGATAGTATGCGTTGAAATATTTTAGTTGATATTTTAGAATGTAAAATGCTATTTTATTTATTGATGGGTTTTTACCTTGTGGGCTTATAGCCGAATAAAGTATTATCTATCTATCTATGAATGGACAAGGAGGGGTAAGTACAGATTGATATGGTGTGAACTCAAGGTGAACAGAACGTACCAGGGTGATGAGGGAATGTCTTAGCATCAGCACGGTTTGTGCAGCATGAGCAGAACAAAGCTTAGAAGCAAGACTTCCCATCATGCCACAGTTATGTGCAGAAGCAATGCTTCCCATCATGCCATGGTCATGTGCAAAAGCAATGCTTTCCTTCAACACCCGTTTTGGGTGGCATGGCTATCTTAATTATGGGAAAATAAAGACGCATAGGAGTTTTTCAAATCATATAAGAAGAAATGCTATATATAAGGTATGGGGAAAATACAAAAGATATTTGGAACAGAAAACCCCAAGATGGAACTCTCCACTAGAAGCAATCGCTGTTTAAAAAAGCAACAACATCAAAGAGAACTGGATAACGTATAACACAATATTAAGGGGGGAGGAGGAGGGTCAACTAATATTGATAAGTTATGAGAAAATAAAAGATCACTTTTCTACTTGGCTAGATTACTTCCAGGTGAATGAAGTGTTCAGACAGGATAAGCAGATAGGTTTTGAAAAGGAGCCTTCAAGATTTGAAAGAGAACTACTGAATAGTAAAACCAAAATAATCGCAAAAATGTATAGACTTCTTTTAGACTACAAAGTAATGGATGAGGAGGTTAAAGCTTCAATGATAAAGTGGGCAAAAGATGTGGGCCGTCCAATTATGCTAAAAGATGGGGGAAACTGATGGAATGTAAATTTGAAATTTACAGCCAGCTATATTATAAGAGAGAACATGATGAAAATGGCTCATAGGTGGTACCTCACTCCTTCCAGATGATCAAGAATGTATAAAAAATTGGCGAATGCTTGTTGGAGATGTGGAGGAAATAACGGTGACATGAGCCACATGTGGTGGACGTGTGAAAAGATTAAGATTTTTTTTTTGGGGGGGGGGGATATACGATGAATTAAGAAAGATGATGGGGATAACTTTTACGAAAAAAACGGAGGCATTTCTATGAAGTATTTTAGATATAGAGATCCCAAAAAATCTAAGAGAGGTATTCTTGTATGCAACTGCAGCAGCTCGTATACTTGTGGCCAAGGGATGGAAAGATCACGAGGCTCCAAAAATAACAGATTGACAAACCAAATTACAGGAATTGGTGGAGACGGCTCAATTGACTAGCAAACTCAGAGGAATCTCAAAGGAAAAATTTGCAGAAAAATGGGATGGTTATACAAGATATGTTCAAAAATACAAGAATAGTTTGATTCCGTGCTAGCATTCGAGTGATAAAGGAACTAAAAGGAGGTGGACAACAATTAAGGATTTATTATGTTTTCAGAATGTATTGGAAAATTTATATAGAAAGGATTATTGTTTTGTGTACATTCCATTGTAAGAATGGAAACAGAGTCAGAGCCACAGCCACAGCCTAAGTCTGAAACAGTCCTTGATAGAGTGCCAGAGCCAGAGCGAGACCCTGAATCAGTGCCAGAACCAAGCCCTCATTCAGAACCAGAGCCTGAGAAAGAGCCAGAGCCAGAACCAGAGCAACAGCCACAGCCACAGCCTGAGTCTGAAACAGCCCTTGATAGAGAGCCAGAATCAGAGAATCAGAATCAGAGTCAGAACCAGATCTTCGGTAAAGACGTGGTCTGGTCTTAGCGCAACTGCTCCTCCCACCCGCGATAACAGAGATTGGGTGTTCCAACACATCCACACGACCCTGAAAGTGGCTAGGTTCCTGGTCGCAGTCCTCTCCCAAAAGCGACGCCAAGGAGCGCTACAAGCTAATTAAGGCGTAACTTGCCTTTCCATCTTATAGTATTTTATTGTTATCGCGGTGTTTTAGCGTCTGTTTTTTCTTTTTTCTTTTTTTTTCTTTCCCCCCACGGCACAAGCTGTCACTTATGTGTTGTTTTTACCTGTATGGGCCTATGGCCGTAATAAATATTATCTATCTATCTATCTATCCAACACATCCCCCTGTAGGGAACCTGCCCCAGCCATTCTGTTGGCTGAGGCCCCCTCCCAGGCAGCCCTGACCCTTTCCCCTTAAAAAGCAAAATACAAACTATACAATAACCTAAAAAAAAAGTAAAAGAAAAACAAAGCAAGAAACAATTATGCTAAACTTAAAATAATCCCCGCCCCAACTAAACATTTGTTCCACCCCAGAAAGAAAATAACAACAACAACAACAACAACAACAAACCACCGTTTGAGGTGCAACAGAGACACAGCCAGAGACAGAGCGAGACCCTGAATCAGTGCCATAACCAAGCCCTCATTCAGAACCAGAGCCTGAAAAAGAGCCACAGCCCGAACCAGAGCAACAGCCACAGCCACGAGCCACAGCCTGAGTCTGCAACAGTACTTGATACAGTGCCGGAGCCTGAAACAGAGACACAGCCTCAAACAGAGCCTTAGCCTGAAACAGAGGCAGAGCCACAGCCACAGCCTGAGTCTGAAACAGTCCTTGATCGAGTGCCAGAGCCAGAGCGAGACCCTGAATCAGAGTCAGAGTGAGACCATGAATCAGAGCCAGAGTGAGACCATGAATCAGAGCCAGAGCCAGAGCCAGAGCTGAAAGAAAGCCAGAGCCAGAGCCAGAGCCAGAGCCAGAGCCAGAGCCAGAGCCAGAGCCAGAGCCAGAGCCAGAGCCAGAGCCAGAGCCAGAAATGGGCTTGATACAGGGCCGGAGCGCAAAACATAGCTGCAGCCACAGCCACGAGCCACAGCCTGAGTCTGCAACAGTACTTGATACAGTGCTGGAGCTGGAGCTGGAGCTGGAGCCAGAGCCAGAGACACAGCCAGAGCCAGAGACACAGCCAGAGCCAGAACAAAACCCTAATTCAGAACCAGAGCCTGAAAGAGAGCCAGACCCTGAAACATAGCTGGGTCAGAGGCAGAGGAAGAGCCATCATGAGACCCTGAATTAGAGTCAGAACCAGATCTTCATTCAGAACCAGACCCTGAAAGAGAGCCAGAGCCACAGACAGAGCCACAGACGGAGCCTAGAGCCACAGCTGAGATCCACAGCCACAGCCGAGATCCACAGCCTGAGTCTGAAATAGTGCTTGATAGAGTGCTGGATCCTGAAACAGAGACACTGTCTGAAACTGAGCCTGACGCTTAAACGTAGCCAGGGGCAGAGGGAGAGGCAGAGCCTGATACAGTGCTTGATACAGCATAGGAGCCTGAAGCAGAGACACAGCCAGATCCAGAGACACAGCCAGAGCCAGAACAAAACCCTAATTCAGAACCAGAGCCTGAAAGAGAGCCAGAGCCAGAAACAGTACTTGATAGTGTTAGGGTGTGAAACCTAAGACGCTGGCAAGTTAGCAATGTCATGTAACTTTAAGTAGTCAAGCTCGTTAAGTTGTTAAGTTGCTCAGTATATAAAGAGTGTTTGTTTTCTGTGTGGGGGGCGTGAAGCAAAAATGTCCGAAAGCTCCGGAGGTGTTTCTGTTATCTTTCTGCAATAAACCTGTCTTTGGAAAGACAGGCTTCCCTGTGTCGTTATTTCTTTGCTGCTGAGACTTTGAAGCTTGTACTGCAACAAGAATCTCTGCACTGGACTTAATTAATGCTCTGCAAAGAGAGCTGTTGCTGGTGGCGCAGCGGAAGCGTTTACTGGACCAGTACACAAACTCTCTTAGGTTATGGACCCTTCTACGTGTCTACAGCTGTATTGTGTGCAGAGAAAGTGAAAGCAGCTTTCGGAGGAGAGAAGACCGGCTTGGTCATAAATCCAGCTCTTAAAGGAGGCTGGAGGCGTCTGAAAAGTGAGTAAAACAAATCCCAAGGGGAAAGAGAAGAAAGGGCACACAGAGGGAGTAGCGGCAGACCCCAAGAATGGCAGTGGAAAATTTCCAGGTTCCCTTTACAAAGTTGAACTCTGCTAATTACGTGCAGTGGTCTAAGAGGGCTCAAGTCTGGTTGGAAGCCAAAGAAGTGTGGGCTGACTATGTCCAGAGGCGAAAGCCGTTTGTGGCTGTTGCAGCAGATGCCACAGCAGAGCAACAGGCTGCTGCACATGCTCAGAACAGGGAACATGATAAAATGGACACTAAAGCTAGATGCATGTTGATGGTATCGATAGACGATTCCCAATTACCTCATGTGGAAAATTTAAGGTCTGCATTTGAAATTTGGGAAGCTCTTAGGCGAATTCACCATAGAGCCACGCCCGGAGAGAAGGTGAACATTATACGTGCTTTGTATGAGTTGAAACTGAAGCCAGGGGATAGTGTGGTTGAACACACATCACAGATGACTGAGTATTTCAACCGACTGTCATCTTTAGGTGTGAATTTTCCTGAAAATATTAAAGTTTATACTCTGCTTAGCAGCCTGCATGCAGGGTTTGAAAACTTAGTACTAACTTTACAAGTTTTGCCAGAGGACCAGCTGAATATGAATTATGTGACTGGTAGATTGTGTGAGCAAGAATATCAACATCATCGAAAACGTATTGATAATTCAAATACCCCAAGGGTTGGATGTTCAGATAACTCCCAGCGTGGGAAAACTAGCAGGCAGAGCTGTAAGGAAGCCTCACAAGTGTCTGCTATGGCCAGCAAGTCATGTTTTCGATGTGGCAGCAGGTTTCATTTGATAGCAAAGTGTCCAGAAAAGCAACAGGAATTTCAACAGTCCAAGGCCAGTTTCCGGAGTTACAGGGGAAGACGACGTGAGAACTACAAGAATCAACAATCCAGAGGGGGAGCAGGTGCTGATAAGGGACTATCTGCAATGGCAGCACAACAGAGTCCTAAAAGGAGCCAACAAACCTTGAAGTGGATAATTGACAGTGGAGCAAGTCACAGTTTAGTTCCAGCGACATCTAGTGGCCGCTTGATGAACTGCAAGACATTGCCAGTTGCAAAAACCGTGACTTCTGTATTCACCGCTATCTCCTCCGCCTTAGACATCCCCGACTCCTGGAGAGAAGCTACAATAGTCCCGATTTTCAAAGGCGGCCAGCCAAACATCCCTAGGAACTATCGCCCCATCAGCTTACTATCTATTCCGGGGAAAATATTTGCCGCTGTCTTACTGGAAGAACTTCTTTCATGGGTCCATGAGAGAAACATTCTACCGCCAGAACAGATTGGCTTCCGGAAGTCAGCATCAACCATGGACCACTGTCTAACTCTTTATCACCTTGCCAGTAAATACACTGCACCAAGGCAAGGCCACCTGTTTGCCGCTTTCATGGACCTGGAGGCCGCCTTTGATTCCATTCCTAGACAGAGATTATGGTCCAAACTTGCCCATTTGGGAATTGATCCACACCTCCTTTCCCTAATTATTTCCCTTTATTCAAACACCACAGCTCGCGTTCGAATTGGTCCCAACGGCTACCTTACCACCCCATTCCCAACGGCCAGGGGCGTCCGACAAGGTTGTCTCTTGGCCCCTTTACTGTTTAATCTTTATCTTCATGACGCCCTTTCCCCTTTGAAGCTAGCAACTAAGTACCCTCCTCACTTAGCAGGCCACCCCGTTGCTTCCCTTTTCTATGCGGATGATGCCGTCATCTTATCCAGAACAGCTGCGGACCTAGCAAATGCAGTTAATGCATTTATCGCCTATTGTAAGGCAGAAGCTCTTAATATTAATTATAAAAAATCGAAAGTTCTCCACTTCACTCGTTCCCGCAAACTCAAGCTGGAGCCGCTTAAGATCACAGGTGGCTACTTAGAAAAGGTAAAAGCCTTTAAATATCTAGGCTTAATATTTACTTATAATCTCTCCTGGACCACCCATCTACAATCTGCCTCTCTTGCTGCAACTACAACCTCTAATGCCATTGTCCGATTTTATCACCAGAAGGGCGGCAAACACCTTCCAGCAGCAATTCAAATGTTTAATGCCAAAGTTGTCCCTAAACTATTATATGGCTGCGAAGTATGGACTACAGCAATATCAGGTAACTTGGATCGCCCACTTCACATGTTTCTGAGATCTCTTTCCGGCGTCCCAAGATGTGTCTCAGGTGCAGCCTTACGTCTTGAGTTCGCCCAGCCCTCAATTGTAAAACGAGCATGGAGTCGAGCCATTTCCTACAGCTCCCACCTACTACCATCGGATGCTCGAATTAGAGGTGGTTTCTCCAATCTGATCCTAAGAGATATTCATAATTCTCCTTGGAAAACTACAATTAATCTCAAATTCCGCTCTCTTCTCAATTTGAACCGCAAAACTGTTTTTAATTTAGAGTGTATACGCCCGGCAGCCCTACCTCTAATAAAAAAGAAGCTGCAGCAACTTGACTTCTCTAACACAGCTTCCCATGCAAGAGGGCCGTGTTCAGGCTTAGCCCTAGCTATTCCACCCCCTGAAGGGATCCCTCTTTACTGCTTTACAATTCCTTCGGAGGCTAAACGAAGGGCCTTTACCTGTGCCCGTCTCAACTGTTTTCCTACAGCAGTTCTGTCGGGTCGTTACTCCAGAGTTCCCAGCGCAAATAGAACATGCTCCTGCAATGACACGACCCTGGAGACTATGGAACATGTAATGCTCTTCTGTCCCAACTGGACAGATGAAAGATCTCGGTTCCTAACTCCTCTCGTGAACAAGCTTCATCTCCCAATCCAGCCTTGGATAGTGTCCCTTCTTCTGCAGGATTCTGACCGTTGGATTACCGAGATGACAGCTAATTTCCTGCTTAGTGTGATGAAGAGGAAAGCGGCACCAACTCCTTCCTCAATACCACAGATGTAGTCGATACGCCGCACAATCGAACCTGTTTTTTGTATTCTCTGTCACTCAATGTTTTAAATCTCCCGTTACCTTTGTTATCCCCATTTTCTCAAAGTATTCGCCCAGAACGGCATACACTTTTATCTCCCCACCCCCATTTTATGTTGTTATTTCTATGTATATTATGCAATGGCCGCATGGCTAATGCAATAAAATCATTATACTGAAAAACCGTGACTATAGCAGACAATAGTAAATGAGAAATGAACCTTAAAGGCACAATTTATGTTAACTGTTTGCAAACTAACCTTCCTGGTTTTGTTCTTCCAGGAATGAAGAATGGACTTTTGAGTGTGTCATGCCTGGTAAAAAAGTGGTTTTAAGGTTGAGTTTGAAAATGATGTGTGCACCATTTCGAAACAGGGGAAGGAGCTAGTTAAAATTCCCTGTGAGGATGGGCTTTTTGTTTTGGTTGAAGAGCAGTTAGCAGCAGCTAAGTGTGTAAATAAGGCTCCTCATACAGGTTGTGCACATCTACTACACAGAAGGCTAGCTCATATATGCTTTAAATATGTAAGCAAGATGCCAGATTTAGCTGAGGAGTGTAACATTAAACCCTGTCCAAATTTTCTGGATTGTTGTGCTTGTAAACATGCTAAGGTTAAGACATGTAACTATCCTAGATCTGATAGAGTAAGCAAGAAACCCTTTGAACTTGTGCACACAGATGTGTGTGGCCCTATGCCAGTCAAATCGCTTGGAGGTGCGAGATTTATGCAAATTTTGGTGGATGACTTTTCAAGGGCTAGTTGGGGTTGTTGGGAAACTGCCAGGGAGATAGTGTCCATCATGAGCCCCCAAGCCGGAGTTCTGGACGTCCATCGGCCTCCCGTACTCATGCAGATCCAACAGTTAGAGGCACAAAGCCTTTGGAAATTCTTAGCCACATTCCTAGGCTGGTGCACCCTCTTTATCAGCAGAAACACAGCCGAAAGCTTGCATCACAGAAGAGCATAATTTACAGACTTTATTTAGCGTTTAACAGAACAAAAGAAAACACGTCCATTCTGTCAGCGTGTCTGAGCCGACTGAAAACGAAAGGAATCAGCAAACATAAACATCCTGTGAATAGGACATGCGCAGACTCTGTAACTTACAAAAGCCTGCTCCCTTTTAAGGTGGAACGGAAATATCCTAACATCCTCCCCCTTTCCGTGTAACCTGTAGTACCTGTGGTTCACCCAATATACCGATCAGGTATATGAAGACGAGCAGCAAAGTCAGTCCTCAGGGAATGTGCAGGCGACCTTGGAACAGACAGCTCACAGAAGAACCCCGACCAAACCCAAGAGGAGGCGTGTAGTGGTGATAGGGGATTCCCTACTGAGGGGAACAGAAGCAGTGATCTGTGGGCCTGACAAGATGTCTCGGGAAGTGTGCTGTCTCCCCGGGGCTAAGATCCAAGATGTAACTGAACGACTGCAAAAAATCATAAAACCCACTGACGAATACCCCTTCCTCTTGGTTCATGTGGGAACCAATGACACTGCAAACAATAGCCTCCAGAAGATCAAAAGAGACTACGAGGCTCTCGGCAGGAAATTGAAGCAACTAAATGCACAAATTGTCATCTCGTCTGTCCTCCCAGTTGAACGACGTGGCCCAGGGAGAGAGGGGAAAATAGTGGAAGTGAACAGCTGGCTTCGCAAATGGTGTAAACAGGAACGGTTTGGATTCTTAGATCACGGACTGCAGTTTCTTGAAGATGGACTTCTGGCAAGTGATGGGCTGCACCTCACAACGGTTGGGAGAAATGTTTTTGCCAAAAATCTCAGAAACCTCATCAGGAGGGCTTTAAACTGACTAATGTGGGGGAGGGAGACAGTGCTCCTGAAGGTATGAGTCTATCAATTAATGAAGATGATCATCCAAATGTCATAGACCAAATGGAGCAAACAGCACGCGGACCTAGTGGAGGGAGGAAAAAATCCTTAAATAAGAGACACGGGGGAATGATTAATGGACTTCAATGTCTGTACACTAATGCGCAAAGCATGGGAAATAAACAAGATGAGCTTGAGCTCTTGGTACAGCAAACTAAATATGACATAATAGGCATCACTGAAACCTGGTGGGATAAGTCCCACGATTGGAATGTAATAATGGGGGGATACAATCTATTTCAGAGAAACAGACCAGACAAGAAAGGAGGAGGAGTGGCGTTATATGTCAGGGATGTGTATACCTGTGAAGAGATCCAAGATTTAGAACCTCAAAGCCAAAGTGAGAGCATTTGGGTCAAAATTAAGGGAGAGAAGAATAACAGAGACCTCATTGTGGGAGTTTACTATAGATCCCCAAGCCAAACGGAGGACATAGATGCTGCCTTCCTGGAACAGATGGCCAAGCATGCAAAAGGAAGGGAGATAGTAGTAATGGGGGACTTCAATTACCCGGATATTTGTTGGACGTCAAACTCAGCCAAGAGCATAAGGTCAAACAGATTCCTCACTGGCCTTGCAGACAACTTCATTGTCCAGAAAGTGGGAGAAGCAACAAGAGGAACAGCCATTTTAGATCTGGTCCTAACCAATGTTGATGACCTGGTTAGTGGGGTAGATGTGGAAGGATCATTAGGCGCGAGTGATCATGCTCTTCTGAAGTTTACTATACAGCGGAAAGTAGCAGCCAAGCATACTAGGACTCAATTTCTTGACTTTAAGAAAGCCGACTTCATAAAACTTAGGGAAGTGCTGGGTGAGATCCCATGGACAGCAATACTAAAAGGAAAGGGAGTTCATGATGGCTGGGAGTTTGTTAAGAGGGAGATAGTAAAAGCACAACGTCAGGCAATACCAATGAGACGAAAACATGGAAGGTGCCTAAAGAAACCAGGGTGGCTATCTAAAGAACTTTTAACTGAATTAAGATTAAAAAAGGATGTGTACAAAAAATGGAAAAGGGGGGAAACCACCAAAGAGGAATTCAAACAAATAGCCAGCACGTGTAGACACAAAGTCAGAAAAGCTAAAGCACAGAATGAACTCAGGCTTGCTAGAGAGGTTAAAAGCAACAAAAAAGGCTTTTATGGGTATGTTCGTAGCAAAAGGAAGAACAAAGAAACAGTGGGGTCACTCAGAGGAGAAGATGGTGAAATGCAAACAGGGGACACAGAAAGGGCTGAACTCCTCAATGCCTTCTTTGCCTCAGTCTTCTCCGATAAAGAAAACAATGCCCGACCTGAAGAATTTGGAGCAAATGATTCAGCAAAGGAAACACAGCCCAGAATAACTAAGGAGATAGTACAAGAATATTTGGCTAGATTAGATGTATTCAAGTCTCCAGGGCCAGATGAACTGCATCCAAGAGTATTAAAAGAACTGGCAGATGTGATCTCAGAACCACTGGCAGTCATCTTTGAGAATTCCTGGAGAACAGGCGAAGTCCCGGCAGACTGGAGGAGGGCAAATGTTGTCCCTATTTTCAAAAAGGGGAAAAGAGAGGACCCAAATAATTACCGCCCAGTCAGTCTGACATCAATAGCAGGGAAGATTCTGGAACAGATCATTAAGCAAACAGTCTGTGAGCACCTAGAAAGGAATGCTGTGATCACCAATAGTCAGCATGGATTTCTGAAAAATAAGTCATGTCAGACTAACCTGATCTCGTTTTTTGACAGAATTACAAGCCTGGTAGATGAAGGGAACGCAGTGGATGTAGCCTACCTTGATTTCAGCAAGGCATTTGACAAGGTGCCCCATGATATTCTTGTAAAGAAGCTGGTAAAATGCGGTCTTGACTATGCTACCACTCAGTGGATTTGTAACTGGCTGACTGACCGAACCCAAAGGGTGCTCATCAATGGTTCCTCTTCATCCTGGAGAAGAGTGACTAGTGGGGTGCCACAGGGTTCTGTCTTGGGCCCGGTCTTATTCAACATCTTTATCAACGACTTGGATGATGGACTCAAGGGCATCCTGATCAAATTTGCAGATGACACCAAACTGGGAGGGGTGGCTAACACCCCAGAGGACAGGATCACACTTCAAAACGACCTTGACAGATTAGAGAACTGGGCAAAAGCAAACAAGATGAACTTTAACAGGGAGAAATGTAAAGTATTGCACTTGGGCAAAAAAAATGAGAGGCACAAATACAAGATGGGTGACACCTGGCTTGAGAGCAGTACATGTGAAAAGGATCTAGGAGTCTTGGTTGACCACAAACTTGACATGAGCCAACAGTGTGACGCGGCAGCTAAAAAAGCCAATGCAATTCTGGGCTGCATCAATAGGAGTATAGCATCTAGATCAAGGGAAGTAATAGTGCCACTGTATTCTGCTCTGGTCAGACCACACCTGGAGTACTGTGTCCAGTTCTGGGCACCACAATTCAAGAAGGACACTGACAAACTGGAACGTGTCCAGAGGAGGGCAACCAAAATGGTCAAAGGCCTGGAAACGATGCCTTATGAGGAACGGCTAAGGGAGCTGGGCATGTTTAGCCTGGAGAAGAGGAGGTTAAGGGGTGATATGATAGCCATGTTCAAATATATAAAAGGATGTCACATAGAGGAGGGAGAAAGGTTGTTTTCTGCTGCTCCAGAGAAGCGGACACGGAGCAATGGATCCAAACTACAAGAAAGAAGATTCCACCTAAACATTAGGAAGAACTTCCTGACAGTAAGAGCTGTTCGACAGTGGAATTTGCTGCCAAGGAGTGTGGTGGAGTCTCCTACTTTGGAGGTCTTTAAGCAGAGGCTTGACAACCATATGTCAGGAGTGCTCTGATGGTGTTTCCTGCTTGGCAGGGGGTTGGACTCGATGGCCCTTGTGGTCTCTTCCAACTCTATGATTCTATGATTCTATGATTCTATGAATTGCAACTTTTGTACATAAACCTTTAGTTGTTCTTTGTTAACAACCTTAGACAACAGATCAGCAGGAATTTCATTTCCTGCCATGTAGGACACCTGAATCAGTCCTTTCTGAATACACTCTCTTGCACGATGTAGCTTAATCTGCAAGTACTTGGTTCTCTGCTTGCAACTCTCGGAGTTCAGCAAAGCCAAACACGATCTATTGTCTTGATACACTTGTACAGGACATTTCACAGACACCCTGATGTCCTTAAACAGTTGCATCAACCATTCACAATCCATGAGTGAAAATGACAGAGCATTGAGTTCTGCTTCACAGGAAC
Source organism: Podarcis liolepis (assembly GCF_965112155.1). Classification (NCBI taxonomy): domain Eukaryota; kingdom Metazoa; phylum Chordata; class Lepidosauria; order Squamata; family Lacertidae; genus Podarcis; species Podarcis liolepis. Next base: position 17,874,885 of record NC_139568.1, read on the forward strand.
TTAGGCTCACTGTTGTTTGCTTCTTGCACAACCAGTCAAACAGGCAGTGGTTGTACATGTAGCATACTCCAGAAGTGCTTGTACCATCCGTGGTGTCACTTCCAAAACTTGCATCTGCAAAGATTTCAAGACCTCCAGTCTTCTGACTGGTGAACCTCAGCCTGTAGTGCATAGTCCCTTTCAAATAGCGGGCTATGCGCTTCAGAGCTTTCCAATCCTGAACCGTAGGATTGTTGGCATGTCTGCTAAGCAGATTACAGCTCACAGCTATGTCAGGTCTTGAACATCTGGCAATGAAATTCAGCTTGCCTAGAATGCATCTGTATAGCGTTGTGTCAGAAAACGCTTCAGCAGTACTGTCTACCTGGTAACCTGTCACCATCGGTGTGTCTGCTGGGTTTGCATCAACCAAATTCAACCTGGTTAACACATCAGCAATTTTCTGTGTTTGGTGTACCAGAAAATTACCTGCTTGGTCCTTCTCCACCTGCAGAGAAAGATAGTTGGATACCTCACCAAGATCCTTCATGTCAAAGTGCTCCTTCAGCTGAGCTAGGGTGCTTTGGTAAAAAGCCTGATTCTTCCAAAACACCAGAAGATCATCAACAAAACATAAACAATACAGTTTGTTTTGCCCCTCCTCCTTGACAAACACACATGGATCAGCTTTGCCCTGGTGAAAACCTAGAGAAAGCAATGTCTCAGTGAGTTTTGTGTTCCAACACCTGGCACTCTGCTTGAGACCATATAAGGATTTCCGCAGTTTACAGACCATTCCCTTCTGTATCTGCATCCCATCAGGTGGAAGCATGAACAGCTCCTCCCCCAAAACCCCGTACAAAAAAGCTGTATTAATGTCATGATGGGTAACATGCAGTTTCTCCTCCGCAGCGACCTTGAGCATCAGCCGAATGCTCTCATATTTGACTGTGGGAGAGTAGGTCTCGTGGTAATCCTGTCCTGGTACCTGTGAAAAACCTCTGGCAACCAATCTGGCTTTGTGTCTGACTACCTTGCCATTCTGGTCTGTCTTGGCCTTGAAGACCCATTTGCTGCCAACCAGTCTCATTCCTGGGACTACCGGTACCAATTCCCAAGTTTGGTTCCTGTTCAAGGAATCAACTTCAGCCTTCATGGCATTAAGCCAAGGCTCAGCATCTTTAGAGGTCAGCTCCTGAACCTCTTTGAAGCTTGAAGGTTCCCATACCTTCTCTGAGCTACTAAGAACAGCAGTTGCTGTCTTAGCAAACTCATCAGCATACCTCTTTGGAGGTCTGCCTTTGGTCGCCCTTTCAGATCTGCGTACTAGACGCAAGTCTTCTGGACTCATCTCCTCTTTCTTAGGAGAAAAGTGACCAATGGTGAACAGTGGTTCTTCCAGTTCATTGTCAGACGCATCAGATGGTCTGACTGAGGCCTGTGCGCTCTTGTAGTCTGCTGTGTCATCACTGTCACTGACACCAGCAGCAGCGCCGCCCACTGAACTGGAATCCGAACTCTGATCATCATCATCATCCTCATCCTCATCCTCATCATCATCAGCAGCATCAGCAGCTTTAGCTGCTTGCTTGACATCACCTTCATCCTCCTCTGGGTAACTCTGGAAAATTCCCACATTTTCCCCCCACTTAGGATTGTACTCAACACTCCTTGTGAACTTAATGGATTTAGAGTCAGTCATCCATACCCTGTATGCACCTTTTTCGTACCCCATAAACAAACCATGTGCCCCACGCTTCCCAAGCTTGTTGGTTTGTTGTGTGCGTACCCACATGTCCGAACCAAAGATTCTCATGTGTTTGGTGTTGGGTTTCTTGCCAAACATCTTCTCATAGGGGGTACAACCAATGGGTGATGACAATCTGCGATTAAAGGAATAAACAAAATTCCCCAAAGCCTCCCCCCAAAACTTATCAGGGAGATTGGCATCATGCAACAAGGTTTTGATTCCTTGCAGCAATGTTTGATTTGCTCTCTCCGCAAGCCCATTCATCCATGGCGATCTGGGCGTTGACATGTCATGCTGGATTCCCTTCTCAGTCAGGAAAGCTTCAAACTGCTGAGAAGTAAACTCCCCGCCCCGATCAGAAAAAAAACAAGAAATACGTTTACCGTGCACATTCTCCAACCAAGCACAGAATTCCTTAAACTTTGGAAACGCTTGCGATTTCTGTTCGAGCAAATACACATGAATGTACCTGGAAAAAGAATCAATCAGAATCATGAAGTACCTTGCTCCTCCTAAAGAGGGCGCTAGTGGACCAACCAGGTCCGCATGCACTAGCTGGTAGGGTTTGGAAGCCTGCCTGCTAGACTCCTTGCCTTTTGGAGCAACCTTCACCTTGTTCTCTGCACAAGATACACATTTCATGTGAAATTTACAGGGTTTGATGTTCAAACCTTCAACCACCTCTGGCATCTTGGCCAGTGCCTTCCAAGAGAGGTGACAAAACCTTCGATGTGCATCGTGAATGCAACCTGCATGAAGAACTTTGTTAGTTTGTGCAACACAACAAGAATCAGCATTAGATACAACAGCAGTGTCATCATAAGTTATATGGAACAAACCATCCATAAACTTTGCATGCAAATAGTCCTCTTTGCCTTTACTGATGACACAGACGCTCCTCTTGAAGGAAATCTGAAAACCACGCCCAGTAAGCTGTGGGACGCTCAACAAGTTGCTCGCAGCGCCTGGAACAAAAAGTACTCCGCTGATGGTTGTGTGCAAACTTGCAAGTTTCACAGTCCCTTCTCCAGCAATTTGCAACGTCCTTCCATCAGCCAGGTGGATCTCACCTTCCTGTGGCTTGAAGGAGATAAAGAGATGCCTGTCCTTGGAAACGTGGCGGCTGGCACCTGAGTCCACAATAAACCTGCCTTTGGCAGGTGGAGCAGTCCTTACAGCAAGCAAACCCTTGTTTTCCAGCGGTTTGGGCTTTTGCAGCTTGCCCCCCTGCTGCTCCTGGCCAGCAGACGTGCCTTTAGTCTTTGGTGAAGCTGTGCCAGCAAGCAAAACCTTGCTTTCCACTGGCGTGGGCTTTTGCAGCTTGCCCCCCTGCTTCTGGCCATCTGCAGACGTGCCTTTAGCCTTTGGTGAAGCTGTGCCAGTAAACAACGCTTTGTTTTTCCCTTGCGCGGGCTCTTCACCCTCCCTCTGCTCCTGGCCATCTGTAGGCATCTGTTTACCTTTGCCTTTCCGGCCTCTGCAAAGGCGATGGCCTTGGTTCTCACGAGAACCAGAGCTCTCAGCTGCCGACTCCTTGGCTCCCCCTGGAGGCTGGAATGCTGCCTGGGATGACGTGACGGTCAGCTCCCCCTGCAGCTTGCAACCGGTGCCCTCAGCATCCCTGCACTCATTCGCATTCTGGGAAACAGCTAGGACCTCCGATGCAGTCAAACTCTGGGCTGGGATTATTGGTTTGTGAGCTTTCAACAAAGCAGTCCACATTGCACGTGCAGTGGTGTTGCCAGCCAGCGTCTTAATTTCCTCAAGAGATACGGATAGGACTATTATGTCAATCGCTCTCGAATCAGCTGATCTCCATTTCTCTGTCAGAGGAACTGGGGGGGTTTCAGAAACAACATGCCACACCCCAAACTGACGCAGTAAACTCTCACACCATTTTGCCCAGGGTTCATAATTCTGCCCATGTAACTTAAGGGACTGAGCATCTCCAGAAGCTTGGAAAAACTCCATTTCAGCTTTTGGCAGTAGCCGTGAGTCTTCTATGCCTTCAAAGACTCCTTATCTTGGCAGCCCATTAATCACGAACTCTTTGGCTCAGCTCCCAGGCCAATTAAGCCTTGCCGGAGTTCAAAGGCTCTTTGCTGAGGTATAACAGAAAAAGCGTCCGTCCCTTTCGCTTTTCCCCCCTTCATACCTCTCAAACGCAGTCTGTTGCAGCTTTACTCTCCTGTAGGTGCCGTGAATCTGGGCCCATAACCTTGTTGTTGGGAAACTGCCAGGGAGATAGTGTCCATCATGAGCCCCCAAGCCGGAGTTCTGGACGTCCATCGGCCTCCCGTACTCATGCAGATCCAACAGTTAGAGGCACAAAGCCTTTGGAAATTCTTAGCCACATTCCTAGGCTGGTGCACCCTCTTTATCAGCAGAAACACAGCCGAAAGCTTGCATCACAGAAGAGCATAATTTACAGACTTTATTTAGCGTTTAACAGAACAAAAGAAAACACGTCCATTCTGTCAGCGTGTCTGAGCCGACTGAAAACGAAAGGAATCAGCAAACATAAACATCCTGTGAATAGGACATGCGCAGACTCTGTAACTTACAAAAGCCTGCTCCCTTTTAAGGTGGAACGGAAATATCCTAACAGGGTTTTCTTTCTGAAAGAAAAATCACAAGCAGCTTCCATCCTGATGGATTGGATTGAAGAAGTCGAATGTAAATTTGACACCAGGGTACGTAAAATACAATCAGATCGTGGTGGGGAATATGTGAACCACACGCTGGAGACGTGGTTAAAAAGGAAAGGTATAGTTCATAGACTTACCAATCCTTATTCACCACAGGAGACTGCAGTTGCCGAAAGAAAATTTCGAACATTACAGGAAGCCAGTGCTGCTTTGCTGTTTGATTCTAGACTTCCACAGCGTTTTTGGGCTGAGGCTGCACTGTATGCGAATTATACTTTTAACAGTGTGTACAATAGCACAGTAGGCAACACTCCTTACTTCATGGTATTTGGGAAAAAACCAAAAATTGATCATCTAAGAGTTTTTGGATGTCGTGCTTATGTGCTGGTGCCTAGGGCACAACGTAGGAAAGGCGATCCTAGGTCTAAAGAAATGTTTTTCTGTGGTTATCAAGCAAACACAAAAGGTTGGAGATTTGTGAATGTAGAAGGCAATCAAACGAAAATCACAATCAGCAGAAGTGCGGAATTTTGTGAACAGGATGGTTGGAATAAAATTCATGGAAATCCTGACATACTATTTGATGTGGTGAACAGTAACAATGAAACTCAGGCCCCAGGGCAGGTATTAGTTCCAGAACAGACTGAGGAATTTGAGTCTGAGGACGAGGGTGAGAAATCGTCTAGTTCACCCAAGTCTGTAAAGTCAGAATCTTCTAGCTCTAAAAGTTCACCTGTACAGCAAGAGAGACGTGTAAAGTCAGAATCAGAAAGTTCTTCAACTACTAGTGACAAACAGGTGACGACTAGTGATTCTGGGTCAGAGGAGGAAACTGAAGGAACATCGCAGGAACTGTTAAGGCGTTCTAAGCGTACCAACAAAGGTAAACCTCCTGAAAGCTACCAAGCTATTAGTGTTTGGGCTGGTTTGGCAAATTGCGAACCTGAAAGTTTTGAGGAGGTTGAGCAATTACCCCAGGAGGAGGCCAGTAGATGGTGTGAGGCCATGCAAAAGGAGTTGAATTCTATGAAAGAACTGGGTGTGTTTTCCATCACCAAACTGCCAGAAGGTACCAAGGCAGTAAGTTGTAGGTGGGTGTACAGGATAAAGACAACAGCGATGGGGAAACCAGAGTACAAAGCAAGACTTGTAGCTTGAGGTTTTACGCAAAGAAAGGGGTTATATTATTCCGAAGTCTATGCACCCACTTCAAGGAGTGAAACCCTACGGGCACTATTAGCAGTTGCTGCTCAGAAAGGGTTCAAAGTGAATCAATTTGATGTCTCTACAGCTTATCTTCATTCAGACTTGGCTGAAGAGCTCTATATGGAGCTACCGCCAGGATTGAAAGTTAGTAAATCAAATCAGGTATGGAAACTACATAAATCTATTTATGGACTCAAGCAATCTGCTCATAATTGGAATGAGTGTTTGAATGACGTTTTGGTAGGCATTGGTTTTAGCAGGAGCAAGGCTGACAATTGCTTATATTTCAGAAGTTCAGGAGATGCTCAAGAATCTTTGCTTGTTTATGTAGATGACCTGATTTATACTTCCAAGACACAAGAACAAGTAAAAAAACTAGCCAAAGAGTTAAATAAACACTTCAAAGTTAAGAATCTTGGTGATGTGAAGGTCTATCTTGGTGTTCAGATAGATAGGACCAAAAATGGCAGTTTTCTACTGAATCAAAAAGGCAAGATATTGCAAATGTTGAAAAAGTTTAACATGACGGAGTGTGCAGGTGCTAGAACACCAATGGAAATGGATTTTGTAAAAGACAATGAGTTCAAGGATAGTGCTGAATTCAAGCGTGCTGAAATCTTTCAGTCAGCACTGGGAAGCTTACTCCATCTTTCTCAATGGAGTAGACCAGATATTGCTTACGCTGCTAACTTACTCAGCTGAGAAGCTTCAAAACCTAGTGTAAATGCATGGAAAGGAATTCAAAGAGTGTTAAGATATTTACAATAGACCAAAGATTTTTGCCTTGAATTATCTTCGGAAGGACAAGCACAGATTACTTGTTGGGCAGATAGTGATTGGGCAAATTTAAAGGATAGAAAATCAGTGTCTGGCTGTGTAATAAAATTTGGTAACTCTCTGATTGGGTGGAGATCCAAGAAACAGAACCTGATTACTTTGTCGTCAACAGAAGCTGAGTTCTGTGCCTTATCTGAGTTATGTAGAGATCTAGAATTTTACAAATGCTTGGCACAAGAGATGTATGAAAAGGCCATCACTCCAATCACTGTATGGGGTGATAATCAACCGTGTCTTAAGTTAGCACAAAATGGGCAGTTTAAAGGTCGTACAAAACATTTGGATATCCGCTTTCAAAATGTTTGTCAAACGGTAAAAGCAGGAATTGTTAAATTAAATTACTGTCCCAGTCATGAAAATCAAGCTGATGGTTTTACAAAACCGCTTGGATTTCAGCGGCATGAAAACTTTTGTGAAGAAATTGGTCCGAAGTAATTTTGTTTTTTGTATTGCCAGCGAGAGGGGGTGTTAGGGTGTGAAACCTAAGACGCTGGCAAGTTAGCAATGTCATGTAACTTTAAGTAGTCAAGCTCGTTAAGTTGTTAAGTTGCTCAGTATATAAAGAGTGTTTGTTTTCTGTGTGTGGGGCGTGAAGCAAAAATGTCCGAAAGCTCCGGAGGTGTTTCTGTTATCTTTCTGCAATAAACCTGTCTTTGGAAAGACAGGCTTCCCTGTGTCGTTATTTCTTTGCTGCTGAGACTTTGAAGCTTGTACTGCAACAAGAATCTCTGCACTGGACTTAATTAATGCTCTGCAAAGAGAGCTGTTGCTGGTGACGCAGCGGAAGCGTTTACTGGACCAGTACACAAACTCTCTTAGATAGAGTGCCAGAGCCTGAAACAGAGGCAGAGGCAGATACAGGGCTTGAAACAGCGTCGAAGCCTGAAAAAGAGAAACAGCGTGAAACAGAGACAAAGGCTGAGACACAGGCCGAGCCTGAAATAGAGCTAGAATAAGTGCTAGAGCCAAAGACTGAGACAAAGCCTAATAAAGAGCAGAAGCCTGAGCCTGAGCCTGAAACAGTGCTTGATACAGTGCCAGAGCCTGAAACAGAACCAGAGCCACAGCTACAGCTACAGCCATAGTGCCACAGCCTGAGTCTGCAACAGTGTTTGATACAGCGCCGGAGCCTGAAACAGAGACACAGCCTGAAACAGAACCTGAGCCTGGTTATTAGCATGGCAATTAAAGAAGAAAGAGGCAGAAAGGCTTATAAATAGAGTTAAGTGCAAAGGCAAAATAATAAACAACGAAACGATTTCTCGAATTCTTTAGAGAAATCTATAAGGAAGGAAATGAAACAACAGAAGAAGTTAAAGAACATTTAGAACAGAACTGTCTTCCGAAACTTACTAAAGAACAAAAAGAACTGTTGAATGCCCCTATTACATCGTACGAAATGCAAAGAGCAATTAAGGAAGCAAAGATAGGAAAGCCACCAGGCCAGACGGCCTACCGGAAATATATTATAAAAAAAAATGGAGGAGTTACTGTCTGACCCATTAAGAAGTATCATGAACAACATCTTAAAAGACGGAACCATGCCGGATTCTTGAAAAGACAGCCTTATTGCATTAATTCCAAAACAGGGAACGGACAATCTACTTAATAACAACTATAGGTCTATCGCACTTCTAAATAACGATTATAAATTATATGCAAATATTTTAGCCAAAAGATCAAAAAAAGGCTTCCAGATGATGATACACAATGACCAAGCTGGCTTTTTGCCGGGGAGGCACATTTATAGCAACACTAGAAACATTATAAACTTATTAGCGTATTTAGACTTAAGAATAGAAAAGAAGGCAGTCTTAATGGCTATAGATGCAGAAAAAGCTTTTGACAGGGTATCCTGGAAATTTATGAAAGGTCTATTACACCATATGGATTTTGGTATACAGTATATAAAAGGGATTGAAGCCATATAATCAAAACAAAAAGCTAAAATCATAATCAATGGAAATTTATCACAGGAGTGTGAAATCAGTAAAGGGGTCAGACAAGGTTGCCCACTATCCCCCTTAATTTTCATATTAACATTGGAAGTTTTATGTAAACAAATTAGGGAAGAAAAAGAAATAAAAGGGATTATGCTGGGAAATAGAAGTTACAAAATGAGGGCATTTGCTGACGATTTAGTTATAACTACGGAGCAACCAAAACAGAGTTTAAGAAAGGCGTTGGAAATAATATACGGCTACGGTAAAGTTGTGGGGTTCAAAATGAATTTAAACAAGACAAAACTATTAGTTAAAAATATGTCGCCAGATGAAAAAGCAGAATTAGAACAAATAATAAACATTAAAATCTACCCCCAAATCAAGTATTTAGGATTATGGATAACACCAAAGAATATTAACTTATATGAAGATAATTATACCAATTGTTGGAAAGATATCAAAAGACAGTTGGAGACATGGACAAGGTTAAATTTATCATTCCTGGGCCGTATTTCGGTAATTAAAATGATAGTTTTACCAAAGCTACTCTTTCTATTCCAAACGATTCTAATTACAGGAAAGACCAGCAGTATCAACAAGTGGCAAAAAGAAATTTCTAAATTTTTGTGGAAGGGTAAAAGACCAAGAGTAAAGCATAAGATATTAATAGATACTGTAGAAAGAGGTGGTTACGGGTTATCAGATTTGAAGCTGTATTACGAAGCCTCATGTCTTCTCTGGTTGAAAGATTGGTATTTATTAAAAAATTGGGATATTTTAGATCTAGAAGGTCATGACACCCGTTTTGGGTGGCATAGCTATCTTAATTATGGGAAAATAAAGACGCATAGGAGTTTTTCAAATCATATAATAAGAAATGCTATATATAAGGTATGGGGAAAATACAAAAGATATTTGGAACAGAAAACCCCAAGATGGAACTCTCCACTAGAAGCAATCGCTGTTAAAAAAAGCAACAACATCAAAGAGAACTGGATAACGTATAACACAATATTAAGGGGGGGAGGAGGGTCAGCTAATATTGATAAGTTATGAGAAAATAAAAGATCACTTTTCTAGTTGCCTAGATTACTTCCAGGTGAATGACGTGTTCAGACAGGATAAGCAGATAGGTTTTGAAAAGGAGCCTTCAAGATTTGAAAGAGAACTACTGAATAGTAAAACCAAAATAATTGCAAAAATGTATAGACTTCTTTTAGACTGCGAAGTAATGGATGAGGAGGTTAAGGCTTCAATGATAAAGTGTGCCCAAGATGTGGGCCGTCCAATTATGCTAAAAGATGGGGAAAAGTAATGGAATGTAAATTTGAAATTTACAGCCAGCTATAATATAAGAGAGAACATGATGAAAATGGCTCATAGGTGGTACCTCACTCCTTCCAGATGATCAAGAATGTATAAAAAATTGGCGAATGCTTGTTGGAGATGTGGAGGAAATAACGGTGACATGAGCCACACGTGGTGGACGTGTGAAAAGATTAAGATTTTTTTCTTGGGGGGGAATATACGATGAATTTAAAAAGATGATGGGAATAACTTTAACGAAAAAAAGGGAGGCATTTCTGTGAAGTATTTTAGATAAAGAGATCCCCAAAAAATCTAAGAGAGGTATTCTTGTATGCAACCGCAGCAGCTCATATACTTGTGGCCAAGGGATGGAAAGATCACGAGGCTCCAAAAATAACAGATTGGCAAATCAAATTACAGGAATTGGTGGAGACGGCTCAATTGACTAGCAAACTCAGAGGAATCTCAAAGCAAAAATTTGCAGAAAAATGGGATGGTTATACAAGATATGTTCAAAAATACAAGAATAGTTTTGACTCCGTGCTAGCATTCGAGTGATAAAGGAACTAAAAGGAGATGGACAACAATTAAGGATTTATTATGTTTTCGGAATGTATTGGAAAATTAATATAGAAAGGATTATTGTTTTGTGTACATTCCATTGTAAGAATGGAAACAGAGCCAGAGCCACAGCCACAGCCTAAGTCTGAAACAGTCCTTGATAGAGTGCCAGAGCCAGAGCGAGACCCTGAATCAGAGTCAGAGTGATACCATGAGCCAGAGCCAGAGCCAGAGCCAGAGCCAGAAATAGGGCTTGATACAGGGCCGGAGCGCAAAACATAGCTGCAGCCACAGCCTAGAGCCACAGCCTGAGTCTGCAACAGTACTTGATACAGTGCTGGAGCTGGAGCCAGAGACACAGCCAGAGCCAGAACAAAACCCTAATTCAGAACCAGAGCCTGAAAGAGAGCCAGACCCTGAAACATAGCTGGGTCAGAGGCAGAGGAAGAGCCATCATGAGACCCTGAATCAGAGTCAGAACCAGATCTTCATTCAGAACCAGACCCTGAAAGAGAGCCAGAGCCACAGACGGAGCCTAGAGCAACAGCCGAGATCCACAGCCACAACCGAGATCGACAGCCTGAGTCTGAAATAGTGCTTGATAGAGTGCTGGATCCTGAAACAGAGACACTGTCTGAAACTGAGCCTGACTCTTAAACGTAGCCAGGGGCAGAGGGAGAGGCAGAGCCTGATACCGTGCTTGATACAGCATAGGAGCCTGAAGCAGAGACACAGCCAGATCCAGAGACACAGCCAGAGCCAGAACAAAACCCTAATTCAGAACCAGAGCCTGAAAGAGAGCCAGAGCCTGAAACAGTGCTTGATACAGTGCCAGAGCCTGAAACAGAACCAGAGCCACAGCTACAGCCATAGTGCCACAGCCTGAGTCTGCAACAGTGTTTGATACAGTGCCGGAGCCTGAAACAGAAACACAGCCTGAAACAGAACCTGAGCCTGGTTATTAGCATGGCAATTAAAGAAGAGAGAGGCAGAAAGGCTTATAAATAGAGTTAAGTGCAAAGGCAAAATAATAAACAACCCTTAAAGGGAAGTTCTCTCTCTGCACATAACTGTCGCATTATGGGAAAGTATTGCTTCTTTTCTCTTGCATTCTGGGAAGTCTTGCTTCTAAGCTTTGTTTTGCTCACGCTGCACAAACCGTACTGATGCTAAGACATTGCATCATCACCCTGGTACGTCCTGGGCTCATTTGGTGGTGCTCCCTTCTCATCCTACTGCCTCTATTATGGATAGTAATTTGCACGAGCTCTCTTGTTTCCCTCCACAGCTGTTAGCTGTTGTCCAGAGGATTGGGGGGAAGAAACTTCTTCGTAAGTATAAAATCAATGGTATTGTGCTGGAAGGCTTGATTGACACGGGTGCAGACGTTTCTGTAATTTCCAGTAGTTGTTGGGACCCCACGTGGCCCCTTGAGTCTGCCTCTGCAGTCTGGGGTGTGGGTGGCCCCCAAACCTCTTCCAAAAGTGTACAGTGGCTGCCTGTTTCTCTGCCTGATAGCTCTGAAACCATTGCATACATCCAGCCCTGTGTGTTAAAAATCCACCTCAATCTGTGGGGCAGAGACCTGCTGCAACAATTACAAGCTACCATTCAATTTAATGAGTAAGCTTGCACTTCCCCTTAGCTGGAAATCTACCAGTCCAGTATGGGTAGAACAATGGCCCATAACGGGGAAAAAGCTACTTGCTTTAAAACAATTGGTAAATGAACAATTATTGGCAGACCATATTGAGCCTTCAGTTAGCCCCTATAATACCCCTGTCTTCGTCATAAAAAAGAAGAGTGGAAAATGGAGATTTCTCCAAGATTTAAGGAAAATAAACCAGATCCTTGAACCCATGGGGCCTTTGCAGTGTGGTCTGCCTAATCCAAATGTGATTCCACATTCGTATCTGTCAGGGCTGCCTCAGGTCTCTGTACCCCTGACAGTATCAATTGGGTATAATAGATTTGCAAGATTGTTTCTTCTCCATTCCCCTACAGGAGAAGGATCGTAAATTCTTTGCTTTTATTATTCCTATGTTAAATAACAGTCAGCCCACGGAACGGTATCAATGCAAAGTCCTACCACAAGGAATGCTGAATTCCCCTACCATGTGCCAACAATACATCAGCCATGGTACACATTGCTGTTTAAGCCGTTTGTGCATCATTTTACCCAAGAAGCATCATTTATCCCGCTCTCGATATCGCCACTCTGTGAAATTGACTAACGATTGTGATGCTTTTGTCTCTCTTCCCAGTAGGTCTGAATATATCTTTTTAGCTGTTTCTCTCTTAGGAGTCCCTGGATTGGCTGTACGGAATCGTATGAACATTAATTCTTTAGCTTGTTCTGCAGCATAAGCCCTGAATTTTATTTCACAAGCTCTTCGCCTTTTGAATAAAGAACAGTGAACTCCACCATGGATTTTTACAAAATCGTACTGCTATCACTATTTGCTGATGCTTCATCATTATGGCTGTGAACAAGTGGATGACATGTGTTGTTTTAATATTACTGATAATTCTAAAGCCATCCAAAAGCAAATCTCTCATTTGCAAAATCTTACACACCACATTAAACAGGACGTTGGACTTTCTGGCCTGTGGGACTCATTCACCCAGTGGCTCACTGGCTGGTTGCCAAACCTGAATTGGCTTCGTAATCTCTTTCAATATGCCATTGTTATAATATGTATATTGATTTTGCTATGTTGCTTCCTCCAATGTGTTCCTGGCCTCATAAGTCTTTTCTCTCGGCTTCTCTCTCCCCCTCAGCCACCCACTAAACTCCTTGCTGCCTACTTTACGAAATGGCAACACCAACAGTAAACCTAAGGGGAGATGTGGGCAGGCTTATTTTGGGCATGCGCTGGCAGACCACGTATCCCGAAATATTTTTGTCCCATCGACCCTGGCGAACTTACTTTGGGCATTTGCTGGCACACCACTGATCCCGAAGTATTTTTGCCTTATTTACCCAGAACGCCTCGCAAACAAGAAAAGAAAGGGGGAGATAAAGGGAAGTTCTCTCTCTGCACATAACTGTCGCATTATGGGAAAGTATTGCTTCTTTTCTCCTGCATTCTGGGAAGTCTTGTTTCTAAGCTTTGTTTTGCTCACGCTGCACAAACCGTGCTGATGCTAAGACATTCCATCATCACCCTGGTACGTTCTGTTCACCTTGAGTTCACACCATATCAATCTGTACTTACCCCTCCTTGTACATTCCTTTTTCGTACCACTCTGGTACGGGCAGTCCGAACCCATGCCTGTGTAAACTCCGCGTTCCTTTTCCCAACCTTTAACCTGTCTATGACTAATGTCTTATATGAAATAATTAATGTCTTGTACGCAACCCTTGTTTTGAACTTATGTTAACCAATCAGCAACAAGCACACGTGGCAAACGCAGTAATATTGAATAAAAGGGAGTCTCCAAGGCTTGCTCGAGAGACGCCTCCTATATGACACCTATCTACTCGTCTGTCGTTCATTTTCAATCCAACAAACCCTAAAGAAATAGAGAAACGATTTCTCGAATTCTTTAGGGAAATCTATAAGGAAGGAAATGAAACAACAGAAGAAGTTAAAGAACATTTAGAACAGAACTGTCTTCCGAAACTTACTAAAGAACAAAAAGAACCGTTGAATGCCCCTATTACATCGTACGAAATTCAAAGAGCAATTAAGGAAGCAAAGATAGGAAAGCCACCGGAGGAGGAGCCAAGATGGCGACAGACACAGCAGCCTAGTCAGACTCCTCTGCTTTTAGTTAAGCTTTTAAGTAGTTTTTAAAGTAGTTTTTAGCCTCTTCCTAGTTTTAAACTCTCAGTTTTAACGTCTTATCAGCTGTTTTATCACCTCCTCGCTTCCCTTTGCTTTTAGTTTATTGTTTTATTGGTTTATTGTTTTACTGGAGTACGGCGGAGCAGAGCAGTGGGTTGAGGGAAGCCACTATCTACCTCCGAACAGAGCGCTGGCCGAACAGAGGAAGAAAGTCAAACCAACACTACTGGTGAGGCCTTTGGGGGTTTCCCTTTTATCTGAGACCGACCCGCGGTGGCCCTGCGATAAGCTCCGAAGGAGAATTTTTATATTAGTCTTAGTCCTGGTGGGAGTAGGACTTCAAAGGAATGGTCTGTGTTGCTTACCGGTAGTCTCCTTGTAGAACTAAATTGCCGGACTGTGAGGGTGAAGGTGAAGACGCCGACTTTCATATGAACAGGCAGTGAAATATACCCCCACTGCAAGTGCTGGCAGGCTTGAAGGAAATATTTATCACCTGAGTTGACGTTAAAATACTATCCCCCCTCTACTCGATATCTGAATTATGGGATATGGGTAACGTCTTAGAGATTCTGAGGAGACAGTCCCCGTTCCCTTTCCGAGATCAAAGCAAACAAGGGTGGAACCATGTCACTTTAGCCACAGATACAGTATTTACTAAACAAAGGGAAAACAATACTTTATACTCTACTCCAATTTTTTGCGGCCGACGGAGCCTCCCACATCCCTTCTGCATTGAAGGTGTACCATGCAAAAGTGGTTTCCACCCTCTGTTATGCTGCCCCGCTCTGGGCCCCAGGGTCCAATTTAACATCGTTGGGGACATTGCAGAATCAGTTTCTCCGTCGCCTCCTGAAACTCCCCATGTGTGTGAGCAACGCAGCCATACGTCTGGAGTTAAGGATTGCATCATTGGAGACTGTCATCTGGAAGCGAGTCTTTGGTTATTGGCTGTCCAGCTGGCATAGGCTTCCCGACCATTACCTTTTTCAGTGCCTCTGGCGGGATGACTTTGTCAATCCGTGGGTAGGAAAAATCCATGCCAAACTTCTGAGCATCGGAATTTCCCCAGCGGACTCCTTAAAGATGAACTTACGCTCAGCCAAAAGCCTTATTGAGCAAAGATTAGCAGACATTGAAAATCAACACAACCTCGCCGGGGGTGGGGGTGTCTGCTCACCCAGGTATCACGGAATAACCCCACCACTTGGCCTTCCATCATACATGTCATCTCTTTCATCTGTACCACACCGACTTGCATTTATTCGTGCAAGGTTCAATGTCCTTCCATCGAACCTGCTGAGCCACAGATTTTCCAAGGGTTTGGTGTCTCCGCTATGCGTGTGTGACGGGAAAACTGTTGATTCTCTTCCACATATAATGTTCAACTGTCCCCTACATAGCATAGCCAGGACTAAATTCCTGGGTCCTGCTTTACTGCGCTTGGTTGGCAGGCCGGTTGAGTCACATGCCGCACTACTTTTGCAGGATACAGATCCTTCTGTAACTCTGCAGGTGGCGAGATTCCTGAATGCGGTTATCTCACACACAAAAACCACCAAAAACAACAACAACATCAAAAACTAATCGGACAGTTATGAAGAGAGTGCATGTTGGATCTCGTCTTCAGTTTTCCTTTTTCTGGGATCCGCCCCTTGGAGCTCTCCGGGCCCCAAGCTGTTATCTGGCTCTGCTCAATGACCCACCCCTGCATCATGGTGTTCACCTTCTGGTGCCGAATATATCGGTTTTTATGCCTCTGTGATTTTATGTTTGTACATACTTTATGGGCTAATAGCCGTAAATAAATAAATAAATAAACATGTCACTTTAAGGAAGGGAGTAATCTACTGGATTGTTCCTACACGGTAGAAACTCAGAACCGTTTTAACCCTCTGATTGATTGCGTGTCAGCACTTAAAGACGAAGAGCGAATAATACCTCAAATAACAAGCGATGTGGGCAACAGTAAGAGTGTAGTCTCTCCTCAGAAGGAGGAACTGGTCCTTGGCACGGCCAATCATATGACATTTGAACAGTCCCATTTAATAATCAAAACCTTGCACTGTATATTCAAAAGACTAGATGATCTTTCGTCCCAGCTGCACAGCCTCCAACAAAAGATAGTTACTACTTCTCCAGCGTCAGCCGGTGTTAAGTCTCTTGAAGAGAGGAAGGGGACGAGGAGTTTGTCCTTAAATAACAAACGTACTGACAAATTTAAATACAATCTTAACCTTCAATTAGGTCATCAATCCTTGATTTTAACACCAAGGAAAGTGTGCCTAACTATACAATATGGGGACCCAAGATGGAGAACTCTGGGCGGTGCCATGGAACTCCTAATGGGGCTTTTAAATATGGAGGCAACACAAATTGACCTCTGTGCAGTCCTCCCCCTTGTCTATCATCATAAATCCCAGAGAGTCCTGCTTGCGTTCCAATCCACAAAAATTCCCACTATCATATTACGAAGGAAAGCATTTTTGTTTCGCTGTGGGATAGCACCAATGAGAGCCTTTATAGACCCTACGCCTAAACCCCTACTGTTGGAGGCAATAACCAAAGAGGGCTTAAAATCTGCTAAACCCGATCCACCAGTGGACACCGGAGTGGGTGTTCTACCCCAGGAGATGAGTTATGTGGCCTCCACTCCCCTAGCAAAGAACAATGACCATCCGGAAAGTGGCCTGACCCCACCAGAAGAGATCAAACTCATTGCCTCCTTTGCAGACTTACCAGCGGTGGAACAAAAAGAAATTATTAATAGGCTGGAATTGCTTTAAACCCAACTTATCAGGAAGCTCAGCACCAGAATACCCATGTACAGCGATCATGACATCCTAGAAGAACCAGTTCATATGGATCTCACAATATCTAATGCTAAATGTATGTCGGTAATGGAGGATAAGATACAACCCCAAGAAGCAACTACCAGTCCTTTCCTCCAACCAGAACAACCCTTCGTGCTCTTAATAGATTTACATGACCGTCCCTTGATAAACATACCTGAAGAAAGCAGCACACAACAGGAAAAATCCCCTTCTACACATTCATCGATGCCGGACCTGGAACCTTCTTATAGCACTGACCAATCAAGAGAAGAGGTGCCTTTGCCAACCTTCCCAAATAGCCCACTCACTCAGCCTCATCCCTCTTTGCGGAGTATTATGGATTCAACAGCAAGACCAGTGATGGAACTGACTGAAGATCCAACAGGCCACATAAATCAAGTAGCCCAAAAGACCAGTAGCAGGCTACAGAGAGACCAAACTTCTGACGAGATAGATGGACCACACCGGGTGGCCCACCAAACTCTTTTGGAAAAGGGGGCCGCCCCTGCTCAAGGTCCTACTCCTAGTAGATCGAGTGGCCAAGTTCAACAGTCAGACTGTGAAGGGAACCTGAGCTTACAGGGTTAAACAGCTCAGAGTGTACGCCCTGCCTACTGTTGGGAGGGGGGAGACTCTGCGTCATTTCAAGTCTTTGTTCTGACTCTCTACTTTCGCTTTTGAGGAGAGTGGACGTGTTTTCACGATGCTGTTTGACAATGGATAGTCTGCTGTAAATAAAACTGCTTTTAGCTGCTAAGATCCTGAGTGGACTTTATTTAAGCACACTGAAGCAAGCACTGGAGTTTTTTTGAAGCTTTCTCTTACCGCTGCTTATCTCTGCGTTTTACTCAGAGCATCGGAATGTGGCCTTTGAAGTCCGAGGCCTGGCCAGGAGCTGCACAGCCGAAGCGGGCTGGACGCCAAGATTTATCTGAGCAATAAATCAATCACCTTTAACAGGTTATGGGCGTTAGTTACTGCAATTAGAGAAAGCTTTGAAGTGCTGTGTGTAAAGGCTGTGAAAGTTGAGAAGCTGCTGTTTTTTGCTGCCGGAGGAAAAAGTCCTGCGTTGAGGCTCTGCCTGGGAGAAAGCAGGGAGGCTGGCTGAAATGCTGTGTGCTGCAAAGAGCCACTGGAGGCCTCTCCGTTGAAGCTGGCTGGTACGCGTGAGTACTTCAAAAGCCCCAATGGGAGCACTGGGGGAGGAGATGGCTGAGCTCCAGGACTTTTATGATGTCCCGTTCGAAAAGCTCACAACCCAGTCCTGGGAAATCTGGGTTAGAAGAGTAAGGGGGTGTTTTTTGGCCACAGGGCTCTGGAGTATAGCCCAGAAGGAGCCGGCCCCACCCATGCCAGTTGCTGCTGAAGATGGCGCAGCAGACCTGGAGGCTGCTTTGCTGGAAGATAGAGAGCAGAGAATGCAAAGAGAGCTCTGCATGTTGAGAGCAAGCGTGGACGCTTTGCTGTTGCCCCACCTGGAGGGCGTTGAGTCTGCTCAGGCCGCCTGGCAGGTGCTGAGGAGTCTGTGTGAAAGCTCAGCAGGAGCCCAGGGCCGGGAGAAAGCCGAGAGCAGGGAGGAAGCTGAGAGCCCAGAGGGGGCTGCTGGCCATGTTCCTGAAGTTACAGCTGGGAGTAGCTGCTTTGTCTCCGAGGGGCCGTGTGATGTTGAGGCCTACAACCAGAGTGCTGGGGAGCGTGCAGGCCCAGGCTGTACACCCAAAGGTGGGGGTGCTGGGAACAAAGGAATGGCTGAAGAGGGAGCTGTGAGAGCTGTTGCTACGCGTCGCCGCTGTTATCGCTGTGGCTCCCCCTCCCATCTGGTGAGAGAATGTCCAGTGGAGGCACAGGAACAGCCGAAGGCCGTCTCCCGTAGCAACCAGATAAAGGGCTCTTCTTCAAAGCGTGGAAAAGGCAAGCCGAAGGCAGCTGGCAGAGACACTGAACATAAACATTTGGCAGCCTCTATGGCTGTAGTCAAGAGTTGTCAACAGGATGCTGTGCTGACTTTTGTCATAGACAGTGGAGCTTCCCATCATCTCGTGCCATCTGCAGGATTTCTGGAGAACTGCACCTCTGTAACTTCTGGGAAGACTGTCTGTTTAGCAGATGGAACTCGACACCCACTCACGCAGACTGGCTCACTGTTTTGTTCTTTCTTACAGGATTCAATCCAGGCTTTTGTTGTTCCAGGACTGTCTTGCGCGTTGCTGTCTGTCAGCGCACTTCTTGCTGAGAACTACAGAGTGTGTTTTGAAGACAATAAGTGCTCTATTTCTAAGAATGGACAGCACCTAGTCAGTATTGAATGTAAAGACAGGTTGTTTGTATTGAATGCTTCTTTTGCAGGTCCAGGTGACACGGAGGAGGCTCAAGCACAGTGTGCCAACATTCCAGTTCATGATGCGTGTGCTCACCTCTGGCACAGACGCATGGCACACGTGTCCTGGGGGTCAGTGAAAAAGATCCCAGAGTGTACGCAAGGGTGCAAAATGAAATCATGTGCTAAGTTTCTAGATTGCAGAGCGTGCAAGTCCGCAAAGGTGAAAACGTGCACATACCCTAGGTCTGAGAGGGTGACCACTAGTGCTTTTCAGTTAATTCATGCAGATTTGTGTGGTCCGATGTCTGTGAGCAGTATGGGAGGAGCCAAATATGCGCTGGTTCTGATCGATGACCATACGCGCAACTCCTGGACCTTCACGATCCAACACAAAAATGAAGCTGCACCGCTAATCAAAGACTGGATTGCGGCTGTGGAACTGCAGTTTTCCACACGGGTGCAAAACTTTCAGAGCGATCGCGGTGGGGAGTTCACCGGGTCTGCACTGCAAAGTTTCTTCCGCAAAAAGGGGATTCAACACAGATTGTCCTCTCCGCACAGTCCCCAACAGAATGGGATTGCGGAAAGACGGAACAGGACTCTAGGGGAGATGTCCGCAGCTCTTTTGTTTGATGCCGGGCTCCCACAGCGCTTTTGGGGGGAGGCTTGGCGAACGGCCAACTTTATTCTGAACAGGTCGTTCAATTCAGTGGTAGGTGACACCCCGTACTTTTTGCTGCATGGAAAGAAACCGAAAGTGCACTACTTCCGCGTTTTTGGATGTGAGGCGTGGGTTTCCATACCAAAGGCCAAACGCAAGAAAGGTGAACCCAAGTCCCGAAAGATGATTTTTTGTGGGTATGAGCCAGGGACCAAGGGGTGGAGGTTTGCGTATCCGTCAGGGAATCAGTCCAGGATTCTGCTCAGCAACAGTGCTGAATTCTGTGAGCAGAGTGGCTGGGCAAGGATACATGGGAACCCTGACATCCTGTCAGAGAGTCTGCTTGACTCTGCTGATGAAGAAGAGGAAGAGGTTGAACCTGCTACTGTGGCTCAGAGTCCAGACCCAGTGCAGGCAGAGGGGAGAACTTCTCCCAAGGCTGTGAAGATTGAGCAACGCAGTGCTCCATCTTCCCCCACAGGTTCGGCTGAGAAGTCCAGAAGGCGCAGTAAGTCAGAGGGGGAGCTCTCTGATGCCAAGGACGTTCTGGCTGGCCCTAGTGGGTCAGAGGGGGTTCCTGAAGTAGTGCTCGGACGACCAAGGGGAAACCTCCTGATAGGTTTGCCGTCACTAGCGTGTGGGTCGGAATGGCACAGTGTGAACCCGAGAGTTTTGAGGATGTTCAGAAACTGCCTCAGGAAGAAGCCAGAAAATGGCATGAGGCGATGCAGAAGGAAATGAACTCAATGGAGTCTTTAGGTGTGTTCTCCCTCATGAAGTTGCCGGTGGGCAAAAAGGCAGTGGGTAGCCGCTGGGTTTACTGTCTTAAGCCCACAGCGACAGGGGAACCGCAGTATAAGGCCAGATTAGTGGCGAGAGGATTCACGCAGCGCAGAGGGTTGCATTATATGGAAGTTTATCCTCCCACCTGTAGGAGTGAATCTCTACGTTTGCTCTTGGCCATTGCTGCACAAAGAGGGTTGCTGGTGCATCACTTGATGTGGACGTTGCCTACTTGAACTCAGACCTCCAGGAGGATCTGTACATGCTTCCTCCTCCAGGGTTTGAGGGCAATGAGCAAGGTACTGTGTGGAAACTTCACAAGTCAATTTACGGCTTGAAGCAGTCGGCCAGGAATTGGAACTTGTGTCTGAATGAAGCTTTGGAGAAGCTAGGTTTCAGGAAGAGTCTTGCTGACAGTTGCCTGTTCCTAAGAGGATCAGGAGACTCACAGGAACTGGTTTTGTTTTATGTTGATGACATCATCCACATTGGAAAGGCAGACAAACAGGTGCAGAAGTTTGCCAAAGAGCTTGGGAAACGGTTTCACCTCAAGAACCTGGGTGCAGTAAAGATCTACCTAGGCGTCCAGATAGCGAGAACTGAGGATGGTAGCTTCTTGCTCAGTCAGAAAGGCAAGATTGAGCAGTTGCTTGAGAAGTTCAGAATGTCCGATTGTGCAGGAGTTCGGACACCCATGGAGACGAACTTCGTGAAAGATAGCCAGCAAGCAGAAAGTGCAGAGTTCGAGAATGCTGAGCTCTTTCAGTCAGCTCTAGGTAGTCTGTTGTATCTATCCCAATGGAGCAGACCAGACATTGCTTTTGCTACCAACCTGCTAAGTAGGGAAGCGTCAAAGCCCAGTGTGAGTGCTTGGCACGGTATCAAGCGGGTACTGCGCTACCTGCAGCATACCAAAGACTTCTGTCTTAAGCTGCCAGGTGAAGGTGAGGCGAAGCTCACATGCTATGCGGACAGTGACTGGGCGAATTTGCAGGACCGCAAGTCTGTGTCTGGGTTGGTGATAAAGTTTGGGAAGTCACTAATTGGGTGGAAGTCCCGGAAGCAAAGTCTCATTGCGCTGTCTTCTACTGAGGCTGAATTCAGTGCACTGTCAGATTTGTGCCGGGAACTAGAGTTCTATAGATGCTTGGTGCAAGAGATCTATGGAGATTGTAGCTTGTCCATCACGGTTTGGGAAGACAATCAACCTTGTTTGAAATTGGCTGAATCTACGCAATTTAAGGCCAGAACCAAGCATCTGGACATACGTTTCCAAAATGTGTGTCAGAGTGTTCAGTCAGGTTTGATACGGCTGAAGTATTGTGCCAGTCACAATAACTTGGCCGATGGCTTTACCAAACCTTTAAGCTTCCAGCGTCATGGGGAGTTTTGTGGTGGTTTGGAGTTGGGGGTAAGTTCTGTACATACTTTCCCCACAGTAGCGCAGGACGAGAGGGGGTGTGAAGGGAACCTGAGCTTACACGGTTAAACAGCTCAGAGTGTACGCCCTGCCTACTGTTGGGAGGGGGGAGACTCTGCGTCATTTCCGAGTCTCTCAAGTCTTTGTTCTGACTCTCTACTTTCGCTTTTGAGGAGAGTGGACGTGTTTTCACGATGCTGTTTGACAATGGATAGTCTGCTGTAAATAAAACTGCTTTTAGCTGCTAAGATCCTGAGTGGGCTTTATTTAAGCACACTGAAGCAAGCACTGGAGTTTTTTTGAAGCTTTCTCTTACCGCTGCTGATCTCTGCGTTTTGCTCAGAGCATCGGAATGTGGCCTTTGAAGTCCGAGGCCTGGCCAGGAGCTGCACAGCCGAAGTGGGCTGGACGCCAAGATTTATCTGAGCAATAAATCAGTCACCTTTAACACAGACAACCTTGTAAATCCTCCCACTCAGCTTTTACGAGAGGTTTTTCATCAGAGGAAGATAACTGATTTCTTTATTGGCTCCCCTCTTCCCGTATTAAAGTTGAGCCAACCTTCCGAATGACAGTCAATTGGAGGAAACTTTTCTCGGATAAAATCTGTATATCTATGGGCGAGGGCAGGGAACCATCTAATCCCCTTTGTTTTAGTGGACGGCTCCACAATCACCGGGATTGGGTGGGAGCGCTCGAGCAGCTGCCAGTCAACACATAACTTGGTTGTCAGGGGAAGATGGTCACTAAATTGGGCATTATCAATTTTAAAAGAGATGACATTCAAAAATAGATCCCGGGAAACCAATACATAGTCAAGAACACTGTTTGATTTTAACCCCAGGTGGGTGAGCTCTCCTGGTATATCTGGAGGACACCTGCCATTTAATATAATTAAATTAAGGCGTAAAGTCATCTGATAAAGCATCACTCCCGCCTTATTGACTTTTGCATCCTTTGATATTCTAGTGGGGATATATACTAGATCATAGGTTTGAGCGCCGGGGTCGACCCACCATTTAGACTTTATAAGAGCCTCCCGATTTGAGGCTATCCAAGCGATAAAATCGCCTCCGGTAATGGAGGGGACATTAGGATATTTAAGATAACAAGAAAGTAAAAAATCCTCTAGGGATTCCCATCTAGAAGTAAGATCAGCTGCTAACCCTCCCGGGGGGAAATAGACATTTGTAACCAATAAAGAGCTATGAAAAATGCTGGGTCGAAGTGAAAAAAGATTTAGAAATCTGGTCAAACTTGAAGCTTTCACTGCTGGGTCGTATTGCTGTGATAAAGATGAATGTATTGCCAAGAATGTTGTTTCTGTTTCAAACATTGCAAATTGTGGACAAAATGGATTGCTTCAAGAAGTGGCAGAGAGATATCTCTAGATTTGTCTGGCAGGGCAAGAAGCCCAGAATAAAATTTAAGATATTAACAGATGCAAAGGAAAGGGGTGGATTTGCCCTGCCAGACCTTAAACTTTACTATGAATCAGCAGCCTTTTGCTGGTTGAAAGAATGGCTACTTCTTGAAAACACAGACATTTTAGACTTAGAAGGTTTTAACAATGTATTTGGATGGCATGCATATTTATGGTATGATAAGGTCAAAGCACATAAAGCATTCAAAAACCATATTGTCAGGAAAGCATTGTTTAATGTCTGGGTAAGATATAAAGACTTATTGGAAAATAAAACCCCAAGGTGGTTGTCACCAATGGAAGCAAAAGCTCAGAAAAGGCTCAATATGGAGGCCAAATGGCCGACATATTGGGAAATTTTGGAACAAGAAGGAGACAAATTGAAATTGCAGAGTTTCGAAAAATTAAAAAACCAAGAGAGAGATTGGCTTCATTATTATCAGATAATGGAGGCATATAATTTGGACAAGAAAATCGGCTTCCAGGTGGAAAAGTCAAAATTAGAAACAGAACTGTTAGAACCCAAAACTAAGAATCTATCAAGAATGTATAACTTGCTGTTGAAATGGAATACTCAGGATGAAACGGTGAAATCTGCTATGATTAAATGGGCACAAGATGTTGGACATAATATTATGTTTGCTGACTGGGAACAGTTATGGACCACAGGTATGAAGTTTATGGCATGTAATGCCTTAAGAGAGAATATTATGAAAATGATATACAGGTGGTACATGACCCCAGTCAAGCTTGCAAAAATCTATCATTTGCCCGATAACAAATGTTGGAAATGTAAAGAAACGGAAGGTACATTCTTTCACCTTTGGTGGACGTGCCCAAAGATTAAGGCTTTCTGGGAAATGATATATAATCAACTGAAAAAGGTATTTAAATATACCTTCCTGAAGAAACCAGAGGCCTTTCTCCTGGGCATTGTCGGCCAATTGGTGCCAAAGAAGGACAGAACTTTTTTTATGTATGCTACAACAGCAGCAAGAATACTTATTGCAAAGTATTGGAAGACACAAGATTTACCCACTCTGGAAGAATGGCAGATGAAGGTGATTGACTACATGGAATTGGCAGAAATGACTGGCAGAATCCGAGACCAGGGAGAAGAGTTGGTGAAAGAAGACTGGAAGAAATTTAAAGACTATTTACAGAAATATTGTAAAATTAATGAATGTTAGAAGGATGTTGGATAGAAACTAAGTGGTTTCCAGCTGTAATGCTTTAGGAGATACGAAAAAAAGGTTTACAAATGGGTAAAAGCTTAATGGTAAGGATTTGCTGAACTAACAAATTGAAGTGGAATACAAAGAAGGGAGGTATGAGGAGGTCTGGGGAAATAAGCGTAAGGAAGATATGTTATGGAAAATTATTTGTTTTTTAACTGTTTTTATGTTGTATTTTGTATTTTGTTTTTTTTTAATTTTTCATTTCCACTGTTATACTTTAAAAACTTTAATAAATATCTTTTGGGGGGGGGAATGAATGTGGGCTCTCCACAAAGTCCAAGTAAGAACTCATGCATTTGCATTTTAGACCATTTGGAGTTTCTGGTGCAGTCTCAAGGGTAGCCCTGCGTATCTATCTATCTATCTATCTATCTATCTATCTATCTATCTATCTATCTATCTATCTATCTATATCTATTGCATTTATACCCTGCCCTCCCCGGCTAAGGCATAGAGCAAGTTAAAGTAGTCTAGTCTGTAGGTGACTGCTGCATGGATCACCATGGCTAGGTTGGAAAGGGACAGGTACGGTACCAATCGCCTAATCTGACATAGATTAAAAAATGCCAGTTTGGCTACATTTGTGACCAGTGCCTCCATAGAGACAGAAGCGTCCAGGATCACACCAGGACTCCTGATGGCGGCCACAGGTGACTATTGCGCCCCATGAAGAGTTGGGAGCTGGCAAACCGAACCGAACTCATTCCTGCCCAGCCATTAAGGGTAAAGGGTAAAGGGGACCCCTGACCATTAGGTCCAGTCGTGACCGACTCTGGGGTTGTGACGCTCATCTCGCTTTATTGGCCGAGGGAGCCAGCGTACAGCTTCCGGGTCATGTGACCAGCATGACTAAGCCACTTCTGGCGAACCAGAGCAGCACATGGAAACGCCGTTTACCTTCCTGCTGGAGCGGTACCTATTTATCTACTTGTGCTTTAACATGCTTTCGAACTGCTAGGTTGGCAGGAGCAGGGACCAAGCAACGGGAGCTCACCCCGTTGCGGGGATTCGAACCGCCTACCTTCTGATCGACAAGTCCTAGGCTCAGTGGTTTAACCCACAGCGCCACCCGTGTCCCACTGGCCCAGCCATTGGACCCCCATTTTTTGGATTGAGAATCAGCTGACTCCGTTTCCTCCATCCCAGCACACCCACCTAAAAATTGGCCAATATATCCAGGGTAGCATCTGGTCAGGGCCACGAAGCAGTAGATCCATGATGTTTATGGTCAGATCTGTGGTTGTGTACAAGATATTTGAATAAAGGGTGAATTTGGGGTTCCCCAATTCAAAAAGTGTGAGGATCCATGAGGATCCAAGCTTCGAAACCACGTTTTGGGGCCATGGTATGACCAGAAAGCCGTGGATCCGAGTTTTTTGTGGTGCAGGCTGTGCCCCTGGTATGGTGTGTGATTTGACGGTGAGTTTGGGGTGGCCCAATGCATAAAGTGTGAGGATCCATGAGGATCCATGTTTTTTAACCATGTTTTTGCACCATTGCGGCCCCACGAAACAATGGATGCGTGATTATTTTGGTTCTGCCTACAGACTAAGATGTGGTCTAGAGTATCATGGTGTTTCTATTTTGTTTCAATATAAAAATCATATGAATTCATGAGGATCCATGCCTCGGATCCATGTTTTTTTCTTTTCTAAATGCTTTTTATTGAGATTTAAGAACACGAACACCCACCAACAAAAACATCAAGTCTTATTACATATATCCTACTTTATGCTCCATAGAGCCGTTGACTTCCGTCCTTCCCTTCTGCAAGTTTTCTTATTCCAATCTATAATTCACAGTTTCGTTGGTTAAAAATTACACCGTGACATAAGATTTAATTCAATCCTGCCAACATTTTCATATTTCTACAGTTCTCACTTATATAAACCATAAATTTACTCCATTCTTTTTGGTACTTCATCTCCTCCTGATTGCGAATTCTGTGTGTCAATTTTGCCATTTCAGCGTATTCGACCAACTTTATCTGCCATTCCCTTACAGTCAGAATCTCCTGTGACTTCCACTTTTGGGCTATCAAAATTCTAGCTGTTGTTGCATACAGATATAATCTTTGGTCTGTCTTCTTAATATCTTCTCCCACCAAGCCTAGCAAAAATTCTTCTGGCTTTTTTGGAAAAGTATGTTTAAACATCTTTTTTAACTCATTATAGATCGATTCCCAAAACTCTTTTATTTTGTTACATGACCACCACATGTGGTAAAAATCGCCGTCCTTTTCCTTGCATTTCCAGCAAGTTTTTCTACTCGTCCTATACATTTTTGCCAGCTTGGTGGGAGTGAGATACCAGCGATAAACCATTTTCATTACATTCTCCTTTAAAGCAGAGCATGCAGTGAATTTTAAATTCTCGTTCCAAAGTTTAACCCATGCATCATAGTCTATGTTATGTCCCAAGTCAATAGCCCATTTTGTCATGGCCTCTTTTATGAATTCATCTTTTGTGTTCCATTCTAATAAAAGATTGTACATTTTTGAGAGTGGTTTGAGCTTACTTTGGAATTTCGATTTCTTATCTTCAAATCCTAGTTTTTTTATCATCTTTAAGAACATCATTGACTTGATGGTACTGCAACCATCCTGTCAATTTTTCTGCAATACAATTATAGGGCTTCAGTTTCCAATCTTTCTCAGATTTCATCAGAATCTCCTCGTATGTGGCCCCTCTCCCTTCCATGTTCAGTTTTTTGACTGTTAACATCAATTGGTCACACCCACCATGGTGTTATCCTTTCTAGCAAGTTCTTATTTCTGTCCCAAACTTCAAAAAGAGCACCCCTTATCACATGGTTTATAAACCCTCTATGCACTTTTGCTTTACCATACCAGAGGTAGGAGTGCCACCCATATCTATTGTTGTTACCCTCCAAATCTAACAAGTCTGGGTTTTCCAGGGTTATCCAATCCTTTATCCAGCATAAACAAGCCACTTCATAATAAAGTTTCAAGTCAGGTACTGAGAACCCCTCTCTTTCCTTTCTGTCCGTCAATATTTTAAATTTAATTCTTGCTCTTCTCCCTTTCCATATGAAGCGCGAGAGTGTCTTTTGCCATTCTTTGAATTGTCTTAGACCTCTAATTATCGGGATCGTTTGGAACAAAAATAACATTTTCAGTAATAAATTCATTTTAATCGCTGACATTCTTCCACTCATTGACAGCTTTAATCTATCCCATATTTCTAAATCTCTTTTAATCTCCTTCCACACTGGTTGATAATTATCATTAAATAGATTTATATTCTTTGCCGTCATCCAAATTCCCAAATATTTTACTTTTTTGACCACCTTAATTTCACTTTCTTGTTCCAACCTTTCTACCTCGCTCTTTTCCAATTTTTTGCCCAACATTTTCATCTTTGTCTTATTCAGTTTAAATCCTGCCAATTGTCCAAATTTTCCCATTTCTTCCAATGCTATTTTAACACTTTCTTGAGGTTCTTCTAGGGTTAATACCAGATCATCCGCGTAGGCCTTAAGTTTAAATTCCTTGGCACCTATTTGGACCCCCTTTATCTCTGATGTTCCTCTCAGGCAATTTACTAATACTTCTAACACTATAATAAACAAT
This sequence comes from Podarcis liolepis, assembly GCF_965112155.1. Lineage (NCBI taxonomy): Eukaryota > Metazoa > Chordata > Lepidosauria > Squamata > Lacertidae > Podarcis > Podarcis liolepis. The sequence goes on from NC_139568.1 coordinate 17,903,179, forward strand.
AGCGAAGACAATGGGCACCCTTGTCTGGTACCCTTTGTAATATCAAATGAATCTGTCAAGGTGTTATTCACAATTAATTTTGCTTTCTGCTCCGAGTAAATTGCCTCAATTCCTCTTAGGAAAGTGCCACAGATCCCCATCTTCTCCATACTCTTCTTCATAAATAACCAAGATACATTATCAAATGCTTTTTCAGCATCGATTAACATTAGTACGGCTGGCTTATCATTTCTTACCTCCAGGTATTCCAATATATTAATGATATGTCTCACATTATCTTTTAATTGCCTGCCTGGTAAGAAACCTCCTTGGTCTTTATGAATTAATTCATTTAGTATTGTCATCAGTCTGTTGGCCATAATACCCGCAAAAAAAGTTTATAATCATTGTTTAACAATGATATTGGTCTGAAGTTTTTAACACTCAGATGGTCTGTGTCTTGTTTGGGGATCAACGTTATATATGCCTCCTTCCAGGAGTTCGGTATTTTTCCTCTTCCATGTAAAATAGCATTCATTACTTCCCCTAGAACCGGTATCAGCTGTTCGCTAAGTGTTTTGTAATACTTAGCAGTGAGTCCATCCGGTCCTGGGGCTTTACCTTGTTTCATCTTCTTTACTGACCTTTGGATTTCCTGGTTTGTTATTGGGGCATTTAGTTGTTCTCTTTCTTCTGGTGAAATCTGTTTTCCTTTATGTGTTTCCAAGTATCTTTCTATTTTTTTTCTATCTTCTCCCCCCCCCCCCAAAGCTCCTTATAGAATCTGTGAAAGGCTCTTCTTATTTCTTTTGGGTCTTTCGTCAGCTGTTCCCCTATCCTGATTTTGTTGATTATGTTTTGACTTTGACGCTTTCTTAGCTGCCATGCCAATAGCTTCCCAGTTTTGTTTGCTGATTAGAAATATTTCTGCCTCATTAGTTTTAATTTCCATTCCACTTCTTGGTTCACCAGCATGGAATACTGAGTTTGTAGCATTTTAATAATCTGTTTAGTTTGTTCATCTTTTGGTTTTGTTACCATTTTTTCTCATTTTCCATGAGTTGCATCAGAATTTCCTCTTTTTTCCTTTCTCTTTCTTTTTGTGTGTGACTGTTTTGCTGAGTTAGGAAGCCTCTCATGACCGCTTTACTCACGTCCCACACAATATCCAAACTAGTCTCTCTATGTAAGTTCCAGTCAAAATATTCCTTTATTGTTTCTTTCGCTTTCTCTACTATTTTTGGGTTCTCAAACAATGTATCATTCATCCTCCATCTAAAAGAGGATTGTTCTTTACCTTTTAATTCCAAATAGATTGAGTTGTGATCAGATAGAGTTCGTGGGGTAATCTCAATTTTGTTTACTCTAGAGACTAATACTTTAGATACCCAAACATAATCTATCCTGCTCGAACTTTAGTGAGGATCCAAGAAAAAAGTAAACTGTTTTGTAATTGGGTATTTCCACCTCCAAATATCTATTAAACCAAAATTTTCAACCAATTCAAAGAAAGTCTTAGGGAGTTTACCCTCATTTATACTTTTTTTCTTTAGCATTCTGTCCATTTCCGGCATTACCACTCCATTACAGTCTCCCATCAGAATTATCTTCTGATCCATAAATTCCATCAATCTTTCCTCTAATCTTTAAAAAAATTCCGCTTTATTTCCATTAGGAGCATATATTCCCACAAGAATTATCCTCTCACCCTGCAGTGTTATTTGTACCACAATCACTCTCCCCTCCTCATCTTTAGAGATCAATTTAGGATCTAGTCTCTCCTTTAGATATAGCACCACCCCTCTTTTTTTGTTAACATCAGAAGTTACAAACTCTCTACCCAGTCTTTTATTAATCAAAATATGTCTGTTTTTAGCAGTGTGAGTTTCCTGTAAACAGATTACAGCAACATTCTTTTTTTTTCAAAACATGTTCAACTTTATTTTGTTTAGATTTTTCGTTAAGCCCATGAATATTCCAAGTTATCAATTTCAACGTCATTTCCTTAATAATTTTGTTACAGAGAGAGAAAGTGAAATTTAGGTGGTTTTGTTAGTGTCCTCTTCCTCCTCTTCCTCTTCCTCTTCTTCTACTTCTCCTTCCTCTCCCGCTCCTTCTTCTTCCTCTTCTTCTTTCTTTCTTTTTCTTCTTTTTGTTTTCCTCTTCGACGTAGAGGTCTGCTCCGGTGGGTCTGGCCCAGCAAGGCTTCCTTCCATCTTACCTAATTCTTTCTCATATCTTCTGGAGAATTTCTTTACCTCTTGTAGGTCTGTTAATCTAAATCTTTTATCTTTGTAGTAAAAAGAGATTCCTTCAGGGAACTCCCACCTATGTTGGATTCCATTTTTCTTCAGTAAAGTCACCAATTGTTTGTACCCATCTCTTTTTTGTAGAAATCTAATAGGAACCTCTTTAAATATGATAATTGGTCTTCCATCGATTAGTAACTTGTTATTGTAACTCATTCTCAGAACTGCATTTCTCATCTCTAATGCATTAAAAATCACCAGACAATCTCCAGGTAGTTTTTTAGTTTTGGCTTTTACCGATCTCACCTTAATTCTAAACACATTCTCAATTGTATACTCAATTTCTTCTTCCTTCATATCCATCCACCTTGCCAATTCTTTAATCATTTTTGTTTTAATATCTTCATTTGCTTCTTCTACTACTCCTCTAAATTTTAAATTTTTCTGTTTCTGCCTCATCTCCATCAAAGCCATGTTGTCCCAGATCTGTTCTTGTACTTTACTAACTTCTACCAGTTCCACTTTAATTCTATCTGTCTCTTTTCTATTTTCCTTAACTTCCTTCTGAGTTCGTTTCGCTAGCTCTTCTGTTGTTTTAGATCTAACCGTTAAATCTTTTATTTTACTTCACAATTCCCCCAGCACCCCCTCTATTTTCTTATTCAGGGTTTCTTGCACTTCTGCCAATTTTTTCTCCATGTGTTGTTCATTTTGTTTAAATTCTTCCTTTATTTTTAGCCAGAGGATATCCAAATCCTTAATTTCTTCCTTTTCTGACTGTCTTCGGTCACCTGGAGTTCCTCCAATTTCCCCCCCATTTCCCCCTGACATTTTTAAACAAATAACTCAATGTTATATACTTTCACCACTAGGGGGAGCACTTACACCAGAGAACTAGAAATCGTATTTGTCACCAATTATAGCTATAGGGGGGTCCTTCTTTCCCTTCTCTTCACAGTGACTTTCAGTTCTTATCTTAACCACACACTTTGAAATTCACCCCTTTAAACATATATCAACTGTATATCAGATATTATTTCAAAGGAAAAAGGAGAGAAACAGGAAATGGCACACATCAAAAATATATAGACATTGTCCCAAATGGTATCACAATTTAAATGTCCCCTTCTAAACTTTCATCATTTATCAACTCAGTCCTAAATGTTTAATCCAGCATAGATTGACCATCTGGTAATAACTCAGATACTGTTTCAGTTTGAGGGTTCTCTTCTGTCCTCTTCTATCCTCTTCTGTCCTCTTCTTTTCTTCTGCCTCTTGTGGGCTCAATCCAACATATGAGTCCAAATATAAATCCATACAAATCCATATAAATCCAAATATAACTGTAATCCAATCAGGGAGCCAGGACGTTAATTTTCTAGCCACTTGTAGGCTTAATTCCTCACAGAGTATTTAAATATAGAATGTTTTATCCAGTTAATCTTCCTTCCTTCCTTCGTACTCCAGTGGGGATATGAGAATAATCACAATTTATTTTCAAGCCTCTTCTGTATCCATTTAGTCAAAGGAAAGTAGGCAACATAGGTGTTCCTGCAGCACTTTAAATCTGTAGCTGCTCTGTCCCACTTTCCTTTGTCAATCCCTTCCGATGTTGCCAACTCTCCCCTTTGCTTTATATAAGGATTTATACAAAGTATCTAAATCTCTGGGCTGAGGTTCAACCCGCTACTGTTTCTCTGGCCAAGCCACCAAGTCTTCGCAAAAGAAGAGGAGAAACAAAGTTCCTTTTGAGCCCCTTTCCCTCTTCCAGTGTTGTAAAATGATACTTGCCTCAGTGTGCTGCCTCTGAGGACTTTCAGCTTACACTTACTCAGCAGGAAACTTTCACTTCCGTCTTGTTCTCATGTCTTTGTTCTCTGCGCCATCTTAACACCGCGGCCAGGACGGACTCCCTTTTTACATCCCTCAGCTGACCAAATTCCTTGAATTCCTTCCAATAGTCAGTGTTTAAATATATCCTGTTCCTTGGAATTCAATTTTCTCGTGGAAGTTTAGCACTTTTCATCAGAAGCCTGAGACTGCACAGTCCGAGTCCGAGGTGCTTCCCCTTCGCGCCCGCAGCTCTATCCCATCCCCGGATTCTTACTTGAAACCCGAGAAATGGGAACACGTCCGGGCGCCGCTGGGTGCTCTGTCCCCCAAGGTATCCCTTTTTTGGGTTTTGAGGTCCGTAGAGCCCTTACAGACCTCTAACCCCCCCCCCCCGTGCTGCTCGGAATTCCCGGAGCGGTTATTCCGCGCTTCTCCTTGATGTCCGTGCTAAACCGGAAGTCCGCCTCGGATCCATGTTTTTGAGGTGCTGCAGTGCGACAAAGTGTTGGATCCATGTTTTTTATAGTCCAGTCTGTAGGCGTGCCTTCCTTGTGTGATTTGACACTGGATTTGTTGGAGTTGTTTTTTAAAAAGTGGAGGATCCATGAGGATCCATGTAGATCCGCCTTTAACCCAGACCCCTGAAGGCTATGCACCCTCTTCTGGGGAATACTTTTATCTGCTGAATGTCTGCCTGTTTAGCAGCGGCTCCACTAGCAGACGTCCCAAAGGGGAACGCTTTGCCCTCCCTGCTGGGGAAGGCTTCATCTGTTGAATGAATTCCTGGCTGCCCTGCTAATGAAGAGCCACATGTGGGCAATGGAGCAAGAGGCAGGGAAAATAGGACAACTCTTAGCCTGGGGAATGCTTTTCAATTTGAGGGAAAAGGGGCTGCAGAGGCTTTCAAGGTGAGGAGACCTTGATGGTGCACCACGGTACCTGTAGCAGCAGGGAGTAAAGAGGGCAGCTTTGTGCTGCCCTTAGGGGGCTTAAAGAGCAACAGCTGACTGGAGCACCACCTGATTCTCCACTACGTGTCAGAAGATGCCAAAGGACTGTAGCCAATGTGATATCTCAGCACGTCCCCCTCTTGGCACAGCCAGGACCAGCTTGCCCAGGGTGGTGCATTTGAGTACCACTTCATGGCCAGTTTGGGATGGAAGGAAGGAGGCTGGCACCAGCCTGCTCTTTCCAGCTGTTTAAGCTGGTGCTGCTTGCCAGGTGCTGAGAATATCCCTCTGTGTGTACTCGGATTCTTTTGTGGTTAATGGCTACTGCCAAGGTTAATCTGAGGCAGGGTTTATTATTATTATTTTTTAAATGATATTTATTGAAACACAAGATTTTTTTTAAAAAAATACACAAAAAAGACAAAGTTACAAAAAAGGAAAGAAAAATAAAAATAAAAACACAAAAGGAAAAAGAAACAATAAAACTATTTTTTCCAAATTCTCTAGATTTCATTACCTTCTTTCCCTGACCTCCTCCCCCTCCCATCTCTTGTTTCTTGATTGGTAATTGTCCCAGCAAATCCTTTCCATAGTTCATAATATTTTATCATTATGTTTTCTTACTCTAATCTCATTTTATCTTTTAAAAACAAACTTAAAGTTTAAAACTCAAATCTCTTTTTTTTAAAGAATTCCTCAAAATCAACCCTTTTACCAGATTCTTTAAATATTTTAGCCAGAGCCAATTAATTTCATTTCAGCATTTTCCCAACATTCATAAAACTTTTCTAATAATAGTTATAATATAATAAAAAGTTCAATTCAAACTTCTTCCAGCGTCCCCTCCCCCTGGTCCCGGGGTTGTCAGTCTTTTTTCCCCATTAGTCTAGCGCATTAACCTTGTGCCCTTATATCCGAGGCCCTCAGATCTCTTCCATGTCCCTTTCGCAGCTCTTCTTCATTTGTTCCTTTCAGTCGCAGGAACTCCAGCCTTGTAGTATTTTTGACCCTTTTCGACAAATCAGCCCCTTTCACATAGTCCAGACTAAGCTCCATGTAATGTTTTACAGCATGTTTCAGATTCCCTCCAAACTTAAAAAGCTCAACCACTCCAAATCTCTGACGGCCCATTTCCGGGCTCTGAAAGTCCAAACTTCCCAACATAGGGGGTTCAGACCAACCCCCCAATTCTAGTCCAATCAAGACTTTATCTTTCAAATCCAAAGGCTCATTTTCCTCCTGGGCCAAAAGTCCCTCCATCTCTGGCTCCCAAGATTCAACAAAGTCCTCTTCTTTTCGTTGTTCTGTCTTAGCACACTCCTGTTTTAATTCCTGAATGGGCTCCTTATGATTTTCCACTGCCTGATCAAGAGCACTGGCAGCTTTTGTCATAAAGTCCATCTTCTGACTTAATTGGTCCAATAGGGCACTTATGTTGCAGAGAGCACCCAACAGTGCTTCTGAAGTCATTGTCTTACAAGGTCACAGAACTCTTCCCACGATCGAAATCAGTAAACAATTGCAGTTCCCAGGTTACAGTTTCATGGCTCCCCTCTAGGGGGAGAAACTTCCGATTGTTCTTTACCTCGAGTACCTAAGGAACAAAGTATCTTCCTCAAAATATTCTGTCCATTTTCTTTTCTTTTTTTTTAAAGCGAAAAGAAACAATGGAGTCACAATGTTTCCCTCCTTTTAACTATCTGTCAAAGTATTTCTTTCTGGTCAATGAGCTTCAAACGTCAAATCTGACCCCCCGCTCCAGGGGCAGGACGGTGGAAATTTACTTTACTTTCACTTTATTTCCGCAGGTTTTAACAAGTCAATAAAAATACCCCCTTCTTCTCCTGCTTCCGAAGGGGGGTTCCACTGTTTTAAATGGTGAAAGACGATCTTTTAAGAGAGATTTTTAAGGGAACAGAAAGGCGACTTCCTGTTTAGCTCTTTCCGTTTCAGTACCAAATTGGGGTAAATTTTAAAGTCCAGATTCCTTTAACTTCGCCAATGCTTGTTTAAAATCCAGATATTTAACGTTCCAGTACTCACGGTTGGTTATTTTAGTGCCAAATTGTCCCAGGAAGAAGGCAGCGCTCTCCGATGACAGCTATGCGGCTTCGCTCCGCAGAAAACGCAGTCGACTCACAGCACAGCGCCACTTCCCCCTCTTCACTTCGGAGCCCGTTTCTGGGTTCCTTAGTGGGTTGGGGGGGCGCTAAAGGTGCCCGCCGAGTCCCACGGTCACAGGCTTCATCCGCCTGTGATTTCCAAAAGGGTCCCCGCTACGCCGCAGCGGTAAAGACCCGTTTCATGCGGAGCTTGTCCCTCCTGTTCAGAGGGAGTCCGCCATCATCGGAGGCGCCACCCCGGAAGTCTTAATCTGAGGTAGGGTTTAGTCCTGGGACCCATTTCCAGTGTTGGCATTCCACCTTGGACCCTGTGGAGAAGGAGTGCCTCTGAGTACAGGCAGAGAGCACTGTGCTATAAATCCGTACCTCTATTATAAATCTGTAGCCAGCTTCCCCATATCTGGAAACTGATGGGAAGCAAAAGGTGTGGCTTCTAACTAGGTTTCAGCCACTGTGCTTGTCTCTTCTCTATCCTCCCCATTGGCATTTCCTCTCATGATCTTTCTGTTGTTTTCTTTTCCTCCAATTTGTGCCCCATGGTGGCAAAGTATGTCATGGGCATTTTGTAAGGCACCAGGGACTGAGGTAGTGTCCCAAAGAGGATGGGGGTTTGGAAGACAGCCAGAGGGGTGGGGTAGGGGAGGGAGCTGAAATAGTTTGATCTCACAAGCATTTGACCATCTTAGAGAATACAAGGTTGCTTTGCACCCTCCTCTCCACTAAGTCTGACATTAAAGCATTTGGCATCTTAGCCCTCTGAAAATGTATGTGTGTCAGATTTCAAATGTGCCTCATAAGTACGTGCTTAGCATGTAATGTGATGGCGAACATGATTTTTTTTCATTGATCCAGTTTGGACAATGGTACCCGTGAACAGAAGGGACGCAGGTGGTGCTGTGGGTTAAACCACAGAGCCTAGGACTTGCCAATCAGAAGGTCGGTGGTTCGAACCCCCGTGATGGGGTGCGCTCCCGTTGCTCAGTCCCTGCTCCTGCCAACCTAGCAGTTCGAAAGCACGTCAAAATGCAAGTAGATAAATAGGTACCGCTCTGGCGGGAAGGTAAACGGCATTTCCGTGTGCTGCTCTGGTTCACCAGAAGCGGCTTAGTCATGCTGGCCACATGACCAGGAAGCTGTACGCTGGCTCCCTCGGCCAATAAAGTGAGATGAGCGCTGCAACCCCAGAGTCAGTCACGACTGGACCTAATGGTCAGGGGTCCCTTTACCTTTACCTTTTACCCGTGAACAAGCTTTGTGATAGTTACATCACCCTTTCATTCTCAGCACAAGTCAGTTACAGCATAAGTGTACCAAGAATCATAGTTTCCTATTTTGTCTGAACTTGGAAACTATGGTGACCAGGTTGGGAAATAATCCAGGATCGTAAACAAACTTCAAAGCATGTTTTGTGATCCTAGCTTGTTCCAAACAGGTGGTCCTTTCAGGAAACCTGTTTATTGAAACATTCATCCTGATTTGTTTGCACAAAGTTTGCAGGGAGGTTAGATGACACCAAATGTATCTTGCACATTCATTCTGATTTGTCTGCAGGGATGATGTTGCGTCGAGCAATTATTATCCCAACACTTTCCAAAGCATTTCCCCTTACTTTCTTTATTGTAAAGAAAACCGGTTTTTTTAGGAAGTGGTTTTATTGCACAAGAGACCAAATGCAATTTTAAATGTGCAACCTCAATTTGCCAGCATGTGATTCAATCCCACTCCAAAATAGCATCAATCTGGAAGCGCCCCAGGATATTATAGTTTCCTAGTCCTGAGGAACTGGGAAACCATGATTATTTGGACACTTTCAGCTTTAACCAACTCACATCAAGGAGGAAAGCCACAAGACTTGCATACAGTCATACCTCGGGTTGAATATGCTTCAGGATGAGTGCTTTCGGGTTGCGCTCCGTGGCAACCTGGAAGTAATGGAGCACGTTACTCCTGGGTTTCGTGCATGCTCAGACGGTCAAAATGACTTCACGCACATGCGCAGTCACGGGTTGCGTTCACTTCAGGATGCAAGCGGGGCTCCGGAACGGATCCCATTCGCATCCTGAGGTACCACTGTATATGCTAACTTATTAAGGTGAGATAGGATCATCTAAACCAGGTCACGTGTCATAGTTGAAAAACCTGGTATGTACCATAGCTGCTCATTAGTACAAAATAACAACCCCTGTAATTGGGCTGTTTAAGAGAATATGAAGAAATAAAAGACCATTTTCAGAGTTGGTTACATTATCGACAACTACATGAAACATACAAAGAAGACAATAAGAAGGGATTTAGCTATACAACATCCAGATTTCAAAAAGAAGTGGTAGAAGGGAAAGTAAAATTGCTGAAAGGTGCATACAGTATTTTGTTAAAATGGGAGATGAAAGATGAAGAGGAGAAAGCAGTTATGATTAAATGGGCACAAGATATAGGTCATAACATTATGTTGGAAGATTGGGGAAAGTTATGGAAAAGGGATTTGAAATTCACAGATTGTTCTTTACTGAAAGAAAACTATATGAAAATGATGTATAGATGGTATATAACACCAGTACAATTAGGGGAAATGTACAAAACCAGTTCAAAACTGTGTTGGAAATGTAAGGAAAAAGAAGGGACTTTTTATCATATGTGGTGGGATTGTAGCAAAATTTTTAAAAAATGGGAAATGATATATAATGAGTTGAAGAAAATGTTCCATTTAACATTTGTGGAAAGCCTGAAGCCTTCTTGTTAGGGATTGTGCAGAAAGACCTGCCAAAGAAACTAAAAAACATTTTCATGTATGTGACAACGGCGGCAAGAGTCTTAATAGCACAAGGATGGAAAAACGAGGAAATCCCGACTAAAGAACTGTGGCAAGAAAAACTGATGGATTATGCGGAATTGGCAAAATTGACACACAAACTACGTGACAAGGATAACTGTGATTTTAAAGATGAATGGGAGCCTTTTGCAAAGTATTTGAAGAAACAACAAAATGAACTGGACTTCTTGGCAGGTTTTGAATAAACATCCACAAATTCTTTATTGGTAATATATAGATAGATAAATTGAGGATTTTTACAATTTTACAACATGCAGATAAAATTATGTGTCGAGAAACCAGAGAGAGGAGCTGAGGGAAGTCTAGGGGGAGGGGGGTTTCTTTTTCCTTTTGTAGGGTGGGAGGGGGAAAATGGGGGAAAACAATGTGGATGATGTAATTTCGTTAAAATTGTTATGTTGGAATGTTGGGATTCACAGGATGTTGTGTATGTAAGTCTGCAGGCTTCAGTTTGCAACAGGCTGATGCAATACTCTCTGTGGAATGACTCAGCAGTAATGTGATTGGCTGTCACCGGTTTAAAAGAAAAGCCTGTTCAACAGTAATTGTGGTGGAGTGGTGTAGATGAGTGTGGAGTCTTCTTTTGCCTCAAAGTGCAGGTACTCTGTCTGATTATATGAACTGCTTCTGTAGATATTTGTATATATATTTAGCTCACAATATTAAATACTGCACTAAAGAACCTGGGACTCTAAGCATTCTGCTAAAAGCGCCGTGAGGAATTCGCGACAGGGTTATGGGCCCAGCACGCTTCCACTGCGCAAGAGTACAGGTGGCAGTTATCTAGCCGTGGGTGCTGGAGGTGAGCTGCAGGGATGGAGCAGTCTAGAGCTGGCGTGTTGCTGGAGAAGCTGATGGCCACAAACTACAGCATCTGGTCGGTCCGCATGGAACACTTCCTCAAGCGTGAGGGCCTGTGGAAAGTGGTGGAGGCTCCACCGCAGCCCCCTGAGGAGGATTAGGACGATGGTGAAAAGCTGGCGCTAGTAGAGGCCCAGCTAGAAAAGGGTGAGAAAGCTTTGGCTACGATCATTCTTGGAGTGGATAACAGCCAGCTAGTCTACGTAGCTGATAAGGTGACGGCAAGTGAGGTGTGGAATGTGCTCAAGGCTGTCCAAGTGCGAGAGACAGCTGGCTCGCTAATAACACTGACCAGGAGAATGTACCGGTGTCGGAAGAAACCGGGGGACTCCCTGGTAAACCACCTAAAATTCCTAACAGGCTGTTTCCAGGAGCTAGCCTTAAGAGAGAAGCCTGTGTGGGAAGAGGACAAAGTCTGTATAGTCCTGAGTTCCCTTGATGACAGCTATGATATGCTGGTCAATTCCCTTGAGTCGGTAGAGACTGATAAGCTGACTCTGGAATACGTTACCGGACGGTTGTATGCAGAGGAGGACAGGCGTGCAGAGCGAAAGATGACCTCAGCCCAGCTGTTGGAGCATCCCAGAGGGAACAACAGCCGGGTAGAGCAGAGGTGTCGGGAGCCAGAGAAACAGCCAGGAGGAGCTGCTGCAGACCAGCCGGTGGTCAACAAATTAAAAAGGTGTTTTTGCTGCAAGTCCAGTGGACATTTGCTTCGGGACTGCCAAAGGAAACAACAAAAACAGCAGAAGCACAAGAGGCAGCAGAGAGAGTCTACCACTTGGGTGTCTGCAGATGGTCAAGAAAATGAAGAGCTGTGGGTTCTGGACAGCGGAGCTTCTCAAACTTTTTGTAAAAGAAAAGCATTGCTAACTGGTGCTAGGGCTTCAAACAAAAACATGTAAGTCTTGCTACAGGCCAGAAAGCTAATGTGGTCTGTGAGGGGGAGATTGTGTTCCCACAGCTGGGACACACATTCAGGAATGTGTTGTGTGTGCCTAGTTTGCAAAACAATCTCCTGAGTATTCCTGACTTGGCAAAAGCAGGCTTTGAAGTAAACTTCGTGGGAGATCAGTGCCAGATAAAGCAAAATGGGGCAGTGTTGGCAAATGCTAACCTTAGAACTAATATGTATGTACTACAGTGTGAGTCTAAGGATGCAAATGTGCAAAATGTCCCAACCCACGATATGTGTATTCATCTGCTGCACAGGCATCTGGCTCATGCTAGCTTTAAGGTGCTGAACAAAACATTGGAGTTGTGTGGGGGGATGAAAAACATTAAAAGTTGTGATAATTGCTTAGACTGCAATATCTCCAAGGAGGTTAAAAGCAAGGCTTGCCCAGTAGCAAGAGCAAGCCAGAGAGAAACCAAAAAAACCACTGGAGTTGATTCATGCTGATGTAACTGGTCCTTTTCCATCAAGTGTCTCCCGTAACAAGTATTGTTTGATCCTAGTGGATAACTATTCTAGATTTGGCTGGGTCTATCCATTAAAGCAAAAATCTGATGTTGCCCAAACTTTGAAGTTCTGGGTAAGAAGGGTAGAAAGGCAACTTGGCCAAAAGGTGTGCTCTATTCAGACAGACAGGGGAGGAGAATTTATGGCAAGCTCCCTAAGAAACTGGTTGAGATCCCAAGGGATTAAACATAGGCTTACCAACGTGACAACTCCTCAGGAGAACGGAGTAGCAGAGCGTAGGGGAGGTGTCTTGCAGACACAAATGAAAGCATTGTTAGCAGATGCAAAACTTCCAATTAAATACTGGGCTGAGAGTATTAAGACAGCTAATTATATTGGAAATCGTTTGTGGTCAAGGGTACTAGATGACATACCCTATAAGATTCTCTATAACAAAAGTCCCAGTTTGCAACATTTGAGAATCTTTGGGACAAAGGCATGGGTTGACATACCTGTAAAAAACTGAAGAAAAGGTGGGAAAAGGGCACAGCAGTTGCTATTTCTTGGGTATGAAAGTGGTATGAAAGCCTACAGGTTTGAAGATGATAAAAATCTTTTGAGTTATAGTCGGTCAGCCAGCTTTAATGAGCAAAGAAATTGGCCCAAGATACATGCAAACCTGCTGCCAGATTTTTTTTTACTGCCGAGCGTACCTGATAAGGCAGTTGAAACAAAGCTAAGAATTGGCAGCTCTCTCAGAGAAATTGAAAGGGAGGATGTAAAGACTGAGCATTTTTCTCCAGCTGCTAGCATGGAGCAGGGGGGGAAAGAAAGTGCAACCGGGACAGGAGGAGGTAAATCTCCAGAGTCAATCCACCCCAAAAGCAGTCCTGAAGGTAGCCCAGGAGGTGAGATTAATGAACCAAGGAGGTCTGCAAGAAGTAATAAAGGTCAACCTCCAGCCCGTTATGGGTTCCCAGCCACCATAAACCAGGTTTGTATAACTGAGCCAGAAAACTTTGAAGAAGTGCAAGAGTTACCTACTCTAGAGAAAGAGGCATGGTTAAAGGCAATGCAGGCAGAGTATAACTCTCTGCTAAACAACAATGTGTTTGTACCTACCGAATTGCCTGAAGGTAAAAAGCCAATTAGCTGTAAGTGGGTTTTTAAAGTGAAAAAGCTGGCTGATGGTAGTTGTCAGAGGAAAGCCAGGCTGGTTGCAAGGGGCTTTACACAAAGGAAAATGATACTTTATGAGGAAGTGTTTGCCCCAACAGCAAAGGCCGAAACAGTAAAATCAGTTTTAGCAATGGCAAGTCTGAGGGGGTTAAAAGTTAATCATTTTGATGTTGCCTCAGCATATTTAAATGCTCCTATTGACGCCGAGGTGTATTTACACCAAATACCAGGTTATGAGCTGGAGAAAGACAGCGTGGTGTTAAAGTGCACGTCTATGGCATGACTGCATAGACACAACTTTGAAAAAGATGGGATTCAAACAAAGCCTGGCTGATTCCTGTTTATATTCAGCAATGGTGCAAGGAAGCATTTGTTATTTACTTTTGTATGTTGATGATATCTGTCTAATAACAACTGCACAAAAGCAAGCGTCTTGGTTTATAAACAGCCTAGGTAACAAATACAAACTTAAGTATTTGGGAGAGATTCAGAATTACTTAGGAGTAGAGGTTCAGAGAAATGAGTCTACCCTCTGAGTCAGAAGGAAAAAATTGAAAAGTTACTGAAGACATATGGAATGGAGAGGGCAAATGAGGTTGACACTGTTGGAATTCTGCCTGGGTCAGAGGAATGTGCCACAGCGTAGGCACCGGCAGATATTCCTGTCGACCTCCCCGCGTCTCCACTCTGCTGATAAGCAGGCGAGGTCTCGGCGATTCTTCTCAGATGTGTGAGAGGAACACACCGTTCTTCCTCTCTCCCCTTTGGTGTCCCCCAGGGAGGGGAAAGAAGCAGACAGAAAACTATTTACATCCTTTATTTCTGTCTCTCATATCAGTACAGAGAAATATGTCTGCACTCGACAACAGCAAGAAGAAACTCCACCCATGTACTTCCAGTACGGGTCATATATCACACACACTGAGCTAACATCCGGTGCTCAGTACAGAATGGACTGCCCCTTTGTTCCATGGCAACAGTCACAAACATCCTGTCTGGCTTTCCAGCCACAAGCAGCTGACTGAGCTGCTGGAGCCTTTGCTTGCTGCAGCATTGGTGCTTTATGGTAACAGACACTCCCATAACTGCCCAGAACAAAAATGAACCAGAAGGACAAAAATGTGAGAATGCAACAGCGTATCATTCTCTGTTAGGTTCTCTGTTATATCTGTGTGAGTGACTGAGGGCCCTGCTCTTGCCACTCACCATCTGGCCTGGGGCGAGGCCTGAAGCTTCAAAAGGACTGCTCTGCTGCCCAGGAGGACTCCCCTGTGTGAGTGCCTGAGGGCCCTGCTCCTTCCTGCCACTTACCATCTGGCCTGGGACGGGGCCTGAAGCCTCAGAAGGACTGCTTTGCTGCCCAGGAGGACTCCCCTGTGTGAGTGCCTGAGGGCCCTGCTCTTGCCACTTACCATCTGGCCTGGGGCGGGGCCTGAAGCCTCAAAAGGACTGCTCTGCTGCCCAGGAGGACTCCCCTGTGTGAGTGCCTGAGGGCCCTGCTCTTGCCACTTACCACCTGGCCCAGGGTGGGGCCTGACAGGCCTCACAAGGACTGCTCCTGCCACTTACTATCTGGCCCAGGGAGGGGCCTCACAAGGACGGTTGTTGCCACTGATGCTGCTACTGCCCAGGAGGACCCGGAGGGGTGCAGAGTTCTTTTTAACATGTTTTAAAAATTTCCTTTCCCTTTAGATTTTTTATATATGGGGGTGGGATGGATGTTTGGGTGGGCTTGGGAATTTGTTTGATTTTGATGGATTTGTAATTTTTGCAGTTTTTATTTGTATTGTTTTATTGTTTTCTGGGTTGTTTTTGTTTTTTGTTTTTATTGTTTTAAGGTTTTATTGTTTTAGGCTGCAAAAGAATAACATTAATTGCCATCAATGGAGGCTAATATGATGCTTGGGATTGCTACCATGGAGGGGCGAGGGAGGTATGGCGGTGGGGGCAGATGTTATAGGCGAAGAGGATCGAGATATGGATATGCTCGTACCCCTTCCAATCTGCGCCTCATCCCGAGGGACGAGGGTAGGGTGAGCAAGGATTACTCACCTCCGTCACTGGTGCTGTGCAATGCTAGGTCTATAGGCAACAAAACCGCCACCCTGCGAGATTTCTTTACCTCGCAGGGGGTCGACCTGGCTTGTGTGACGGAGACCTGGGTGCGCGAAGGGGAAACAGTTACCTTACGAGAGATGGCGCCCCCGGGTTTCTCCGTCCTCCACCAGTCGTGGACTGTGGGCCGGGGGGGAGGGGTGGCATTATTAATCCGGGAAGATTGTCCTTTCAGGGCTCGACCATCGCCATCAATCCCCTGTATTGAATGTGTTGGCCTAGTGTGGGACTCCGAGGAGGCTTGGCTGTCTGGCTGGTGTACCGGCCACCTAGCGCACCAGCAGCCACCCTGTCAGGCCTGTTGGAGGCGGTGGCCGGCTGGGCCTTGGAGTTCCCTAACCTATTGGTATTGGGTGACTTCAACATCCATGCTGATGCCACTCCCTCCTCACAGGCTCTGGACCTGGTGTCTTCCATGGCGACACTAGGGCTCTCCCAGTTTGTTTTGGGCACCACACATCAAGCAGGCCACACGCTGGATTTGATCTTTGGCGTAGGTATAGATGTGTTCATGTCTCCTTCGATGAAGGTGCCATGGTCTGATCACTACGCTCTGAAAGCCAGGATTGACTTTCCACCCCCACCCTGCTTAGGTAGCGAGCCGATTTGGGCTCGCCCACAGAGGCTGATAGAACCCTGATAGATTCCGCCAAGCCTTGCTGGACCTTGCTCCCCCTGGCGACTCATTGACTGAGCTTGTTGAGGGCTGGAATATCCAGCTCCTGGCAGCCATTGATGAGATCGCACCTAAGAGCCCTCTGCGACCCTGCAGAAACCGGGCTCCCTGGTTTACCGAGGAGCTCCGGAAAATGAAGCGGGACCTCAGACGGCTAGAGCGAGTATGGCGGGGTGCCCGTGACGGAGCCTCAAGAAGATCTTATAGGGCTTATATGAAAACCTACGAGATGGCGGTGAAGGCTGATAAGAAGTCTTACTTCTTGGCCTCCATTGCATCCGCTAGCTCTCGCCCGGCGCAATTATTTAGTATAATCAGGTCTTTAACGTCCCTTGAGGGACAGCCAAATTTATTTTTATTTTTATTTTTTTTAAAATTTTAAAAACCTTTATTTTTATTCCAACAACTTAAAACGTATATACATCATTCACAAAAACAAAATCAACGAACTGGAAAAATTAAAAAGAAACCAAAAACAAAATCCATACTGTCCAAATGCTAAATCATTATACAAGTCTGTTACATCATTGAACTTCCCACCACCGCAACGTAAGCTGTAATCCAGTAATATATTCGGCAGTGTCTTTTGCTAACCATTATTGCTACCTCACAGTTTTTATATTATACCTACTGTGATTTTACTGTTTCCAAAGATCGTCTCCATGTATGAGAGGAATTTATTCCATTCGTTAATAAATTTAGTGTTTTTCTGTTGCCTGATCTTCTGTGTCATTATTGCTAATTCGATATACTCAATTAACTTAGTTCGCCAATCTCTGATTGTTGGGACGTTGGGCGTTTTCCAATTCTGTGCCAACAGTATCCTGGCGGATACTGTTGCATACTGAAATAGGGTTTGGTCATCTTTTTCAATTTCATCCCCCACCATTCCTAAAAGGAATGCCTCAGGCTTTTTAGGGAAGGTATACTTCAAAATCTTTTTCAATTCATCATAAACTGAGCCCCAGAACTTCTTTACCTCCTCGCAGGTCCACCACATATGGTGAAAATCTCCCTCTTTCTTCTTGCATTTCCAACAGGTCTTGTCTCCGGTTTTATACATTTTAGCTAATTTTGTTGGTGTGATGTACCAACGGTACATCATCTTTTCCATATTTTCTCGGAGTCCAACACAGGCTGAAAATTTCATATCCTTATTCCATAATTTTGTCCATCTTTCGTATTCTAGAGGGTATCCTAAGTCTATGGCCCATTTAATCATAACTTCTTTGACCTCCTCGTCCATAGTATCCCAGTCTAGTAGTTGGTTGTACATTTTGGTTAAACCTTTAGACTTCCCTTCTATTATTTCTAGCTGGAACTTAGATTTGTTCTTACTCATTCCGACTTTTTTATGCTCATTCCATAGGGCATTAATTTGATGGAATTGAAACCATCCTGTTAATTTATCTTTTAACTCTTCGTAGGGCCTAATTTCCCATCCTTTATCAGACCTTCTCAGAAGATCAGCGTATGTCCACCTTTTGCCTTCCATATTTAGTTTCTTAATCGCTAGGATATCAATGGGTGACAGCCACCATGGGGTGTCCTTTTCTACCAATCTCTTACATCTGTTCCATACCTCCAACAGTGCCCCTCTTATAATATGGTTGGAAAAACCTTTATGCACTCTCCCCTTATCCTGCCATAGGTATGCATGCCACCCAAACCTAGAGGGACAGCCAAATTTAAATAACAATTTGACACACAGCTGTGAGGCATTTGCGAGCTTTTTTGCGGAGAAGGTCTTGTTGCTCCACCATGACCTCCCTGCCAATTTGGATACAATAAAGGAACTGGAGGCCCCTCGACTGTCCTCAAGTCCAGTATTGCACCACTTCGACTGGATATCCCCAGCCGATGTGGACAGACTCCTCCGAGCTGGAAAGCCCACCACCTGTCCTCTCGACCCGTGCCCGTCTTGGCTGATTAGAGTGTGTCCAGACAAGGTGCGGGCCCTCCTGGGGGATATCATCAACTTGTCCCTTGGCACGGGGACATTCCCAGGGGAACTGAAGGAGGCAGTGGTGCGCCCGATCTTAAAGAAAACATCATTAGATCCTTTAGATCTATCCAATTACCGCCCGGTTTCGAATCTTCCGTTCCTGGGTAAGGTGATTGAAAGAGCGGTTGCTGAACAGCTTGGTGGGTTTCTGGATGAAACATCGGCTCTGGATCCATTCCAGTCTGGCTTCCGCGCTGGTCATGGGACCGAGACAGCTCGGGTTGCCCTAACAGATGATCTTCGTAGACAGCTGGATCGAGGCGGGTCGGGGCTGCTGATTCTTCTAGATCTGTCAGCAGCTTTCGACATGGTCGACCACGAACTCCTGGACCACCGCCTTGCCGACGTGGGGATCCAGGGCACAGTCCTTCAATGGCTGCACTCGTTTCTCTCTGGTTGGGGACAGAGGGTGGCGCTTGGGGGGGAATTGTCATCGCGCCACTCTTTGGTGTGTGGAGTACCTCAGGGTGCGATACTCTCCCCGATGCTTTTCAACATCTTTATGCGCCCCCTCGCCCAGCTTGTCCAGAGTTTTGGGCTGGGTTGCCATCAGTATGCCGATGACACCCAACTCTATCTGTTGATGGATGGCCATCCTGACTCGGCCCCAGACACACTGACCAGATGTTTGGAAGCTGTGGCTGGATGGTTATGTGGGAGCCGGTTGAAGCTAAATCCTTCGAAGACAGAGGTCCTGTGGCTGGGACGGGACGATATGGGATGGGGGGGGCAACTCCCATCTCTTGCGGGGGCGCAATTAGTGCCAGCACCGTCCGTTAAGAGTTTGGGTGTAATCTTCGACACCTCCCTTTCCATGGAGGCGCAGATTGCAGCTATAACAAAGGCGGCATTTTTCCATCTCCACCAAGCTAAGCAGTTGGCTCCTTACCTCTCTCGCCCTGACCTAGCCACTGTGATCCACGCGACGGTCACCTCCAGACTGGATTATTGTAACTCGCTCTACGTGGGGCTGCCCTTGAGACTGACCCAGAAACTCCAGCGGGTGCAGAATGCTGCAGCGAGACTCCTTACGGGGTCTTCGCTGCGATATCACATTCACCCGGTGCTATACCAGCTGCACTGGCTCCCGGTGGAGTACAGGATCAGGTTTAAGGTGCTGGTTTTAACCTTTAAAGCCCTATACGGCCTATGACTCTCGTACCTACAGGACCGCCTCTCCTGGTATGTCCCACAGAGAAACTTACAGTCTTCAAATAAAAACATCTTGAAGGTCCCAGGCCACAGAGAGGTTAGGCTGGCCTCAACTAGAGCCAGGGCTTTTTTGGCTGTGGCTCCGATCTGGTGGAACACTCTGTCACAAGAGACTGGGGCCCTGCGGGACTTGACATCTTTCCGCAGGGCCTGCAAGACAGAGCTTTTCCACCAGGCCTTTGGCCAGGGCACAGCCTGACTCCCTCCCTCGGCAATCTTCACGGAGCTCTGGCCCAATGGTTGCCAGTGGCTTGATTTGAATCAATTTTATAATGAATGATTTTAGAGTGTTGTTTGTGTTGTACTTTTGTACTGTTTTATTGTTGTTAGCCGCCCTGAGCCTGGCTTCGACTGGGGAGGGCGGGATATAAATAAAACATTTTATTATTATTATTATTATTATTATTATTATTATTATTATTATTTTGTTGTTGTTGTTGTTGTTGTTGTTGTTGTTGGACAAGACCCGATATAACATTGGCAGTGCACATGTTAAGCCAAAGAAGTGCAGACCCGGCTCAGAGAGATTGGGTAGCACTTAAAAGAATCCTAAGGTATCTGAAAGGCACAAAAGATTACAAACTGGTGCTGGATACAGGATATGATCAGCAAGTGTATGCATACGCTGATGCCAGCTGGGGGGACAGAGAAAATGGAAAGTCTACCACTGGCTGTGCCATATATATTGGAAATGCCCTGGTTCAGTGGAAATCCCAGAAACAAACATTTGTTGCCACAAGTACTTGTGAAGCAGAGTACTCAGCCATAAGCGAATGTGTGTCACAAATAGAGCCAAAAAATAACAATTTGACACACAGCTGTGAGGCATTTGCGAGCTTTTTTGCGGAGAAGGTCTTGTTGCTCCGCCATGACCTCCCTGCCAATTTGGATACAATAAAGGAACTGGAGGCCCCTCGAGTGTCCTCGGGTCCAGTATTGCACCACTTCGATCGGATATCCCCAGCTGATCTGGACAGACTCCTCCGAGCTGGAAAGCCCACCACCTGTCCTCTCGACCCGCTGAGCCTAGCTCCTAACCAGCCAGTGCCTGAGACGCCAACAGCTGTGGTTTATCAGGGTTCTCAGCAATCCCCTCTTTTATCTCAACCCAACCTTTCTCTTGATGCTTCTTTTCAGCCCTCAAGTCTTCCTGGCTTGGCAGATCCAGCGGTGCCTTTTGAGTCGGTAAAGGCTCAGAAGGCAGATCTCTCTGCTGTAGAGCAAATGGTTAGGGAGGCAAAAGCATCTTCTCACCTAACTGTGGAAGAGCTTGCTGACTTAAGCATGCTCAGTCTGGTTGCAAGGGCACCGGATGCTCAGGGTCAACAGGTTAGCCGTTGGGACCCTCTGCCTTTTTCTGTAATCAGAAAGGTGGAAAAAGCTGTTAATGTATTGGATTTGACCAGTACCTATCCATGTGGACTGGAAGAGGATGAGTCCTCAAACCTTATATTGATTCCTGATGATCAGAAATCTGTAATGAAAATGCTCTTGAATCCTGGCCAGTTTGTCATTTGGCCTACTGAATTTCGCCAAGCTGCAGAGCATCAAGCCTGTGTGCAGGCTGCCCGAGACCTTCTCTTTGAACATTTGGCAGGAGAAGGACAGTCTAGTACTGTGGACAGGCAAAGTCAGCTGCCTCAAAAGTGTTTCCCTTTGATTGCTGCATGCGCTTTGCAAGCATTTAAGAAAGTCCCTGAATCTGGCAAGCCCTCTAAGAGTTTTGCTAGTATCAGGCAAGGTGCATCTGAATCCTTAGCCCTGATGAAAGTCACTGTGAACCTGCAAACTCAATTGCATGGCAAGTCCCCTCCCCCATGTGAAATGAAGACACTGGACACGTTATTTAAGGTTAATGGGCATAAAAAGGCCCCAACTTTATTGATTACAGAACTGAAAGGTATTGGCCTTAGGCATTGGCTCCTATCGACTACCCGGCATGGAGACCGGGAAGGGTTATCCACAAGCCGTGGGAGTCCTGTTGAAGTACGCCAACTAAGATCCCACAGGTGTCACCACTCAGGGGCGTGCCGGAGGCCCTTACCTCCCTAGGTTTCGGACAAGGCAACGCCCCCCGGAGTCCTCTACCGGACTACCCTTTTCCTTGGGGGAAGGTGATGGCACTGTTAGGATATTTCTGTTCCACCTTAAAAGGGAGCAGGCTTTGTGAGTCACAGAGTCTGTGCATGTCCTATTCACAGGATGTTTATGTTTGCTATTCCTTTCGATTTTGCAGTCGGTCGGAGACACTGACTCAGAACGGTCATGTTTTTCTTTGTTCTGTTCAACGCTAAATAAAGTCTGTAAATATGCTCTTCTGTGGTGCAGCTTTCTGGCTGTGTTTTCTGCCGATAAAGAGTGTGCACGAGCCTGGAATGTGGCAGTCTATTTCTGAGGCTTCGTGTCGCTAATTGTTGAATCTGCGTGACTACGGGAGATCGATGGACGTCCGGCAGCCGGCTCGGGGCCATGATGGACTATATCTCCCTGGCAGTATTCCCAACAACAGGTTATGGGCCCAGATTCACAGCACCTACAGGAGAGTAAAACTGCAACAGACTGCGTTTGAGAGGTATGTGGGAAAAGCGAAAGAAAGAAAGGGAGGCTTTTCTGTTTACCTCGGAAGGAGCCTTTGAACACCGGGAGGCTTAATTGGCCTGGGAGCTGCGCCAGAGAGGCTTCGTGATTAATGAGCATCCAAGAGAAGGAGTCTCTGAAGTTAATAAGACTCACGGCTAAAGCAAAAAGCTGGAAATGGAGTTTTTCCAAGCTTCTGGAGATGCTGACTGTCCAAAGTTAAATGAAAAAAATTATACAACCTGGGCAAAATGGTGTGAAAGTTTGCTGCGTCAGTTTGGGGTGTGGCATACCGTGTCTGAGGCCCCTCCGGTTCCTCTGAAGTGGAAAGGCCAGAATTCGAAGGCCATTGACGTAATAGTCTTGTCCGTCTCTCTTGAGGAAATTAAGACGCTTGCTGGCAACACCACTGCACGTAAGATGTGGAATGCTTTGAAAAAAGCCCACCAGCCAGTCATCCCAGCCCAGAGTTTGACTGCATCGGAGGTCCTGGCCGTTTCCCAGAATGCGAGTGAATGCAGGGATGCTGAGGGCACCGGTTGCAGGCTGCAGGGGGAGCTGACCGTCACGTCATCCCAGGCAGCATTCCAGCCTCCAGGGGGAGCCAAGGAGTCGGCAGCTGAGAGCTCTGTTTCTCGTGGGAACCAAGGTCATCGCCTTTGCAGAGGCCGGAAAGGCAAAGGTAAACAGAGGCAGACGCCTGCAGATGGCCAGAAGCAGAGGGAGGGTGAAGAGCCCGCGCCAGAGAAAAACAAGGCTATGTTTGCTGGCACAGCTTCACCAAAGGCTAAAGGCAAGTCTGCTGGCCAGGAGCAGGGGGGCAAGCTGCAAAAGCCCACACCGGTGGAAAACAAGGGTTTGCTTGCTGAAAAGACTGCTCCAGCAGCCAAAGGCAGATTTATTGTTGATTCAGGCGCCAGCTGCCATATTTCGAAGGACCGCCATCTCTTTATCTCCTTCAAGCCTCAAGAAGGTGAGATCCACCTGGCTGATGGAAAGACGTTGCAAATCGCAGGAGAAGGGACTGTGAAACTTGCAAGTCTGCACACAACCATCAGAGGTGTACTTTATGTTCCGGGAGCTGCGAGCAATTTGCTCAGTGTCCCACAGCTTACTGGGCGTGGTTTTCAGATTTCCTTCAAGAGGAGCGTCTGTGTCATCAGTAAAGGCAAAGAGGACTATTTGCATGCAAAGTTTATGGATGGTTTGTTCCATATAACTTATGACGACAATGGTGGTGCTGTTGTATCTAATGCTGATTCTTATTGTGTTGCACAAACTAACAAAGTTCTTCATGCAGGTTGCATTCACGATGCACATCGAAGGTTTTGTCACCTCTCTTGGAAGGCACTGGCCAAGATGCCAGAGGTGGTTGAAGGTTTGAACATCAAACCCTGTAAATTTCACATGAAATGTGTATCTTGTGCAGAGAACAAGGTGAAGGTTGCTCCAAAAGGCAAGGAGTCTAGCAGGCAGGCTTCCAAACCCTACCAGCTAGTGCACGCAGACCTGGTTGGTCCACCTGCGCCCTCTTTGGGTGGAGCAAGGTACTTCATGGTTCTAATTGATTCTTTTTCCAGGTACATTCATGTGTTTGTGCTCGAACAGAAATCGCAAGCGTTTCCGAAGTTTAAGGCATTCTGTGCTTGGTTGGAAAATGTGCACGGTAAACGTATTGGCTGTCTCTTTACTGATCGGGGCGGGGAGTTCACTTCTCAGCAGTTTGAGGCTTTCCTGACTGAGAAGGGAATCCAGCATGACATGTCAATGCCCAGATCGCCATGGATGAATGGGCTTGCGGAGCGAGCAAATCAAACGTTGCTGCAAGGAATGAAAACCTTGTTGCATGATGCCAATCTCCCTGATAAGTTTTGGGGGGAGGCTTTGGGGAATTTTGTTTACACCTTTAATGGCAGATTGTCATCACCCATTGGCTGTACCCCCTATGAGAAGATGTTTGGCAAGAAGCCCAACATCAAGCACATGAAAATCTTCGGTTCTGACATGTGGGTACACACCCCACAAAGCAACAAGCTTGGGAAGCGTGGGGCACATGGTTTGTTCATGGGGTACGAAAAAGGTGCATACAGGGTATGGATGACTAACTCTAAGTCCATTAAGTTCACAAGGAGTGTTGAGTACAATCCTAAGTGGGGGGGAAATGTGGGAATTTTCCAGAGTTACCCAGAGGAGGATGAAGGTGATGTCAAGCAAGCAGCTAAAGCTGAGAAAGCTGCTGCTGCTGATGAGGATGAGGATGATGATCAGAGTTCGGATTCCAGTTCAGTGGGCGGCGCTGCTGCTGGTGTCAGTGACAGTGATGACACAGCAGACTACAAGAGCGCAAAGGCCTCAGTCAGACCATCTGATGCGTCTGACAATGAACTGGAAGAACCACTGTTCACCATTGGTCGCTTTTCTCCTAAGAAAGAGGAGATGAGTCAAGAAGACTTGCGTCTAGTACGCAGATCTGAGAGGGCCACGAAGGGCAGACCTCCAAAGAGGTATGCTGATGAGTTCGCTAAGACAGCAACTGCTGTTCTTAGTAGCTCAGAGAAGGTGTGGGAACCTTCAAGCTTCAAAGAGGTTCAGGAGTTAACCTCTAAAGATGCTGAGCCTTGGCTTAATGCCATGAAGGCTGAAGTTGATTCCTTGAACAGGAACCAAACTTGGGAACTGGTACCGGTAGTCCCAGGAATGAGACTGGTTGGCAGCAAATGGGTCTTCAAGGCCAAGACAGACCAGAATGGTAAAGTAGTCAGACACAAAGCCAGATTGGTTGCCAGAGGTTTTTCACAGGTACCAGGACAGGATTACCACGAGACCTACTCACCCACAGTCAAATATGAGAGCATTCGGCTGATGCTCAAGATCGCTGCGGAGGAGAAACTGCATGTTACCCATCATGACATTAATACAGCTTTTTTGTACGGGATTTTGGGGGAGGAGCTGTTTATGCTTCCACCTGATGGGATGGAGATACAGAAGGGAATGGTCTGTAAACTGCGGAAATCCTTATATGGTCTCAAGCAGAGTGCCAGGTGTTGGAACACAAAACTCACTGAGACATTGCTTTCTCTAGGTTTTCACCAGGGCAAAGCTGATCCGTGTGTGTTTGTCAAGGAGGAGGGGCAAAACAAACTGTATTGTTTATGTTTTGTTGATGATCTTCTGATGTTCTGGAAGAATCAGGCTTTTTACCAAAGCACCCTAGCTCAGCTGAAGGAGCACTTTGACATGAAGGATCTTGGTGAGGTATCCAACTATCTTTCTCTGAAGGTGGAGAAGGACCAAACAGGTAATTTTCTGGTACACCAAACACAGAAAATTGCTGATGTGTTAACCAGGTTGAATTTGGTTGATGCAAACCCAGCAGACACACCGATGGTGACAGGTTACCAGGTAGACAGTACTGCTGAAGCGTTTTCTGACACAACGCTGTACAGATGCATTCTAGGCAAGTTGAATTTCATTGCCAGATGTTCAAGACCTGACATAGCTGTAAGCTGTAATCTGCTTAGCAGACATGCCAACAATCCTGCGGTTCAGGATTGGAAAGCTCTGAAGCGCATAGCCCGCTATTTGAAAGGGACTATGCACTACAGGCTGAGGTTCACCAGTCAGAAGACTGGAGGTCTTGAAATCTTTGCAGATGCAAGTTTTGGAAGTGACACCACGGATGGTACAAGCACTTCTGGAGTATGCTACATGTACAACCACTGCCTGTTTGACTGGTTGTGCAGGAAGCAAACAACAGTGAGCCTAAGTTCCTGTGAAGCAGAACTCAATGCTCTGTCATTTTCACTCATGGATTGTGAATGGTTGATGCAACTGTTTAAGGACATCAGAGTGTCTGTGAAATGTCCTGTACAAGTGTATCAAGACAATAGATCGTGTTTGGCTTTGCTGAACTCGGAGAGTTGCAAGCAAAGAACCAAGTACTTGCAGATTAAGCTACATCGTGCAAGAGAGTGTATTCAGAAAGGACTCATTCAGGTGTCCTACATGCCAGGAAATGAAATTCCTGCTGATCTGTTGTCGAAGGTTGTTAACAGAGAACAACTTAGGATTTATGTACAAAGGTTGCAATTGGGTTGAACCACAGGTACTACAGGTTACACGGAAAGGGGGAGGATGTTAGGATATTTCCGTTCCACCTTAAAAGGGAGCAGGCTTTGTGAGTCACAGAGTCTGTGCATGTCCTATTCACAGAATGTTTATGTTTGCTATTCCTTTCGATTTTGCAGTCGGTCGGAGACACTGACTCAGAACGGTCATGTTTTTCTTTGTTCTGTTCAACGCTAAATAAAGTCTGTAAATATGCTCTTCTGTGGTGCAGCTTTCTGGCTGTGTTTTCTGCCGATAAAGAGTGTGCACGAGCCTGGAATGTGGCAGTCTATTTCTGAGGCTTTGTGTCGCTAATTGCTGGATCTGCGTGACTACGGGAGATCGATGGACGTCCGGCAGCCGGCTTGGGGCCATGATGGACTATATCTCCCTGGCAGTATTCCCAACAGGCACTTCCTTCCCCCCCATTCATTTGCATAACAATAACCCCTGCCAATGCCTAACCGCCAATACCGCGGAAGTTGTGACGTTTGCTACGAGGTAGGCGAAAAAACCAAAAGGCTAAAAGTGCGCCAAGTTGGAAAAATTCCTACCAGGCCCCATGCGGCGACCAACCAGAGTCCATAGCAAGGTCATAGCTAGCTAAGCCTAAGGGAGGGTGGGATGGGGAAACCGCTCAGCTGGAAAGGGGAAAGAGGGCGTTCCCCGGGTGTGCCTGGCCTTAAGTAGGCTAGGCCACACCTCCGCAGCCCGCCGATTGGTGGGCCGGGTCGAAGACACGCCCGGGGTTTCCCTGGATCTCGCGGGGGCAAAAGACCAGCCCCCGCCTGTGTGGGAGGGGGTAGCCCGCAATCCCCTCTCCTCCCGAGCTCGGAAATGGCTTTGCTACAGAAACAGTTTCCTGTGATTTCTGCATGCGCCCTACATGCCTTTCAAGCTCATAAAGCTAGTGCGCTTGTAGGTGCTTTGTCTCACCCAGGGAACAGCCAGTAATCGGGTCACCCTCTGACCCAGGACCAAAAAAGGGGGAATGTTTTCCTGCTCAGATAGCCCCACAGCCAGTAACATCTTTGAAAAACCTGTCACCAACGGCAATGCGGGGCTGTAACTAATTATGCAGGAAGACACCATTTTTCATTTGCCTTCGGGAGGTTCATCTCATTCCCTTTCAGACCAGGGGGCATCTTTTCCCTGGAACTGTGGGTTTGATCCTCCACTAGTCCCACACAGTCTCTGCAAAAGGGACAACTGATTCTGTCTACATAGGCTTTTTCAGAACACAAGCGTGGCCACAGACTCTGCTAGAGGAAGTCTGTTACACAGCTAACTTTTTCCCCCCCTATGCTTGCGGCTGCAGACACTCACTGAGAAGGGGGGTTTCCGCACCTTTCTAGCTTCTCCTTTAGTTGTGCTTTACAGAAACCAAGTTCAAACCTTGAAATCAATGTCTGATTTTTGTCTCAGCGTTGCCTTTAAAGTGGCTAACGCAAGAGGCTATTTGGATGGCCCAATGGCCAATCTCAGGGCGAAAATTAAATGCTTTATATGCCCTGGTAGCAGAGCAACTTGAAGTTCTGACTAGGTCCTGGAATTTGCTCCTGCTTGCCCCAATTACATTTTCCCAAACCTTTATAAGTTACCCACTGCACAATTGCAGCCTCTGCTGAATTGCTGAGAGTTGCAAAAGCCCCTTCAGAGGGTATTTCCATACCGCTAGCCAGCACTGACAGGGAAAAGTTTGCTTTTACTGTGCCTGTGTTAAACAATGAACACCCAGCAAAAAGATACCAGTGGAAAGTTCTGCCACAGGGTATGCTTAACAGTCCGACCTTGTGCCAGTACTTTGTAGATCAGGCTCTGCAACCTTTCCGAGACAAGTATCCTGAATTGCTAGTCTATCATTTCACAGATGACTTGCTTATAGGGGGAGAGATTGTGTCAGAATCTCATATTGAGGATCTTTCTCAAATCTTAGGGCGAAGTGGACTTTTAATTGCATCTGAAAAAGTCCAACGCCAGTATCCGTATTTGTACTTGGGACATAAAATTCTCTCTACTTATTCTGCTCCTGTCCGTCCTCAACTGGAATTTCCACAGCCATTAACATTGGCAAGCCTGCAGCAAATTCTGGGACACATTAATTGAATAAGACCATTTTTATAAATTATCTACAGCACAGTTGCAACCACTGTTTGACTTGCTAGAGGAGTAAAGGGACCTGCAGACGTTATTTCCATAACTGATACCCATTGCACATGTCTAGCTGAACAAAATGCCTCACTGGCACAGCACTTTGCAGATGGATCAGACTCTGTTAGACTTTGCGTTTAGCGACGTTCCACGAACGCAAAAAGCAGTTTACATCATAGCACCTCCAAAAAAATGTGTATCCATACATCGAAGCAGTAGCAGATCTCTTTAGGAAAGAACGATCTCGAGCATTACAGCTCACTGGCTTCGATCCAGTCTATTGCATTACCCTTTCACAAAGCAATTGTACCCTAGTTGCAATATTCTGCTCCTTGGTAAAATTGCTCTCGCAGTTTGTAAGAGAATTAAATCTTTTAACTTACCCAAGGATTCTCGCCTAAGTCACCTATGCATTCCTCTCAGACTTCACCAATTCTGCAGCTCAGCACCCATCCCCCAAGTCATCTACTGACAGGGCTCGGGGGAGGGGGGGTGCTGGCGTAACAACTTCCTGGAACTGTAGAGTGATGTATTTAAATTCATTCCACCTCAACCTGTTTTCTTCACCTCAATGAGCGGAAATTGCTGTTTTGATTTTAGTTTTCTAAACTTTCCAGCCACACCCTTCAAATCGGTGCTGGACTCGCAATGATCCATCGATTGCTATTAGCTCAAATCATACAGCTAGTAGCTGAAAATTTATCTGAGTATTTTTCTCTTTTCTCTTTACTGTGTCTCATCAGCTAGCATGCTGTAAGTTTTTTTTGTGGTAAACCACATCCATGCGCGTAACCTGCATGGGCCTCGCTCTCTACAGGAAATAAGAGGGTGGATGCACCTCTGCGTAACTTGGCAACCAATGCTTTGTTCACAGACCTGGTAGAAGTTTTGATGTTTTTTCATCGATCAGAAAAAAGGGTTAGCTGAACAATTTCGGTTACCTTTACTGCCAGCCAGAGCCCGGCTGGTGGCCAGCGTGACAAAGCCGCAGTTGGCGAGCCAGCACCAGCGCTGCACACGGAAACGCTGTTTACCTTCCCGCTATAAAGCGGTACCTATTTATCTACTTGCACTTAGGGGTGCTTTTGAACTGCTAGGTTGGCAGGAGCTGGGACCGAACGATGGGAGCTCACCCCGCCGCGGGGATTCTTCTTTTTTTTTGCTTTTTACAAACACTGACATGGAGCTCCCTCCAGTGGCAGTCTGTGGTGGAGTTCAATCTGGGAGTTGTGCAGTTTTGTGGTTTTTTTTAATAAATATTTATTAGGATTTTACAAATTATAACAGACATAACAATACACACAAACACAAACAAAAATAAAATAAAAAAGAACAAGTATAATTTCAAGACCTTATTTTCTTAAAACTTATTTCACCGACCTCCTCATACCTCCCCTTTCTGCATTCCCATTTCAAAAATTTAGTTCAGCAAATCCTCACCCTTAATTTTACCTAATTATCATCCTTTCTTTTCTTTCAACTTAGTCTTTACAGCTGTACTCCATTTAATTTTTAAAACCACATCATTCTAAGACTCATGAATTTTACAATATTTCTTAAGATAGTTCTTAAATTTCTTCCAATCTTCTTCCGCCGTCTCTTTTCCCTGGTCTCGGATTCTGCCAGTCATTTCTGCTAGTCCCATGTAGTCTATCACCTTCATCTGCCATTCTTCCAAGGTGGGTATATCTTGTGTCTTCCAATACTTTGCGATGAGTATTCTTGCTGCTGTTGTAGCATACATAAAGAATGTTCTGTCTTTCTTTTGCACCAATTGGCCGACAATGCCCAGGAGAAAGGCCTCTGGTTTCTTAGGGAAGGTATATTTAAATACCTTTTTCATTTCATTGTATATCATTTCCCAGAAGGCCTTAATCCTTGGGCACGTCCACCAAAGGTGAAAAAAGTACCTTCAATTTCTTTATATTTCCAACATTTATTGTCAGACAAGTGGTAAATTTTTGCAAGCTTGACTGGGGTCATGTACCACCTATAAATCATTTTCATAATATTTTCCTTTAAGGCATTACATGCCGTAAATTTCATACCGGTGTTCCACAACTGTTCCCAGTCAGCAAACATAATGTTGTGACCAATATCTTGTGCCCACTTTATCATAGCTGATTTCACTGTTTCATCTTGTGTATTCCATTTCAACAGCAAGTTATACATTCTTGACAAGTTCTTAGTATTGGGTTCTATCAGTTCTGTTTCTAATTTTGATTTTTTCACCTGGAAGCCAATTTTCCTGTCCATGGGAGTTGTGCAGTTTTGTCCCATTTGGAGAAAAGTTGATTTAAAGAAAGCAGAGAAAAATCGAACTGAGTTTGAACATCTCCCACAAAACTTACTAGGTCATGAGAAAGGAGCAAGAGATGGAAATAACTACAGAATTTATTTAAATAGAAGCATGGCTTTTTTATTGACTATTGGAATAACAAAGCTCAACAATGAAAAGGCATGCCGTATTAGAATTATTGTACTCAAATTGCTCCTATTAACTCTCTTTCCAACCCTCTCATCTTTTTCATCTCTCTCTCGCTTTCTCTTCCCCACCCCACCCCATATAAACTAGAGTATTTTTAATACTGATTTATGGAGAATTTGAAAGGGTGAAGTAAATGACTTTGAGATTACTTATATCCATCCAGAAGGGGAAGAAATGGAGGCAGTGAGAGATTTCACTTTCTTGGGCTCCATGATCACTGCAGATGGTGACAGCAGTCACAAAATTAAAAGACGCCTGCTTTTTGGGAGAAAAGCAATGACAAACCTAGACAGCATTTTAAAAAGCAGAGACTTCACCTTGCCAACAAAGGTCCGTATAGTTAAAGCTATGGTTTTCCCAGTAGTGATGTGTGCTGGTCCAGGGGAGAGGTTACCACGGGGTGAGGTCCACGACCTGAGTCGAGGTTCGGCAGACAGTCCTCCACGGGCGAAGCGGGGTCTACAGCGAGGAGCCAGGCAAGGACAGGAACTCTGGGGGAACAGGACTGGGTGCTGGCCAAAACAGCTCTTCAATGACATTGCTCCCACAACCTGGGACCGGGCTGACTGGCCTTTATCTTCTCTGGGGCCAGGGGCGGTCCCAGCCCCCAGGTGACCCGCCTCTCCTGGCCTTAACGCAAGCACTCCTCCTGGGAGAAACGAGTTCCCTCCGCCTCTCTGCCCTGAGCCTCTGCAGCTCAGGAGAGGCCAGTGGGTTACTGGACCCAGGGGGAGACTCACTTTCCCCTGACAGGGCTGGGAGAGGCACACCTGTAGGCAATGCGTCCTCAATAGCCTCCGGAGCCAGAGTGGATTCACCTGGTGCCTGCTCCTGAGGATCCGGCACAGGTGCAGGCACTTCAGAATCAAGGCCCTGCCCCAGCTCAGCCGGCCCTGGAGGCGGGGACTCCTGTGCAGGCTGGGATTCCTCCAGTTCAGCCTCTGAATCGGATTCCCAGGCCATCACACCATCCCCCCTCCCAGCCCCCCCTCAACCGAGGGTCTGGACCCGGCTTGCTGGGGTGCGCCGCATGGAAATCTCGGAGGCAGGCAGGCGTGTGGACGTTGGCTGCTGGTTCCCAGGAACAGTCCTCAGGTCCATACCCCTTCCAGGCTATGAGATACTGCAGCTTTCCCCTGCGGTATCGGGAGTCCAGAATGCGTTCCACCTCGTACTCAGGCTCCCCCTGAACCAAAACTGGCTGCGGTCAGGGACGGTTCGGGTGGAACTCGTCGGGCGGGGCCACCGGACTCAGAAGGGACCTGTGGAATACTGGGTGAACCTTCAGGGTTGTGGGCAACCGGAGACGGAATGCCACAGGTGAGACCTGGTCCACGATGGGAAACGGGCCGGTGAAACGGGCGTCCAGCTTCCGCGAAGGTCGAGAGGGGTGGAGGTGGCGAGTGGAGAGCCAGACCAGGTCACTGACGTGGAGTTCCGGCTGCACCTGGCAGTGGTGGTCGGCCTGGGCCTTGTACGCCTCCTTGGCCTGGTGCAGCTGCTCCATCAATAGCTGTTGCTGGGACCGGAGCTCCTGAAGCCACTCTGTCACTGCAGGGACCCGCGGATGCTGGCAGCACATCTGGGAACAGCCGCGGATGATAACCGTAACTGGCCTGGAACGGGGTCTGCTGGGTGGACGTGTTCACCGCGTTGTTGTAGGCGAACTCCGCCAATGCTAGGTGGTCGACCCAGTCATCCTGCTGGTAGCTGCAGTAACACTGGAGGTACTGCTCCAGCACCGCGTTCGCCCGTTCCGTCTGGCCATCGGTCTGTGGGTGGTAGGCTGATGATAGACAGACCTCTGTCCCGAGGGTCTGGTGCAATGCTCACCAGAAACGGGATGTGAACTGAACGCCCCGGTCGGACACCACACGCTCAGGTAGGCCATGCAGGCGGAAGACATGCTGAAGGTACAGCTGAGCGGTTTCCTTAGCTGTGGGTACTCGGACCCCGCCTCTTGGTTAGCCCCCAGGACCAGCACATATTGGCTGATACAACCAAGAGAGCTATTTCAAAAGCTGGTGTTGTTTTTATGCCTTGTTTGAAAGCTGATATTGATGTGTATGTACTTGATGGCATGAAATGTGGGTTATTTTCTGTCTATGCTCTTGACAATGCTGGTTTT
This sequence comes from Podarcis liolepis, assembly GCF_965112155.1. NCBI lineage: Eukaryota > Metazoa > Chordata > Lepidosauria > Squamata > Lacertidae > Podarcis > Podarcis liolepis. Next base: position 17,936,044 of record NC_139568.1, read on the forward strand.
CGTGTCCAGTTTGGTAAACAGGTATGCACCATTTCCAAAGATGGGGAGCAGTTAGTACAGGTACGAGGCCACGATGGGCTGTACATACTTGAAGCAGGTGATGACGCTTCTGAGGAAGCACAGACAAAGTGTGCTAACGTCCCCACTCATGACCAGTGTCTGCAGCTATGGCATAGAAGATTTTCGCACGCAAACTGGCGTTACGTGCGCAAACAGGTAGAGTGCACTGATGGCTGTAAAATGAAGGAGTGCTCTAAGTTTCTTGACTGTAGAGCTTGTAAAAAGGCCAAAGTGCACACCACCAATTACCCAAGGTCTGAAAGAGTGACCAAATAAGTTTTTGAGCTCGTGCATGCAGATCTTTGTGGTCCGATGCTGGTGACTAGCATGGGTAATTCTAGATACAGCCTGTGTCTGACGGATGATTTCTCGAGGGTGGGATGGATACTCTGAGATAAAGGGCAAGCAGCCAAGGAGATCAAAGAGTGGGTGGTGGCAGTAGAACTGGAGTTTGACACCTGGGTCAAAGCGTTTCAGACAGACAGAGGGACGGAGTTTATGGCGTCTAGTCTGCAAAACTTCTTCTGTGCGAAGGGTATTAAGCACAAGAAGACAGCACCTTACTCCCCACAAGAAAATGGAGTTGCGGAGCGCAGGAATCGAACCCTGCAAGAAGCTATGAAGGCTCTTCTCTTTGATTCAGGGCTGCCCAAATGCTATTGGGTTGAAGCTTTAAAAGCAGCGTCCTTCACATTGAACAGGACATATAACTCTGTGGTTGGGAACACGCCCTATTTCATGCTCCATGGAAGGAAACCCAAGGTGCACTACTTTCGTACCTTTGGGACGGAGGCTTGGGTATTGATTCCCAAACAGCAGCACAGGAAAGGTGGCCCTAGATCACGCAAAATGATTTTCTGTGGATACAAGCCAG